>NC_133024.1:78107500-78732500 GCF_048771995.1 Taeniopygia guttata | reverse complement strand
ATGCCCTTACCCAGCATGTAACAGCTCACATGAATAAGCATATCATATTAAGGAAAATGGAAAATTTATTTTTTCGGTGAACACTCTCAAAGACCAGATCTTTGCCTGATACTGCAAAAAGTAGTACTCTTGGATAAAATAGATGGAAAATGGGTGTGAGAACTCATGTTCCTCTTTTCAGCTGCAGTCATGTTCAGTTTCAAAGAGTCCTTTTACAGTGACTGATTTCAGTTATCATGCTATATTCTGCTTTAATATACACAAGTTCCAAATAATGCTTCAAAATGTGAACCAGATTTTTAAAGATTTGTTTAGGTAACTACCATATTTTCACTAATAGTACAGAGAGCAGCTTCATTCTTGTTGCTGACTATCTAATACCCTTAACCGTAACCATAACATCTTTTTACTTTCTACCCTTTTAGTAAAGGTCAAGTTCTTTTAACTTTTAAAAGCATTATAAGAGCTGGAAAATAAAAAAATAGATCCAGCAAAATTCAGTCAGTGTTTTCAGCAGACTTTTGAAGGACTCCAGACTACAGATTAAGAAAAATTTATTCAAACTGCATTTGTATAGATTTATATATAAACATAATTTATAAATACTTCTATAGAAAGACACCAACCATGACATATTCTGTCAGTGTAATTTTGCCAAAACAGTTGCAGAAATACACCTTCCTTTTGCCTAAATATTGTTCAAAGAAAACCCCAAAAACATCAGGGATAATATATTTGCCATCTGGTATGGCTTAGGGAGTAATAATAGCATACAGAGCTTTTCATTTCAAGAACATAAGTTCAGGTTCTGCCCAAGACACAAGAGGCCTGAAAGCCCTGTTGTGGCTCCTCTAACCCATTTAAAATGAGTTCATTTTCTAAATCAAATTACTTTGCTTTTATTTTCCAAATCCAGGGAATATGTTCACATCACAAATAACATCACCGTAGAAGACAATCTTCTTAAAGTTTTCAGTAGGAAGGTCAACCATTTGATGGGATTAAAAAACATGTATTCTCATCTCAGTCAGGTTTTCCTCCTTTGTCAGGACACCAAGGCACAGAGGTTCTCTTGAGCAGTTTCTCCAGAATGGTCAACCTGTTACAGGGTCCCACTGCCTAAAGAATGGCAAATAAAGGCTCTCAGTGAAAGGTCAGGATTTGAATATTCAGATGTTTTCAGAAAGAAGTCAGTGGGAAAAGGAACAAATGCCATTTTGAGCTAGAGCTCTGTCATATCAAACATGTCTTGCTGTATCAAACAGAACTGCCACATAGTCCTATTGCTTTCTTTTTGTCACATATTATGTGTATACAATATTTTGGACATCTCAGAATGTGGGTAAGGGTCCCTATGACTCATGCTAATGCAGTTTATACCAGGGGTAATCAAAGGGATTTTATGGAGGAGAAGCTATGGTTCTCACAACAGTTACTTGATACCTCTCAACAGGAAAGAGGAGCAGAAGCTCTTGAAATCCACCAGAAAGTTTTACCTCCATTTCTCATCTCTCATTTTGTGGAATAATATTGCACAAAAAAAAAAAAAAAAAATTAGATTGGCTAGTTCACATATAAACTCTCCACATGAGAACACTCCAAATTCCAAAAGGGACTTTCTGCCAATACCAGCAATTACTACAGAACAAAATATAGCACTCCAGAATCAATCTCAACTGAAATTCAAGACTTAAATTTTATATTTGCTTTGCTTCACTTTTCTCTATCCTCTGGCAGAGGACAATTCACAGCATAATGTACTCAGATCAGTAGTAGGCAGCTGCAGCTATCCATAGTTTTGAGCAATGTGATTGATCTATTTTTTTTTATGCTTCTGGTTTTTCTTCAACAAGTGCATGGTCTTGACATTGATACTATTTGCCCTTGTACCAACCAACAGCACCTTGTGAGTTTCCTGCACTTTCCTATTCTCATTTTGGCAAATAAGCAGTATTTTCTCAGTGAGAAAGGGTTTTTTTCTCACAGTCTTACTCTATCTAGCAGGAATGGAAAACAGTGTTTCACAGGTGTTTTCCAAATTCCCACAGGGAGTTGTTTTATGATTTGTATGGTAATGATTTGTGGGTATGTCTACAATATACACAAAAAAAGAATGGTTGTAAACTACGTTATCTAATTCAAGGGAGTAATAAAGATAAACTCAGTTTTAATAGAGATTTGACACTCTTTTTTAGGCATTACTCCAAGAGTTAACTGTCATTACTGACTTTAAACTGAAGTTAAAAGTCAAGTGAAGAGGGAACTTTGTCTTTCAATGCAAGGTACACTCAAATTCTCAGAAGTATCCTTCCTTAATGCATTTTTTCCCTTAAGGTCAGATGGAAGAAAAGGGGAGAATCTGCCCGTTAAAAGCATCTCACCAAATACAGATGGCCTGAAAACATCATCTGGGATTCACCTCCTCTTTGTGAGGACACTCTGCAGTACTAAGCACCTTTAAGGTATGAAAGGAGAGTGCTTTTACCCACATTATACAATCAAGAATTCTAGATATCATTTTTACCTTGAATCTTTAATATTTTCTCTAATTTTAGTTTCTGCTAATGGACAAGTCATAAAGTCTGTCAAAATATGTTCTATAGAAAGTTGTGTTCCATAGTTATTTTCCAGTCATGGTCCTGCAGTCAACACACAACAGCATTACCCAACATGCAATTTCAGGTTCTTCAGTGTAACTACTATTCTTTTCAATTAGTCTCACTATTGTCATTAAGGAACTGCAGCTTTGCATCCTTTCTGTTCTGTGGGCATAGACAGACCTGCTTTATCTACACCATCAGGGACAGGATCAACTGTATCTGGAGCAATGAGCCAGGATCTGGGGTGGTGGACCTCCCACAGGCAGGGCAGAGCCCACCCTGAGAGATACAGTCCCCAGCACCTGCACAGGCGTGATCAGGACAGCAAAGGCGAAGTGAGCTGGATGAGGCTGGTAGTGAGTCAGACTTGAGGTCCATCCAGGGAGTCCTAGTCAATAAAATAATATGACACAGAGGCACATCCTGCCTTACCTAATGCTCCACGACAGATGAGGAAACATGGATTGTATGAGCCCATGGGGGTTAGAAATATGCAATGTCTCTGCTTGCTACTGAAACAACATGTACACACTGAATTTGTAAAGGTCTGGGAAAGCCCACAATAAAGTAAGAATGAGAGTCAATGCTGGATAATGGAGAAGAAGACATGATTGTACCACAAGAAAAAAGAACATAGCTTCAAGACTGGTATCTCACTGTAATCCATCTAACACAAGAGTGAATAATTTTCTACAGGACCTATAATCACCTTTTAACCTCCAAATGAGAGAAATCCAGAACTGAAGAAGAAAAGGGATCCCCAAGTATGAGGACACAGACTGACTCGAGTTAGTCAATAAGAATGTTATGCCTTTCTAAGGATTTGAGTATCCATTTAATTTTTTTCTTCCATTCAGAAGCACACCAACTTTGTTCTCATTCCACTCTGATTTAAATTTGACCCTCAGTAGTGCAACCCTGACGTAAGATCCTTATCTGTGAAGTAAATACAGCAGAACTGTGTCCACACAAATTCTCAATCACTGTCTAATCCCAGCCTGCAGCAAATCACCCTGTCTCTGACTCCACTGCTACACCAGGGAAATTCCAAGACAGGTACACAGACTGAGAGCAGAGGTGTGGCAGGAGGCAAAGGTGGATTGAAACCTATGCTGCATTCTGAAATAAAGAATTTATTTGAAGTGGAAATACATTTATTCTTTATACCATATCTGCTATATACCCAGTCTGTGGTGTCAGATCTGTAGTGACTCATGGTACAAGAAAACTTTGTTTGCTAAGCTCTTTGTGGACATGGTTACTTTTACTGGAAACAAAGAATTTGAATGTGGATCATTTTGACTTATGTTTAAAATAGAATGAATGTTATTTGAGTCGCTTTCAAATTAGCATGATTGTTTAAAAATATATGAAGTGCTTCTCTGAATTTTAATCTCTCTACTGCAAAAACAATTTTAAAAGATTACAGGCTTGAACATTTTTAGAAGGATGTAATCATACTAACTAAAACATAAATTTCACACACCACAATAATTTTTAATCATTCTGCAGTGCACATAGGCAGCATTCAAATGTCTCTTTCAAATGTCAAAATAAAATTAATATTTATTACCATACCTCTGAACTAGTACATTTACAAAACTGAAGCTCAGGACATTTTCTACTAAGCCATTTAAGCCATTTTGTATGTTCTCAGTTAAATACATTTTCTAGAGCTATTGCTCTGCCCCAGGGACTGACAGGATTTCTGAAGCACTTTATGGCTTTTTTGACTACATTCTTCAGGAAAAATCACTCAGGTCAAGGCAGGAAGAGGATTCCAATTTCAGAGGTGGTTTTCAATGTTGGTAGCTTGCTATAAATAAAGCTGAGAGAATAATTGACATTGCTGAACCTTACACACACACAAAACTGAGTAAAAATATGAAATTAAACACAGAAAAGTCATATTTGTACCAAAATCTTTGTCTTTGACACCTCCAGGGCACTGAAAATCTCCAAAGGGTCAGGACAGCATCTGTAATAACTGGAAGACCCCAAGAGGGTAGAATAAAAGCTAGGTCCTCCTGGTTTGGGGAAAATAATAGCTCAAGAGGAGAACTTCATGGGCTCAGCCCTCCCTGGAAAAGTATCAAAAAAGACCTGTTGGATATTGCCAGAGAGAGGAAAGCATTGTTCTCAGTCCCTACTGCAAACTAAACATTGGAGAGTTTTTTAATTGGATCTCTGATTTAACAGACATAGGGCATGGAGAGGGACGGGGTCCCTGTGCACTTCTCTCTGCAACTCTTTTGCATTATACCCTCGCTGTTCAGAGGATTGTAACAGAGCAGGTCTATCCAGAGAGATGTGCAAAGGATTTTGTGTATCCATAACAACCTCTGTGCTGAGTTTCTTCAACCTCCTAGGATTTTTTTGACTGTCTTCACACTCTCCAGCCAAATCTTAGGCATTTAGGAGACTTCAAAGGGGTAAACCAGTACATTTTTGATACTAGTCCTGTGTTATGTGGATGGAAAAAAATGAGCAGATCCATTCTCATCTGCACTCCTAAATCACTTCACTGGCTTTGAAAAATCCTACCTTTCCCACAAAAACCACTAGCTGATAAGGATCTTGTTGTCAAGCAGTATGCACCAAACAAAAATCCAAACAGATATAGCATATTTTTTGCTACTGTCCATAAAACAATTAATCTGGCTTTAGATCTCTGAGACAGCAAACAATTCATTCAGAGAATGAAATTATAGGTACTTCTTCTATGGTGTACCAGGAAGAAGCAGGAAATGGAAGCTCCTTTTAACTGTTTTGAGTTCAGCTAAATGGCAGCTGCTGTCTTGTTGATCAGCACAGAGCTGTGTCTGCCAGCAGTTTGTACTACCCAGAGTTTTGTAGGACCCCCTAAAACCTCAGAACACCAGTAATTGGAGGTAATGGCTGCCTTTTTACAGCTATAGGAAGACTCTGACATTTATTACATACACTCTGCACCTCTGAGGCTGTTACACTTTGTTCGGTCTGGGATATAGACAAAGTTAATATAAAAATTGTGAATTAATAATTTTCTAATGGTACTTGTGGTCATTTTGAGTTTATCTTCTATGAACATGAAGCTTAAATTAGTATGACTGGAGTGACTGCTCTCAGAGATCATGGCACCCATAAACACCAGCTGCCCCACTGGAAGCAGAGTTACAGCTTGTCTACTGTGGCAGCAGAAACAAGGAACATTGCTCAAGGTGCTGTGTTGGGCTGAAAAAACCTCCTTTGTCCCTCCATAAATGTTCATAATGTAATTCTTTCATATGTTTCTAGGAGAAGAATGTTCCTCTGAATTTATTCTGGTGACGATTGCATATAGATAAGATGTTCAGGAAAGTCTCTCACCTGCGAATGGGTTATGGAACTTATCGTGTTGGCATGGAATGGCTTTGCTCATGAAGCTCCTGGAAAACAGGCAGCAACCTTCTCCTGTAATTATACAAGTATGCAAAACCACGATACCAAACCGACCAGAAATCTCTGCTGCTTCACTGATGTCAGCACAAGGTGCCAAAAGCCATAATTAACTTTTGATTGAACTTTGATCAGTCTGAATGGATACAGCCTGTGGGCAGTGCCTGGGCTGGGAACTCTGCCAAACCTTCAAGTGCCTACAGGGAAGAGAAGCATTACTTGATAGTTGTTCCTGTCCTCATGTAATCTCCCCAGGTATTTGCTACCCTCCCTGTCAAAGGCATCAGGCTGAGCTAGTTTTTGACCTTGCTTGGTGTAGTTTCTCTTTCTTTCTTCATATGTTAATCAGAATTTGTTAAAAACCCTGATAGCAAGATAGATCAAAGAATTGACAAGTCACAGCAGAAAAAGGGAATTCCCTCACCTCAAAACTGATCCCCACCCAAAACTGTCCTATTCTTCAGAGTTAAATGCAGCAAAGTTTGGGCTCCTATGACATAAATACAGGCTGCTTCAAGAGGGACAGAAGCTAGAAATGATTGCTTCTGGTCTATTGCAGCAACCCAGTAACCTCAGCAAGAAATTGGTTTGGAAACCTGGCAGGGAAAAACTGCATCATGTATTTCTTCTGTTAAACATGGTATATTATTGGTGTAATCCTAATTAGGTCACCTAAATGGGCTCTGCATTACTTAATAAATCTAATTACTTAATAAAAGATTAGATTTGGCTGGGTGTCAGGCAGACACATTTACTGATACCCAGGGAAACAACACTCTCTAGAGTGGAGAGACCCCATCTTAGGGTTCCGATGCCGAAGTAGCTTTGTTAAACAAAGACATGGCTTTTGGCAGTAGACATTCCTGGTTTCAGATTTAAGGTCCCAAGTTCAGCCTCTTCTCTCAGTGATCTTCCCAGGGGTGTTCTGTTACACACTGACAAAGAAATGCATAAGCTGAATAAATCATTAATTAAAAAACATTTGTTCAGCTCTGTGCAGATGCAATGCCTCTCTCCCTTGGGCAAATGTCTTACTCTCAAATCAATCCAAAGTGCCAGGAGAAGAGGATGATAGTTTCACTTACTGCTAGTCCAGTTCAAGAAGAGTGAATGTGGCTAATTAAATATGCAATGCTTCAAAAAAAATAGCCCTTGTCACTGACTCCTACTTTGAAAAAGTATATTTTTTGAAAAAAATAAAAGCAACATACAAATAAAAGACCCAGTGGGGCAGGAAGACTATTTTAAACCTTCAGAGATGCAACTTGTCTGCTTTTATATTTTTTTCATTTGTCTATATAGACACTTTGCCCTTGAAGAACAATTAAGACAAATGTAAAACACTGTAAATTTTATTGTTGTTGTGCATATATGTAATTGCAAAAGCTTATGGAAGAGTTAGTTTACTTAATGCAATCTCCCTCTTAAAGACATCTTGAAGATTCTTCTTTTTGTTTTGCTTTTATACAGGCTTTTATAGACAAAAGATCAGCTGTTGTGGTCAAAGCTACACAAGGCAATACAATGTCAGCAGTCAATGTACATCAACTATTTTCATTACTGTAAAGTAGTAGCTGGTTTTTATCCTTCAGTTACTTGTCAACACTTCTTCACTCCTGGAATGGGCTTCTTTTAACCAAATTTAGATATTTTTATCTGAGCTGGCCATCTCAAGCTCCCTCTAAACTTCAAAGAAAGGAAAGGCACTTTCAGGACACACATCCTTCCAGCTCCATTTTACTAAACATGCGGGTCTTTATTGCTGAGTCAGAATGCCTACTTCTAAAGTCAGTGTAGTGGCCCTTCAATAGGGGAATATAACCACCTCCTGCCTGGATAACCCCCCAAAGAAGTCTCTTCCTCTCTATTGATTAGGGTGAACAGGAAATAATAGTTATGTCCATAGCGGACTTTCCACCCTCCTGTTTTTTACAACACGTACTGATTAATTGCTGGATTCTTCACCTAAAAGAATTAAGGGCTTACTCCTGAATAATTTTGTCTATTTAGCAGAGGAATGTCTTACCATTTGCTAAAAAAGAAGATAATTTTCTTTACATAAGGAAAATATGTTTTCCTCTGATTTGGAATTAAATTTTGAGGTGGCTGCATGAAACCCATTCTCTGATTTGTTTGTTTAAAAATTATGTGCCTCAGTTTCTGAAATTCCATTTGAATATTATTTTAGTTCCTCTGTAATGCATTTTTACTGTTCTACATGAGGTCGTGCCATGTCAACAGAAGCTCATGCAGCATCAAGACTGAACTGGATAACTTCAGGTATTCCCTTCCAACAAAACCTTTCTACCATTAGTATACAGCAATCATCATTACATTTCAATACATAAACTCTAAAAGTGTGTGAATTTAAATAGATTAATATTAAATTTTATTTATTATTACAAGTTTTAAACAGTATTTTGTGAGTGTCTAAAGACACAGAAATATCACACATCAGCAAACTTAAATTCAGGGCCCTGTGCTTTCACTTGTCATTCTATTCTACCCAAGAGAGAGGTGAGCAGTTAAGCATTTGACTAATTGAAAACTTTTATTTGCCTCTCTTTATGCTTGACTTCTTTCTTTGCTCTTCTTTCTACTCATGTTCCTGTTTGTGTTTGAAATGGACTGAGGATCTTCATGGATAGTCACTTGAATGGAAATACTTCTGAATCTCCTGAATACTCCTGAAAACACTGAATCGGGCTCCTGGCTGCGCAATAATTTCTAAAGTCCTTGTTGCCTTCAGACAGTTCATTTAGCTCCTTTTTCCTGTATAAAATCATAAACTTCAAAGGAATCTTTCATCTACAAATCTTGACCTACATGGTATTAAGTTGTTTTACTTTTGAGCTAAGACCTTTAAACCTGTAAAATCATTTGAGGGCATATTGAAGAGAAGTGTGGCTGCCCCACAGCTTTGTCAATGCCACATGCACAACCTTCTGGAAAATATTCAGAGACATTCATAAAACAGTAAATTATAAGGAATAGCTATACAAGAATTGTGAGATGAACATTTCTAGTTCAATTACCTGTGTGGTTTTATTACACACACCTAACTGTTACACACATCCTTCTAGGGCTACAAGACACACGAAACCCAAACAAATAAACTTCACCTTGAACCTGAATGTTCATGGCAAGCTTTGTATGTGCATTGAAGTGAGACTGAAAGTACTGAAGTGAAAGAAAAAATTTGTTGCTGTTTAAATTAAATATGAAAAGTAAATTGCCAGTGAAAGATACAGAAAGGGTAAAAAACCCAAAATCTAGCTGGCAGACAGACATATGCCTCATTTCTAGACAGATGATTTTGCTTTTTTTTTTTTTTTTTATATTGGATTCCTGTCTAGACCTCAGACAAGAGGCTTGCTGATTATCCATTTTAGAACAAATTAGGAGATGAAGTTCATTGTGCTACAAAAAAGATTTTATTTTTGGTTATGCAGCTGGCTAAGAGCAAATTAGTCTGAGGCAGTATACAGGCCATCCTACCTTCCTAAAATTTCAGTCCATAATAAGTGCTTACTTCCCCAGAAGTTTTCTAGTCTTCAATTTACTCTACAAAACTAATATATAATAATTATGTATAATAGTAAATATATTTCATATGTTTATAGTTATAATATTATTATTTACAAATAATAAGGCCTAAATTGATCATCCAAAAGTTTTTTCCTGGCATCTGAAAGGTGTTTTTCCTTTATGCAATACTATGCAATATATTTTTATTCCACAGATCTTTAGGAACTGAAAAGCCATTTCTTGAATGACCAGAAGCTTTCTCCCTCTCCAACTGATAGATTATTACAAGATTTGTCTGGTGACATCTGTTTTGCAAATTCTAACAGCTTTCCCTGGGCTTTTTTTCACCCACCAGTAATAAGAATATAATAATATCTGCACATATTTGTCCTTAATTGTTAGACAAAAGCCTGAAATAAACAGAAGAGTGACTGGTATTCCTCATATAGTCATTCTCACATACATCCCATATCACAACAGACAGAAGAGTGCATTTTTAATGCAGTAATCAAAATATTTAAGACAATTAACAATGCTCTCTTGTGTTCCTCCTAGATACAATTGTTTCTTGTATAAACTCTTCAGCAAATTTAATAGATTGGTTAAGCAACACCTGAACCATGCAATGGATGACATATTTCTGGATTCCTCCTCAGCACCAATAATATACAGCTAATGGATCATATTCAGTAAAATGGCTTTAAGTGATAACAGGTGTTTAGCATAATGGAAACTGCTGCTAGTTGGTCAACACATAAATCAATTTTGTTATTTACGGAACCAGATGGTCAATTCTGGAGTACCAGCATGGATAACATTAATAAGCCTCCTTGCTGCAGAACATGATGTCTCATCTGTAGCTTCACCAATTTCTAATTCCAGCTACCATGTGAATTGCAAGAGTACCCCTCTGACAGAAAGATTAACTGACTCTCTGCCCAAAAATACACAATACATTGTCAAGTAAAAGTGGCTAAAGGCCATACAAATGAGCTTCATGAGAAATTAGGAGAAGTTGTATAAACAATAACGTTCAACTTTTCCACTTTTTTTACTCTGTGCTTAAAGTGTCAGTATGATTTGATATAATTTACTACATGCTTTCTTTCTTTCTTAAAACAATGATTTGGTATTGTAGAAAATGCAATTTAGCTACAGAGTTCAACTGATAAGCCATTTGTATTTTAAGACAGAGGGCTTATTACTATGTAATGTTTAGCTTTTCTCCAAAAGTCCTATTTGAGAAACTCATAGACTGACTCAATCTGTGATTTAGACGATATCCCTTTTCCATCCACAGTCAAAGTTTGTTCAGATGAAGTAAGGCATATATACATGCAAGCAGTGTATAAAAAACCCTGCTTGGCTGAACTTCCAGAACCAAAAGAGAGGGTGAAGGCTTTCAGCATTACACCACCTTACTCAGGGCAGCACTCTGTGCCCAGGCAGCCACTTGCAGTGTGAGCTGTGCACACCAAGCACGGTGCAGCAGGGGCACATCAGACCCAGAGCACCCAAGCTGTAGAACTCATGGGAGCACATACAGCACCCAACAGCAGCTCCTGCCACATAGTCAGGTGCTTGAGACTCATGACCAGCCTCCCCCTTATCCTCAAACTGCACTTGGGCAAAGTCTAAAGACACCAAACCAGGCCACTTCTGGGAAGCCCAGGCATGCAGTAGTCCCACACACACTTACAGAGAGACAGATCTTACAGCAGAAAACATTGAATCAGGCTCCTTTGGATAGCAGCCTCCACACCTGTGATCCCCTCCCTCTGCGCTGCACAGCACTGGCCTGTCTGCCCAGATGTGGGGTGACAAAGTGGCACAGAGGCAGGATGAATGTGCTCACAGTCCCTGCAAAGTGCAGAGAAGCTCCTTTCTTCCCATGTGTCCAATGCATTCCTGTTACACACTTTAAAGTGATAATGATTTATGCACAGTAGAAATAAATAGTAATTGATAACAATTTTGTGCCTCATGTTTTCACTTAAGTAGGTTTCTTTGATGAATATAGACAGGAGTGAAGTCACTGCACACTGCATCTTTGACACTCCTCTAATCCAATTTAACTGACTTAAACTGAAGGAAAACATAGCAAATATAAATATGGATGCAATTCTAATCTATAACTACAGATATACAGATCTTATCTATAACTTATATCTTCTGTTTCCTTTTCTGAGTGCATCAAGAATGTTTCTTTCCTTCTCCTCTTCACCACTAAGAGATTATGCTTTAAAAATGCAAAACGTTAAGTTACTTGCTAAGAATTATCATGTACATATGAACTAGTTTTGGAATTCAAGTTATGTATCCGGAAGCCTCCTGTCACACTGAATTATTCAAGTAACGAGTAATGTATTAAAATGACTAAAATCCAGACTGTCCTACTTCTTATTTTTTATAATCCTGTCTACTTTAGAAATATTTTGGTCTGTTAAGGAAATAAAAGCATGCAGCAAGGTGAAGTAACAGACATTCCTGTGGATTGCTTAGATCAGTGGTACACATACCTCAGTCCTCCACTCACAGCCACAGTGCCTCTAAGTATATTAAACTGTACACTACTTGTGTTATACAAAACATTTTTGCTGTTAGCATGCTGTGCAATGTGTGAGACATGAAGCAAAATAAGTCATGGAAGAGCATAATTTTCTTTTTCTCATGAAATATGTGTGTATCCCCAGACATCTGCAAAGCACTGTGCACTAACTAGGTACTTTGTCTTCCCAATTGGGAGACCATGAGGCATGGCCCAGAGGAAGAGTAAATCACGGTAAAACATGTAAAATAAATATATTTAAGTCACAGAAATTTAATTAAGGTTCTTAATGCACAAAGCAGTAGCACACGTCTGCAGGTAAATAAAGATTATTATTCTGGCTCAAAGGTTTTGACTGAAGCCACAAAAAACAGGGACAAGGACAGAATTAGGGATCCAGGCTGGCATTTAATGAGGCAGCATTTTTGAGTAGTCAGTTATGGCAGAGTTGTGTTGCTCTGCTAAATCTCTTGTGTACTGTATGCCCAATGGATGTTACATAGATCTTGGGAGGGAAAAAAACCACAGAAGCAAAACAAAGACTTGGGATATATATCTCCCAGGAAACACCAGACAGAAAGGGAGAGAGCCTTTGATTTGGAAGAGCTCTTGCATATACTACAGAACTCCCCAAATGGGCCATTTAGAAGAACTGAGAAACCTGGGAACTGACTGCATGAAGAGTTTTGAGTTGCACAAAATGTTGATGGTTGCACTCAGCCAGGCAAGCTGTTGGCAACTGCTCAGAGTGTCAAATAACAGCTCCAAAATATCTATTCACAGTCTGAGTCTTTTCAGTGACCCAGTTTGTAGCACAGTTCCTCAGATTATACATATGACTGTTTTCGCTTTATTCATGCTATTGACATTAAACTGTGCTTACAAACAAGTGTATAGTGATTTCGTAAAACATTCTGAACACAGAAAACCAGATGTACAGCCACAGAACTCTGTAGTATTTAATAGAGATGCAGCTTTGTACAAGTGAATACATGTCCTGTGATGCAGGAGCGTTCCCTTACACACTGGTGGAAACCTGTGTCCCCTCACAACAAGGCCCAAGAAACCTCTTTTGGTACAGGGCACAGGCAATTGATTTACAAAGTTCAGATAAAGGAGGAGGATCATTGCTTTTCTGGAGAGTGAGAGGCACATTGTCTGACATCTGCAGGACTGTACTCTGTCACCCTAATGAAGAAACAGAAATGCAGTGAGTGCTATATGCACAATACACCTTTTTCCTCTGGGTATCTTAATCCCACAGATGCACCACTGATAGTGGAGAAAATTCTTCCTCCCAGAATCAAAATATTTCTGTATATTTGCAGCAAATCACTACAAATTTGCATCAGTAATGCTGCATAGGTTCCTTAAAAACAGTCCCTGACTTTTGTCCAGCAGCTGGCAATCTGTTTCTATTATTTAATACCAACAGTGATATGCTTGAATAAGACTGTAGAATTGTTTAATTGAAGCATTAAATACACAAAAAAAGTTTTTCCTCTTCTAATCCAAATGAAACAGACAATGAAAACTGACAAAGGAGAGTGGAAAAAAAAAAAACCCACAGCCAAATAACAACAAAAAAAATTAACAGACACCAAACCTCTGATAAACCATTCAAGCAAAACAAGCTTATCCCAAATCATAATGACGGCTCATTATGGAAGAATCTAAAGCTGCACAAACCACAGAGTTTTCAGTAATTGCAATCATCTTGCTTACCTGCAATTTAGTGACAAGAGAACAAAAGGAAGGTGAAACTGCATAATAAATTGGGGAAAGCCTGCACTCTTCTCCAGCATCTGTAGGAAATGTGCAGTGAAATTTTCCCCAGCTGAAATTCCCAGCTAAGGTGGACAGGCCATGCTGGAAGTTCTGGACTGGTGGAGGGGGGCTGGCAGCTCTCAGTGAAGGCAGAGCTCCAGGGTAGCTCTCAGGTACCTGCAGAACAAAGCTGAGCTAAGGATCCTGAGCAGACCACACACACAGGCTCGACAACAAAGCCTGCAAAAGGAAGGTTAAGGCAATGTAGTAATGTCAGGAGATGGAGCAACAGCTGGCTACAGGTATATCTTAACATGAAGATAACGTCTAAGCACTCCATAGGGGTTGGAATAAATACCTGCATGCAGCAGTGCAGCACAAAGAAGCAAGCTGCCAAAGTGCTTTAGATATTCCTAAAGAAAAGTAAGCATTTTTCCCATCATGGCTTCAGGACTGAATGATGTTTAGTGTAAAGACAGGAAGGAAAACAAGCTGCATTCAGTTCACTTAGGAGCACATAAAGACAATAATTGCTTTAAAGCTTAAGCTGTGTAAATACCATAAATTATGTTTAAGTAATCAGAATAAAACCTTTCTACAGTATCTCAGCTGTAGCTAGGTAGTAAATTCTCTGAGCTGCTTGTAGCAGAGAATTCAGGATCTTCCTTTTCTATCTCAGAAATCTACAGTCCAGATAAAACCATGCATATCCATACGCTTGTAGAACATACATAAAAATGTGACAGAAGGTCAAAGTTAATTACAAATGTCTGAATAATATTCCCATGAGAGGTAAATTTTTAAATATTACCATAAAAATATGTAAAACCTTCTCTGTGACATATGAGGAGTTTGAGGAGTGTGCTTGTTAACTCCTTATTTTTCCAGTGTTCAAAACAGTTTTGCCAACAGTTTATTTTATTAGAAAGAGCAGAGGATTGAAACCTAGGAGGAAAATATGTGATTGTCACAGACAATGCAAGAGGAAAATTTGAGAGGGGAAGTCTCTGTATGTTTCATAACAATAACCTGCAGTTTTATTACACTTTTCTTTAAATAATTCAAAGCACTCTATAAGCAAGGTTTCATGCAGTTGCACCTTGGCAGGACACCAAGACCTTCCTGCTTATTCCATTTGGTTTTTTCCAAAAAACTCTTTCTGTCCTTTAAGACTGTCACGTAAATTGGTGAAATAATACCTAGTTGAAACAGACAGTCAAGCACCAAAGTTAATTTTCTCTCTTGGTCTCTGTGGATACCTCACTATTAAATTACAGCAATATTTCTAAGATAAATCTGATACCTGCAATCTGTGTGCACCACAATTTTCAACTTCTCAAGGACTTTTAACTAAGAGACCTCCAAGAAGAAGAGCAAGAGAAGTAAAATAAACCACACATTCATGCCTTGATAGGGGTGCTGCCCACTTACTATCCAAAAGTCTATAGATGAGCTAAAATGAGAGACATGTGTTCCAAATTAGTTCTTAATTCTCAGCTGAGAGGCCTTGGACCTCTGTCCTTGGAAGAGTAAAGGCACCTGGACCACAGCCATCTCCAATCTTCACGTTACTTCTATAATGCACAAGTCATGGGTTTAGAAAGGGCCTTTTCTAAAAAATCCCTCACAACCTTGAACAGAGAACATTTGCAAACAAATGTTTAGGAACAAAAATACAGTCTTCCAAAGGTTTCTGCATGGCTTCAGAGATTAAGTCTCACTTCAGAAGTCATTTAGAAAGTAAGGACAGGTCCTCTGAATTGGTTTCTATTGATAGTTAAGTTACTGCAGGGTACAAAGGCTTATTAAGTGTGACTGACATGCTACATCAGCAGAGTTCCCAGAAGTAATGCTGCTTGATCAGTATACCTGAAATTTGACCAATTTAACTAGAGGGTAATTTAATGTACTGATGCTGACTTAATATGCATCACTTTACAGTTCCTACTGAATTTCCTCTTGGAGCAGTTAGCTGCATTAGAATATTGCTATTTCTATACCAGGGGAGCACTACCAGTGCACATATAGCCTGCATATCATTTAAATTTAATGGGTCCTAATTCCTCAAAACTATGTTTTAGAGATATTTAGGCTTCTAAGGATGAGATTAGTGCCTGAGATACTTTGAAAAAAACAGTATTGCCTATGTGCATCCCAAGACATCTGATTTCTTTGCAAAGACCTACATGAGTTACTTACATATATGATTATCCAATTAATCCAGGACTTCTCTAGATACTGTGCACATAGGTAGCATAAGCAGTACTGCAACCCATGAAGAGCAATTCAGAAGTCTGTGCAGTAACCACAGAATAACCTTTCTTCCCTTTAACTACTTCAGTCTTCAAATCAATACACAGTGATCAAAAACTACAATGCTTTAAAAATAAATTTTTCTTAGACTGGCAAAGTAATTTTTAAAGTCTGATCAGAAGGGAAATGTTGCTATCGCACTGGTGCGGTAGTGTAGAGAAAGGGTTTTAGAAAGGCCTTGGGAATGGGAAACTGAGGAAAAGATACATTTATATATGCCCCATTGTTTTGGCCATTTTTGAGGAGGAATGACTGTCACATCTGCCCCTGTGTCCATCATCCCCTGAAGGAGAATAGAATGGCCCTCACTCTGGAGGCCACACCACAGGGAAACTTCAATATTATAGTTTTAGAATCTTTATAAGTTTAATTATATTTTACCACGGCCTATATTTTAGCCAACTGTTGGTAGTAATTATTGATTGGATGTGTATGCACATTTATTTTCACTCTTCTTGCAGGTTTTGTAGCTTTTTGTAGTAAAAGACTCTTTTATTTAATGTTTTGTAATAGTAATGTCTTTTTTTAATAAATAAGTAGTTTAAAGAAAATAATTATATACACTGTCAAGGGACAAGCAACATTTTCATAAGAGACCAAGTGAGATAGGTATATAGATAGAATAATTCTTTCACAAGCTGCATTTTGGCCACAAATCTATACTTTGTTCAATATTTTAAATTGATAGCTTTATTCAGTACCTCTTCTAAAGATAATTACACTACTCAGAATTCATTATAGAAAAAAAACCAGTATAAAGGTACAGCAAATTAAATTTCAGGAGCACTTTTGTTTCTTAATTGATCAAAAGAATTATGGAGCACTGTACAACTGTAAGGGCCACGGGTCTAATGGACAAGCCAGCTCGTCTGGCCTGCAAATGGCAGGAAAGTCACTTCATCAGACAAGCCAGCAGGCTAAATTCTGCTGTCACTACACTGAAATAGATGGTGTTGGGCAACTGTGTTAAGAGCAATTTGACCCATTGACTATAGTGGAAATTGTACTAATGCATGTAAAAGAATAAATGTATCTTTCCCAGCTTATATATAGCAGATTGAGACAGGAATATTATGTCGTTTACATTGGCAGGGGCCATTTCAAGTAATGCTATTGTGTTAATGCAAACTGACATTCTTTATGTCTTCCCAGCAATCTATCAGTCTGCTGCTATGTATATCATATATAATGTGTATTGTTTTAGTGAGTAAAAATGATCTTTTTAAGTACATAATGTCATGCATCTGTCTTTATTACAGCCAAAACAACGAAAGTCTGCCATCTCACTCTACAATCAAGCCTCTATATTTTATTAAAGACAATTTCATTATTCTGCAATAAGGGACCTATTACATGCCTTAATTTTGGTAAAATTACTAATGCAGATTGAATTTCCTAGAAGAATTATTGAACTTCTGTACTTTTTGAGATTCTAACTTAATTCATACGCTTATCATGATAATGTGCTTTATTATTTGTTGCACCAAGCTGATGAATTCTCCCTAGGCAATGTGTAATTATTTGACAGTCCGTATTACAAGAACACTGAAAATTGCTATTATACAGTGACTCCTTGCAGTTTACACCATCTCTTTTATATTTCATCTCCTGACTCAGAGCTGTCACTCTGATCTGTCTGTATTAATTCAAGGAAGTAAGTTCTATTAAATTTTCAAATCATCTAATTATGGTGCTGATTTCACATTAAGATAAAGGAAATAAGATAAGAATACTTGCCATTATTTTATCAGTTTAACATTCCTTATGTATGTGAAGTTACTATCCCAAATCTAATCCACTAAATGAAGCTTAGTCAAAAGTTTTAGGATATACTTGAAACTGGGTTAAAACCCTGCTACAGATGAATAAGCAAAAAGGGAAATGCTATCACTTTTCAGATCAACTTATAAATGTCCCACATTCTTTATTGAAACAAAAGCCAGTAGATTTAGAAATATCAAGAATCCAGAGATTATTGGCAAAGTATTTCACCACAATTAAAAATTAAGTTTTATCTCATAAAATTTCAGAGAAAAGCTCAAAGGTGATAAACAAGAACTCAAGAAGAGGACAGAAGAAAAGAAAATCCCACTTTACTGCATGTATTTAATTTTTAATACTTAGCATTTTCCAATTCTAAATTTGTCAGCCTCAGTTTAAATTTCTTATGCCACCAGTGAGTAAACAGCCTCCTTGACATATGCTGGGCCAGTTAGACACCAAGTTCCAGCACCTGAGGGATGACAGAAGTAATCCAGCCCAGTCATGGACCACTTTCCCTCTTCTAGCTAGCTCAACTGGTCACAGAAATTATGCTGTTTCAGCAGAAGAAACCTATCTTCATAGCCCAGCTATACTTATGCAATGCTGATTTACAGTTGGTTTCAAAGTTGCCATTTTCCAAGAACCAGAAGATATTTTCTAGGCCCTTTTATTCAAAATCAGAACACTGAACTACAAAGTGTTTGCTGAGCTAACTGAAATCTTCCACCTAGAGTCAGCCTGACATCAAAATGCACTTTGTGCATTTTGTGCTTCAGGAATGCCATAGGTTTAAAGTGGCTGGAGCCCAGAAGAGGCCCTCTGGTCGGCTACATGGAGGAAGTTCTTAGCAGCATAAGAGTTCAGAAGCTTTCCACAAATAAAGCCTGCTGCCTGGCCATGAGAGAAACCATATTTAATCTTTAGCAAAACATAGCTGATGTGTTCATTACACTGAATTTCCCCTGTTAAGAATTATTCCACTCAGTTTGTAGAAGCGTAACAGTGAATTAAGCCAAAGCAAAAAAAAATGCGAGCTGTGTTTATTGCATTACAAAGCTTAGAAAATAACTTCTTACAGGTCACCATGAATATTTAACATCCCATAACTGCTATGGTAGTGTGGTTCTAGTTTTATTTTTCTTCAATAAAATAAGATATTTCTTCAGTGTGCACTTGTTGTGCCAGTGTGGAGGAATTTCAGTTTACATTGCAATGATGAGGCACATAAGCAGCAGCAGATGGTATTTGGAACACAGTGAAGATACAAAGATATCTGGGGAGCTGGAAGAAAGGATCGTAGCATTTCAAGCTGCTTTGTAAGCCCTCACTGAAGAAAGCACGCACTTCTTCACATGTTTACTTGCTAGCATTGTTTTCAGCTATTCTCTCTAAAAGACTAACAATAAAACATGATCAGAATTCTTCAAAGCATTGCAATAATGCTCAGAAAGAAGCTTCAAAATATACTTATGTTTTCCATCCTCTATAATTCCCTCCCCTATGCACACTGCTTAACTGAAAAGAGTATTATATGAATTTGGCAAATGTGGAACTGAGTTGCAGAGGGGCAGAGGAACCGCACTGGAACCTTGTAATACTGCTAAAAATTCAGCAGAAGTCTCCAGGCTTAAGCTATAATGCATTACCTGTGATGTTGCCTGTAGGAAAAATCAATAAAAGGTACTTGAATGTGGAGAAAAAAAACAGGAAACAAGTAATAAGGAAGATCTGGTGGGAGTTTAGCTGGTTATCTTTAGAATGAGGTAGAAGACAAGATTATTAGGATCTGGGGCCAGTGAAGAGACCCCCAAGTCCAAAGCAAACCACATGAATAGGTGATTGGAGTCATGGAATGCTACTGAAAGCTCAGTTCTCTTGGGAATTAAGTGCTGGTGACGCTACTCCCATGTTACATGTCTCCCAAGGGCAGAGACAGAGATCACGCAAGTAGAGAAAGAAGTAGCTCAGGTTGTGAATGCAAACAGGTGGCAGATAACTGGGGTGGAGGTGGGTGTGACATGAGTCTCAGACTGAACTTCTGAGTATTCATGCAGAAATTTGCTACTCCCTCTATTACCTTTCATAAAATCTGTAGTGAACTGAAGTAGCAATGCCACTTCTAGCTGGTAAAGAGACAAGGAACCAAAATTAAAACTCAGAAGGCTGATCATGGACTATGCTTCCCCACACAAAATATTCAAGTTGGGAAAACAGAGGACTTTGGGGACTGAAAGGAAAGTGAAGATCTTGACTGAAGGAAGTATCCTAGCAGTGGGTGAATCTCCTGGAGGCCAGAGCTGCAAGGGCCCAGAGCCCTTGGCTCCCAAAAACCAGGCCGGGTTGTGATGAGCACAGTAGGAACCAACCCAACTTTCAGACCAGAATTCTCAGACTACCAGTGACCTCCCTGACAAAAAGGGATGGAAGGATCTAATGATCAGAGTTCTGAGATAAGGAAGCAGGGGGTGTGTAAAACTATCATTTCATTTCTTAAATAGACCTTAGAAGCCAGATTCACTCTGGGTTATCATTTGTCTTACTGTGCCACTGGAGTCTTTGAAGTACTGTCAGGTCCCATCTAGGCATGGCTGTGGTATACTCAGCAAAGGAAGTCCATTTTTAAAATTTTTATGCAGATTCAAACTAATAAGAGTTTATGAAGTTCTCAGTCCAGAGAAATTTAGGTATGCAGCTACCTAATATACATTTAGGAGGTTTTGAATATTATTTTTGTCCTTTTTACACTTCATTTCCAAGTTCAGTTCCACATGCAGTCTCAATAGAGTTTTGTTGTACAACCAAGACTCATAAAGGGATCATATGGTTTGTGAGACACTCCACTACAAAAACCACCTGAAAAGCAGAAGTCTACTTGACATTCCACCTGTCTTTGCAGGTCTAAAAAAGAAATAATTCCCTCTGCCTGGACCTGGGATAAAACAGGCTGTTTATTTTACCTTTGTTATTCTTATTCTGGAACAGGAATTATGTGACAGCTTATTTTTAAATGCTAGTTTATTTTAAACTGTCATTGAGTGAACAAGAACACACTAATTGTGATTAGTGATAGACAAGGATTGCCTGGAGGAAAGCTTCCATTCGATGAGAAGGGTTTTAAATTTTTTTGTTCTCGTAATGAAATCAAAACGTGGAGGAAGCATTTTAACTGAGTAATGGGCTGCATATATGTAAAAACTCTTTATTCAAATTGATGAGGCAAACAGGATTTTGCTTTAATCCACATGGAGTGATCAGAGTAATGCACCTTCCTATAGTACTTCTGCTAACATGTTGCAAAATAAAGACTCTGACAGAAGGAAATTGTTCTTACCATCTCCTTTGCATGCAGTGCTTAGGGGAGGTTCCACACCTAGGGGATTCAGCTGCCGTTGCACAGACAACTGATCTGCTAGAGAAACAGCTAAAGAGATATTGTTAATAGCTAGTTTACATTTAAAGACAGAAATATGCACCACTAACCAGTTAAAAACACTGAGCTGCTCAATGTGGAACTGCTGAGTGATTATTTAAACATCTTGGGATACATGGGAAACTATGAGAGGAGTAGGACAAATATTTGGGGGAGCTGGAGCCAAATGACCTCCCTGTTTGTCAGCAGCAGCCTGAAGGGTTTTTCAAGAACACAGGTAGTGAACAAAGATCAATTTTTAAGGTACAGAATTTTAGCAGCATTTTCTTTTACATTGTATGATTTGTTTATATTATTTTAGCACCTAGGAAATAACCAAGATGAGGATCCCAATGCTTGCTACATGAACATTTGGAGAAACAGATGGAGCAGATGAACATTTACCACTTGTTTAACAGTTAATGCACTGCAATAGTCAAATCATTGGGGTTGCTCAGTAATTCTTCAACAACCATCATATGGTTAACTCCTGATAGGATCTGACTTCTTAATGGCACCCTCTGAGTTCCCTCAGCCTCTGGAGGAATAAAAGTATACAAAAATTGCACCTTTCAGTTTCAATGCATAATTTCCATGACTGTCTAGAACACAGAAAGTCTGATTATGCTATTTTTTATAGCTACATGCTTGCAGCAAAAGCTATGATATGAACAGATGAGCCTACAGTTTACAGAGTGTATTAAAAAATCTATTTTTATTAAATCAGAATTTTATTAAAACATGTTGCCTGCACAAACAAGATTGCAAAATAACAGATGTTATTTCCATAATTTGGGGGGGTTAAGCATGAATTGAATTTCTATTTTGACTTTTTTTATTATCAGTGAAGTATAAGCATTTTAATCACAAGTTTTCTGATGTACTTCTATTATTTTATATGTTACAGGTGATGTGCAGATGAATTAAAACTGCTGAGTTTACAATACAGGTGTAAACAATATTTAGATTAATTAATGCATGGTCTAATGCTAATTAAATCAAGAGGGTTAGAAGAGTTAATTAAGCCATTTTGATTTCTGTTCAAATTTGCATTGTACATACAGAATTAAGGTGACTTTTTCCATTTCAGTTTACACCATAGGTCTATAAAATTCACAGTTATCTAAATTTATATTTTTTATTAAAAAGAGTATGAGAAAATACTTCTATTCCAGTGTAGTAAAAATTCATTTAGGAAATATTTCTCTCTCTCTTTACTGTCACAGCAAGGAAGACAGGTTTCCAGGATGTATATCCAGACACCCATATTTCCTTTCTGTTCCCCAAACAAGGCTTCTTAGATTCTATATAAAGATGCTTAAAATAAGAAGAGCAAATCTGGACAGTACCCAAAGTTTTCAATAGACAAAGGAAAGGAGGAACATCTTAATAAAAGTTCAACTCAATTCAAACTTGTATATTGCTAATATTCATTACAGATCTTTTCCAAGTAAAGCCTGAAATTTCTCATCACCTTGATATTTTCGTTATACTTCACTCTTCTGAATGCTTTAACAGTCAGGAAAAAAATAAATGTAGTACACAATAATGGCATATATTTATAAAGATACATGACTGGGCTAAAACTGTAAAATACAGATTGGATGTTGTGTTTTTTTGGTGCAGGTGTCCAAGCAAATCCTACCCAGGAATTTAACAAATGCTAATCTTAGAGCTTTATCAGAATAAAATTTAAAAAAAATGTTGATATTAACATCTTATACATAAATTTGCAATCTTAAATGTGAGAAGAATAACAAAAAAAAAAAAAAAACCAAAAACAAAACACACTTCTTCTTATCTATCAAGAGTTAGTGAATTTTATTTGCTGGCTGGACCTGACAGCCATGTTCCATTTCCATAGGAAGTGGAACAGGTTTATTTCTGTCCAACCTAGCAAATTGATTTTACATTATACATATATATATATACATATATATATTTTTTTTTATTAATGCTAACATTCTATGACTTTTTCTGTGTAGTACTAATTTATAAAAATACTTTTTTAATACTCAAGCACACAATGGAACAAGACCTGATGAGGGTCAGATTCCACACCTTTAATGACTGTGAATATTTAATTCTATGTATAACAAGTCATGGCAGCACAGAGTAGTTTATGGGAATGAGAAGTTACCCCAACACAAAAAAGTACTGAGGCTGTTTTATTCAGCATCCATGCCATTAGTCTTTTCTTCCTGTTCATATGGTTATTGATGTATTGACACACAACAGTGTCATATATTTATGTGAAATATAAGGAAAAAATTATGCAAATGTTGCCTACATAAATGCTACATTACCTTCCCAGACATTGAAAAAAATCCCTGAAGAAGCAATGGCTCTTCATTTGCCAACATAGGATCTGCCAGCACCTCTCCTGCCTTGATCCTATCAACTCAACAGAAAATCAGAAGCAGCAAGGGACTGTTACCCCACAAAGAGAAGGTTAAATATCCCTGAATAAATAAAGAATTCAATAGTCTCAATTTAGTTTTGAAAAATGGTCAAAACTTTAAATAATGTGAATCTTCCAAACTCAGCTCCTCTTCTAAAGATGCCCCAAGGGAGCTAACAGGACTCAACACTCAGCCACTTGCTCACAGCAGTCATACAGCTGACAGGCAGTAGACATTGAAGCAAAAAGGAAGGTTACTAGCTTGCATTTTGGAATCAGAAGGTTAAGCCCTTTTTCTCCAGTGCATCTATAAAAGCCATCATCTTTCTCTCATGTGTGTTGGATATTTAACTTTTGTTCTCTTCCACCTAACCTTGACTTGTATCAAGCATCATTTCAATGTCAGCTAACACTAGATTATCCCATCCCTACAGTCTGGTAATCTTTAAATAAAACAGGCTACTGGAATAATGTCACAGTAACAGGCACACTAATACATGCACACCAGAGAAGTGGCCTGTACTTTCACTTAATCCCCTAGGATGCTCTGAGAGGTGATATTGCACGGATCAGAAAGACTTGTCTTCCAGGGACCTGCATTAGTCAGAGAACAGCTCTGATGTATGGCAGCAGAGATCATGCTTGGGAGCCAAGGGAATTTTTAACATTTCTTCTTTGATGATTCAGAGAGGCTTGGTTGGCATATAATTGGATCCCATCAGCACATAATCTACCAGTGAGAATAATTGTATGCCTGTGCTCAAATCATCAGCTTTCCAGCTTCTTTGCCAGATAATCTCCTCAGTGTGGCTCAACTAAGCAGCAACTTTAACAACACCAAAGGTTAATTAAGCTTTCTAAAAGTTCACGTGTTGCCATTTTGATAGCTACCTTTGGAAATATTGCCACATAATCTTATGCATTTTCATATCAACATGTTTTATAGTAGGATCTGGTTTAAATATTTATTGTAGCAGAATATGGATTTCATTACACTGTAAGACTTCAGAAGTTTAAAGAAATCGGAATAAAGATTTTTTATTAAAAATACTTTCTTTCATCAAGATCTGAACACCAAAGTTTCCTCTCTGCTGTTTTTGTACGCAAGGCCTGACCAGAAATACTCAAGTCAAGAATTTGCAAATGTCTCAATTCTATGCTAATCTGGATGGAAAATCTTGGAGTAGGGATTGCTCAAATGGTGTCCTCAGTCCTCCTCAGAAGAAAGGCTAGAGACCCCTTTCTGGATTGGAGAAGCTGTCATTTGCAGAGGGACAGTGGAACCAGGTGACAAACAATTCTCCATCAAACAAAAATTCAGTAATCATGAGTTCTGGCTGAAAAATCACTTTGCAAAGTGAATGTAAAGTCTTTTCATTCTTTGCATTCTGTTTAAGCATACAGTCCATAGCTGAAGCTCTGTCCATGTTTGGTGTGCCTATTTACTAATTTTCATGTAATTTTTTTCTTTCATGCACTTCTTTGGTAGTAGAAAAGAAAACCAATTACTTCACATAAAACCCACTTTTAAATGAGGCTTAAAAAAGACAGACTTTTAATTATAATTCCAATTTTGCAATCTACTGAAAATCTACTGTATTTAAGGGTTGCAGTAGATGATTTTTCAAGGTCCCTTCAAGCAAGGCTATTCTATGCTTCTATGAGTTAAAATTTCTGTAGAAAAGCAGATGCCTCACATATTAAATATTAAATAATCAAAATATTTGTTTACCTTCTTATTTTTTCTGTTTTTTTACAGAAAATTATTACATCACCTAGACTATTCACCATCTTTACAACAAGCAATAAAGCAAAATATATTTGTATAAGATTTATTTAGCAACAAAAATTCACATGAAAGAAACAATAATAATTTTCCAATTATCAAAACTGAAAAGCAGGAAATCTGTCATTAAGCATAACTCTTCAAGAGCACAGGTTTACTTTCTCCAAACATGATATTAAGACAACCAAATTCAGCCATTAAATTGGAAGAAATCTCATGAGAAAAAAATATGTACAGCTAAATATGCTGGTAGTAAAACATACATTTCCTGAGCAAAAAATTATTACAGATTTCTTTAATGAACTGCTGAAATATAAATAATTATTAGAAAATGTTTTCATAATTTTAAATATTATTTGTTTGAGCTTTTGTTTATTTAATTAAGACTGTGATGATAAAAGCACTATTTCCTACAAGCAAAAGCAATAGAATTTGAGACTTAAAAGTGGAATTACATTCAAATCTACATTTCAATTAATTGTTCCTCACACAGGCCTTGAATGCAAGCAGTTGTAAGAGTGCCCTTGTTCATCTATGCAAAAGCAGTTTTGTAGATATGCAAGCCCTTGCAGAACAGTAATCTTGCTGTACTTGGTAAATATTTTCCTTCTCAAAAGTTTTCTTCTCTTAACTTATACAAGTATAGGGTTCCTGAAGCATTTTTATCTCAGTGTTGAGCTCAGAAAAATTAGTTTAACAAAACCAAAGTTATTTTCAATTTATATATTCTTTAGAAAGTAATAAAAAAATCTGAAATGGAATATTTTTATTCAAAAACTTGAAAAGAATTTACATGTCTCTTAAATCTATAACCAGAGACGTATTTCAGTCTCTCCATTCCTTTGCAGTTTGAATTTGCTTCTTTTTGGTTTTAATTCAGCAAAATGTTTTCTTTATGAGGGGGAAACTTCTCCTAGCTTTGCAAATTAAATCTAGGTATGAGTAGAGGAGAGCTATTTATATTGATTTTGTATGTACACTGAGTTACAATATTGGACTGACTGTCAGCACAAATTTACTTCTGCTCTGAAATACAGACTAAAACCGCTTAAGAACCAAATACCTCATATTCTTTTCATCCCACATTTCTGTAAAGGCAAGGAGGAGACAGAAGGGTATCACAGGTAGTATTTAGTACAAATAAATATTCCAAGGGTTGTTTATCATTGGCTCTAAAAGTATATTTTAATTATAAGCATTTGTTAATATCCTCAAAGGGGTCTGCCATGATTTTTGTCATATTTTTTGCAGCACCTAGTAGTTTTGTGTGTCTGGTGTGTGTTTGTTGTAACAAGAAAAATCAACTACAGCACCATGGCTTTACTCTGCAAGAACACCTGTTCTACCTCTTATTCCTACAGCTGTGAACTGCAAGATATTAAGAGCAATCTTTCTTGAATTTCTAGTTCCTTATTCTCTTACACTTTATAAGCCATGAACCAAATACAGTTTCTCCTAGATATTTCAGGCTTTTTTGTTCTCAATCTGACATTGCAATAGAGATAAATTAAAAACAGAATATACAGTTTTAACTCTTCATTTCCATTTTATTTTTTTGACATTTGTGATTGGCCTTTTAATACAAACGCTCTTTAGAGTATCAGCAAGTAGATCACCATTATTAAGAATCCATAGCCATTCTGTTCCATCATGGTTTTCAGACTTCATAAGAAGGAAGAAAAAAATCATGATCCCAGCCAAGAAAATTGTTGATGGGGAAGAGTTATGTTAATGTATAATATTCAAATGACTCCACAGACCTTCAAAAGTGTTTTTCATGAAAGTGCTGGCATTTCTGAATTAGAAATAAAGAATTAGGGACTCAGTGTTCTCCCAAATTGTTTCAGTTTAGAAAGAAAAGACTTCAGGTTATTCACGTGGATTCTGAAGATCAGTTTTAACAACTGTCTTTAGGCAAAATAAAGTTAAAAATTTAAGAGTAAAATGCATAAGGTCCATTTTTCGCCCAAGAGTTATAAATTGCTTTAGTGATTCTCTTCCTTCAGTGAGGACTGAAAAACCCACTTAGGTCATTGGAGCAGTAGGATGACCACTTGTTTAGTAGCCAAGACTTTCTTTTTACATAATATCTGCTACTCTGCAAGAACATTTCAAGTTAATTAATCCTTCCATTTCCCTGATAATCACTCATTAAACCTGTCCTGGTAATAATAATTTATGAGGTTTGTTAAATAACTCACCTTGAAGGATTGTAAGAAGTGAAAATCACATGAGATTTCATGCTGCAGTGACCACTGATGGAAATTTGTAACATCTGGGCTGTCTTGGATCCTCACTTCTTAATTCTTTGAACAGGCTGCTAACATAAGACCCATATGCCTGTGAGCATGCTTCACATCTGTAATTGATGTCCTGCTGTCTACTGGAACACTCTTCTGTACCCATAAGATATTAAGATGAATGCTGCACTGATCTCCAGGAGAAAAAAATAAAAGTCATAGGTCTGTAATTTCTTCAGCAGCAAGAAAGCAGTTAAAATTACTATGCAGTCACACAGACTAGGTTTAGTTTGAACACAGTTTTTCTATTTAGGTAGGAAAGAGAGTCATTAAAAACACATCAGAAGTTGTGATTAAAACTTTAAGGACAACATAAAAGGTAGGTAAGATATAATTAAGAAATTTTCCCAAATCTCTGGGGTTTTATGTATGGAAAATTATACATTGTTCCTGTGTCTGCTGGTCTCATTAACACTGTACCTTCCAATAAAGTAAACTGTAACTAAAATTGACTTCAAAGGGTCCAAAATCTTGGATTTCCACCACAGTCAAAAACAGATCCTAGGATGACAGGACAGAATTTGCACATATTTCCATAATTTCTCTCATTATGGGCACAAAAAACAGTGGCATAAAAATATCCCATCTTTACAGATCTGTTTTGAAACTCCAGTTTGTCTTCCTTGTCTTTATTTCCTAGAAAATGGTTGTCACAATTGTGAAATTAAAATCCAGTGTTTATTTTCATACAAATATACTATTTTATGAGATGTGTGAAATAAAGGTTTTAGTTTTGTTGTTTTTTTTTTTTAATTGTGGAAACCACTTTGTGTATATTCTATACCCCATTCTTCCCCTGCAGGTACATCAAGAAACATTTATAAGTCTCCTGCTGTGCATGAGTTAGTAAAAAAAAAAGCAAAAATGTAAATAGAGCATACAGGCAAACTTATGAAGAGCATATGTGAACAGCACTGAACTTCAGTAAAGACAAGAGCTGACAGGGAACCCAGTTGCTTTATTTTACAAATTATCTTACAAAATTAATCTTAAAAGATATTAAATTTGAATTCTGAACCCATTTCTATAAGAACCAAAGAACATCAGGAGAAATTTGCATTTTAACAGCCACACAATTTCATGAGCAGAGTTTACAAACACTTTCATCCACAACAAAACAAAAAATTACAAAACAAATCACTGCCTTCCTGCATGTGCATCTTCCTGTTTTCTCCGGCACTGCTAATGAAAGCCTAATGGAAGCTATTAAGCCCTTTTAAAAGCCATAAAAGCCATTAAGCCCAAACATTACAGATAGGCTACTCTAACACACTCAACTAAAAATTGATGTTAAATATGTTTTAATCAAATTATGTCAGGGTCTATCCATCTAATTTTACATATCCAACCTTGGAGCCTGTTTTAGTAGATTGAAGTCTCAGGCTTTTAAAGAGCCCTCTTAAAATTTTGGCAGCCTGTGACTTGGAGTCATTCCATCCAACTCCAGACACCCAAGTGATGCACCGAAGTTGTAAATACAGTTATTTTAAGTTCTCTCTAGCATCCATGGTGTAAGTTGGTCTCTTCCAGATGTCCATTCAGATCTTCTATATAGTAATTTAAGAGGCCTTTATGATTGCAGCAGCACAGGAGGTCCATTTATGTTCCAAAGAGTTGACATTCTGGAAATTTTTGTTTCACTGAGCACTTTTGAAATTAATTATGTCCTCAGATTGAGACAACCTAGGATCACTAAACCTGGATAGTTATTGGTTATAAGAAAACACAGTCCACGAATAGAAAAATAAGGATAAGCATAAGTGTAAGCATAAGAATAAGAGGATGGTAAGTCCAGATAACTTTGCCCATAGGTAGAGCACTTGGAGCAGCAACATTTTCCCCAGGAGCAGGAGAAAGAAGCCAGGCAGTACAGCCCGGGCTTTGAAACCACAGAGGCTATGGACGTGTCAACACAGAAGTAAAGCTTGAGGCAAAAAGCCTGAAGCAAATCACACTATGACAGCTGCATCCAAACTGCACCTTGTGCTTTTGAGAGCATGAGAGAACATGCTGTGCATCAAGAGGAAGAGTATTTTCAAGCATGACAAATATAGCTGCCATTTGTTCAGGAGTCTGTTGGCTACTGCTGCAGCAAGATTAAATTTCTGCTGGAGGTGTCCCCATCTCTTTAAAACACAAACAGATAAACTTGCTGGGGATTAATTTTGATGTGTGTGTATACCAATTTAAAAGCTTGACAGGTAGGTCAAGAAGCCCAAAGGCAGGTAGTTCAAGCACAAAAGAAGGAGGGAGATGTGCTTTACTGGCAGAGGAATCCCGTTTTAATTCTGCATGTAGAGACTGGGGCAAACAGCGCAAACTCCAAGACTCAGAAGTCATCTATAAGAGAGAAAATTGAAACCACTCCAAAATGAAAAATGAAAAGAAAAAAAAAAAAAAAAAGCATAAGGGTATTTTTAAGCCTTTAAAAGCATGAGAGAAAGCACTCAGTAAGAACCACTATAGCAAAGTGCTTGTGAGGCTGAGGCTCTTGGAATGAGACACTTAGCCTACCAGGGTCTCTGAGAAGGCAGAATTGAACCTGAAGCAAAGGCTTTCAGATGGCAGGCACCATTTCTGTAGCACGTAATGCTCAAATCCTCCATGCCCAAGTGGTCAGGGCTGCCTGAAGCACCTGAGAAAAGGGAAAGCTAATGCAGACACCTGATTAGGTTAGAATGTCCTCCAGGCTGCATATGAAAACTAACAAAATCTGAATGTATGTGATCTAATTATGAGGACACAGAAAACAAGCAGAGAGACAAATAAAATTCAACAGACTGTGGGTGATCCAAAACTAAAGATGAATTACTTCTCTTCCTTAAAGATTCAAAATCCAAGCATAAAAATACAGTTATATGAGCACAAATCCTCCTTGCAGTTTAAAAATTTCTGTAGCCTTCCAGAATGTTATAACTATAGAACTTTTCTAAAAGTGGAATCACATAGAAACATTAAGTATACTTATATTCATACTTATTTTGAAAGACCTTAATTGGTTTACCAAGTTCACCCCTAAAAGTGCTTGAAGGAATTTGATCAAACTTAAAAATCAACTTTTAGGCGGAACAGAATATGAAGGAGAAATAGCAAGTTCATATAACTATCTTTTAGGACAATTATTGTACTTGGAAAAATCTCTTTAAAAAGAGATCACTTAGGTAACCATAATTATCCACACTCCACAGAAAAAAAAATTCCCTAAAATTCTAAGAGATAAGATAAACAACCTTTAAAAACTTTTATGGTAGGTCAGCTATTAGGATAAATAGGGTCAAGGTTGCCTCTTATAAGCTGTCTGTTTAGCAATGCTTCTGCATCAGTAAGAGGGAAAATATCTGCAAGATATCACTCAAACAGCTTCTTATAGAAAAGCTTGCCTCTGGTCCACACCAAATATGGAAGCCAAATGAAGACAGCAAGACATTAATAAAAAAATAAATATTAATACTGTGATATAATGAGCTCATCATTCATTCTTTGATACTTACTGTTAAGAACATAGATTGTGATTAATTAATCTGCCTTAATTCAGCAGTTACCATGATTCATAGAATTTCCAGTATAAAAATAATGTTTCATGCAAATCTATGTCAATTATATAAAATTACATAGTTTTCTAATTTAATTCAACAAAATCTAGGAACGATTACGCAACTGCCTTCAGCAAGTGACTAAAAAAGTTATATATGAGCTAGGAATGAATGAGCTACAATCAAACCTGAAACATCTTTGAGATTCAATATTCAAGCACCCTCTTCCTCTGTAAACAAATCTTTCCAGACTTAAATCTGGAAGACTTATGAAGGAGTCACAGAACAGAGCAACAGAAATCCTATAAGTGCATTTTGAGCAATAACAGGATGGGTTACATCTTTCTTTCTTTCTTTTTCTCTTTTTTCTCTACCAATATTTACAGTCCTTTTTTACTCATAATTTAGTTTAAAATATATTAACCTCATTAACTACAGTTAGAATGTTTCTCTATATTCTTGTGAGGCATGTACATTTAGAGTGGTTTCCTTCTCTAAAAAAAAATCAAAACCAAAAATATATTATTGCAAAGGGGAAAAGAATCAAAACTAAAAAGGCCATTTCATGGTTACAGTCAAGGTCTCAACACAGGGTAAAAGTAACTGAGAAAGATCAGGTGTCCCTCAGGAGACATTTCCTGCAGAGCATCCACAAGTCAATGCTCCTCTTCCACCACAACAAGCAGTTGGCAAGTTTTGTCAAAGTAGCAATACTCTGGAATTAGTTCTCCCACCTCAAACTCCCAAGAATTAATGTGTTATTTTCCTTACTAGAGATAGGGTTCCCCATGACCAAGAAATGCTGAAAAGATGCTGGATAAAATCTGCTTGATGCAAAGCAGACCAAAAATACCATTCCTACATTTACTAAGTCCATTGTAAAAGCAGGGATAACTGTTCTTGTCTTCCTGGGTGCACTCTGAGCTAAAAGAGAACACTTAGGTAATAAAAAGAGACTAAAAAAATGGGATTTGACAAAATTCCATTTTGGGATGTAGTAGCTGACAGGCTCCACAGATATAGAGCTTCTGCTGGGGTAGCCACCTTTCCCAGACCCTCTGAAACAAAGCAGCAAGGTGTTGCTTCTCCCCCCAGCTGTCATCTCAGCCTCTCTGCCTCTCTCCCTCTGGAACTAGGTATTCAGCAAGGCACCATGGGTGATAAATTTACAGTGAAGTCCTGGACTCTCTCTTTTATCATAGTTAGGTTAATCTACAAGCCATATATGACAAAAGGAACAAAAACAGTCATAGCAGTTAATGTGATAAATCACTGTTCAAATCAGCAGGCCACTGTTAGTGGCCCTCCCAGTACTGCACTGGTAATGGGTCAGAATCTTGTCTCTGGAATGCAGCTAATGAACGTGATTAATGGCAGAAGGGTGTGACACACCGGGCATTCATTTTTCCTTAACTTTACAGTGTTAAGCAGTTTTACTCGCATCCTCAAAATGATAGATACACCTAATCAGTAGTAGTAGAAGTCCCATTAAGTTCTCATTAAACTTCTATATCCTGTGTATAACCTTGAACAATGCATTAGACACTAATGAGTGCATTCTCCTTTCGCTGTGCACTCCACTTCCAGAGCCATGTGTGGTGTAAATACCCACACAGAGATGGTTGGAGTGGGTTTTGTCTGCAAGCCTCAGAATAATTTCTTTGACTAGTGGAAGGGACAGTCTTAACACTAGCTCTACAGGCAGTCTGTGTGTATTTTTTGCATTGCACTTGAGCTCTAAAGGCTGGCCAGGACTTCACTATATTACATGCTGTACAAGCACACACAGATGACGCCAGAGCTGAGCATGAGCTAAAACCAGCAACACTACAATAGTCAGACCCTAGTTCTTTTGTTGATCGGCTAGGTGCAAAATTCAAAGATGGCATGGGGGTGTTTTTTTATACTACTCCTCTTAAAATTACTTAGTACCTCTGTTAAGGCTATAATTAGTTATATGGTGTAATTTCCAGCAGCAATACACGAGCAGGCAAATAAAAATAAGTATTTTGCAAGCTGTTTCTCATCAAAAAATGATAGTGTTAATGTTATGGAGCATCAGGAATGACTGAGAAATCTCAGTGCTGTCCAACATAATGAGGTAAAGTTGGTAGATAGGGATTTCAGCAGTCATCTTCTGAGTTATGTGCCCAAGAGATCATGGAAAGCCTTATGGATTGCATTAAGTCAGTAAGTTGGGTTTCACTGAGCCACAGTGCTTGGGAAAACATTAATAACAGTTTTTCTGTTTTATTCAATGAAGAATTTAATTTTAATATAGACCAAGAGACTGGATTTCTTTTATTTTCTGTTTTGAAAATTTATACCCAAGTTTAAAAAACAACAAGGCAGGAATAACTTGTGTTCAAATGTATCACTTAAATCAGTTCCACAAAACATTAAGTATATTCTTAGATTAAAATATATTCTGTTTAGAGAGGCAGTTTGAAATCTAATCACAGACTAGCAGTCTACATTCACTTCAGTCAGTCCAGAGAGGAATTCACATCTCATGTTGATTCATACCATACACTGAGTAACCTTTGTCTTTCCAGAGGATAAAGGGGAGTTTAGCCCAAAAGTTAAGAAAATTGAAAAACTGCTTCAACATAGGTCTGGAAAGATCTGGAAAGCAGCTGGAGGAGGATCACAAAATCTCAGGTGTTTAAACAAAATGGTGCTAATAAGGAAGTTGCTATTTTTCATTTATATTTACAATATTTTCATCTGGGATATGAGAACTACTTGATTTCTCTTCTAGCAGTAAAAGTCAGAGCTTTAGAAAGTGAGAGTGACTTCTACAATTAATTGCCGGTTGAAATATTTTGAGTACTTTCAGAAAGACATTATCATTGCAAGACAAAAGCTATATACAGTATACGGAAAAGCAAAAGAAATTACTAGCAAAGCCAAAGCCCTACTGCAGTGTTAAACAAGTGAACAAAAGAACAGTATCATATGGGAGTATATCACTATCACAATCTGGATTTTTATATATATATATCTATATCACTATCTGCATATTTTTCTGAAATACGTTTATTCCAGTTTGTCTTGAAACCTTAACTTCTGAAAGATTCCTTCCTTCCTTCCCTTCCTTCCTTCCTTCTCCAAAAAACCCTTCTGTGACTTTTCAGACACACTTATGTCTCTTAAAGATGATTCTTGTACATCAGAGATAACAGAAGCCTATTACTTTTTCAAACCAAAGGAGATAATAAATTGTCTACACAACACATTTTAATGTAACTTATCTGATTTTCACAGTGGACCATATGTACATTTTGACAACAAAGATTTATGATAATGACTTTCAATTTAATATAGCTATTCTATAAGATGACCTTCATTGAGCTAATAGAGAGTTAGGAGTAATTTTGGTTTGCATAATTCAATTTGCAATTCAGATTAAGAATGGAGCTTTTGCATGTTTTATAATTTTCTAACTCTTCTGCTTTTCTACCTTTACTGTAACATATTTTTACTTCCACCACAGATTCAATGTGATACTTTACATTATGTACAATCCTGAAAAAAAAAATACTAATGCTTTCAGGCTGAGTGTTAAATGGGTTTGGTATTTTATGTAGACCTCCAGTATTTCTTGGATAGCTTCTCATTTTTCTTCAACGTTGTTAGAGAAATGTTTGTTTGTGCTTGTCCACAGTTCATTGGAGAAATTGTATTACTGTGCTTCTGTGAATAATGTTGCCCAGCTTTGAATATGCTTTATTCTGTGCAGATAGATTCTGTGGACTTTAACTGTCTGAATGCATAATATACATATATATATGTGTTTTAATATATATATATACATATACTTCACATGAACTAATTCATTCTAGAGCTAACTCTAACCAAGACCACAGGCTGATTTCATACAAGTGAGTCATATCAGTTCTTTTGCCAAACTTTGCCATTCCCCAGATGCTGGACCTGTGGTATGGACTAGCTTACAAAACCAGAGAACAGCTACAGACAAAAGTGATGCTGATTCTTTTCTCCACCAAAAAATTATAGTTCACATAATTCTTGCTCTAAAAAATTACTTCATTTATTTAAGTTCCTAATGACTATTACATAAGTTAGATAAGTTAAAGTTATGAACTCTATCCCAAATGAGTTCTATTACAGAGGTCTTTGTTGGGCACAAGTTAGGCCCACATTCATCCCAGGCCTCATTTTGGTAGCCTGTAATCAGCACAGTTACAGATAGAACACCAGTAACTAAGTACAGATCTTTAGCCTAAGTTATCTAGAAGGAGACCTTCCTTTCCTTAGGGGCCCACCATCTGAATCCTCTTCCCACTGCCTGGAATGTGGTAAAAACTTTGCTCTCCTAAAGTGCTCACGAACTTTGCTTTCAGTAGCTGCGAGTCCCTTCTGTTATACTGCTCTTGCTCACAGTGAAGGAGACTGCTAGAAAAGATGAATAACAATAGTCTGTTTCCATGCCTCGGTCAGCCCGCACAAAGCATCTGTTCTACTTTAATATACTATAACCATGGAAATGAAAAGGTGTGAATAATACATATTAATTGTGATTTGAAGTGGAAAATTAAAATAAGATGAGATACATTTAACAAGGATGACTTCTCTCATGTGCACTTTTCTTTTAGATTACATAGTACTCTGCAACAAAGTCACAAAACACAAAGTATTGTGTTAACGGACGGCTTACACACCTCTAGGACAGACAACTCATCCCTGCATTGTTAATCTCCTTTGTTTTGATTGCAGTGTTACTTATTTTAATATTCAAGCACAAGTACCATTTCAGGCATTATTTTAAAGCTGTCTTAAATAACTATTTGAAAAGAGCTAGAGACTAGAGACATATAGGAATATTTGAGTTCAGGTCTAATCCTGTTCCAGCGCATTCAGGCAGGAGAGTCAAGGAGACAGCAGCTGTGGCTTTCCAAGAGCCTTCCCTGTCTTAACTCTGTTATAGAGAGGTCTCAGGAGCAAATAAACCCTTTTTCAGGCAAAAGAACTATCTAGGGCTTGTTTCATCCTGAGCTAAATATCTAAAGAGGTGAGCAGGATCTTATTCTGAAAATACTTAATTTTTATTTCTGTTTATGAGTTAAGCTAGTGATGGCTCATCACTCACAACTATGTCAAGGTCCTAATCACACCGTATCTGAATTCAGGACAAATGAATTCTACATACATTCAAGAGCAAGTTTAACAATAACAAGCAGTTAGAAGAAAAACAAATATCAGGGAACTCTGGCAGTAAGCCATGAGGTAGCTGAAAGTCAAATGGGAATGTACTTTACTTTTAAAATACAGGAAAACAGTCTTTAAATCTGTAGTGACAAAAAGAACAAAAGTTTAGCTGAGTAGTCATAAGTAAAAACTTTAAACACACAACTATGACAGGAGAAGCCTTGTACATATGAGCAGATTTTGGACAAATTAAAATAGTTTATAGGCATCTTCATCTCCAGTGAAATGCCATTGCTTTGGCTTGTTACCTGTTTATAGTACTGTATAAATCATTAGAGATTAAAATCAATAGAGGTACATAAATGAAGATGCACTAGCAATTAAGTGGATGGCTGAATAGGTCTGCCTGGGATGGAGTCCAAAACAGACTGCTTGGAGTTTTACTTCACTCAGAAATTTAGCTGATTCATTTGGGCAGCTAAGCAAAAGTTACCCCAAATCAAAACTAAATCCATCCTTATTAATTTCCCAAGTATATGCTCCTTCAGAACCCCTTCCCTGCGTTAGCTGGAAGGAATACTGAAAGCCTCTGTGCTATTGAACTGAATGAGAGCAGAAAGACAAGTAGAGACTGGCAGGTGAAAGTCTTTTCTTTCTCAATTCTATCTCACCCCTCCACAGAGAGAGGGTTTTAAAAGTTTTATCATCATAAAGTGATAATACAAAATTCCTGACATGATACCTGGAAAGAAAAGTATTAATTAAGGGCAGTTCTAAGTTACAATAAATAACAACAATAATAAGGACTTCTCAGCATAAAAAGTTCTATTTAAAAAGCCAAAACAAAAACAAACAAAACAAACAAACAAACAAAAAAAAAAACCCAAGAAAGCTGTAGGAAAAAATATTCAGACATTAGGTTATTTCAGTGCCAAAATTAAATTCTTTAGCAAACCCTCCTCAAGAAGGCTCCAATGGTAACTCTGAAATAATGTCAGATACACCCCATGGCTGAGGGGAGGTAAAATTAATATTTAAATATAGGCATTGCAATGTCACAGGCATTAAACAACTTTCTAGGCTGAAATATATGTATTTTATTTAATATCAAAAACTGTTGGAGCAAAAAATGTCCAGACACTTTTGAAGAAAAGGAAAATTTAAAGGTCTCAGTTTCTTGCATCAATGTTAGAAAAATTTAGAGTCTTATGCTGTATCATCAACCAGACAGTTTCAACAATAATATTTTTCACTGTTTCAAGTTTCTGTAGGAGATCTCTGCACTAATTAGTAAATAAAAGCTGAATCTTTCTGGGAACATGGTAACCACTGGCCCATGACAATACTAAATATCTTGTACAAAACAACATGCATTCAGTTCACTGTACACATTTGTGTTATAAAGCAATTTTCACAAAATAAGTACTTTTAAAAAGGGGCATAAACCAGCATGACTATAAGTATAGTAACTGAACAGAGCTGCAGCAAAATCCGGTTCTCTCCTTTGTCAAATTTAACAATAGAAGGAGCATCCATTTATTTCTTCTCAGCAAGCAGGTCCTAAAAACTGATCGTTTTGCCAAGGATTTTCTGTGATGGGATGTCACAAATGATTTTCACATACAAATCAGACAGCCTAATTCAAAGGCACGACAAAAGAAGTCTATAAGAAAGGGCAACAAAAATAAAAGTAGCCAAATAATTCCATGACCAAGATAAATTCAAAAACAAAGAAGAAAGTTTTGCATTCCAGTCTTCTAACTTGTTACACAACACAGAGAAATTACAGTAGCACTTCTGCATTTAGCAAATGAGAAATGTCAAAACAAGGAAGGCACTAAATCCATATAGGAGTATGACAAATTGATTTTGAAATCATGTTTTCTGCAATCAGATGCTGTTTCCGAGATTGATTGTTTCAAAATTTTATACACATGCAAGGTCTTAGGCTTATGTTTTTGAGAAGGACAAAGCAATTGAGCAATTCAAGAGAGCATTTGACATAAACTTGCATTAGTTTTTCTTTTTGTCATCATTACCAAAATTATGATACTTCATGGAGCCAGACAGAATTGTTAATAGGCCTAAATTGTTATTTGCCAGGTTGCTTTATGCTTTTGATTTCTCTTGCAAATAAATGATTTTTTTTTTCCTACTGGTTATCTATTCCATAATTGATACCTCTGAGAGCAATATTGCTTTCTTTATTTGTTATGACTGGCAGCTGTTTGACAGCCTTTTAACATATTGTTGGATAATGGAGTAGAAACCAAAAAAGTAAAACTTTTACCTTCCATAAAACTAAGTTGCCTTTCATGTGTCCTTCAGCTCTTAAATTCAGTCATTTTATATAAGGAGAGCAGCCAAGTGTAAATGTGTAGGATTATGAGGGTAATTCTTCAGTAATAAGAACTACAAGAACAGAAAATATCAATGGAATATTTTTTACATTTAGACATTCCTGATCTATACAGAAGAAAAACTTAAAAATCAGTAACATATTTCACACCATAACAAAAGTCAAGATCAAGTGTTCACTTGATCTTGTATGCAGATTTAGCCACAATCAAATATTTACAAAATTAGCATAATGTTGCAGAAATAATGGAGTTCATAAATTGAAAACCAGATTGAATAATTTCCCTGAAAATTTTTTCATAGCACTAGGAATCAAAATTATCGTATGCAGAAACTGATGCCAGAAATTAAATTGAAACACATTCTCCAGGAATCCCTCGTTTATCTCAGAGTCCATAGAATAAGCATGTTTCTCTAAAACTTTAAATTTCACCAGGATCTAAGACAAAGGGACAGAACTGTAGAGAGCAGTAATATAGTGTGGGAAAATGTCAGAGGATAGTGATATTTTTTATTTGGATTTAAGACAGCATTACAGCTTTAACTCTATAACAAAATGTTGATTTGGTATTAGAAGTGACACAAAAAAAAAACAACTAGCTTCTGCAAAGTTGTATAGCACAGGTGATGAGAGGATTCTTGTTTGTGCCCTTGGGAGATGTCACTTTCATGCATTGCTGAACACCTGGGAGGACTGTGGAGGTGGAGTACTGGGATGAGAAGTTCCAAAAGGTCAGTATCCCTAATTTTCCAAAAAACCATATTTTCTCACAAGAAAAATGGTTTAGGTTTTTTAACAACCAAAAAACATGATCAGTTAAATTCACTTTTGCTCATTTCTTTATTTCCTGAGCTAAAATTTTGACACAATGATTTAGAAGTCTCTGGTGAACAGGCAGACTCCTCTTGCTGTACCAGATGGGAAGGGAAAGTGTCTAGTCTAGAAGCTAGACAGAAAACAGTTTAAAAATAACATTTAGGTGCATAGAACTAACTGACTGTTAGGTTCATAAATAACATCAATGGGATAAAAGTAAAAAAAAAGAACAAACACCCTCTTGGACAGACCACAAAAACCAAGAGCTACTAGCTTAGCTATGTCAGTATACAAGATGTAACATAGCCTCCAGATAAGATCTTCTTAGTCTCCTTCTCCTCCTCCACAACTCAGTGACACCAGTCACACAACGCCTTCACACTGCCTCTGGTGACCACATTACCCAAGATGAATAAAGCCCCAGCCAAGCTTTCTATTACATTTTCTATTTCTACAAATTCCATTTCCTTGTAAAGTAGTTATCTCGAACTAATCTGTTTCCTGAACATCATCATACACAGTTGCAAAAGTGTGGATTTGTGATTCTCTCAGGAGATAAAGTGCTTTGAGACACAGAGGAGTTTGCTACAGAGCAGTGATTTCAATCTGACATTGGGTCTGTAAACTGCTTTGGAGATTGAAAGAAGCTACTTTGAACAAGATAAACTACTAGATAATGTTACCATTACTTTTTTATGACAAGTGTAAAAGGAGGCTGCTAAAGTGTTTATCTTTTTCAGCCTAAGCATTTGCTTAGGATGTCTTCCTTCATACAGCTGATAACTTTCTAAATTTTATCACAAGACCTGTTGGCTGCTTTTGCTGTCACATGTCTCTCACCACAAGATATGAATGTGATATGTTCAAGTGGTCCAGACTTCCAGCCTAGTTATCCCAGTCACAGAAAATGTACAACCACCATGAAGATTTAACAAAATATTATTGAACCTGCCACTAAAGAGTGCAACATAATCTGCAAGTTATACCTATGAATGTTTGGCCAACACATCTTACCAACAGACTCAATGTTGGTAAACTCTAACCTGGAATTTCTACATGTTAGAAGTGTTCGTCTGGATACATATAGAGTCCTACCACATGCCCCCCCACAAGGTCTAAGCCTTCTGGGGCAGTCAGAAGGCCTTGGGATTGAACAGTGTCTCTTTCACTGTGTTGTTTCATCACTGTGTTTCCATTTCTTGCTGTCCAGTATTGCTCAATGTGAAAACTAAATGTCAAACTATTTCTGGTAATCAGCTGCACCTTTAGGTTTGATGGGCTGTTGCAGACGTCATGGTGTTTAATTCAAACATCATTTAGTCAGGACATTTGTGTCACTTGCAGTGATTACAGGGGCCAATAATAATAAATATATATTAGAAAGCTAAATAAGTGAGCTTGCCCTGCCCTAGAAGTAATTAAGTACTGTATTGCCAAGTTTCAAAATAGGTAATGGATAATTACTTATGGGAATGCTGTTTACTTATCCTTACCTACAATTTAGGAGATTAAGTCTGAGTCTCCTAAGGTTGACTGTGCCAATATATTAACAAATGCTTTTTATTTTCTTCCCCTAGTTTCTGAATATTTCCACTCTCCTTATAAGTTCCTTGCACAGATTTGGTCTAAGTAGTTTCCCACACAGGTAAAGGCTGAGCACACCCGTGGTTTGAGCTGAACAGGGCAGCAGATCATTAACAGCTCTCCTCAGTTATTGCCCTTCCATACGCTCCATGTAACTTTCTGAGGAACTTAAAGTCTCTTTCTTTAATTTCTTGTAAGCTAATCAGGCTAGGTCGAAGGCACAAGGCCATCACAGTTTTGAAAGTTTAACAGCAATTTGGAAAAATTAATAGAGCTGCAAGTCTGCACTTTATAAAAAGATATAGTGTTACTGCAGAAATCAGAAAAACAAAGAGGCTTCAAGGGTCTGAGTAAAACATGAGCAAGCACTAAGCATCAGAAGGTATGGATAACGACAAGCTAATAGGCAGCTTTTCAGTATATTCCATTCTTTAACCTGAGGTAAAAATTAGTCTCCATGGAGACATATTCCTGAATAATGACGTCATGGATAGACATACCGATTTAAGTTGAACTGCTGAAGAATCAATGAACGTGGTATGAACTAGCTGTTCATGCTAACGTGTCTGTGCTGGAAAAGGAAGTCTCAAGCCAGAAGAAATAGCTAACTGAATCAGATTGTTTTATTTTAAAAATTTTTGCTGTTACTTGTGTAGGGTAAAAAGTATTAGGAAATATTGGGCATTATCAATTTATTTATCTTGCCTACTCTTTATGCTCTTCATCAAGCCTAAAAAGGAAAGCTTCCACATCTCTTGAGAAAATCCTTCTGTAACTACCTTCTCCTGGTCAGTTCAACTTCATCAACATTTTCACTGGTAACTCCTCAACTCCAGCTGGATGTTACCCACTGTGCTTACAGCACATTGTTGCCAATACCAGAGATACCCCTCCCGTGCAAAAAGAGTAAATAAAAAATTTCAAAAAATAAGGTAAAAGACAAGACACCTTACCAGGTTTCTCATTAAACTGACAAAACCCAAGGCTTAAACTGTCCTCCTTATGTAGTTAGCCGTAATGAACTGAAAAGCCTGTAGCAGAGACCAGCCAGCCTCCAGCTTAGTGAGCTGCCTGGCCAGCAGGCAGTTAAATATGTGTGGAGCTGCAGCTACTCAGGGAGGGTCTCATTTCTGGGAGCCAGAAAGGAGAAACTTCTCATTTAGATGTAAAGTAATTCCTTCCTATCTTGCCCCCGCTCTCTTCACTGTGCAAAAATATCCCAGGCCAGAGACAACCAGGAACTTCAGAGGGAAAAAGGGCTCAGGGGATGAGGCATTAATCATTGTCTGTGCGTCTTTGTCACTATTGTCCCACCAAGGGCAATCACAGAGGGCAACAGTAGGACCATTGGATTCCTGGAAAGTTCTGCCTATCAAACATCTCAGCAAGCCCCGTTTGCTCAGGTGTGTTCAGTGCTGATAACACAAGTGCAAGCAACTCTGAAAACAAAAGAAGACCTTCAGACTACTCATTCACTCTGTCACAGAATCAGGAGACAATTAATATTGTATTAGAACTGCTGATGAATGTGAAGAAAGGAGGCTTCCTTAAGAAAGATTATTTTAGCTTTCAATTAAATAAGTATTCTTCAATTTCCATGCTGTTGCTAGCAAGTCTCTTATTTGGCATGGCGTGGTCTCTGTCATACCAGGCGTAACTGAACATAGGTGCTTCCATTCAGACAAAAACATTTTGTCCCTGAAGCATGTATGAACATTATCTACCTCTTACTTCAGAGACTGCTTTTAAAAGATTTCTTTCTAGAAATCTATAAAACTAATGAGAAGTATTCTTCATTCTTGCTAGTGATCAAAGGAAGAGTTAGATCCCAAAGATAAAGCAAGTTAAAGAGATAAAGGTCTATCTCCCACACAGGCTCAGCATATATCAGATCTCAAGGTCAATGTGTAGCTAACAAATAACACACGCAGAAACCCAGCCAAAGAAAGCTTTGAGCTGTGAGATTTGTGAATTACTTTAGTGAGCTCATTATTGTCTTGGTCAGAGCACAGTCTGGTCCCCCATCATTGCTGCAGAATGTACTTCCCTCAGAAGTACAAGGCCACGCCTGGCCTTGTACCTCTGTCCCTACAGAGGGACCAGGGCAAGACGTCTCCTCCAGGGAACACACACATTAGATACATAAAGTGGCCATCTGACAGAGGCTTTCCTCCACATAAAAGCTACAGAAATAGCAGCTATTCTCAAGAGAGGAAAAATAAAAAGCATTGGTTTAGATGCTGGCACTAAACCTGAAGTTTTCCTTTTTTTTTCCCTGACTATATTCTTGAGTGACCTAAAAAATTTAGACTTTTTGCTTTCATTTACTGTAGAGGATTTTTTTCCTATTAAAAAAAATATGTACTTCTGAGAAATATTTTATAATGTAAATGGAATCCAGCAGGCTGCGTGCTTAAATTGGACTTGCTTTTCTATTTCGTCTTGTCCACTAATGGTATTACTAAGTCTCCAAGGATCTACTTTGTACTCTTAAGTCCTCTTTATTTTTCAATATTTGAATTTCTACTTCAAGATACCTCCAGGTCACATTGGTCAAAAAAAAAGGAAAAAAAAACTGTGGAAAGTTGAACCCACACATTTAGAGATGCAGGTGAAAACTTTTGGACCATAACTTAGTTATTTGATATAAAGTATATGAACTAATTTAAAAGAAGGTTAATAAATTTTTTAAATTTTAATACATTGCAATGGTGCTGTCCCATTTTTTTGTAATGAGTCCCACTCATCAATTTTATATTCCCGACTGTTGCAAAAGTCATATCTACATTAGTATTTTGTGCCCATGCACTCTTGTTTAAAACTCATTTGAAAGGTTTTCGGAGATAACACTGTGAACAGATAACTGGGGTTTGTCACCAACTTATTGATTTCATTGAAGTCCCAACTTGATGTCTTTTTCCATGCATGAGAATTCTAATTCTCATTTTAACGGCATTTCCAAACCTCAAAAATAAGAGTTAAAAACCACTAAAGCATAGTTTAAGTGTCCAGGCGTCGGAAGGCAAGGAGAATAAGTTTCTCCAGTTAATACCTGGACCTTTGAAAAGCATCTTTTCAAAGCTGGAACTTCAAAGGTGTTTCAAACATTTTGAACTGGAATAGTATGTAAATAATCATACCTTCAAATTTGCAAACTGAGTCACACAAGAATCACTAAGAGCAAAGTTTATAGATTACATGGCCTCATTTCTGATAATGTATTAAAACTTATGTGAGGCTTTTTTCCTAGTAAATGCTACTTGACAGTAGGTCACCAGGTTTTTGACTGATCACTGATCCTCATGAAGAGGAAATAGATGTTACTGAAATATCTACTGAAGATCTTGTACAAAAATCTAATACTGGCTACACCTGTTTCAGCAGCAGAAAAAGAATAATTGCTTAAGTATGTAGTCATTTACTGAAGGATGCTAGGAAAGTCTTTAGAGGAGTCACTTCATTTACATGGAAATTCTCAGAAAGCACAGGTGCTCTCTCACCAGAAATGCCAAACTACCTCCACACCTATATTTAATAATTGCTGTGTTGTATATACTTTATACATATATACAAATGTATATATGTAGTGGTTTGTGTGTGTTTATTTTTACATATTCATATATAAATAACTTTTCTTTTAAGGATGAAATCAATATACCTTTTTGATGTATTACATTCCAAATAGGAGACATTCAGCTGCGTCCGAAATGAAAGCAACCAGACACAGACTATATTTTCATGGAAATAACTCCAGAACAGAACTGATGAAAATAATTCTGACAAGCATTTTCAGAGCAGATATCTGCACTAGCAAGCTTCAAGAAGAGCTGCGGGTCCTGTACTAGCAGGTTGCTACTGCAGGAGCCTGATGCCAGGTGAGATCCTCAGGCTTTCTCTGAGCTGTCATTTACGCCTGACTGTGCCCCAGCTCTTGACATTACCAAGAGGCAGAAAGCTCAGCCAAGGTGCAGAAGCATGCAGAAAGTGTGTCTGGCATCTCTGCTTTTATTTCTCCCACCCACTGGTTAAAAAAATGATGTGAGCTGAAGGGGTAGCAGATTTAAAATTGCTGTTTCTGCCCAGAGGGACTCAAGCGTGCATCAACCAGGTCCCAGGCAAATCATCTGCAAAATTCTCTGAGCACAGCCAGCAGGCTGCTCCAGGCCAGCACTCCCTCAGCCAATCCATAAAAAAATGTGACATAATCAAGTATTGTCCAGGCTAGAGAGAAGTCATGAGCAAACAGGGTTCAGGGAAAAAGGAACCTGGGCTCCAGATCCTCTTCTAGTTCTTGTATTTCAAGAGGCAGTGTGAAGGAGAGCGGGTTGCAGGTCACAGATCTATCCCCTGGTATTTTTGACCAATTGCTGTGCACACCTCCCACCCTGCTGCATTGCTTTTGTGAGATCATCCATTTTAAAGGATGTTGCATGAGGACACCAAGCATCTAAGACTGAATTCTCCCAGCTCCCAAAGACCACAGGTTCAGCGTTGTCAACCATAAGATGTTAACTCAGAGGGCTCACTGAAAACCCAAAATGTTACTCCGGTTCTATTAAATAATGAAACTTCAGTACTACCATCTATTCTATTTTAGCTCCAAGCATCAGTTAAGAATTATACTCTCATTTATACAAGCCCATGGCACAGATGGACTTGACTTTCTTAGAGATCTTTTCCAAACTTATTCCTTCTGTGAGCAATTCTATGACATAGACACTCACACAGAGGCTTTACCTGTCCAATCATCCTCAGCACTACAATATACCAGAACCAGGGCACTTTCATCCTCAGTACTTTCAGCTGCTACAACCAGAGAGCCATCTGTCTGGATTTTCAAAACTACGTCACTAAATTTCTGCTATGCAGGCAGGTGGCCCAAATTTCCCAAGTCCTAAGAACCCAGGAGCTCCCAGATAAAGTTGCACCTATACAGCACTCTTGAAAGATTTATCATCATGTTTCATCTTATACATATCAAGTTAAATCTCAAATAACCCTAAAATGGTGAGTCCTGGTGATAAAAGGTATCCTGAAAATAAATAGCCAAACAAGATGCTGAAATTGGTCTTATCAAAGCCAAAAATTTAAAAGTCCTAGAAAACTTATGGAGTCCCAACAGGTATTGCCCACTGTAAAAAGATGGATGTCCTAAGCAAATAAAATTCTGTTGAGAAGAGGGACATGAAGATAACATTTATTCTCTGGGAAGAGGACAATAGTTTTTCAGGGTACAGTAGCTTTTCAGAACTAGTGTCTCATTGTATATAATTTATACATGTAAAGGGTATTCTTTTGCATTTTTATTTTTCTTCATTTTTGAAGTGCCTATAGTGCTGGCATATTCCATATGTTGAAGGAAGATGAGAAATGTTGCCAAAAACCGAAAAAAACCCAGAAGTGGTGAGAAGCAGTGATCACTATGGCCCTGCACAGCATCTGCATTAGCAGAAGTTAAATTTGTCTTAAGTTAAACAAGTCTTAAACTTGTAACTATTGCCATTATCCAATTCCCCTCCCTCACACCTCAACATATGCAATCAGAAAGCTTTAGAGTCAGCATTAGTTAAATCTGTACTGGCTTTTACTTCAGGTGGACCCCAGACAGTTTTAGTGAAGAGATTATTCTTTTATGTTAAAGAGAAAATTGTATTCCTACATTACTCAAAAATTTCTGTGAATCTGCAGAATGTAAAAATGATACCTTGTCATTGGGGTGCCAAAGAAAGAGATGGGTCCCAGCTCAGACCTCTGGAGGTGCTCACCTGAAGACAGTCTGAGACCAGCAGCTCCCAATATGGTCTGTGGAAGTTCTTAGTTCAAATCTCTGCTGTAAGAAAAAGAGATGCTAAGGAGCTGCCTGTGTCATGTTCACAGAGATCAGCCCAGTTTTGAGAAGGGGGCCTACCTAACCTTGTCACTTAATGAATCTGTGTTCATTAAGAAAGCCTGAACTCAAAGCAAAACAGCTGCTAAATAATGGGGAGAAAAGAGAAAAACAAAGAAACAAAACCAAAAACAAATTTAAAAAATCTAAACCAAAACCCAAAAAATAGCAGTACCACACAACTTTACTTTTGCATTTCCTCCCCTTTACATGTTTTTCTCATTCCCAGAAGTGCTGCTCAGCACTTACCTGAAACAATTCCAGCTGCTTGACTTTCTGTTCCTTTTCAAATTTCTAGGCAAACTAAAAGCAGAAACTCAGTAATACTTCTTCTCCACAAATTCCTTGGTTTGTGTTCATTAAAGGATGTGCTCTATAAAACCTGGCCCTCAACATTCCCAGTGTGGCTGTCTGATTCAGAGCTGTTCACATGAGCCTTAACTTATTCTCAGCAGAGAACATCAGGAACATCAGGCACAATCCACCTTCTTCAGCACAGCTATCCAGGCTGGGACTCAGCTGTTTAAGTGCAGGTATCTAATGATATTTTTAGTGCCCCCAGGATATCCCCTCCAGCCATGTCCCTGCAGGAAACATAACTTCCACAGCCCACAGCCCACCATCCAGCCCAGTGCAGATGACATGGATAACCTAAGGCTGTATCCCCTTTGTAGTTTTGGTCTGGAGCACAATGTTGAAATAAATCCCCAAACTGTTCCCCTTTACTTTATGCCAGGTTGTTTAGCAGAGAGGTTTTGGGGTGTGCTAACTGTATTTGTTTAATGGCTTATAACTGAGCCAAAAGTCCACTGCACATTTGCAGATGTGATCCACTACCAGGGATGTATGGGCTCATACCCACGACTGATCTTTCAGACCACTTCAAAGTACACAGGTTAGGGACACCCAAATGAGGGAAGACTAAACCATTCTGAAGTAACATACCCAGATTACATGTAGGGAAATTTTCAAGTCCCCAGCACCAAACACTAATCTACTGATCTGCTCCTGTCATGCTTTATTCCTTGATAAGCCGTGTCCCATTCATTAGCAGGTGAATTAATTCATGAGCATTGTTCATTTACTATCAATTGTATTCTACTGTAATTCTCTGCTTTCTCTGTTCTACCTTTATCTCTCAAAACAACAGAGAGAACCATTAGAGGATTTTATAATTACCATTTCAGTCAAAGAAAAAATATCAAATTAATCAATTATCTAAATAAAAATATTAAAAGGTGCAGCCAGGTTCCAGAGTTCGATAATAGTGGAAAAGGCCATTGGGACTGCAGGCAAAACACTAGTTTCCTACTATTTGTTAGGAGTTAAATGTCATAAATCAATAAAAAAACAAAGAAGAAGCAGTATAAGTAGTTTCCCCTTCTGATGGAAATTAAAAGAGCCAATTTTGGTTCCAAAAAAATAAAATTCCTATAATAATTTTATTTTTCTTTAACCTTGTAGAATTAAAGTCAATCAGACCTTTGATCTAGAATTTATACACTTTTTTTTTTTTTTTTGGCCACCTATCCTAATTAAGCCTTACTAGTAATTAAAATTACAGCTTTAAAGGACAGGTACTGAAATATTTCTGTCATATGTTAGCCCTCAAAGACCAAAGGCAGTCCTTGGTGAGGAACATGGAAACAAGCTTTTATTAAGGGATTCCAATCTAATAGAATGATTCAAAAACCTACACTTTTATACCTGGTAGCATGACTCATTTCTTTGATTTGTTATGAAATTATCTAACTTTCAGCTTTTTTAATCAATGTTAGAAGTCACTCTTACAATTAGGCAGTCAAAAGGTTAACTTATGCTTTTGGCAACTGTTGGTGTTTGTGTTACAGGACAGTCCTTTCTGAACATGTGAAATGCAGATTTCCCCTCATACATCTATCAGAAAAGAACAAAGCCTAAGGCCTTTGCCTTCTCTTCCATGCATTTGTGTAGTAATTATGCACTTTTGTTATGTTCTGCTAAAACTCTCACATTTGGCTACTTCAGACAGGTACACTAAAGCATGATTTGGGTTGGGAAGTCTGAATTGTGTCAGAAAATGCAAAAGCACTATGGATTTTTCCTTGCACAAAAATTAGAGTTCTGACAAATCATATCAGAACCCAATCCCTTCAGCCAATCACTTACTCTGTGCAGGAACCCAGCCATGACTGTAAGGTTCATCTCTCAGAATCAGCTCACCAACCAGCTAAATTTGCCTGTAATCGAAGTATGTATTACATCAGGATTTTTTTCCCAGCTGAGCTTAATACTTGTGTCCCCAACGTTTCTTTTGAAACTCAGTTCAACAGACTATCAGGCAGAGTCTAGATGTCTGCACCAGTCAGTGAAATGTAAAAATGTAATGTAAAGATTCTGTAAGTAAGCTTTGCAGAAGACTTTGATAAGAAGCGATCCCGACCTAGATGTATTTTAAAGTCATCACTTTCTCTCCTGCTATTGCATGGAGATTTTCTTTTCTTAATGCCTTCTATAAGCTTCCAGTGTGGTAAAAGTTTAACAAATGAAAAAAATCTTCTGCCTATAGCTGGAACTATATACTAAAGTTTAAAGTTATAAACAAGGTCAGCAATACTAGGTACAACTGTTGTCACTCTTTTGAAGATAGCAGTTGTCCTGGTTTAGGGCAAATTTGGGAAAAATAACATATATAAAATATTATATGTATATATATATATATATATATAAAATAATATAATATATATAATATTCAGCATAAACAAAACAGATGACTGGGGATACAAGCATCATAAAGTCACCCTAGGACAGTGGTAAAAAGCAGGCAATTGACTTTAGGTAATCAATTATATGAAAGAAAAGATTCTTCTAACCAAGACATAAATATACCAAGAAGTATCTCAGAGTCTGAATTAAGCAGACAGGGAAGATTCATAAGTCTCATTAAGAGAGACATCACTGGAATAAGCACCAGACAGCCATAAAAGACAAACAGTTAAATAGCCTCTCCCATTGCAGGGTTCTGCATGCACTTACTGCTATTGTTGTTTTATAACTGCCTGAGTTAATGGATAAATCAATTACATAATTGTCAGCGCAGGAACAGATCCTTACAAGTTCTACCTACCTAGATTTGTTTGCTGAAGTGACACTAAACTCACTTGAATAAACTGGTAGCTGCATCACTGCAAATCACAGTATTGTTGTTTGTGATGCAAATATACATTTAGTTTTGTATTTCTCTATTTGAGTATTGATTTTTCTCATTTTTGATGTACGCTGACAGTGTCAAGAATCAGTCTGGGTATGTTAATCATCACCAAAATGACACCAAGTTCACTGCACTGCTCTTTCCTTCTGTGAATGTCAATGGCAAATGCTTAAAATCACCCTGACTAACACGTGCAACATGTACAGGCAAAAGATGCCAGCTAGGTTCACAGAGCAGTACATAGTCCATCTTAGCAGTTAAGTGCCATAACTTGAGTGGAAAACAGGCCGTGAAACAGAAGGCATACAGCTAAGTATCTCTGAAAACCATCTCTGAATCGCTACTTTCCTTGAGGATGTCTCCTGCTAGCCTGCATTTAATCCATGCAAATGGATTAAATCCCAGAAGCACATTTTTAAAAGAAAAACAGACTTAGAGGAATGTTTGAAATCCAGCACTCCTGAGAGACCCACCTGCCTACTCAATAATACTGTACCTTCTGTAACATGCCAAGTTTTTAACTGTGCCTGTAAATATTTCAATGTCTTGGACAAGGTTTTAGTTCCCTAACACATGAGGAATTCTTGATACAGATATTCTTATCTGTGCTATATTGTGGCAATGTCAGCCTAATAATAAATTGAATTCAGAAGGGGTCTCTTCTGTTTGCAGACAACATTTTTGTGATCTAAGGTTTTATACAGCTAGCTGCTGACATAATGACTCACAATCATCCCTTTTTAAATAGAGGGAAAAAAACAAAGACAAAACTAGCAGTTAAATACAGGTTAATTTTACACAACTTGCTACTCCACAAGGCCACACAGGTAGCTGATGTGCTGTTTGTCCTTAGCTAAGCACAAAACCTCAGCATGAGGGTCTCCCCCTACACACTGTTCCCAGAAATCAAACTCCAAAATGACAACTGCACTGTCTAGTCCCTTAGCAGAGGCTGGAGACCCAAACCAGGGACATTTCATCTGTGCTTATCTGAGGGTGCAGCATCAAGCACCCCTGCAGCACCCAGACAAAGGGTCAGAAGGAGATGGAAGAGGTAAAAGCAAGGTCCTGCACAAGGCTCTGCTGAGAACCAGCCACTCTTAAAACTCAGGTCCCCTCCCAAACTACTCACTCTGGGTTTCCACAGCATACCAAATATTTACAGGACTAGGAAAGTTGTCCCCAACCCCAAGGTTTGCTGGAGATTTCGAGACACTTGTAAAAAGATTTTAGTTTCAACAAGAAGCAAGTTCAAGTGTAAATCAAGATTCTGATAGAGGTTTTATCTAAAATATTAATACAGCATTATTAATATGGCTTTAAAAACCTTATGAGCGCTTTAAAAGATTTGGATTGAAAAGTAAAATCTCCTAAAACATTCTGTTTGAAAGCAAGCATATAAAGGAGAATAAGTTTTTCTGCCAAACTGAGAGGTTGTAGCTTTCTCTTCCTTTCATCTGCTCCTTATTACTTTACTTGTTGTTCTGTTAGACATATCCTAGTCACACAGATGTGGCACTAATCACAGGGTATGAGTTGCCAGCTGCCTGGGAGGATAAAGCTACTCTGACATTATCCCATCAGGCACCCAACAGTGACTTAGGAGATACAGCCATTTAGCTGATCCCTTTGTAAAGAAACAGGTACCATCTGAGTGTGCTGGGAAATCCTTTCCAATGCAGTGAGCCCCCACACACAATTCAAGGTTTAAAGTATAAGAAAAAAGCAACTCCTATCATTCCTATCATTTCACACACTGATGTTAAGAACAAAAGTCCTGAGACTTCCAGTGAGAGTCTTGCTTGTTGAAGATGATTATGGCTTAGCACGTTACCCCAATAAAAAATATTTCTGCATTGAAAAACAAAGATTATTGGGGGGCATCAATTGCACTTTACATGTCAGACTCGATTTTAGTCTAAGATCTACACTTGAAGATACTTCTGCCACAAAGCTTCGGCACAGGTAAAGAGGAATCATTAAGATTCTTCCTCTGAAAACCATCCAAATTTCCAGATTTTCATGGAAGCCCAAGGGGTAAATCTTTAAAAGCTTTTCAGTATTTGAGACTTATTTTAAGCCATGGAGATGACAGAGCACAACAAGCCATACCAAAGCCAGGCACAAGAAACCTATCTCCTAACCTTTGTGCTGTACCTAGTAAAAAAAGGTGACCTGTACTGTCACCCCTGATGTGAATGCTGAGCATGTTGTGGCAGGGAAGGGGACAATTTGCTGGGTACCAGCTCCACAGTTGTGTGCCAGCCTCACTGCCCTGCTCTCTGCTCACCACGCTTCACTCAGAGAAATATCTCCTTCCTCCTCCGCCCTTGCCACCCCACTCTCCTCCTCTCACTGTCCAGCACTTCCATCCCAAGCTGGATCAAAGTGTGACTGCACCCGCTGCACCTGACAGAAGGTGTGAGGAGGACACTGAATCTCCATGCTGCCAGAAACAAAGATTTCATGTCATTCAAATGAGCCTGTGTTGTGCTGAGTGTGGCATCCGTTAGCAAGAGTTGCAGATTCAAATCATATCTCAGGACTTCTACTCATGGTTTCTTGTGTCTCAGTTACTCACCACACAGACCAGCAACATTGCATGCATGAGCAGGTCTCCCAAAGGCATGCAAGAAACTCAGAGAATGAAGTCTAAACTTTCTCTTCTTCCTGTGATTCTCATTTCATGGGCTTAGCAGCACTACCAGCCTCCTTTACACCCTTAAATATTAACATGCTTTTCTCTTGATGTGGGATCCCTCATTACCATATGAATAAATGATTAATGGTCACTGTACCAAACAAGTGCAACTTTTATAACTATATGAATCAGCACTGAGCCAAACCCTTCAAGAGTAGTAAGAGTTTTCTGGCATTTATTGCACTTTATTGCTTCCTGGATCATTTAAAAGAAGTCACTGACGAACAACTGCAGGCTTGAAAGTTTACTGTGGATGTAGTGAGCAGTTCTGTATTTCAAAATGCAGACAAACTTTCTTTCCCAGCAATTTAATGCTGGTTCTTTGGCAGAAAACTCCACGGCTTGTCCAGCAAATGCTACTATTTGTGATGGCACCTCTTGTGTATTGACAGGAGATAATTTTAATCACACTTTGAGCGTAGTTTTAAGTACTGTTCTAACAATCATGCTGGCTTTGGTGATGTTCTCCATGGGCTGCAATGTGGAAATTAAGAATTTCTTGGGCCACATAAAAAGACCCTGGGGTATATTTGTGGGTTTCCTTTGCCAGTTTGGAATTATGCCTCTCACAGCCTTCTTGCTCTCTTTGGCCTTTAACGTCCTTCCAATTCAAGCTGTCGTGGTGATGATCATGGGATGCTGTCCAGGGGGCACAGCCTCGAATGTCATTGCCTACTGGGTGGATGGAGACATGGACCTAAGGTAAGAGCAGCCGTTCTCTAAATACTTCCTGTGGCTCTTTACATGTAAATTGTAAATTTTACATTGAAAAGGACTATCTGATCTGCCTGATGCTTTTCTTAGCTTCCTGGCATATGCATGCTGGTTTCTCCTTGTAAAGATGGTTAGTTACTGTAATTGAAGTAAATATAAGAAGAATAGCAAATATCCTTGATTCATTGGGAATTCATGAGGAAGATATCACAACAGAATTGTGTATATTAGAAAATACCTTTATTGTTAAACTTCAGATCCTGGAGCAAATATCATCTATGAAGACAATTAAAATAATATACACTATGAAAACTTTGCCCAAGTTAAAATTACTTTTCTTTCTCCCAAGACCTTTAATAGTAAAAATATTTTTTTAAAAATAGCTTTTTGGGACCAGAATCCTCTCTACAAAATAGTGGCTATGCAACTTTTCTTGAAGTAATATTTCTTTAAAAAGAGCTCCTGTGGAAAAATATTTTCCCTCCTTTTGTGTTCTATACAATAAAAAGACAGGTATTTCTTTTCTCAATGAATATTAGTTCTAACAAATACTTGTGATAATTCTTTCTGCTCCTAGAATCTTATGCAAAGTCTTCAAACTAAGGGAACATTTTACAGGCTAGCAACCACTTCTTAAGGCAGGCCTGCACATCAGGGGCAATGAAAACCTTCATTTGTGGCCATGTGATGGTCTCAATGACAAAGTGTTATGAACTCAGAAACAGATGTGTAAGGCAACTGACATGGTCTAGGACATCAAACACACAGGCTCTTGATGCAAATTCTATGGGGGATTTATCAACTCTAAGAGCCTCTAAAAATAAGTCATCTTTTTAGTTTTATATCCTGATTACTTCGGTCTAAAATAAACAGGATCATTTGTCTCTTTCCTACAGAGTAAAATAAATTGGAGCATTCATCCAATTTATCATATGCCAGTCTTAACTAGAAATGGAAAAAATAGTAGAAGCAAGAAAGATGTGGAGCTAGAATAAATAGTCTAAGAATGCTAACATCTGTAGCTTTAGTACAACATTTTTTTCATCCTTTGGAAATATTGAACTTTTCTGTCACATATAGGTTTTAATGTAAAAAAAGCTTTCAAATTATAAATGAGGTTAGCTCTGTTAACCCTTGACTTCCTCATTGTAGAGGAAAAATCTATGATATTAAGAACTGTAAGACTCTTAATTTCAATTAATACAGATCTAAGAAATCACAGACAAGAAGATTGAGTACAAGGCTGAAATTTTGTTCTAATCTCTCCCGGAAAGAATAAACTGAGCTAAACTATGCTTGATCAGCTCTGTATGTGCAGGATTGCTCTAATGATATCAATGGTAAAAATTCAAATTTATAATGCTATAAACCTGAACAGGATTTCTATCCCATGATGTTGACAAAGGGTGAAGTTAATTTAAAATGCCTTTAAAAGTTTCTTGTTCAGGTAAAGACCTCTACTTTAGGTCAAAGGCTTTTGGTCAGTACCTTTCCAACAAAGATGCAGGGACCACAGGATACAGGAGGTACAGGAGATTGTCAAGGCAAGCATCTTCTCTTCTCAATAGAAGAATAACATTAGAAGTTGTGTGGATGGTTTCTGGAGCTACCACAGTATGATAAAAACCTGCCCATCATATCAGACAATGTTTTGGTTTTAACTGTAGTATTTTATGATTATATATTACAACACATGGTCATTGTATATACTTTTGTTTCAAAACCTCTCTGTGCAAATAGACCACAAGTTAGAGAAGGCATTAGTTTTATAATTAGCATTATAATCATAGTCAGGTGAAGTATGATCTTTCATGTCTTTCTTAGTAAATCAAACACAGCTGATATCCTCTAATGATTCCCCATAGAGATATCTCTTAATATTTCACAATAACAACTGCTTCTGTAGAAAGAGGGTTAGGGGATGGCCAGACTTTGGAGAAGGAGGTACATTCAGGAAAAGTATAAAGATACAGGAAGTACAGAGGTAGGGAACATGAGGGGTTTTTTTCCATTTGGGAGTTCATCAAACCTTAATTGTAGCCCGTAATTCTTTTTCTCTGTAGGAGAATTCCATAGGAGCTCTTTTGCTAAAGGCTCCTGCAAAATTTTATTCAATGACTCTAAAGCAGAGAATGACTGGAACCAAAATGAATGCAGATATTCCTGTGGTTTCTGCATTGATTCTTCTAGATTTCTCTGGATCTGCTCATTTGTGGGCCAGGATCAGTAGTCCCTTTTCTGAGGATAAGCAGCAATAAAGATAAATCTAAAGTGAGGTTCAGAAGAAAACTTTCAAAATTTCTTGACTAGAACCCTCTCTCACTATTTTTATACCAGAAAAATGAGATTTGTATGCATAATTTTATCCATTGTATTCCAATTCCAATGTCTTTTCCTATTCCTTCACTCCTGTAACAGTACATCTTTTTGTACAACAGAAAACAGAAATATCTTTGCAAAATGCAGCAACAATACTTATGCTAAGCCTCACTGAGTGATTCTTAGTACCTACTTTTTGGCCTTGAGCAAAACAAGCCAGAAAAGGGAATTTTATTATATCACGAATTGTAGACAATTTGAGTTCAATTTTAACACTCTAGAACTGCTGCTATAATGGAAAGCTCCATTTGATGTCCATTTCTGCCCCTGTTCCCTGCTTGCCATCCTCTCTGAAACCAGCCAGACAGGCAGCATGGAGACAGATTTGACAACAGACCTTTCTGCTGGCCACCTGTCTGACTGCCTCCTTTGTACCAAAAGTTATGGTTCTGTGGCTGCAGAACACCTTGATTTTTCACATTCTTTTCTTTTCAGCAGAAGCCATTCTTTTCATTTAGCTTTTCTCTAACCTGATAAATTGTCTGTAGCCAGCAACATTTCTTGCACAACCTTTCACAAGGTGTGAAATGGTAATAAGAAAACGAGAAAGACTATGGGCTAGCATGAGATGAACTGTCACTGTAACCAATTTCTTTGCAGCATCAGCATGACAACTTGCTCCACACTGCTTGCAATGGGAATGATGCCACTTTGTCTCTTTATTTACACCAAAATGTGGACTGATGCTGATGCAATTGTACTCCCCTATAACAGCATTGGTGAGTCCAGTGAAAGAGTACTTTCCCTTCTGTCTATCCTCCATTCAGGGACAACCACCTCTATACCATCATCCTGCAATCAGGAAGAAATTACCTCAGATTTTTACAAATATTCCTCTTTCTACTTTTTAATAATCTCCATAGGCATTAGGCACCAAAAATCACTGCACATCATCCACAGCTCTGCCAAAGAAAGACTTGAAGTTGTTGTAAATATTGTACAGATAATTATGACAAAATTGTGCATGTTTTTCTTTTTAAATGGCTTTGAGACCTATGCGGTAGTGGGATAAGAATATAGAATAATTCATATAGGAATAATTTCTTCTTCTGGATGAAAGTGTTTATAACAGCTTTAAGACACAATCCTGCAAAGTGGTAAATGCTGAGGCCATAATCTGGCAAAATACTTAGGCACACGTGGATAATTAAGCAAGTGATTAAAGCTGCTGAGTCTCTTTGAAAAGCTGCAATCTACACTGCCAGGAGTGGCTTCATTTGACTTCCTGTCAAAAATCTCATCCAGCTACAAAGAGAAAATAGTTAAAGTATTTAGAAATACATGCTCCAGTGCTTTGCAGAGCTGTGGCCCTAGTGCTTATCAAGTACAGTTCCATGTTGTGCTAATCTTAAAAGCCAGCCGAATCACTTGCACATTCTTCAACTTCACATCCCGTTGTCCTTGGGGAAAAACAAAAATCCAATAGGTTGCTTGTGCTTTCAAAATAAATACTGGAGGGGGAAGGCCAAAACAAAAGAAGCTCTAAACCGGTTCCTGATACGGTACAGTAGTGAAACACCTGCAGACAAAATGAACATTTAATAAAGCTACTCACATCACAGGATAGCGATGATTAGCACACTCAGATTTCTGTCTGCCTTTCTGATGCAGGTGAATGAGCATGTAGCTCAGCAGAATGGCAATTATTTCAACCGGCTGCCAAAGACAACAGAGTCTATAGAAAAGCAAATGGGCAGGTGCGGGTAGAGTGCGCGTGCATGCTCTGGGTGCGCACACCAGAAACATCCCCTGAAAGGCTGCTCCAGGCACACAGTCACTCGTCGTGATGTCTGTCCTGTCGTGAGCTCTTGCACCATACAGGGTCTTGACTTCTCTTTTATTTTTTTACAGGACTTTCTCTGGTAGCTCTTATAATTCCTGTTTCGTGTGGAATATTTATCAACCACAAATGGCCTAGTAAAGCAAAAATCATACTTAAGGTAGGATATGTAAGGCTGAAGTATAAGCAATTATGGACAAATTATGGAATCAGTGGGACCACTGAAGCAGTACATTGCTATTCATAGTATTAGTATCTGACTTCATAAGACTTGGAAAGTTTTCAGAAGAAAACAAATGAGGTGCTGTGGAAATGTATTGCTTTTCCCCTGCACAAACATGCATGAGTTGCATGCATTATGAGAGACCATCATTACCTAAAGAACCTGCTTTTGTCTTCGGCTGCAGCTACGTTAGTAATTGAGTTCAGTGTATAATGTTAACTGAAATTGGAAGGAAAATCATTCAAAGCAGTTTTTCTCTGCAAAACAATAAAAAATAAAATCATTCTGGATCAAAATGCCTTTCTCCTTTTAAGAGAGTTTCCTGCTTTTTATGAGCCAATTTTTATTAAAAAATAATAAACAGAAAATATTCCAACTTTTATACAAACCTTAAAAAACTATTCACAAAATACAGCTGTCTTTGCAAGATGGTTTCAGATACATCAAAAATACTGGGATTTTGGCAAAAATCTGTTCTCATCAAAATAATAATTCAGCCATATATAGGGTGGCAGCAAATTAGCCATTGTGTACATTTGGTTTAGGTTTAAAGAGACTTTCAGATGAGCTAAGATTTTTTGGCCTTTGTTAACCATTCTTACATAAAAAATACATTATCGAAATTTTCTTAAAGAAAACTAGTCTGGTCACTTGTTTTTCTACCTATATTTGTTATCACTTCTTTGCTACTGGCTCAGACAGCATAGAGCACAAGTAAGGTCTTTTTAAGTCAATCCATTTTCATTAAACTGCTAGCTTATCATGTTGCATTTTTAAATGCATTCACATCTTACTATTTCTATTTAATCAGTTGAGGGGAAAGCATGGACTTATACTGACATGTAAAGAATCTACCTGATCTCTCAGCAAAGCCCCATTTCATTCCTTCTTACTGAGTGGGTGAGCAGCCCACAGACGAGAGTTTGCTTTGTGTAGGACAATGAAGCATCAAGTGAAGATTGAGCCATGGCTGTCAGAATAAGGCCTATATAGTGAGAAATTCAGACAAGAGAACAAAGACAGTGTGCCAGGTGAAAGAAGAGCTTGTCATGGCCAGACCATGTTTCTTCTTCCTAAGTGTATGTGGTTAATAGCTCAGCCAAACAAAAGCACTTGTTCACTCAGTGCTCTTAAAAATGCTTCAGCCAAAGACTGATGAAACACTTCAATGGCAATACATGTTTTAGCTGAGGAATAGAGTCGCCTAAGCTTAGACTAAGAAGTGTGTCTCTGAGATCCCTGGCAACACAGGCTATAATGACAGATGTTCCACTTGGATACTGAAAAGAGAGTGAGTTATAACTTTTTTAGGCAAGCAGTGGTAAAGATCTCAGTACATTCAGTCACAGGAAATAAAATAATCTGCAGTGCTTAGGTCTATGTAGAAAGGCTATACAAGCTCATAACCAGTTTTCAAGCATTAATTTTTAGCCTCATTTAAGATTTAGCCCCACAGTTGGCAAATAATTTCCTAGCAATAGCTCACTAGCAAACTAGTGTGTAATTAGCACACACTGTACTAAGCCTCAGAGTGTGATTCACCAAGGAGGGGAGGAAAATGTAGTATTCTACCTACTAGGCTGTCCGTTTCTCAACATCTCTGGGGAAATTTTTCTAATACATGCACCATTCCTCACTCATATCACATCTGTGAAATTATTTTTCATCTCCAGCCCTAAGTACAATTATAGTCAAGGCTTCAAAAGACTAGTTTTACAGATATCTGCTATAGATACCTATTACAGCTCTGTCTTGAACTGTAGTCACACCTTGAAGTACATCATATATCTCCTGTTTGTTAAAACGGAAACTCATCTCTCTGCCTGCTTTGAATTGTATTGCTGTAAACATTAGGTTTCATGTTTAACATGACATTTCAATGACTCATGTTTGACACTATGTTTGTTGCCATTAAATTTCTTTTTGGTCTCATGTGTGCAGTGTTCTGTGGTTCTGTGACTCTGACTCAGTTCCTCTTTTTTGCTTCACAGGTAGGTTCCATTGTTGGAGCAGTGCTCATCGTGCTCATTGCTGTGGTTGGGGGAATACTCTACAAAGGCTCCTGGGTTATCACACCAAAATTATGGATCATTGGCACCATATTTCCAGCGGCTGGCTATACTTTAGGATTCTTTCTGGCTCGTCTAGCTGGTCTGTCTTGGAACAGGTAATGCATAGCCTTTATTCAACTGCGTAAAAAGATTTTATTTAGCAACGAATCAATGCTGAGAATGCTCCCTAAACATTAATTATGTTACAGAGTCACTCATTCACTAAGCCTGTTTTTTGTGATACTACATGCAGACAAAACTTTTCTTGTGCACATTTATTTACAGAATCCGATTATACCATTTCCACCAACCCTTCATATGTTTGCACTTTTTGTGCCAATGTCTTGCACTTCAAGCAAATGAAACAGACCTGACTTTTAAGTGGTTTGGAACTGCAGTAAAACCACTCATGTAGACGCAGCAGTCTACAATTTAGAACATCACTGCAAGAGAAGGAGACAGTGAGTGCCACATATGTGCCTTGAAGGTGGTTCACAGTCTTCTACAGCCGCTGAACTGCCAATAATTTGTGGTACCAGCCATAGGTGGAGTGTTTTGCTGACAATGTCAGCTGAAGGCAACAATTTTCTTAGTTGTCCTTTACATTTTTTGCTTATCCAGATTAGTAAAAAGCATAAGGACCCACTGGATGCTATTTTCCAACTCTCTTTGTATTATTCCCTTTAGGTGTCGTACAGTGTCTCTGGAAACAGGCATGCAAAACACTCAGCTATGTTCCACTATAGTACAGCTCTCATTCACTCCTGAACAACTTGAACTGATGTTTACTTTCCCACTCATCTACAGCATTTTCCAGCTGTTGTTTGCGCTACTAATTTTAGGAGGTAAAGTATGGTAATTTTTTATTATAGAACCATAATTATCATTATTATTACCCGTTTAACTTTTCACATATATTGAGTAAACAAGAAGGGATAAAAATAATCAAATGTATTTCAAAATCAAAGCATGGCTTTAAAAAAACCTTCTGGAGATGTTGAAATTCTTTAGCAATATAAGGAAAGAAAGTGTTGCATGGATATATGTTACTACAGCATCTTTTTCAGGCAATTTGTATAATTCTTTTATTTAATACTGTCCATGTATTGATCCTCAGGCTACCGTCTTTACAGAAGACACCATGTCAAAACAAAGACAGACATTGAGAAACCAGCACAAAAAGAGGATTCAAAATCAAGTGCTAAAATAAATGGAGGATTTGTATCAGACGAGATGAAATAGACAATTACATCTGCTTCCACCAGCTGTGAAGATAAAGAATATATGGTTTATTTAAAACTTTTTTTTCACATGCTGTTTTTTCATAGAAATATTCAACAAAAGAAAAAGTTCTGCTGACAGCGAGACTTGTACAGCGAGACTTTAAAATTATTAACTTAAGCAAAATCTACTTTAATTTTTAACATGGTTTTTGCCACAATTGTAGAATCTGGTTTTGAGGCTAATTCGCTAAATTATGGATTATTTCACATTTTATTATTATGGATTATTTAACAAAAAGTAGAATAAAGGTGGGCTATTGCTAAAAAAAAGCAGATATCTGCAACTCCAACCCATGATCCTGCAAATCCATCTGCTAGTCTCAGCCCCACACAAAATAAAAAGAAATCTTATGAAAGTGTCTGAGCAGGAAAAGGAGTTGATATGGAAGATCTGGTAAGGCTTAATATGAATCAAGCATGAAATTGGACCAAGCCAATAATGAAATAAAAGTTTCATTTAGGTCAGTCTGGGCAGACTAAAGTACTGCATTAATTGCTTGAAGCATTAATTTATTCTGAAGCTATAATTTTAGCAAGTGCAAGGCACCTTATGACTCCATTATTTTTCCCAAAGTAATGGATAGTAATAGAAAGTAGCAGTCTTAACTCTTTAGTCTGGGTCTTTTAGGTGCTGGATACAGGAACAGAGAGACAAAGGTGAGGCCTTAAGCCTTGATCAATTTTAGTGACAGCAGTGACAGCTGCATACAAAGGAGCAAGCACAGGTTCTGGAAGTGTAAGAAATTAGCAGCTTCTGCACTGAAAGGAAGGCATTTGAAAATGGAACAGAAAATGTCCCTGATTCATCCAGGACTGCTTCCACCAATCTTAACAGGAGACAGCAGTTCTTGAAGAGAGTTATATATTTTTGCTATTTTATGAGCTAAATAAATTTGAATCTGCCAGATGTCTATGACATTGGTATAGTTGACAATTTTAAGATTTTATTTATATAAACCACAAATAGAAATAATTGGATGTACACATACATTATATATTGTTTGTTTCTGAAAATTCAAGAGTTCATGTGAAAATCTCTCCTAATTGTGTGGAGAAAATAAGTACATTTCTAGGAGAAACAGTGCAGTAAACTCATTGCAGCTGTAATTTTTTAAGGAAACACTCAGTAACATTGGTCCTGTAGCTGTTATGTAAAGAAAATATCCAGAGAACTTCAGGTAAACGAGTGAGAGGTTGGCTGACCAAAAAATTCAAGAGTGAACCAACTATCAACACATGGAAACAATATACCTTTCTGTTATATTCAAGTGGACTTTCCAAGTTTTGATGAGTTAATGTGGCAGGTTTTGTACAAACACAACTGAAATTTAAGTGGAATTTAAGTTCCCAACATGCAGCTTTCCACTGCTGCAGAAACATCCCAGTACTAAAAAAAGAATAAATTATTGTTGTCTACTGTATGTTAGGGAAAGGGTCTCAAAATGTTCCTGAATTCTGTGAGGCTTGAAGTTGCTTTACTTTTGGTGAGGAGATCAGAACAATCATAACTTCCAAGGAGGAGATCAACACTTAGTTGGAGTTAGTACACAACAAGGTGTTCTGTGTTTTGCAGAACAAAGATTAGACAAAACAATGTGGCAAAGGCTGTTATGGAGAAATCATAAATTGTGAAATAACACTTTCATCGATAAAAGTGTTATTTCACAATTTCACAAGCTGTTATTTGTAACATCTGTACTAAAATAGTTATTATCTTGGTCCTGCATCCGTAAAAAAATGGGTAATGGAACTTACTTAGGATCATGTCTTTCTTACACACAAAGCTGCTACTCTTCCCCCATGCTTACTAAACTTCAATTTTTCTGTGTATATTTCAAGCAGATCTTGAAAATGTATTGAAGAATAATAGTTTGTCTTGCTTATATTCTATGTGTGTGACTGTGTGTCTGTGTGTGTATTTAACACAACTGTATAAACATTGAACTAAATAAAGTCAGAAACTATTTATAATTTTGCCCACTGGAGTAATTTAAGGTGAAAAAAGAGTTGAGACCGAAACCGAACATGCAGACAGAGTTTATAGCTTTGAGATGTAACAAAAACATCTCACGTTATGGGTCAAATGGATATGTTTAATAACCCTAGAACAACAGAAGGTTTGGATTGGAAGGGGCCTGGAAATGTCATGCAGTCCAACCTTCCTGCAATGAGCAGGGACATCTTTAACTAGATCAGGTTGCTCAGAGCCCCATCCTACCTGATCTTGAATGTTTTCTTCTAAATCTCCAGCTCTAGAAGTGAAGTCTGGTCAACACCAGTATCAGATCTCTTGGGGCCTGGGGTGGACTATCTCACAGTAGTGTAAGGAACCACTGGGGAAGATGTATCCTCTCCCCAGAGATGTCCAAAAAGATGTTTAGGCATATAGAGACCTATAAGTGCGGGGATATGGGCTGTTCAGTTGCTGAGGTCTAGTGGCCTCCAACCTTTCAGTTATTGTCAAAATATTGGTATTGTCAGAAGGAAAACCCTGGACTGCTGTGATCAGTCTGTTTAACCTGCTCAGTGTCACCTCCTCTCATTCCACAGTATGAAAATCCTTTCAATGAAAGGCAGTATCACTGAGTCACTTCTACTTTTTAAGCAATCTTCTATGCATGGAAACAACCTGTGGATGGGACATTGCAGCTTGTGCAACTTAAAAGCATCACACGGCGTTGTCCAGGCTAATAAATGTCCATTCTAATTAACTCTTACACATACTGGCAATCAGGAATTTACCATTTCTAAGAAGTCCTACAGGCTCTAGGCTACCACTGCTAGTTTACATTTAGATTATCATTGATGGCCAGAGTGCCTGTGTAGTCCGTGACTTTGCTGCAGTGCTGGTTCTCAAGCTGTTGCAGTCAAAATGAGATTAAGCATGTCTAAGGACAGACACCCTACAAGTTGAAATGACAGTTGAATTAATGGCTCACTCATCCCAAGGTCTGTAGTATAAGGCCTACAAAGATGCAAAAATCGCACTTGCCAAGCCAGTCTGTCACCATAAATCTGGATATAAATAAGCATTCTCTGGTCAGTGAAGAGGAGACACAACACCACAGATTTAATCATGCCCACCATGTCAGAATTGTCCATCTCTATAAAGTAGATTTAGATGGACTGACTTAGATCAAATACCTAAATTTTAGTCTCAGACAGAGAAAAAAAGGAAAGTTGAAATTATTACCTCTTTTTATATTTCTTTCTGTTTCTGCATAAGGTCTCTGAGCACCCAGAGATGATCAATCTGTCTCCTTTAACCAGGAAGATAGGCTTTGTAGTTGAGAAAATAAAAACTAGACAAAATAAAAGACTGTTTGGTGATTCTAACCTTCTATTATACGACTTCTAATACAACTAATTTCTCATCTGACTTAAAGTCAGGTAGAAGAGCTGGTTCAGTCATGTAGTGTGCTGTGTTAGTCAGAAGAAGTGTAATTTGGGTAGAATTAACAAACAAATTGATTTGCCATTTACATTAAATGAGTTTCTTGTTTCAAACTGTCATGGTTTAACATAGTTTAGATTTTAGTTAAGGTAAAATCTTACCTTTAGCACAAGCTACATTAGTGATTCCCTGTAAGGACCTTGGCAGCTTCATTCGGACCTAACAGAACAAATAAGCTGCTAGTTTTGAATATTGACAACCTGTTGAACCACTTAAGAGAGCTGACTACACTTATGTGAAATCACATTTAAAGATGAACAAGCCCGAGAAAAAGCTCTCTTGCTTCCTGCCTTTGAACAGGTAACTGGACATTGGGTGGGCCAAGTCCCACTCCACCACATAGCCCACACAGCCTGGGGGGGCAGCACCTGTGTTGATGCAAGCAAATGTTAAAGTAGCTGTGAGCCAATGAGAAACTTGAAGAGAGAGAGAGAGACGTGAGAGAAAAGAGAAACCTCACCCCGGGGATAGAAGAAGAAAACCTCTGTTCCCAGAGATAAAACAATAGAACATTTGTTTCTATACTGGAACAGCTCATCCTTAAAATTGCACACCAATAAGCTGAAATGGCCCATGGTGGTAGTTGTGGGAAGACTACCAAACCATGGGAGGGACTTCATGGTTGCAGATTTCTGGGTGGCTGCTATTCATGAAAATTAAAACCATGAGAGAACTGTTTTCTGCGGAAAAGTCTCCATGACATGGCAGGAGAGATTCCTCTCCTTAAGTGAACTGAAGAAAGATCATTTTAGAAGCAGCAAACTGACTGAAAATATCAAATTTTGTCTCTTTACATTGTCAGTAGGAAAAGAAAGAGGAGCTAGGGGCAGAAGTGTTCTGAAGGTTTATTCTGATTTCTTATTATTTTTCTTTTAGTTCTGTTAATAAAGTTTTTTTTATACCCTTCAAAGTTTTGAGCCTGCTTTTCTCTCATCCTAATCCTTATCTCACAGCAGAAAATGAGTAAATAATTCTAGTGGGTGCACTGGCATTTGGCCAGCGCTAGACCAAATACATTAATTGGTGCACTGGCCAGGAGACTCGGATTGGTGCACCAAAACCACTGCGCTTAATTGGTGTTTCTGCCCAGTTGAACTGAAACTGCCACACAAACTAATAATGTTTTGATGTTCAAAACCTGCTTTTATAATATCTGCCAGTCAGTATAATTTTTGTCAGCCACAGAAAAGAGAAATGAGCTTATCTTTTCTGTGGTCAAACCAATTAGCATACTGTACACTTGATGAAAATCTAAAAGAATAATCAGTATTCCTGAGTTCCCAGGGTACAGACCTTCACTTCTTGGTATCTGACCAGAATCTGCTCTCCACAGATTAATTGTGCTTGCTTACATCGAGAATTAAAGCAAATATAGTGTAACAGTTCCATAACCAAATGGTAACCAACCAGACATGACTGGATCTTTCAAGCCAGAACTGAAGGGCAGTAGAAGTAAATTTCTGCTTCTATCGCATAAGAAATATTCATTCTGCTCCAAAACAACTCAATTAAGCTGTACACTAAATTAACTTAAAATATCAAATGTAAAAATAACTTTTACTTGCCAGGATATCTGTCAGTCTTCAAACTGGAATTGTGTAATATGGACAATTGAAGGTTCTGAAGAAGTCCTAATTTGTTTTCATTAATAGATATGTGCTGTGGAATTATATCACCCTCTCCCTTTAATTTCCATTAAATTAAGCCATCTACAAGTAAGTTTCCAGTATCAACCTTTCGCTCTTCCCTAGAAAAAAGCAATCAGTACTGTCAGTAGAAAAAGATAGAGATCTCTGGAGAACAAGCCATCAAACTCTTCAGACATCTGATTTAGGACAGGGAGAATTCTGGAAGGGGATGAAGACATTGTGAAAGATCAAGCACAAAATTCATTTGCCTGAACACAGGGCCTAGTGTGAAGTGAGATGCCCTGGGTTGTCCTGCCTGGATTTCCACTGCCAGTCCAGGAAGTCACAAGTATTCTCCAAGTCCTGTGTCCTGCCTGAACCTGACACGGCCCTACAGCAACTAAAATGGCACCATACACAGCATGACAGCCCAATCTCCCTTGTGACTTGTAATTCATCCTTATTTGCAGGGTTTCCTGTGGTAGATATGAATTCTTCCACAGTCAGATGAAAGGTCAGCACTTAACATAGTATAATTGTAGGGCCATAAGAAGACCCTTGTGATATATTGTAAAATATTTAAGAATTTAGAAAAACAAACAACAAAAGTGTTACTTTCAGCTGCCTCTAAGAACTGACCAAAATTATATCTCCTTAAAAGATTTCTCCCAGCCTTGCATCTCCCCCTAGAATTACATGGGACTTGGAAAGGTCTAGAAATAAAATTCAATGAGGACATCCTAAACTATGTCTATGTAAACAAAGAGAATACAAAAAAGCTTTAGTGATATGTCCACTTGCTCATAATGGACATAATGTAAAATGATTCAATCAATTACCAGTTTATTTCAAAAGATCATATATCAGCCTACTACCTTAGATAAAGTTTGTTTTAGGAGAACATGAAGCTTCAGAAATATTAAATTGAAATAAAGGACAACATCTTTTGTGCTTCAATTATTTGGAGACTCAGCCATGGGGAATGAACTTTTGCCTTTTTAACCACCAGTTGAGGAACCTTTTGCAATCACAGGAAAGAAAGTGAAAGGAAAGGGAAAGAAAGCTCAACGCTGAAGAAACCTCTTATTGACTGCAGGGAGTGGATCAGCTCCTTTAAGTAGTTCACTTCCAGGTTACTACATATCCTAGATATTGTTATGAAAAGGTTTCTGTTCCAGGCAAACAGAACCCAGTTAATTTCCCTTAGAGCACACAAGGCTCACGCACAGTTTCTCATTTGCTTCTATTGTTCCTGGCTAAGAGAAATATTAGCAATTACACACCCAGTGTTTCTACTCACACAAATTTAACATTGCTTCATATCTTATAGATGTAACTTAATTGCTTCAGATATACTGATTAGGTCTGCTGATCAGGTATCATTAAGGTAATTTGATACATTCTTTCAAATATGACTGCAGACCTTCTGTCTCCTTCTTCTGCAATGAGTTCAAGTATTACTCATTTGGGAGATTTCATCACAGTTTTTAAATACGCTTTCCCCCATTTGAATTCAAACTAGAAGTGAGGAGGTCATATTGAGATGTTAAGGCCCTGATTAAATAATTTGATGGTACAATTAATTCCCCACAAGTGGAATTAACTGCAGGGGATTAATGAAAATGTCAGGGTTACAGGTTGTGCTGGTGATGTGTTTCTAATGTCAGTAGTAAATCTGCTGTAGGTAAAGCACAAATTCTTTCCATGAAAGGCTTTTTCTTTAAAAATATACCCTGAACTAATAAAATAAACCGCAGCTAGTATAGAACAATTTTCCATAAAAGTGCACCTACTCAGGAAACAGACAAAACATACAGCTTGCCTAGAAGAACACATATTTCAGGTTTAAGTTATCCAATAATTGCTAAAAAAAAAGATAACATTAATGCACAATATCTAAAAAATGGGCTTAAGTAAAAGGTGAAAAAAGACTGATTTATGTACCATAAATTCATTGCTAGCAATTTAATATGATGCTCAAGGTAAAGATCATAGGATAGTCTTTAATAATCATTTGCTGGAAGCTGCAGAGATATGTGCCCATACCTCTTACACCCTCTTCTAAAGCACCTACTTTTGTCATTGCCAAGTTAACTGAAGATCTGAGGTTCTTGTGTTTGTTTGTGTAGTCATCTCCAGTAAACATTAAATTCAAGGAAAAACATAAGCTGTTTTCAAATATTTTTCCTGTTGAAAGGGAAATAACATCTAAGTAGAAGGACAGAACAGTCTTTACCAAAATGAGCAATGTAATGATGGGGGAAAAGGAGAAAATTTAGGTGAAATTATTTTGTGAAGACATACCTAGCTGTCTATAGAGGAACCAGTCATCACATGGATTATTTTCTCTCTATTCCGTATCACTTCTCCTGTTCTGTTATATTTTTCAGAAATCTTCCACAGAAACCATTACATACACAAATGAAAACCTGCCACAGTCAGAAAATATAAAACAGCCAGGCTGTTTACAAAATCAAAATCACAAAGGATATTTGGATATCCACTGGAATATGGTCAGACTAGTTTGCAATTTAAAGAGAATATATCCTCCTTGAGGTATTTGCAGTCACCCAGGAACACAGTGATGCTACAAAATGTGTAGAGGGTTCAGCTGCATGAGTTGGGATGCGTGGAATCAGGGATGGCTGGGAGAGGAATCTGTCTTCAGGCACTATTCCACCCCTTGTGTTCCAGCCAGCTAACCTTGTACCTTACACCAGCTGTACTTTGTATCATCCGTGTGGGCAGTGGAGAAGGATAAAGCAGTCACACTCTATGCTTACTTTTTTCCACTTGATCCCCTACAGACCAGAGCCAGACAGCAAGCCACTACTCAGGATTGTATGAACAAGAGACTAGGCAGGCACAAATCCAAGCTAACCTGACAATAGAGATGAAGGTTTAGGCTACCCCTTTTCTAATAAATAAACTGGGGAGCAGTCTCTGACCCCAAAGCCAAGCAACACCCTCTCATTCACATGCACAAAGCTCTGCTCTCTTCCCCCATGAGCAGGAAAAACACATTTCTGGCTCCCTTCTGGGAACATTCTCCTTCATCAGCCCTAGCCTGGCACCACTCAAGAGTGCCAGGTCCCAAGAGCTGAAGCTGTGCCAGGAAAGGTGCAGTCATGAGACAGCCCTCAAACCCTTGCCTTCCTCTTGGCTTATTTACTCATGTAGATGTAACAATACATGCCCAAACACATTTTTTTGTTTTTAAACATTTTAGATTGTCTGGTTTTAGAGGGGCCAGAGAATTCAGGGTAAAGACCATATCTTTTCCCCTATTGCTTCCTTATAGACTTCTGGCACCTCTGATTCACGTTGTTAATGATAAATTAAGCTTTAACAAAGTAGATATTTCAGTTAAAGCAATTTCTGTTTCTGTGGAAGAGAGCCTCCATTTATACAAAGAAATTAATATGTTCATTCCAAAAGATTACTACATCTTTGATATAGTGTTGGGTTGTGTTTTTTTACAGTTTAGTCATGCATTTACACTGCATTTACACTGCAATTTGAACATTACATATCTTTATTGTTAAATAAATCAATGGCTACAAGTGGGAATGAAAGTGATCCCTGGAATTAAGTTTTCAAAGGAGAATTTCTACTTTTTTACTGTGTTATGAAGGCTAATTGTGTTGCATGAGCTATTTATGTTTAACTGCAGAGAACTACAGGTCCAGGTTCAGAGATGATGTGCTGTCTTTAGGCAGGGTTTTCAAAAAATCTATGAATCACATGTCTACATTGATATATATTCCTGCATATGCTATAAGTTCACCCCAGCCAGCAACGAAATTCCATGCAGCCCGTTGCTCACTTTCCCCCTCTTAATGGGATGGAGGAGGAAGAATCGGAGAAAGGTAAAACTCTTGAGCAAAAAACAGTTTAATAATATAAATAAAGCATATCAATAATAATGTTAATATTCATTATTATGACTTTGTTTTATTTTTATTGTTATTGTAATGAAAATGGTGGGGAAAGAGAGAGAGGGGCGAATAAAACTCAAGCAAAACAAGTGATGCACCATAATTGCTCGCCACCCACTGGCTGATGCTCAGCCTGTACCTGAGCAGGGATCATCCCCTCCCAGCCGACTCTCCCCAGTTCATATACTGTGTGTGACATTCTGTTATATAAAATATTCATTTGGCTGGTGTGGGCCAGCTGTACCAGACATGCTGCCTCCCTCCCAGCTTCTTGCGCACCTCCTCACTGGCAGAGCAAGGGAAACTGCAAAGTCCTTGACCCAGGGTAAGCACTACTTAGCAACAACTGAAGCATCAGTGTGATAATAATGCTATACTAAATCTGAAACACAGCACTGTGCCAGCTCCTAAGAAGAGAATTAACTGTTTCCCAGACAAACCAGGACAACATTCTAAGAAAGGACACTCTTGACAGTGGAGTTGGAAGACCAGTGTTATGAGACTACTCAGTCAGATACATAAATACCATTGCAAAAGTGCAAAATGGTTTGTTGCTCTTAAACTCTTCAGAAAAGGTACCTGAATTCCAGAGACACATTACAGTTTTATCCAGGAGTTCCTCAGACAGTTAAGTAATACTGATAATAATAAAAGCATGCAGACTCTGAATCTGCTTATAACATCATTCAGGCCAGAAACAATTTTACCCCAAAGCCCAGCAAGAACCTAGAAATTAGGACTTCCATCACCTGTTGCTCCCCAGGGTCTCAGTGTCAGGCATGTTCTTATCAAACCCACTTGAGTCCCAGAGCAACAGGGTGTTCCTGCTGTTTCTTTTACATGCAGTTGTTGTTGATGACCTATTTCCTACTTCCTTGTCCTCCTTTTCTCAGTGTACATCAGCCAAATCACCTTTGCTTTGGAAGAGTAGAGGGGCAGAGGGACAGAGTTCCATTTCCTCTTCCATTTAAGGAGATTTAAATCACATTTTTCAATTCCCTAAAGAAATCTCAACCATTTAATTATTTTTTTACACTTGTGCTCAGCATATATCAGCACCCTTAGCACAGAGTCTATGAGCCAAGACATCCTTGTAGTTCTCTCGACTGGTTTCCACTGTGTGCCTTCTCTGAGGGACTGTGAATTCTCAAAGCAGAAGTTCTGTGTTCCTAGCAGCATGGAAACTTTCCCTAGAGGTAGTATAACTGCCTGCATTCCTGAAAATGATGCAAGAGCACAGAGAATAGTGTGTAGGCACCCAGGGGAATGTACAGAGCACTGTATGGTACTGCTCCCAGCTCCACCAGACTGAGCGAGCAGCCAATGTGGATTTTGATTTTTTCACAAAATTTGATATGGATTTGTTGAGGCCTATGTTTTATCCCCTTAGAAGAGAGCAATGACACTGACAGTGCAGTAACACAGGACTGACAGGACTGGCTGCCTGAGAGACAGGACAGACACCTCCCCCTGCCTCTGGGGCTGCCCTCCAGAGAGCCTCTTCAGCCAGAGGGAAAGTAACCATGAGCACAGCTCAGCTGGTGGACTGTAGGAGAATGATCAACACAGCTGCATCCCAAAGCTGTGTGTGTCACCAGCAACCTGTGTCAGCCATGGCACCTCAAATCCTGACACACTCCAGTCTGTGGGAGACAATTATCCCATGCACAAGGGAATGCTGCTGAATGACAAGGTGGCCAAGAAGAAAGTTTGCACGCAGGGTTGCAGTTCATGCCCACTGCTAGCTGGTTTTGCAGTACTTGCCAGTATTGGCAAAGGCCAGCCCCCAGCACTATGGGATTGAATCAGGCCCTGTCTTCTGCTTTATTAGTGTATACATATATATAGTGAAACAATCTTCCTCCTGGCTGTGTGGGGCTACCTGGCCCTCCATCTGAGATGTGCCTAAGCATGTACCAGATCCATCACAGATAGCTCTGGTCTCCTCAGGAGACAAACCTTCCATCCAGAAAGGCACTGTAGTACGCACCAGCTCTTTGTCAGCAATTGAGATAATGCCATGTACTGCACGGCACTTAACAACAAAGGATAAAACTAGACACAGCGAGAGAGGTGCAGAGAACACCTCTGTCATACTTCATGCAGATTGGTCAGATCACTACCAGGGAAGTGGATAAAAAAAGGTTTATCTATTCCAGAAATATACACGTGAATATAGGAGTAGGTATATGCATAGAGGACAGTATAAGGACAGAAAAGAAATGAGGATTACAGATATCAGTAAAAGTGTGAGAAGCTGAGCAACTAGATTAACTATTAATGGAAGTAAAGTCTGAGCAGATAGAAACAGAATTGATATAACACAAGGAAATCCAGGAATGTTGATTGCAATACTGTAATCCAACCAAGAACACTTTTGCAATAAAACTGAGAAGGGGGCTCAGAATTAGCAAGAACAGTTTTTAGACAAAAACAGCATGACACCAAGAACTGCCAAAGAATTAACATTTTTCAATATTTCTCTTTTTCTCTATAAAAATGTACGTTCAAAATTTAGAGATCAAAATAGATGACGAAGTAACAAATCCAGATTTAATATTCCTTCTGTCTTTAACTACATGCTGAATCAAGTAGGGTGTGCCACACACTTTTACCAGTGAGTCTCATCTTTACAACCTCAGAGATAAAAACGTCTTTTCTTATCAGATAAATTGCAAGAGCTATGAGATGAAAGCTCATCTAAAAGATGCACTTTGGATTAGAAAGTGAGCAACAGGAAACTGCTTAATGGCAAAGAAAATGAAAGAATCAAAAGAAAATAATATATTTTCCCCTTCATCCTGTACCCTGGTAAATATACAAAGATTTGTCTAATTTTCATCTTTTAAACAACTGACTGATAGAGTTCAGTCAATTTTTCTCTGTAGCTTTCAAGCAGAATTTGGTTTTACTGGCTGCAGTGCAGGCCCTGTCCCCTCAGGCCACTTTCATTTGTCTGGTTAGTTTACATCAGAAAAAGTGAGATCCATATAGTTTCATATAGTACACTGTTTCACTGAATTTGTGACACAGACACAGAAAAACTGTGTACTGTAGCAAATATAATCTACTTATTCTTAGGAAAAAGCTTAGCAAGCAGCCTAAGCAAATATAAAATATATTAGCACAATTTTACTGTGCACTCATTAAGTAGTAGACTGCACAAATTGGTTTTCTCTTTCCTCCCTAACTCTGATATTAAACTTATGGAGGTTGATCTGACTTTTGTGTGGAGAAAGGTTTTGCACAGATGATTGGAATTTGTGAATTCAGATTTTAGACTAATTTCAGATCTCAACACAGATAATTGAAATCCTTTCTTGCAGTTTAGTCAATCCCTTAAAATTTTGGCCTAAGTGAAAGTGAATACTCCATCTCCTGAAGCACTATACTAAAACTCACTTTCTTTTCAGAATAAGAGTAGATTTTGGTTGCAGAAATTTTGATATGAATTCCACATTCTATTCTATACCACCAAATTAAACAACCTTAATAGTCTTTAAAAAGTAAATAACTCTGGAGTTAAATTCATAAGTTATCTCAGACCTGTCACTTGCTATTTCAATTGGGGAAAAAATTACTATATTGCTGCATTTGGTTTTCCTTCCTTCCAACTACCTTACACTATTTTGTCTTGTCTCCTATTTTTCATTCTATGTCCTGAAGCTAAACTTTTGAAATCATGTGAAATATTTACAGAGAAATCAGAAAATATCAGCATTTAACATGACATATTATGGGAGCGGGAAAACTGAGCTCATTTCATTTTGCATAATCAGTTCCTGAGATCAGATGGTTTCCCTGCCCAACAGGATGTACCAGCACAGTGTGTTCAAATAAAAAGAATAGAAGACCATAAATATTATCTACAGCAAAATGTGTGAAAAATGTTATTACTTCTTTGCATATCTTGTTCTTGAAAACTGGTATTAGAGATATGAGATAGCAAGGTAGAGTACAAATCCAGGCACTAATTGGTTTAATTTTTAGCTCTGAATGACATAGGTGTAGGGAATGCTGATAGTGTACTTTCAAGATGCATCTGCTTCTACTAAAGAATCTTTATTTACCCAACTCAATGAAACACCAACCCAGATAACCCAAGAGGAAACGTATATTCAATTAGCCTCATGAACATGTCCTTGGCCAGTCTGCCGTGGTGGATGTGAACAAAAGTTCCTTCCATCACTGGCTTTGCCTCCACGACAAGATGTCACCCTGCCTGGTCACACAGGCATGATCATCCCACATGGCCAAGAGTCAAAGGATCACAGAACCATTTATGTTGGAAAAGACCTCTAAGATCAAGTTCAACTGTGAACCCAGCAGTGCCAAGTCCACCATTGATTCCTGAAGAGCGGATACATCCCAGGTACTGGGAAAGGTTCTCCTCATTCCTGTTGTGGAAGATACCACTTCCTTAGGCTTAGCTGTAAACAGAACCATACCCTGGCTATATAATATTAAATTTGCTGATGTGGGGCCAATTCTCAGAACAGTATGAAGAGTGATGTTCAATCTGTGTAATTACATAGTTACGATCACCAAGAAGATGGATGACATACTTATTCCCGTCTCCTACACAAATAAATCCATCTTTATTCACCCCAGTTCTTGGGGACTGTTTGACCCCTCTTTCCTCCCCCTGCATCTCTGTCCGTGCATCACTTTGAATGGAGAGGTTTTATTGCACGGACTAGAATGTCATGTCAGATTGGAAGATGGTATGACACCATGTATGTGATGACGTACACATCTCAGAGAAGTCATTTTCTTTATATCTAATCTAAATGCTTGTACTGCAGGCATTCTTATGACTTCTAAGTGTTTAATTATCTTAGGTAATATTCTACAAAGATTGCAACACAATATTTCCATCAGATTCCATTGCTGGAATCTTCTGGTTTTGCTGACTCAAATGACAGAAAAGTCCTGGGAGTGTCTTTAATTATGCACGATCTGCAATCTGAATAAGTTTGGTTTCCCATGCCCTGTATGGCAACAGCATTTTAATGTCAAAAGTAAATTCCTTTCTTTGCTGAATTCTCTCTTCACTGATATTGATACTTCACAACTGATACTTTTCCACAGGAATCCAATACTTCAATTTAGTGTCTTCCATGTTTTGTTTACCAAAAGAATCGAGATCTGAACCTTTGTGCACTTTTAACACTACCATCCAGCCTTACTGCATGTATGGCCTGACATATCTACTGCAGAAGTCTTTAGTCACACACCAGCTGTCCTTTCCATTTTCTTCTGCAATTGCACCCAATCCTGATTGCCTCTCAGAGCAGGTGCCTGCTTCTTTTAGAACAATACATGAGCTCTGCACAAGTGTACAAAGATTCAACTTCCAGGCTTTGGGAAATTTACTTATAGGGTGGCACAGACAAGAGGCAAAACCAGGCAGCTGGCACTTAATGCTCTCATATAGAGCTAAGGCAAAAAGAATGGGAACAGGTCAATTTCCATCCAATTATGTTTTATGTTTGCAGACCTGTCCTTCAGAGATTTTGGTTTTGTCTTTCATGTTAATTGGCCAAAATAGCACAAATTAGATCTGATCAAAAACACTCAGCATGCACTAAAAGAGGTAAAGTTGAGAAGGGAAGGTCAGTCATGTAAAGGTGTGATACAGTCAGTATGAGCCAAGTTGCTAAAGGGTTAGCCCTCTAAATGGCCAAGTTAAATAAGATACAATTGGTGCTAAGTTAACTTCCAAGAGCTCCCAAGTGTAAGCTTATAAATGCCTGGAGGGACACTTTTGCTTCAATTGTGCTGTATTTAACTTGGCAATTTAAATGGCAAGTCCTTCCTAACTTGGCTCTTGATACAAATATCACACCTTTATATGGCTTAACATCTTTTGTAAAGTAGATTTTTTTTATTCATGTTAATTAGATATTGCCATATGTATGTACATAATAGTCAGATATATAGACACACTCACATAAAATACATGCATCTATTAGATATCAGGGAAAATTCTCATGAGGTAGGTAAAATTTTCCTACTTCTGGCACGTAACATAGAGTTTCAGTCTTGAGGAAACTGGTTTTCTTAAAGCAAGTCCCTAAGGACACAGATAGTCCAGGGAGAAAGGGAACTGTGACAAAGGCTTGTAGAAAATTTGTCTGTCTAATTTGACTCATTACTTCTATTATCTGGTAATCGGGGGGGGGGGGGGGGGGGAGGGAAATGTCTACTTAGAATTTCAAATGAATCACCAAATAAAGAGAACTGGATTTTCCAGTGATATACCTTTTCCTGATATCTCAATTAAAGATTGATGGAAGTTACTAAAGATTGAATGAGGTCACACTGCAGTGCTAAGGTGGGCATTTTACAGGTGTTCTCGATCACAGGAACCAAATTCAAGTGATTAAGGGCTAAAAGGGTGGTGGGATTAAATTCCTTTTTAGTAAATCCTTCCCTAGCATTAACATGACTGAGGCCAGAAGCTCTCTTTCTTACTTCATCTCTTAATTTTTACTGTGATATGCAATGAACCTGCACTTCTATTTGCTGTTTTAATAATCCAGGTGTTCTTCTCTAGCATAGCAATAAGAAAATAATTGGAGGTAAATTGATCTGTATTGATTTTTCTAGAATGCCAGCCTCATTTGCCCTCAAATTTTAAACTGGGCATTGTTAATCGTGTGAGCTTAAATTAAAGCACTTCAACCCTCTGAATTCTAAAGGAGCAATTTTCTCTCCTAACAGCCATCCTTTTCAGATAATACAAATTTTAAAAATATATTTTTTTTAATTTTACTTTGCACTGATTTAAATGAAGGAGATACAAGAGAGAATACATGGATTTATGGGCTGAGAAGGTATGTTTTCTGGGGGAAATCAGATTTGTTTGGTCACCTTTGGTCTGGAAAGTATATGTTCCCATGATGAACTATTCCTCTATTATTTATCAGGTTTGAAAGTTAAATTTCACTTCCCCACCTTCTCTCAACAAAATTATTGAAGTTAGAAGGCAGATTACAGATTGATGACTGCTGCAGACTGTAAAAGAAACTGATTTGAAGTGAGATGCCTTGTTACATGTTCTACTTCTAGTCACTTTTATTTAACCACTGCATTCTTCAAAATAGGCTAGGAAAGCATCATCTCAAAATGGCTTTTCTTCACAATATCAGTGTCATGTTTTAGGGATGGGGCAGTATTCTTGTGCCAGTTCAAAAGGCATGTCATATTTGAGTGATATCACAACCTACAAACAGTAGACTGGGCAGTTTGGGCTTCTAGTCTTACTAAAGACACCAAAAGAAAGTAAGCAAATAAATCTGTTAAGACAAGGTACGGGTTTTCTTTACCTTTCATTGTGTTTTATTGCATTATCCATATCATCAGTTATAATCCTTACTATCAGTGGAATGTTCAATTACAGGAAGCTTCAGATACCAATTATTTGTTTAGGTGGGCCATTGCAGTTACCTAATTTCAACATAGGATTTCAAACAGAAGCATGTATTTCAAATAGCACATAATATTCCCATTTGCTATTTAAGCAGTCATCACTGTTCCAAAGCCATAATTCTTTACAAAGCAGCTGATGTGGCAGCATCGTCCACAATACTTTAGGAAAACAGTTTGAAGGACAGTTTAGGAGCTGGGATCAGTTTACTGCTTAGTCAAGTGGTTTTGGGACAACCTGGCAAGTTATTGAGGACTACACCCTACAAACAAATGACAGTGTTCAGGGACATGAGCATGCCAAGGTCACTGCCTAAACTCCACATGTGACACAGAGGGAGAGGAAGGCAGTAGAAAGAGAGATTCACAGCAGCAGTTTCTGGAGTCATGAAGGAAGTGGCAGATTAGCATAAAACAGCTTCAAATTAGTGGAGACCCACAATTATTGAAATGAGGAAATAAGACTCTCAGACACAAATATCTGCATCTTCAAACTTATATAATTGGATGTTAATGTACCCTACTTCAAAATATAGCTGAAAGAGGGAATGGTGCTACTGCTGCCATTCGTCTTTTGCACAATAAGTGAAATAAGTTTTTCTGGTAGTATTTCTTTCAGTTTCTTGAAATTAGTGGAGGAAAAGGAATAAATAACAAACATTCCAAATAGTGCTTCATGCTTTTCTTTTCTGCAGGACAAAACAATAGTGATAACTTATAAATATTTTATCCTTTTTACTAAGGTTTTGTGTATAAAAGTACATCACAGCTGGGGAACTGTAATTTATGTATTGTGTTTATGAGTGATCCATATTCAGTCTTTTTATGACTTAGGGTACTGAATGTTACAATTTAAAATAACATTAAGGCTCTAATTGACTCCTGTGTAGAAAACCAGTAGCATAAGTTTCCTTGAAACTAGTTGAGGAACTTTTACTATATTTTATTAACTTTGATGGAACTTTACTACTCATCTTTCACTTTTTAAAATCTTACTTTGTAAATCGAAAAAAAAAATACAACAAATTTCATTGTTGAAAAAATTAGGTATCAAAAGTATTATCTACATGCTGAAGAACTCTAATGAATGTCTCTCATTCATTAAGAACCTCCAAAGTTAGTAACACACAGTTTGGAGAACAAGGAGGTTGTAAAGAAACAGCAAATTCATTAAAAAAAAAAGGACTTTCTTAGGTTCATGAATCCAACATTTATATTTTCTATTCCTCCAAGTTTTTTTCTTTTAGGCTAAATTATTCTCTATGTGATTCAGAAAAAAATGGATAAATGTGAACTTTAGATAGGCAGGTTAAGTTATCTGAAGCTGTATAGAGCTATCCAGAGAAAAATTAGGTCCTCCTACATGATTTTTCTGTGTCTAGAAGAAAGGGATCATGAACATGGATGGTACTCTGATCTTCTCAGTTGAGTCAGAGAGGTGAAATAAAGATGGTTCTTCCTTTTTGACATTCACTTGTCATGAAGGGGCAGCTAGACATTACAGATGTATAATGGGTGTAAGACACAGTGTTCTCCATAATAATCACTGGACATTTTTTTCATTTATACCAACTACATCATAAAGCAACCATAGCCTAAGGAGCTGTTCTGAACTAGTGCCTTGTAGCATCCCTAAATATCTTCAAGATATGGAAGATGTGTTAAAGCAGGGAGCAGTACCCTTGCATGTGTCAAATTCAAACACTGGAGATACTTCACATCAAATGGTAACAGCCATGAAGCATGGAGAGAGCCATCTGTTTCCCATACTTGAAAGAGGTGTTGAAAAGGAAGCTTTTTTTTTCTTTTCACTTAGCTAAGATTATGATTTTCATGAGGCCAAAGTGTATGCCGAAAACATGCAAAACCGAGATGCCCTGTCCTTGGGAAGGTGAAAATTTGAACTCTAATGTTACTCTAATGTGACTGTAGGAAAAAGAATATAGGTAGGTGAGATAAACCTCCTGAGTTCTATAGTTTTATATCAGAAAATTAGGTGTGGGCCCTGTTGTTAATCTCTAGATGCTCACCATCCAGTGTTTGTGGGAAATGTGCAGCTTGGAGCATTGCCATGGTCCTGCGGTGACAGTGAGAGACTGCTGATGCCAAGCCATGAAGGAGTGCTAGAAATAACACCTGCTCTCCTTCAGATGGAGATAACTCTGTGAGAAAACTGTGACAGCTGTTAGAGATATGGGACACAGCTCTGATGGATAAGAGCATTCAGAGGGCAAAATTTGCTCTAGCAGTTCTGAGAGCACTTGATAACTTCCATAACACAGTACGGCAGGAGATCAAAGGCAAGTATCTTCCAGAAGTCCTTTTCTGTCAACAATGCACTTGGATGATTTCAGCCTTCTGTAAAGAAACTGAAAATAAAACAGAACCTAAATTATCTGTTCGCATTGCTTGGCAAAGGTCCCCATGAGAGATTCCCATGGATCTGGAGTGAATGTTTGCTCTACCATTCTACCTCCCTAAAAGAAAGGCATCAAGTCAGCATTGGTGGTCTTCTTGTTTTATGTTAGAAATACATGTATATTTTAAAGTATCTTTCAACAAAATACTCACAAAGGGAGTTTAAAAAAAAAATAAGCCTAAGTGTTGTTAAAGGCAACAAATCTTTAGGGGCACTTTACAGAATTACAATATCAGAGATATTTGTGTATACTTAAAAAACAATCTTTGCGCAGCTTACAGATGGAAAGAAGAAACTTCTTTCATGCAGCCATTTCTAGACCTCCATGACCAAGTCAAAATGTCATGAGTATCAGTACGTTTTTGTACAGACACTTTTCCCAGATTTATGTATAGAGAAAAGTTTGCTGTCTTCAGCAACCCTGAAGACCTTTGTGGCTTCAAAATGAGTGGAGGATGTCTCATGGAACATTTTTTCAATTTCTAAAAGAAAGAACATTTTTCAAAGAATCATGCTATAGTAGTAATGGGAAAACACCTTTATTATTTCCTAAGTATTGACAGACCACAGCTTAATGTAGACATCTGTAAATATATAATATACTGTTAACTTTCCAAGAAACTTTTCTTTTTTTATCCCATTGTAGGAGATGTATATCTAATCTGGTAAACTCTGAGGTTAAGGACATCAGAAAGCATGTTAAACATTAAGCATCTGATGACGTCTGAAAACCATGGTCACTAGTAAGAGCTATAAAAGGATTCCATAAAACCACATTTTAAAGGAAACTTGAGTTGAAGCCAGATGAAGAAGCAAAGGATCTCATAATTATTGCTAGTTAAAGGCTTCAACACAACCATTTGCATTGTTTCAGACACAAAGAAATGAATTATCATACAAAGAAGATGATGATGATGTCCTAAGACCACATGGTCCCACAAGATACCCAAAGCTAAGCCCAAGCCACGGTGGATGAGAGAAGCACACCCTGGGTAGGGTGAGCCTAGAGGCACAGGGCCATGAGTCACCAGGCCCCACATGGCATGTTGTGTGCACCACCCTACGAGACCAATGCAGATGGAGCTACAGAAACTGCAAAACATAATGCTGGCTGTCTACATATCTCTGTAAATATAATACTTGGAATTTATTACCCAATAAACCCTGACCAAAAGGTTACTATTTGAAGGACAACTTTGCAAAAAGAATACCTGCATCAGATATAAGTTTTATTTTCTCCTTGTTTATATTATAGGAGTTTATAAAGTAAAGGAATGTTTTCACTATAGGTCCTACCATAAAAAAAAAGACTTTATAGGATTCTCACCCAGCTGGCTTGAATTTTGTAGTAGTTAGTTCATTGTAATGATGGCCATTCCTCCCAGTTTGTGCCTCTTATGTTGAAGACAGAATTAAGGCAGGCAGGCTGCAGAGATCCTGCTGTGATAATTGTTCACCACCCATGGAGCTGTGTTGAGAGAATCCCACTCTCAGGTGGGATACACTGTATATAGCAAATCAGCTATATGGCTGTGTTTTTTCATGGTACTTCTCTATAAATAGCACATGGGACAAAAGAAATACAGGATCTGGTCATTATCTGGAAAATCTAGATGGCATATTTTTAGGGGGGGGGAAAGAAAGAAAAAAATCAGCAAGAAAGGTTTCTGTGAGGTCAGAGGCAACAAAAGGATGTCTAAGGAGACTGAGATTGCCATGTTTTAACTGCAGAAACTATACACCATGTAGTATCTCACCCCACTCAATCTCTAGTGGGATAGGAAGGGGAATCAGGGAAAAAAAGGCAAGGCCTATAAGTAAAGAACAGTTTAGTAGTTGAAATAAAGTAAAATATAATAATAAGGCTAGAAGAGAATTAAGAAGAAGAAGATTGAAAAGTGAGACAACAAAATAAAGAGGGAGGAATAAAACCCAAGAGAAACAACAGAAACAAGACATGTACAACACAGCTGCTCACCATCCACTGACCGATGCCCACCCCACCCACCAGCAGCTCCTGACTATCTCCCCTCAGTTTATATACCAAGAATGACATTAAATTGGAAGGAATATCCCCTTTGCCAGTTTAGATCAGCTCTTCTAGCCATGCTTCCTCCTGGCTTCTTGTTCATTCTCTCATATCAGAATATGGGAGACTAAAAAGCCCTTGATTTGGTGTAAGCACTACTGAGCAAATACCAAAACATCAGTGTATTGTCAACATTATTCTTATACTGAATAAAAAAAAAAAGAAACAAAACAACAAAAAAACAACACAACACTGTACCAGCTAGTAGGAATAAAATTATCTTTATCCCAGTTGAAACCAGGACAGCCAAAACAGTCTGATGCACCCAGAGGTGCATCAGGCACAGCATCACCAGCTCGCCAAGGGAGGTGCTTGCTCCACTCTGCACTGCACAGTGCAGCCCCACCTTGAGTCCTGTCTCCATTTTAGGGCACTTCAACACGAGCAGAACATCACATTATGAGAGTGTGCAAACAAGTTGGTGAAAGGCCTCGAGGGCAGGACTTGTGAGAAGTGGCTGAGGTAACTTGGCTCATTCAGCTTGGAGAAGAGAAGGCTGAGGGGGACCTCATCACAGCCAACAGCTTCCTCAAGTGGGGCAGTGCAGGGCAGGTGCTGATCTCTCTGCTGACCAGTGACAGGAGACAAGGAAATGGGATGAAGCAGGAGGAGTCCAGATGGGACATTAGGAAAAGGTTCTTCACTGAGAGGGTGACTGGCCACTGGAACTGGCACCCAGGGGAGTGGTCATGGCTCCAAGCCTGTCAGAGATCAAGGAGAGCATGGGCAATGCTCTTTGTCATATGGGTTAGCTTTAGGCAGTCCTGTGAGGAGCAGGGAGTTGGACGTCGTGATCCTTACGTGTCCATTTCAACCGAAGAAATTCTATGACAAGGAAATGCGAAGTCCTGCATCTCGAATGGCAACAACTCCATGAGATAGTCAAGGCTATAGGGCACCCATTTAGGAAGCAGCTCTGCAGAAATGGACTTCAGGGGCCTGATGGACAAGTGACAAAAGCAGCAGGTGCTGCAGCAAAGATCATCACTATCCTGGCTCTAAAAGCGCAGACAACAGATCTAAGGAAGGAATTTTTTGGTACTTTTGAAACTGCATTTGGAATACTACATTCTGAGGTGCTACCACTGCTAGACACAGCTGACAGTGCTGTCAGAGCAAGGAAGTTGCAATAGAATACATAGTCATACTGTAAATATTTTATTTCATTTTATTAATTATATTTTATATCAATATTTTAATGTCTTTTGCTACAGAGCATCATTATCATTTTTTTTATCTTTTTGTCTACAATGAGATTTAAAGACACCCAAATCCACTAAACTTTTATATGTTTAATTCTGTGTTGAATACATCAGAAATAGGGACTTAAACAGCACCTACTCTGTCCTGTGTTTCTTATAGTGACAAGTAGTCAGGCTTTGCTCTTCCTGCACATCCAGTGAGACTCCAGGCCCTCTGTATCCCTGAACTGCCAGTGTATAAAACAGACATATATTGACACTCCAAGTATTTTCTACCTGGTTAACTTGACAGCATGGCAAGTGTCAGGACTCAATGCAGAACCCCCAGAGGATGCTGATTGTCTCATAGAGACACTTGCAAGAGAATTTTGTCTCTCCAGTCCTCACCTATCAGAAATACTGTTCTCACTCCCCATTGCACTCAGTCAAATTCCTAGTTCAGCTACAAATGCATGCAATTGCTACTGGTGCAGTGTTATTGGTGCAAAGCCTAAGGGATGGGAGGTGGAGGGTTTACATATCAATAATCACTCCTAAATGTCTGCACAAGTGGAGCTGGGAGCATATTAAGGAATATTAATATAAGAAGTTGAACCTCCATCTGTTTGAAAATACATGTTTAAAATTAAGGTTATTAAAATAATAAGCCGCTCTTGCTTTAAATAAATTTAATTTAACCTTTTTCTTTCTTTAACGACTTGAAGATAGACTCTTCAAATCTTCAGAGCCTAACTAGTACATAAAAAGTAGTATGACGTGCTTGAGTGTGTCTGAGTCCAAAGGCCTATCATCAGAGACACCAAGAGCTCTGAACTTTCTCAAAATAACCTGTAACTGATCCCATGCAAGACAGACATCTTTCATTCTTTATCTCCCTAAAATGCATTTGTTACATAAAAAAAAGGACGTGTTCTCATCTTAAAGGCATCCTAACCACATCAACGTACCTAGAAAGCTTGCATATGTTCAATTAACAGCAAACATTCCATTCCCTTCTGCCAAATTTATTGATGATCCTTGACCAGTGACAATCCAATAAAACTATCCTATGAAGTGTGTAAGGAAATTCTCAAGAACAAAAAATTAAAATATAAACATACTTTATTGTATGTTATAAAATGAGTGAGAAAGACTTTACTAAACTACTGCAGCTCATCACAATCTTATCTGCTTAGAGAATCAGCTGGCATGGCTTTCCCTTAGAACAGCAACAGAGAGCACTGAGGAGCACAGAAATAAGTTCTTCTCTAGATGAAGAATTTGCTTTATAAATCTGTAGAAAATTCAAATTTTTGAAACCTGAGTATCTGAAATCAAGGTTCCACATAACTACATAAGCCTGAAGAAGTGCCCTGGCTTTTAACTGATACTGAGCATCCACTTCTTCCTTTTGTTTCTTTGAGAAGAAATTCAACACATACCATGAAATTTGGTGCACCATGCACATATTAAAGGTACCTGAAAATCAGTCCACTTACATTTAAAAACAAACTTTTGCCCTGAGATAGGAAAATCATCTTTCACAAGTACATATTACAATTTCCATCATATTCTTAATAGTATGCAGGGTATGAATGGTGATGCTACAAATACCTCTCTATAAAGGAATTCTTCCTACTTTCCTTCTGTTAACTTGCCTGATAATAATTTCACAAGACACAGTTTCTTTTTTCTTAAAACTTATTCCAAGATAAGTCACATATAGAATACACTATCATATTTTTTCTATCAGAACTGTTGTATTTTGGGGGTTTGTTTCTGTGAGGTTTTTTAAATGGAAATCAAATTAATCAGTACCCATGATGGAGAGGATATAAAAATGAAAACTTTTTGGTTTTTACATATGATATCCAGGTAAAGAAGTCCAATAGTTCTTGTTTTTAGTAATTTCTGTTTCAGAAATTTCAGAAATTTGTGTTTCATTAATCGTTAGAAAATTTGTCATCACTTAATCAAATACTATGCTTTTTCCTTCTCTACCACACTACCCATGCAGCTGACTGTGCATTTCCCACACAGAGCTGTGCTGGAATGTCCAGGATCTTTTATTCCCAGCAACCATGGGGACAATTTGTCACTTTTGCCAAAACATTCTCTCTAACTTCAAGAAAAAGAGAGAATGACACTGGTGATAGTGTTCAAGTGTTCACACTTCCTTCTAGAAGAGTGTCCCCTCTCCTTTCACTATAGTTAGTAAGGCTATAGCACATAAACTTGAGGTAGAGAAAAAAATGGTTTTTTTCTTAGGAGGTGCCAGCACATTCATTTTCAAAGCTCACATTTTCTCCCTTTTTCAAAAATAAATGACTGGGCAGCATTCTTGTCAAAGCATTTGCCTGACCCACTCTTCTTTTTATAACTTCTACAGGGCTAATTGTCTCTGTGTCACGAGGCTTTCAAGGTGTCAGTAGAGAAGTTTTTATCTTTCTGCCCATAAGCCATAGAACTGGTGATCCTAATAAATCATCCTGAATTGTGCTGCAGTACTCTCACAATGCTATATATAGTTCTTTTGAACCTTAAGGAACATTTTTAAGTCAAGTTCATTGTACTGAGTTGTTTAAAAACCAGTTAAGCTTTTCATACTGTAACCTTGAAACATGTCCAAATAATACTTTAATTTCCCAAATTAGTTACCTAACTATCACAAATTCACCACAGATTTCATACCAAGTGCAATGTAATATAAAGTGTTCAAATATATAGTTTTTAATGCAATGAAAAGTGTTTCAATCTATAACAGCTTGAAAACATAGAGTAGTTCAAGTATGTCACTCTTGAACTATGAACAAAGAGAATTCCAAAATCATTTAATTTCTTCTTTTTTTTTTTGCTATTTTATTTATTTTTTAAAATGATTTATTGGAATAATTTATGTGTTGTAAAAGTAAAATATCTTTGTCCTTCAGATGAAAATAGGAGTTAAGCTTATGTTTTCTGACCACAATTTTAACACTTTCCATAGAATCTTTCAATTTTACCTATGTAGTCAAGAAAAGTTGTTATGCTTGAAAACCTGGGGGATTTTTCTGCTGGTCATTCATCTGGAGTACTGCCTTTATGTTTTGTTACAAGGAGCTCATTTTTTATTTCCAACTGAAGAATTTGAAAACAATTTTTAGAAATTCATATTACTTGTGTCTTACATTCTTCAAATCACTTTTCCATAGCTCTGGAAATTTGCTGTTATGAAGTATCTTTAAAATTCTGTGTCCATCACAAGAATCATCATGTCTAGTCTGCATTTCTTATTTAATGAAGCAACTATTTTTGATTCCTATTTTTCAATAGTTGGTCCAATATTTATTATTGTCTTTTTCTACTCTAGCTCTTCCTTCATGTCTCTTTTTGCCTATGGATAGTGGAAAAACTAACCCACAAAAAAAACTACAGAAGTAAAAACAAGTATCAAAATAGCTCTCATAAATTATTCAAGTCTAAATCCAGTGTTCTTCTGCCACTAAAAACTTTTACCACTCAACTACGGGCACTAAGATGCTACATCGTCAACCTGAAAATCACAAGTAATTTTTAAAAATATGCTGCTCATACATAAACAGGCATTTACACATGTAAATATAAGTTGAATTCTCAAACAACAACAGATAGAAACAGCAATTTATGCAATGTAGACAACAAAGTTAAAAAGTTTTAGTCTGAAAAGAAGGCCACCGCAGCCTTCCTGCAAGCATGGATGGAAGCTGGAACTAGCTCTGGGCAGAGCTGCTGGACAGCTGCCCCCACCAACCAGCCTGTGGCTCCTGGGGGCTCTGTTCCTTTCTCCATCCCACTCAGAGGGATCACACCAGGCATTTGAGCTGGAACTCTATGACAGGATGGAGAGGAAAGCCCCAGGGGCTTCAGTGTGAGGGGCTGGCCACAGCCTCACAGCACCAAGGGCAGGGGATGCCTACAGAGCCTGCTGTCACACAAGAACCCACCAGATGTTTCTGTGCTAGCTTCTGAATTGTGAGTAGCATTTTTTACGGTTTTTAATTGTCAGGAAAGCAAATAACTGTTTTTTTATGTTGTAGTGCCATTTCAAAAGAAGGAAAATCATCAGTTGCCACATTCCCACATCTTAGACTGGAGGACAAATTGTATATGTGTGAATCAGCACACTGCTGACCAACTACATTTAAACATCCCAGATTCTTATAATTCTTATAATTCCCAGTCTAGCAGAAACTTTCCTTTCTCTCTAGCATGTTCTGGCACTCTTCCATTTGTGTATCTTCTTCCATGTATTGAAATTTGCTGATGTCATATCAGGAGAGATCAGAAGATATTTGCATATGACTCAGTGCAAAAGGTTGCCTTTCCCATAAACCTTCCCCTTTCCTGTACTTTTCTGAAACTGACCTCTTTAACTAGTAGTGAAGCTGACAGTTATGAAACTTAGAATAATTTTCTAGAATTAAATCTTTCAACTTGATAATAATTTTCTGAAAACATATCCACTTTCAAAAGAAATATAAAAGGGCTAAAGACTTTTAGTGCACTATTAGTATATGCATGTGTTCCAAGAAAAGGAAAATTGAATAGCAGTATTAATGTAGAGAAAGCATGCCAGATTGAATCTTGATCTCCTACTGGTATGAGAGAGAAACCTCTGTAACTGATAACACTAAAACCTTCATCTGCTATACCTCTGTCTCACAGTAACTGTAGCAATTTACGTCATCCCCCAAAATATTCCACAAGACAGAGATGGATCTTTTGATGTATACATCTAGTTTTCTACAGAAAAAGAAGGAAAGGTGATTGCAAAGGCTGCAGTTTCACTCAGTAAATATTGTTACTCCTTTTAAAACATGTACAGGGACACATGAAACATCAGATATTAGCAAAACAGGTATGGTACCAACATTTGCTTTGTCATTCTGGAAAATCATTGTCCAACAATGAACATGGTGGAGAGCTTTCCCATCACCTGCTTTTATGCACTCAGTATTTCAAATAAGCCTGTTTTTTCTAAGCTCCCTTTATATATAAGGGTATGAAATTATTAAATTTATAATGTAATAAAATTATCACTACTCATCCAGCTTCACTCCAGAGCCCCAGTCAGTGGGAGCAATACCTGCACTGCTGACTGACACAGGCTTTGCTTTTGTTCATGCCGAATGTCCCTCCTGCTGAGGAAACAAGCCATGGCAAGATACTGCAAGACAGGTGTATTTCTGTATGCAACCTCAGAGCACTCAGAATTATATTTCTGCCTTCAATCACTCCCTAGCCTCTCTCTCTAAAGGGAGTCTATATTTAGACTAAGAGGGAGACTACTTCTTAAGCTAGATTGAGCACCTAAAGTTTTAGCACCTAAAGTCAGAACATGTGAACTACCCCTGAGCTTCAAGAAAGGTTTTCAGAACCCAGTGAGAAAATATAAAGTATAGAATTAATTTGAAGTTTCATTTCACAGAATAATTATTTACTTTCTACTTCATCCTCTCATGGATACATGAAGAAAGGAAAAAAAATGGGGTAAATTTCTTTTGTTCACTTTAAGGATATGTTGTCAAGCTAATCATTACAAAAGTTTCAGCAATACAGCCTGCACTGTGCTATCCTGATTTCATCAACTGTTAACTCTATAAAATCAAAGCAGGATAAAGTTCAAGATATTCACTGATAAATGCATAAAATAGATACTATAGATACTGTTCATTGCAATTTAGAGAATTTAGAGGTCAGAACTGTCAGAGGTTTACATTCTCAGACACATTACAAGCATTGCCTTTGACTCAAACAAAGCTCTTATGGACTGTATCTGTCTGTACTGTTCTCAGTGGTCAGAAGTTAAAAGGAATGTGAAACTTAATTTGGCTTCACTGCGCATCCCCTGGTTACAAATGCAGCACCACAGTGTCTTAACCTCATCAAAAAGTGCTTCAAATGAGCTGCTTCAAAAGAACAGTCCTACATCATTTTTTGGCTTTCATACCCATGAGATCTGGAACTTGATGCATGAGCCCCTGGGATAAAAACTAACATTTGTTGTGTGTATTCTTTTAGACACAGTATCAGCTACTTGATATTACATACTCACAGCTAATTCAGGATAAGTGTTAAGGACTAACAGGTTTGTGTACAAAACACTGATGATTAATTTCCTATAAGATTTAGCCATTATCAAGAAGTATGATGTTAAGCAATTAATTTAGTGAAGTTAAATTTCAATGTTTAAAGCTGACCTAATTTTTCAGCCTTCCAAACATTCCTATCATAGTGACCATTAATTTCCTAATGGGTTTGTGTTCATTTGCAGTGCTGTCTGGCTTTATCCCATACCTTGAAGAAGGCAGAATCATTACCATTAAATTAAATGAAAGCAGATCCAGAGTAAGTTTGCTGTCTATGTTTGGAAATAGTCACTTTTCCTTCACTTTACCCATCTTCTATCTTTCTCTCACATACTGATTCTCATACATCGTTTTCCCCACCATTGGAAAGAATGAACTTTTTCTCTCACTGAAGTAATAGAATTTCTCTACTTCTCTTATTTTTGTTGCGAACATATATTCTTTATGAAAGGCTAAAAAGAAGTCACCCATACAGGTGAGTACATTGATGACTTTTACTTAGTCAGAGATCCCACAGAAACATGGGGTCGGAGTGCAAGCACCAGCCAAGATATCTAAACCAGCAGAGATGAATTACACTGTGAAAGTGGCAATTTCTCTTCATTAACTGGAAAAAGAATTCAGGCACTTAACTTTGAGGTGATTCAAGTTGGCAAAACAAGTGCTTCCCAAAGCAAAGGACTGATGAACATTGCTTCATAATGCTGTCGGGAGTTCAAGGCGACTGTTTAAGTGCAGGATAATGCAGGAACCAGAGTGAGCTGCTCAGGCATATGATGGATCTCTTCATCTTGTCATCAAATTTTTCCTTCTGGGAAATACTGGACACTTGAGCTTTGGAGTCCTCACATAATTGGAGCTGGAAAATATGAGACACTGAGACTGACAGATTTCATGGACTGGTAACAAACAGCATGAAACAAAATTATTTCCTATTAGCTGAAAATGTCATTATATCCTGTATGCAACAAAAAAATGACTGAGCCATATGATCTTTTTATCATTTCTTGAGAAATGCTTCTGAACTGTTTTGAGACCACTCTGTTTTCATTACAAAGAGATTTCTGTATTGTTACAAAAAATGCATGTCTTTGTAGGAGAAGGGTCTAAACCTTCTGATAGGGTTGTATAATGCCTCCTCTAATAATATTCCTATAGCTTTCCACAAACCATATTTCACTTGACTTGAGAAGCTAAGAAGTCTCAGTAATCTTCAGACATTTTTTTTCCCTCTAAATATGTATAAATGCATATCCAGCTCAACAAAGCAGTAATCAGTATAGCATTTGGGTACCTGAAAAATAATAAGGTAAGTAAACTAATTTCTCTTTTTCTCCTTCAACGGCATAAAGACAGCAAATGTGGTATATGGTTTCCATTGAAATGCTAAATCATCACATATTTCATGACCTTCAACTCTGCATTAAGTATGCTCTATAAAACAAGTTTTTGCTGATACACACATCTAGAAGTGTCATGAAATGAAAATCTACACTGTATGCTCAGTTCTCTCCTGAAGGAAAATGAAAAATTTGAATGCAGTAAGGGACAACACCGGGACGGTGCAACATTTATCTATTTAAAGTAGACTCAGAACAGCAAAGCTACATGTATGCTTACCTCAGCAGAAAATACAGGGCCAGAAGCAAATAACTTTTGGGACTGATCAAAAGCACCTAGAGCAATAAATGTTGCCATAATATACTTTCTCTGAAAAATGAGGATTCAGACACAGAGGGATTCACCCTTACCTGATGTTTTGAATGCCTACTATCTACATATAAGTTAGTCATCTCAAGGGCCTGGTTACAGGGTGTATTTTCAGATACGGTTTGTCCATTTAAACTTAACTTCATATTTAGGATGGGAGGTGCTGGTTTCTCCCTTGTTTAGACTGGAGATGTGTGTTCCTCCCTGTGGCCTATAAAGGAAGTTGAAGAGGAACCCATCCAAAGATGTCTCTGCATTACACACACACCCAGTCCTTTACTGATGCTGAATTTAGGTTACTCTGCACATTGTGATTTGTTATTCTTACCTTCTCCCAGCAGTGTTCTTGAAACTATGCAAGGCACAGAGAAAACAGGAATTTGGGAAGATATTTCATCTCGGGTCATGGGTGACAATTTGCCAGTGACACAGTCTGTCAGTACGGAGTAGTTTACAGGGTCACAAATATCAGCTTTACCTATACTGCCCTCCAAGGCCAGTGGAAGACCTGGAGATCAGTGATGCCTCCCACATGTTCACACAAACTGAAGTCCAGAATAGCCATAAAAGTATCCTGCCCTCTTTGGTGTTACCACCGTACTAAAATTAGTGTTGAGTTTCATGTTAATACATAAATATTTATAAACACTTCATCAGAATTTTTGTCCCATGTGAAATTTTCTTTAAGTGGCTTTTAGGTCATTTTTAAATACAGTGTCACATTTTGAGGGCTGTCTAATATTGCAAACACATTAGCAAACTGTGTGCTGTCTCTTCCACTGGGACTAGATGAGAATTAATCTATCAATCCACAATACACAAAGCAAAATTTAACTTCTAATTTGCCTTGTTCCTTAACACAGGAACAAGATAGGAAAAAACCACATTGGAAGTGTCTGTTAATTGATACACTGTATGTTCACCAACAAAACCAAGAACGCACAGAGCAACGGACTGGTTGGTTTCAGGAATTAGTGTTGGCACTCAGAGCTTCCAAGCTCCAAGAATTGCATTGTAGACGTGAAGCTCATGACTTACCTCCATCCTAGGTACTTGCTACTACTGGTCCTGCTTACTGGTGTCGCTAGTAGTACTCCTGCCTAGGTTCTACTTGCTGCAGATAACAACTGCAGAAAACCAGGGAAAGTAACAACTGTTTTACCCAGATCAGAGAGATGGAAAATAAGTGGCATTTTGCAAGATCCTCTTAGAAATGTCTCTGAGAAGAATCTGGGAAAGGTCTGATCATCATATTACGTTGTTAAGTCTGGAGAATGACAGTGAAGATTTTGTCTGGGAGTTCGTTATTGCCCATAGAGCTTGTGTTTGTGCGGTTGAATCAAAGCAAAGTCTGAGACAAGAAAGTATGGCTTGCTGGGATGAAATTTCCAACACATGAAGCAGTGAGACAGAGGAAAGGGTTCCTCAGCAGTCATTCTCCTTTTACACACTCCAAGTAGCGTTTTTTGCTATTCACCTTTTTTTCATGTTTTTGCTTGGCTTTTTGTTTGGAGGCATTTTCTAATTTAAAGAAAAGACTATGAACTGAAGCATCTGTCTGCATTTTGCTAGTGTTACTGTGTCTAGACTCCCAAGAGGGAAGGGAGTGCCAAAAGTTAATTTATGCAAGTTCATTAGCCCAAGGTTTTTTACCCTCTTGTGTGCACAGGACTGACCTTTCCCAGAAGCTGCCTTGACTTGTGCCTGGCCTGTTGTCACTACCTCCTTGATTTTCTAGTTTTTCATGCTGCGGATGTGTTTTTCCCCACATTTCTGGCGCCAGCAGCAGACTCACACCCCGCATTAAATTCACAAGCAGCATCTTAGCATTCAGAAAGGTAAAGCATGAGCATCAGTTTGTCAGATAAAGTCAATAAATGCTTGTGATTCAGCAACAAAGGCCAGCCATGTAAACAGAATCCCAGTAGGCAATGCCTGCTGTAACACCTTTCATCCCAGGATCACGTCAGGCCAGGAAAAAGCTCAGCCTCCAGAACCCTGCAGTCACAAATATGCTGCTTGCTGGAACACAAGAAGAGTTTTCCTTTTCCAGGACACCATGGTAAAGGAGCATTAGTTTGCATATGCCCATCAATCACTGTGCAATCAGGATATAACAAAACCACATGTTGGCTAATGACACTACAAACACAGGAAACTGATGAAAGTGTTTAAAGAAAAATATGTTTATATCATGGGTCACTATGAAACATCTCCTAAGCAGAGTTCACCAACACCTTACAACACCTGCTAAAGGAGATCTTCAGAGCCCAAGTTAGTGAGCTGGCACTAGCTCAAGGTTGCCTTGAAAGTTATCTTTTCAGCACTGTTTTTCCCCAGCCACAACCTTGAAGAAAAGTGAGTTAAAGTGTCAAAGGTGGCATTCTAGACTTGCTGCAAGCAAAGAACTTTCTGAACAGCTGCTGGAAGTTTCCACAATGAAATGCAGAGGAAAAAGAGTAGCAGAACAACTTCCTTAAGAAAAATGGAGTATTTTGAAAAATGAGGACACTGTGTGGTAGCAGTGTTTTTCTCTTCAAACTCTTCTCTCTCACATCAACTTCTTGCATATGCTTATCAATTTATGTCTGAAATTATGCATCAAATATTCTACATCTTATTTTGCTCCCCTTACTTTTAAGTATCTGTCCCTCTCCTAGTTGCTGAATACATGTATTAACACTACATATAACTTGGTAAATATCATTTTAATTTAGACATTTAAATATCTGATTATTCATCAGCTATAAAAACCCCCAAATAGGTTTTTCAACTTTCCAAAAAATTGAGTTTTACCGGCCATAATTATATATATAAAAGTCTGTACATCTATTTGCCGTTTCAGGTTACGTATATGTACATTAATAAAAATATGATAAAATAATTCAAAACTAAGAGCAATTCACAATTAATAGTGAATTAATAATAAAAACATTATAAAACTAATTCAAAAACAAGAGCAATTCACAAGTAATAGGTGTTTCTTAGTAATTAAATATCAACTGCATCAAATTTAATAATAAGGAAATTGTTAAAATACAGTAATAAAGGGATGTGTACATCAAAGAAGCTGACAGACTAGAAATTATTGAATATCTAAAATTAAAATGCCAAAGCTGGATCTGCTAAATAATGAGAAACCAATTGACTCAGTTACCTCAGAAGAAATGAGTTCAGCAGTATAGAAACTAGCAATCAGGTCAATGGGTATCAAATAGCATATTTTATAATTTTTTTGAGGTAGAAGTCTTTCAGATGAGGAATATATCATGTAGTAATGCATGGCCAATGAGGTGAACTCTTACTGCTATGATTCATAAGATGAGTGAGCTAGAATCTCATTCAGAATGACAACATTTGCCCTGTTTAATTAAATAATTAATTAATTCTGCATCTAAATCTTATCAAGTATCTTAAAACAAGTCACAGATAAACTAATTCATAGAGATCAGATTTATTCACTCCATGACCAATTTATGACTGATAATTTCTGTAAAATATCTAATTTATTACAGCAAGTAAATAAATTAAACATCTCTTCTACAGAAATCCTGGCTGATACACAGAAAACCTTTAAAAGGCAATTTATTCATGACTTGAAATGAACTGAATTTCCAAGCTGTCTCACTAATTCTTTATTACTATATTCTAATGTCATTGCAGCTGCTTTTAATATTTTTTGCCAATGCATCCAGTGAAGATGGAGAGAGAGCATTTGGCCCTCCCTCAGATGTTTGTCTTGCAGCTCGATACGAGCAGCACTGAGGGGAGCAGTTCTTCCCACTTTGACTTGTTTATTTCTTCTTTAGCTGATGGAGAAATTGAGGTGTTTAAAAAAGCCTCAGAAATCCTGGCTGCTTAGGCTGAGTTCTCTCAGGTTTCCCCTGCCTTTTCTGTGATGAGCTGGAATGCTCATTATGTCACACAGACGCATTCACAAGGATGGAGCTGTGCTATGTGCCAATCCTTGTCAAAATAAGCCAGAAAAACAGTGCCCCTGAAAAATGTACTGTCATCCTGACATTTGCTCTCTAGAGGGGAAAAAGAAAAATGGGTATGGCGATGGAAACAAAAGGCTAGTCTCACAAGCCTGCTGAAGGAGGCAGCACAGGTTGTGGGCAGCAGTCTGACAGTTACAGCACGCACATTATGGATGTGTGGGACCCACCTAAGGGATGTCCCTGTTCCAGAAGAGCTTCATAACAACCAAGCTGTGGGCCGCTCTTTGATGGTGCTATAATCCCTCCCCTTGATGCCTCTCTGTTTTGTATAATATTCTGAAGCAGAATGAGAATGAGTCAGTAAGAGGGAAACTCAAGCCCCAGTCCCCTTCCTAAGCCAGTTCAGTCTTGGTTTATATTTACAAAGCCAAGATAAGTGTCAGCAGAAGAGGCTGAGGCAATGTTGTCAGAGGACATGTGTGTTCACCCCACATCCCTGGGAAAGACCAGAATGATCTTAAGCAGAAGAAGAAAAGCCTTTGACTGCAACAGCCTGAGCGAGGCAGAGGTGTAGCCCCAGGACAGGGAGGCCAGCCCTGCCTCCAGCAAGCTGGCAGCTGTTCTGAGGCAAAGAGTGAATAAAAACAATCCAGCAGCAAAGAGAAGCAGAGGTAAGTGGCATGATGTAACACAGCCTCAGTCTACCAACCAACCCCACCACTTTTAAAGACTAACAGGCTTCCAATCAGAATTTGAAAAATAAAAAGGATAAGACATTGAATTACTATCAGCAGGCAAACCACAGAGGTCTGAGGAATAAGAGGCAGCACATTTCTCCTCTTTTGTCAATGTGGTATCTGTCCCCTTTTTCTCTTGTCATTATAAGAACTTCACCCTGAAGACAAATGTAGGAAAAACCATTTCAAAAAAGATCAAAGTAAACTCCTCTGACTTTTCCTTGCAGCATGCTGTCATTTTTATGTAACCCAGTCTTTCAGCAAAACTGAGACAAATATCATGAATTATTATCAGCCACCTTGAAACAGTAAGGGCTTTTTTGTAAATATGTTATTCAGAGAAAAACACTTTGCCTAGGTCTAATCAGAAACTAATTAGAATCAGCATATGCTTTTCTGCACCCTTATCGTGTCATCTGAAACACGAGATGTACAAACCCAGATCTAATCAAACTGGGATGCTTAACATTGGGAGCATTATCATCTGAAGAGTCTTCTGCAGTCAACAGAAAAAGAAATAGCAGCGTGATTCAACATACCTAGTATCTTGAACAATCCTCTAGAAATTATTATTGCTCCTCCTTGACTACAGAAGGGGTCTGAGAGTGTGATTTATTTTCATGAGTACGTGTAGCCAACACTGTTTTGGATAGCACAGAGTATCCACCCAGCCTGCACCTGCCCCTTTGGAAGAGCACAGTCTCTCCTTAGTCTCATGGTATATCTGCCTGGCCCAGCAAGGTGTCTCGGTACCCTGGAGAATCCCAAAAGGCAAACCATGAGCTGCACCATAGATACTTCTGCATGACTCAGGTAGGGCCTGAAGTCATCAGTCGTGAGCCTGGGCCACTGGGACACTGCTATAGGCTTGAGTGAAGAGTATCAAAAACTGAAGGAGTATGGCTTGGCTAAGAGAGAGTCGAGGAACAAGGGAGCTGCTCAGGATGAGCCAAGAACATGGAGTTGTATGTTTTTGAGTGAGGCGCTCCTGTGCAGCGAGGGACTGCTGTGACACTGGCTTTATAAAGCTCACATGCCAAACACTGCCTGAATCCGCTCCCTACTTATACCAAGTCATGAAGCCATCAGACACATATAAATACAAGTCCCATTTTCCTGCAACAGTTTTTATTCTACACCTATTGACATTATCACAGTTATAGAAATAGCATTTAAAGAGAAAGAACCAAAGAAAAAGCCAGAACTTTCAAAACTCCAATCTTTGTCAACCTCTAAATTCTTCTTTGTCAAATTTTCTTGCCTGATGAGCATGCCATTTGCCCTTTTGGATAAAGCTAATATTTTCATGTATTTAAAAAAAAACCCAAAAAAACTCAGTTTTACTATTAATCATAGAAGTAAAATGTTCATGTGGAGAAATTCATTTTGCAGCAACACACTAGACTTTTAAAAGGAGAAATGAGAGGTTTTCCATATTATGAGGATCAATGTTTTTGTGCAACCAAGAGAAATTTCAGTCCATTTTTCAAACCATCTGAAGTCCCATGCATTGAAGAAAAATCATTCGGCACATGTAGTTTTAATTCAACAGAAATTTATGATTCTATATGACTACAGTGATATTTGTAACACTGGCCACCAAAGACTGTCACTGATATTTTGCCAAGCAAAATGCAACAGTCTTCCAGGCTAATTGCAGATTTTATTTAAAGAAATGTGCAAGATATTTCACTATGCATGATTGAAAACTGTTCACCAGATTTACAGTCAGTAGGTAGTGATGTATAGTATACACTAGGGAATTTCAGACCATACAAAGGCACAGTCCTATCCTGCTACAGCACTATCCAACTCAAGGATCCTAAGGCAGGTTCCTGAACTGGAAATCTATGCTGTCTGCACAAGAAGCAGCATCTGAACTCTGCCTATGCTGATTTTTACTTGGGCACCTAAAGCAGATACCTCAAGTCAGGTCCTGAAACAACCCCCATTTTGTGTAATTCTGAGACCAATAGAGAGGTGGATGGAATGTTAAAACTGAAATACTTGTAGACCAACAAAAACTGACACAGAAGTAGGAAAATGGACTGCAAAGACTTTCATTCATTTGTTTAAAGTAAATATATTGGTGTGTTGGTCCTCTATGTTCAGGAACACCAAAACACCACTCAGATATTATATTTAAACCAACTTCATTATTCACAAATGCTCCAGCATGCTCAACTTGTTAGGACCACTGTGTGTCTGATGAAGGTGACTGTGCTTTGACCACAAGGTGCACAGATGATTGTTTGTCCATCACACTGAAAAGTGGAAGGAAGATTGTTCACACGTGGCATTGACCAGGCACAATCTGCAGAACTACCCAAAGAACAACAGCTTTGTAGAGATCTGGCCTTTTCAGCCTTCAGGTTGGCATAAGAGAAACAGCTACATGCAGAATTGTTCTTAAACAACAGAGATGTTGCTGGTTGAATTAAGAAAGAGTGTCACCTTTGATGAGAATGAAGGACAGAGACACTGTTGAGAAGTCACAGGAGCACTGCTGTTGGAAGCCAAAGAAGAGGACATGATGAAAACCCTTGAAGATGTCAGACTGTATACTGTGAAAAAAAAGAAAGGTTTTGCAGATATTCTTTCTATGGGCACCCACAAATCAACCAAGCACATTGGACACGAGCCCAGCTCCATGCCCCAGGACCTTGGCTGGCCTCCAAGAAGCACCATGAGCAATTGGATCAGGTGAACTGCAGAAGCTAAGAGAAAGTATAAAAGAATGTGTAAGTATCTGCTTGCAATGAAGGAACACTGACGCTCTTCCCCTTGCAACATCCATATATAAGTAAAATAAATCAAGTATTAAATATTAATCTGCTGAATTGCATACACTTAAAAACTGGACATTAACTTTTTTAGTCATTACTTTAGTCATAACTGTACATTAACTTTTTTTAGTCATAGCATTTGTGCCCCATGACAAGACAACCTGAGTAGATTTAGTTTTGCCTTTATAAATTATTATAAAACTTCTCTAAAACTTGTTCCTCAGACAAACAAAAACTTAAGGGGGACAAAACAAGGTCAATCCAAAGCTAACAAGAGCCCAACAAAAAAATCCTCTGAACAGACCTTGAAGCTGAGTGATACACCAGAGTTATTTACTAGTGAGATAGGCAGCACATATGCTTGATGACAATAATAATGCTGTTATCAACATGGAAACGTTGGGTTTAAACTTAATCTCTTCCCTGATAAACTCTCCTTTCACCAGCCCAAGGATTTATAGCTAAAATCATTTCAGACACAAATTCAGGACCAAACTGTGTATCTGTCGGTCCCATTTCTGTAAGGATTTGAAGACAGTACATGTGAAATGCAAATGCTTAAACTCCAGACACCAGAAGCTGAGGAGCAGAGCTGAAGGATCTGAGAAAGTCCCAGGGGAGCCATACAGTGAGTAAAACGCCAGTGCAGCCAGTTTGCTGAGAGCTGGGCCAGGGCTCAGCAGCACTCTATGCTCAGAGCAGCAGCTGAGGCAGCAGAAGCAGGGGTAGCAGTATCCACCCAGCTGCAGCAAACCAGGGGAAACAAAAGTACTGAGTGGATACTTAGCGTTCACACAAGGCCTATATTTTCCTTACAAAGTCTTGTAAGGAAAATAAAAGCCTTGTGCTATAAAGTTCAAACTAAAGTCTTTTTTTTTTTCAGCAGTATATGAAAAGCTTTTTTCCTTTACCCTAAGATGCATACTTATTTTGAAAGTCATATATAAAAATCTATTTCTGCTTCCAATTTTTACAGGGTTGCAAAATTTTTTGTTAAATTGTCGCTAATTATTGTAATCAATCATAGAAATGTCATTTCACTTTTGCTGATAAAAGACATGTTCAAAACAGCTGAAATCAGAAATGTGTTTCTTGTACATACACATTTCAGTAGCTTATCCATAATTTTAAAGTTTTCCCCAACTTACTGAAATAAGAGAATTCCATAACGAAATCTGGTGATTAGCATGGAGTGAAAATAATCTAAATCAAAGGTGAACCACAGCTACAGCAGGAGGAATGAAGTGACAAAGATAACATTACTTCCCACGAATGGAGAGTCAGTCATTGAGGGATCAGTCAACATCATCCAACTAAGGCCATAAATGCCTGAATACATGCTTTGCACTGAAGTGCAGAGGTACACAGAGCTTTCTCCAGTGTCCAGGAAAAGAAACGACAGTGCCTTTCCTCCACTTTTGTCTAGCTTGTGATGAGGAAAAAAACTAGTATATAACACTTTGAGAACAAAATTCCTTTCCTGACAGTAAGAACAGAATGTACAAATTATCATGTGGGTTTTGCTGTTGGTTTGCCAATAGTAACATTCAAGTTGCGACATGCAGCTTTATAATAAAGTTTATTTTGTACAGATTTTTTAATTAAAAATTGCCTCCTAGGCTGCGCTTTGCTAAATATTGGACTAGTCTCAGTTAACCAATAAATACAGCTGCAGGAGAGGAGAGCTGTCAGATCTGTAAGCAAGGAAAACAGCTTTCAGTTTGAGCACCAGGAATTGCCTCCTCCTTCAAATGTCCACTAACGAGTGATTAGGATGTGTTCTTGGAATAAAAAGGGTTTGCTAAAGAATGTTTTGTTCTCTGTGGCATTTAACCTGGCCTGCTTCAAACCAGAAGCTGACACCATCCACATACTAGATGCAAGACAGTCCTAGAGTAGCCAGGAGGAATTTGGACCACTCAGCTGAGAAGGGAAAACCATAGACTTCCCATGACAGCTGTCCAGAGCCACTCAGTAACAGTGCAAGGGCAAAAAAAAAGGGGTAAAAAAACCTGTGCCATTATTTTGTGTCACTACCCCTTTTTGAGCACTTGCCTAATATGCAGGATATTTTGCCTCCAGGCCCAAGGGTTCAGAGTTTTATCTTCCCAGTTCTTCTAGGTAGACATGGAAAAAATGATCATTTTCCCACATTAGTGCTTTTGGAGAGAAATTCTCCCAAAGCAGAGATAGCAAGAGTAATGTCCTTCAAAGTATACCACATAAATCCATGCAAATATAAACAAAATCTAATTTATCTAATCTGGTCAACAAATATAAGAAGCCTCATATAAACAAAAGATTTTCAAATTTTCAAAAGAGACTCTCACATTTTTCATGATACAATACCTGCAGATATACGTGTAAAATTTTCATATGTCTTTTCAAATTAAGGCAGAATTCCTGCTGCATCGAGGAATCCTTCTCCATCTACCTGGGCTTGCTTTTGTCATGTTTTCCCATTATCCTAGCTGTGCACAGGTTTACAGCATGTTTCAGAAGAGAGTTGGCCTCAAGAATTACCTTTTAAAAGGTACCCTTTGCAGGCAAAATAGGCAGGAAGGGAGAAAAAAATTGCTTAATGCCATGTCTTTTACAGAATATTATATTTTCAAATAGATTAGGAAAGTATCACCAACATCTTCATTCAAGCCATTTATTTTTAGATTATAACCCTCTGTGGTTTTAGGTTTTTTTTTACTTTTCCAGGGGTCAGTGCTCAGACATAATTTACTAGAGCATAGTTAGTTCTGTTTCAAGTACAAAGCACTAACAGGAGCCCATAATAATCACTGCTCATTCCAGTTTCTCCTATAGTGCTATCCTTGACACTTCCCACAGCAGTGCATTAAAGCCAAACTAGGCCAGCCCCATGTGATCAACAGAGCACCGTTTCTACATTGTAAATCATCAAGGGATTCTTTACAACAAAGCTTAACATTTGAAACTGTTTATAAGGGTTCCTCATTTACCCCTTTTAATTAATATACCATGATTCATACATCCAGACTACTAAGGAGAGTTAAAGTAAGCATTTTCACAGTCACAAAAGCAAGACTTCAGAGTGTGAAGTCCTTGGACACACTGCTGGTGTCCCTGCTAAGGTTAGCCTGCATTTTCTGATGCCAACCACAGCAGAATAAGAACTTAGGTAGGAGTAAATGACAAACACTGGAGGATGGATTAATAGCTCTGTAGCACTTTGAAGCCTACATCCAGGAGTGAAAATGAGGTGCAGTTTAGTGCCAAATATCATAGAAGTCACCAAATATAATTCTTCTCTTCAAAAGTGAGTTTAGAAGTTGAAGTGGGGAATTAACTTCAGACTAGAGGTCTGTATTTAGACCTAGCAAGAAATCATTGAAAAGAAAGAATGGCAACCCTGAGATGCAAATTAAATGAGCTGCCAAGCAGATTTTTCACAGTCATGATAATTATTTTTGAAATCTCACAGCTTGGTTTACTCCAAGTAAAAGCAATTCTCCTCACTATTCTCTTTCATGACGAGTTGGACATCAGCTCCCACAAAACTGATTTTCACTTGCAGAGGTATTGTTAATTATTATAATGAGATATGAAGTATCCAAGGCTCAAAAAAAAAAAATCCAGATATGGTGCTTCATTGTCTATTTAATCAGAACACAATAAGAGCAGAATTTATCCTTTTCAATGTTTTGCAGACAATTTTCACAAGGCGTAAGTCTGTTAGAAATTTCATGCATAGCTAGATTTAAAGCTTCCCTGATGTTTGTCAGATACAGCTGAAGTAGTGATTTTGTGTTGTAGCTATAATTAGGCAGCATATTGCCATGATTTTCCCTTTTTCTCTCTTCTTTTTTGCAACTCAGATGTCAAAGCAAATTATCAATCAGCTGTGAGATGTAAGGTCAGTTACAGGGAAAAAAGTTAAACCTACATTTTCATTAGTTTTTCATTTAAATTTGCAAGTTCCTGAAGCATGCTGTCATGCAGACAAACTTAGTCCCCCACTCAGTTCCTGTTCTTCTCTCATCCTAAGGCAGCCTGTCATTGAAATGTTCTCACCTGGGAAGTAATTGCTTTTTTCAGTCGGGATCTTGGTGATTGCATGTCCTCCTCACAAGAACTATCACACATTTCAGCTTTTTGATTCTTCTGACAACAGAAAAGGCAAGAACTGAAAGGAGAAATAGTCTGCACAGTGTTTGTGAGATGGCCAGTGCTGCCTGGGTGCAAGCAAGGAGCACCCCATGAGGAGGGCAGACCGTGGGATCAATCCCCACCATCCCAAGGAGCTGTCTGCAAAGCTTCGGGCAGCAATAGGCACCTTGTGTGGCAGATGCTCTCACAGCTGCTTCTCAGAGATCCCATAGAGACATGGTTAGAGAAGCTGACTCTCCTTTTCTCCACTTCTGCATAGCTATTCTAAATCAAGGGCAGGAGGCGGTGGTAAGGGATTTCAGAAATGTCCTTCTGCTATTTCCAGGTGTCTCCACTCTCCCAGTAACCAGATGAATGATGGGGTGGGCTTCTCTGAACTTGCTCTGTCAGTTCCTTTCAGCACCAGCAGCAAGGAACACAACCCATCTCATCCTCAGGTAGACATTTAGAGCAGAAGAGGTGAACTGTATTTTGTGAATTTCAAAAGTACTCAGGAAGTCTTCTAACCAGCAGAAAATATACAAAAAGACAATGTAAGTGTCTGAAATTATGCAATGTTAAGTCCCACTCCAGAGTCTAGAGATAATGATCTAAACCTTCCCTGCACATATTGTGCTAATGTTTTGGGAAATATACTTTCACTGGCATCTTTCATAATGACAGACACAAAGTGGAAGTGAAAATAATTTGCATTTGCTTTCTTTTAAAATCTCTTTTCTGTGCTGTTTAAAGCTTTGATTCTTTTTGCAGAAGCTGAATTCTCACAGAGAGGGGGATTACACTGCCCATTCAACAACAGAGTTTAGCATTTCTCTTAATATCTAAGTATTAAAATCTAAATGCTTCTTAATAAAAGAATTATATTTTGTACTCAATAGCTGTTATTTTATTCAGGTATTTATATTAGTAATGTAATAATACCCTTAGTACTATATAAATCTCTGATTTCCAGCTTAGTTTGCAATTTCTTAATTTTTTTTGCATCTCATTGGCTCAGATAGTCACACCATTGATAATTTGAAGATTTCAGCAGTGCTAAATAAAATCCTAACAATCTTGAGACTTGTCTGAAACCCAGAAGTAGTTGCCTTTCTTTTCTGCTTTTGAGCTGATTGACTCAGGTTCAGACTCCTTTAAGTTGTACTGGGTCCAATGAATGCCTTTCTGCCTCCGTTCTTTGCAGTACCCACCTCTCTGGTATGACTGCACTGACCAAATATCATTTTGCAGGGTGAAGGGCAGTGGCAAATAAATCCCAAGGAAAAAAAAAAATCTTACCACAGAGTTATGTGATGTTTAAGCAGTTACAGTATGACAACACGACCTCCCTGAGCTGCAGCTGTTATTTCCTACTCCAAACACAAGCAGACTAATGATTTGCCTCCTCACCTCTTTCTTCATACCTCTGCAGCTTGTCAGTGAATCCTGTACTATTTCTAACATTAGTGCTGTCTTGCTTTCAGTCTCCTGCTGAACAGCATGTCAGTAGGTGGCAGCCCATGGCTCATTAAGGCAGTTCTGCGGTGCTAAATTCATAGCACAGTCTGGATTTACAGCTTTTTCAGTGGACAATTTATTATTTTAATGCTTTTTTCCACCGTCTGTTATATTGGGAATGATGGAGACTAGCAGTAATGTGTCTAAATCCAAATTTTACTGCAAATTGCCCAATTTTATGTTCTCTAAACTGTGGCCCACAGTCAGACATTATTATTCACCATGTACAATGTGTAGTGAAAGATTGGCTGGATATGTATGATCATGCATTACTGCAGTAATTCCCAGGGGGAATTGAAAAGTTCAATTTCAGCAGTTCAGGATACACTCCTTAACAATTTTTCAACAAACACAGTAAGATCTCTTTGTTTTTGAGAAGGAATAAAAAATAAAAGATGAAAACCCTTTGTGATCTTTTCATACTAAGAAGGGATCATTCAGAAGCACCAATCCAAAATTGTGCATGTAGCAACCAAAACCCCAATACCAGAAACAAGCCCTGTTAATTGCACACCCTCAGTGACTCAGGAACGCAACATCAAGAGCAATCAGAGAAAATGCCTTCACTGCCCGCGCAAAGCAAGTCAAGAAGGGACATGAGCTTCTATGGAAGCAATGGCACACACAGCATAAGCATGTGAATGATCATGTGTATGTGTCGGAATCTGTGGGTATTGGTGATTCCGAGATTGTAGAAAGTCTGTGTCTTTCTGCCCCGTTGCCAAAGAAGAAGCCATAATTCGTCTGTGCTGGTTTCAAGGTTGTTTATTTTTGCTTATCTATAACAAGTTCTGCTGCCCTGCCGCAGCTCTGTCCTGCAGGGCAGCGTGTGGGGCTCTGCCCCTCAGTGGGATGGTACAAACATTATATACAAGAAATTACGTGTACTATATTTACAATAATGTGCCAATATCTATCATCTACGTTGAACAGTGTGTCCCCAGCCTAAACCAATAGAAAAATGCCAACATCACCAAGAACATGGAGGTAAGGAAGAAGAAGGAGGAAGAACAGGATCAGGTCCACTTTCCTCCATCTTAGAACTCCTGACCCCCCTGTACAAAGTAAAACCCCCCTGTACAGGTGTTAAAACCCCCCTGTACAATACTAAAAAATTTTCCCCTCTAATTTGTGACTACTTTTACTATATCATCTAACCCTCTGTGACTGCTTGTTCCACCTTTAAAGTTGGTAATTCATTCCATGGTTCAAACTCAAAATCACAGCTGTTTTCAGCTGCTTGCCAGGGTCTAAAATGCTTCTGACCAAGGCCTGGAACCTCTAAAAATGTCTGAGGGACATTTTGAGTTCCGACATGTATGTGTCCATCTGCACCCTCTTTCTGAGTCTTTGCCACACCCATTGTTACACGGTCAAATCTTGTCAAAGTGGCTTGGGAGAATGATTCATCCTCACTGGTGGGTAGCTCAGACCTGACAAACTGCTCATTTGAAGGTAGATTTATTTCAGTTTATAATGTTAAAAACAGGAATGTGCAAGTTGCCTCATAGGATGGCCAAATCTCCAAGCTCCCAGCAGAAACAAGTTCCAGCAAAGTAAGGTACAAATGCAATAGAGCATTTGCTGGCTGGAGAAAAGACCCCCAGGACAGCCCCAGCAGGCAGTGAAAAGGGGGAGAACAGGAAGGCAGGTAGTCCGTCCTGACCTGTCTGTCCTAGAAGAAAGGGAGCCAGTCCTAATTAGAGAGCAGAGGCAGTTTCTTCTTCCCTTGTCTTGTTTAGAGCTGCTGTGATAGATACTGAGAGCAATACTTCTATCTCTGTGTGAGCATGAAGCATGGAAACAGATTCATTTTTACCATAGAGATGTCCTGACAAACACCATTACAGAATTCCTGACTTTGCTGGCAATGTTTTGAGCCTTGCAGCAGCCAGAAGAGAATGCTCACCTTCTCTGATAGGCAAAGGATTTCATGTAGCCTGTATGACTGATCCTGAAGCTGAGCAAGGCTCTGACCACACCTCACATGACTGTGACATCTGCACAACCTGCCTGCACTTCAAAATCACCCCAGCAGAGACAACATATTCTCAGAAAGTGCAGAGGAATAAAAGGGAAACAACAAAACAGGTTACCAGGACTGAGCTTACTAAGGGGGAAGAGAAAGTGATAGACCGAATTGCTCTTTCAAAGGCAACCTGCCCTGCAGGAGCCAAGAAAGGACTTGGTAGAACTGCTGGCACAGACTGACACATCCCGTTATCACTACCACCCCTCGCTTATGTTTCATGACTCACAATAGTGCAAGCTTAGCACTGAACCAGACTCAGCAGCATACACAAAGACTTGCTTTAACCTGTTCATCCCCACTATCTAGAAGTGGGGTAGATGATTCCGTTACGATTTTGTTAGGACTGATATTGATAGGAAGCCCATGAGTGAGCTGAAACCTCACTGACCCAGCAGGTTTTGGTTATTGTTCCCAGATATGCTGCTGGGGCAGGCATAGGTCAGCACAAGATGGTGAGTGCCACGCAGCCTTAGTGGAGACTGACCTGCATTTTAGGCTCCTTAGGGAGATCTAGGAAAGGAAGGCAGCTTATCCCATAGCTGTCCGATATCCCTGTCAAACACAGGGTAACAGGCCAAGCAACAGCCCTGGAAAAACAGGGAGGAACTGGTAAACAGACTGGAAACATTGGAGTGCCTGAGAAAATGCAGACTTCATAGCACTCAGCAGGAAAACCATATTTGACTGACAAGAAAACAGTGGCAGGAGTGCAGAGGCTTGCCCAAAATCACTCAGGCAGTTACAGATAATTAGCAAAGTTGAGCTTCAAGTACATAGCCCTGTGTTTGGTCCTACTTCTACCAAAGACGTTGATGTAGTATTAAGGACAAACTGATGGATAATGTCTTTCAGATGCCAGGTCTCCTGCTTAAAGCATGGCTGGTTTTTGTAGAGTTGTCAGCCACAGTTTTTAATCAGGAGCTAAAGAGCTGATTTTCCAAATTAGATTGCAGGTTTGTATCAAATGTTAACTTTTCTAAAAAAATTCTCTTTGAGCTCTCCTACAGTGAAATTCCTGTTGCAAAGCCCTTAGAAACTACCTTCTCTTCCTCTGAAATTCTTCTTTGGGTCTGATATTCAAATTGAATAGTAGAGAAAGGATGTAAATACAAAACATTTTGAAAGCAACAAAGTTGGTTGGTGAGGTGTTAAATATATGATTTCTATTTTCACTTTGAAAAATAATGAAGGAGGTTTCTCAATAGTGAGCAGGAGCAGCAGTGGCCACCTGCACTTGGGGTTACCCCTTCTGTGCATGCCTCCAGACCCACCCACACATATTTCTCTCTCCTCTAGGGATAATTGCTGCACCTGGAGATTTCCCCATCCCTTCTTCTACAGGAATAACATCCAGACTCAGCTCACACTCTGCATTCAGCCCTTTTTCCTGGCAGCCCTCATCAGGCCTTTCTGAGCAAAACTTGTGCTCTCTGCTTCTCTCAGATGTGACTCAAGCACAGACTCACACAGTACAGGGAAAATTGTAGACCTCAAATAAGGTCTTTTCCCACACTTGACTTTCAAAGAAATTAGCCCAGAAGGCTAGTAAATCAGATGAAAATCCTAAGTCAGCATTCTAAATGTCTCAAATTTCTGCCAGCTGGAAGCAGTAGAGCACGTACCTTGACCCTCACATGGCGTCCTTTGTACCAGCCTCTCCCTTCTGTCTGTAATGCTGTGAGACAAGTCTGTGACAGGAAAGGATTTAAGTAACACCTTTGTGTCAGAGGGGCTGTACCCTTATGGTACCAATGTCTAACTGCAAGACCAGCTGTGAACCTATTCCCCTATTTCTCCGCTTCTCCACACATTCTCACCGGCATTTTTACCATACACACTTTTTGTGCGTGGCAGACATGCAATGAATTGCCTTGGAATAGCAATTCTCTGTTGCCCTCCAACTCTAGCTCAGGACTCAATCCTAATGATGTATTGGGTGCATTTTTGCACATCAGAGTCCTAAGCCCTTTCCAAATTGTTGCCTTTTTATTGAAATACAGACAACATGCAGCTGCAGTGCTGCATGCCCCATCCCTACCCCACACACCTTGCAGGGCTGCTGGCCTCTGCACAAGCCAATTGCAGACTGCAGTGTAAGTATATATGCAGATAGATGAATCCAGGGGATTCCCCTCCATGATTTGATCATCTTTACTCTTAATCCACCACACACTTTTCTTGCAAGCCTATTAGCCACATTTTGCACCATCAGTGTCCAGATACGTGCTAAAAGGTTATTTGCACTAAGTATCAGATGTCAATACATATAATAAACAACCAACACTTAAGCATACATGAATTTTCTATTAAATTGGCTAGTTGTAACCTCAAAGAAAGAGACGTGAGTGAACCAGCTTCTCTTTGAAATGCACATTTGAGACCTTTCCTGCCATTCAGTTGCCAGCTCACCCCACTTACAATGAACACCTTCCCAGGGAAACAGGCAGATTGCTCCAAGCCACGTCTCTCATGTTCCTGATAGCACAGCTCATCTTACTCACCACAGGGCAAGACTGTCACCTAAAGGTGGGCTGGGAGGTGCCAACCCTCATTCACTCATATGCTTTCTTCTGCACAGTTGAAAGGAGGCAGAGAGGGGGAATCCCCTCAGAGCTAAAACACAAAGGAAACTGAGGTTTGTGCCTTGCATAGGAAGAACTTCAGCTCCAGTGATTTTAGTAGATGTCAATCTACTAAAGCAGATCCTGAGTCTCCCTGTATTTTCCCTCACTTGTATTTTTCATATTAACTGTTGATTGACTGCCTTTAGCTAGAAGCTTTTTTTGGGACAAGATCTATAACTTCTAGTGACAGATCTCTGAGCTGCACCTATTAAGAGTACAAGAGACAGGAAACCATTCTGGTACAAGAACTTAACAAATTCTGAGTCTTTTTAAAAGTTTTTGTATTCTTCAACCATATTTTTATGCACCATTTGAAGTCAGGGACTGACTGAGCATATGTTAAAGTGCTCTGCTGAAGGAAACCATTTTGTGTATTACTGCCAAATTTCATTCTTCCCGAGCTGACTTTAAACTGGATGGCTTGACAGCTGATGGCAGGACTGCTGCAGCAGCACAGAGCTCAGGGCAGGATAAAAGCCATGAAGCCTAACCACCTTTTCACAGATGTTGCAGCCTTTTTTGGTGTCACTGCTACACATGCAGCAGGTAACAAGTTTCAGTGAAGGCAGCTCAGTGCTCGTTAGAGTGCCAGTTACAGCACTTGCATATGCATCAGTAATCAGGAGTAATGAGAGCTGGGTTTAGGTCCTGGTGCACCAGGGCTTGCTGTGGCTGAGCATTTCATCTAACTGCTGGGAGGCAGATGTGGCACTTTTACCATGTGGTGGGGCAAAGAAGGACAAAGGTGAAATTTTGAGAAACTACAAAACCCCAGTTATTATGCTTCCTGTATCCTCAGGGATTAGATCTCCTGAAGAGGTGGCCAGCAAAGGGATGCAGATACTTCAGATAACAGTCACATGAGGCTGGAAAAAATCGGGGTAGAAAAAAATCCTTTCCTATGTAAAGATGAGAGAACGAGCATTAGCTTAGTGCCTTCTATCTCACACTGAGCACTTGAAATCTTCTCGGCATGTAGAAGAGCACGTGGGAAGTGGACTCCTACACTATTTGCTCAAAATATATCCTAAACATGCACAATTTGGGGAAAAAAAAAAGGTGCAAAAATATGTCACATTTTTCAGTAGGTTTTGTTTTTGTTTTATATCCCACAGTTTTCACACTGTAAACACAGTAAAGAAAGCCTCAGAACACTCAATCTTCAAACCTTTCCCTGGTCAGTTGTTAATTAATGTTTTTTAGGGGTTTGGATTTTTGTTTTGGCTTTTGGTGGGGGTGGTTTTGGCTGGGTTTTTAGTTGTGTTGTGTGGGATGGTTTTTTCTTTCCTGTAGAGCTACAGTGACCTCCAGTGGCAAAAAGAAGCCTTTCATGCTTCTAGACTTATTTTAGGAAAGGAAAAACTATCCCTGATTATTATCTAAACAGGTGGGTCTGGAAATGGAGACGGAAACTGGATCCCTATACTTCTGGATCAAAGTTGAAGACCAGCTATCATCGTTATCTTGAATTAAGTAACAGGAAAAAAGTTTAAAGTATTCATTATCTAAACATTTCTTTAGCTGGTATGCTTTTAACTAAACAGAGTTTATCTATCTATAAATCCTTCTAGCAGCATCTCTGCATGTAGAGTTTCATTTTAGAGGAATAAATTTCATGCCTTCTCATCAAACATGAACACAAGCAGTAAAAAAAATCCATCAAATATTGTAAAGTATGGAAAAGCAAATTCCAAGTCACAAGAATGAACAGCTAAAGTGTGAGAGAAAAGTGCAGAAACACAAATACTAAGCATTAACTGCTTTCTGTACTTCAACAACTTTATCTACTTCAGCTTCAGAAGTGGGAAACAGCTTTGTTCAATCCCATGCTGGACCAAGGAACTGTCATAGGAGAAGGTCTGTAATGGTGTAGCCCCTTATATAGCCCACAGTCTGTTAAATCCTATTCTGTCAGTAGACCCTGCCTCAGAGTACAGACAGATTCCAGCCAGCACACTCAACCTCCTCAGACACGGCCTGAGGTGGGAGATATCATCTTGTCCACCACTCATGTTTGTAAGGGACATTCTTCAGTATGGTTTCTAGGTTACCAAAGTACTCCCATGGTTTCCAAGGATATATACTAATGCAGCCAGTAGCCTGACTGTTGGTAGGCATAAATGAAAAAAGCCTGGTTTAAGAGAAGCTCCAATAATGGAAAAGCAATTCTTACTGATCCTTTCCCAAGTAGTGCTATGGAATTTACACATGCATTCATCACTAGTAGCACAATTTTTCTCTTCTGCATACACAGGCTCCCACTACCCTCCACACAACTACCTGCATTTTTTATGTCTCTCCATCTCAACACCAGATTTCCAGGAATACCTACTAGGCCTTGACAGGACAAGTGTTAAAGTACCTACAGAAATTACATATTTAAAAAGGCATAGGTATTCCTTCTTTTTGTGTCAACAGCTTCCCTACAGGTTCATTCATGGTGCAGGTGACTCACATCAACACATCCCCCTGAGAGATGAGGGGGTCTTGGTTGAAAAAAGACTGAAGGATGATGAAACAGAGGTGTCATCAAACTAGCATGTCCCAGTAATATCATAAAACTTCAAGTAGCATCCCATAATACCCAAAAGGGAGGCAGTAAAGACACTTAAACAGTGACAGAATCCACTTTGAATTATCATAGTACCTTGTCCCATCTTTGTCTCAAGATGGCAAGGCTTCTAGGTCTTTCAGCTGTAGACAGATACAACCAGAGTCTTCCTGAACAGTCATGTTCTCAAGTTATTTAAAACTCACCTTTACATCCAATTTTATTAAAATCTTATCACAGTCTTTCTGTTCATAATTCAGCTCAATTACAGTTGAGCTTTGGGAAAACGCACTGGCAAGAGATATACCCATTACTCAGTGTGTTGGTCTCCTGTATGAACAGATCCCTGATCACTGAAGCCTCAGCTCACGGTGGTCCTGTGCATCTCTACTGGCACAAAGTGGCAAAAAAAGTGACGTGATTCCTTTCTAACTTCTCAGAGCATCAGCACATTTCTGTGGGGATTGCATTTCACAGAACAGGCTGTTAGCTTGTTGGAAAGAACTTTCTGGCGGAAGGAGGAGACACCTGCCACTGTCAACCTGGATTGCAAGAAACAGCAGAAGGGTGGCACGAACTCCAAATGCTAAGCCAAGGTCAAGTGAGACTTCATGCATAGCAACAGGGGTACTATCTCCTGTTGCAATGATCCTCAAAAGAAGAAACCCTGTAAAAAGAGACTGAAAAATAGGGTTTGTGTCTCAGCAGAGACACAAATGGCATAGGGGGAGGGGAGGGGACTCTTGATATATTGAAGCTCTTGCTATATTGAAGTGCTTGCTTTGACTCAGATTACCTGTTCCTCGGGCAATATACAAATTTGAGTCTTCGTGGGAACTTCATGGTGTCTGCGTCTATCTGTAATGGACACTTCAAGCTTCGGGGATCTGTTTCATAAAAATAAGGAATCCATATCTCCTGTAGACATCTGGTATCTGGCTTATGGACCACAACTGACTGAACTCTGTGTCTAATACCATAGAAAAACTCTGAATTGCTTATCTGGAGAAAAGATCCTCTTGGAAGAAAATACTAATTATCTAAAGAACTGGTTGAGTAAATTCTAATGACTAATGACTAAGAGAAATGTAATATACACAAAAAATATATTTTTAATTTGTATGCTTGTCTTCAGCATTATCTTGGTGAAATATTAGGTGTTTGCTTGGGGCTGCAAGTATATATCTAGACCCTTCAGTATTATTTTCGATACTCCTTAGACAATTAGCCGAGAAACAATGCCTCAAGAGGTCTGCCGAGTCTTCAAATTCACTTATCATCAGTGACCCCATATCTCCATTTGTATTACACAGAATTTAAACACTGTGGTAATGATCTAGTTTTCTTAAGTTATAGATCTCTTTCTCCCACCAAAAGAAAGAGCAGGTGTCTCTTGATCCAGACTTGAAAGTAGTGGTGTAGGATTTTATGTATTTGTCTAGTGATTACGGCACTTACTCAAGAAGATAAAGACTGAAGTTCAGTACCTTCTCATCCTGGAATTAGATGGGAAGAACCTCTGCTTTGGTTCTGCATCTGGACTGCCCTGCATCCAGGAAGGTAGGAGTTATGGGATCAGACACCAGAGACCCAAGGCTAAACTTAGCCCTGCACAACAAATTACAAAACCCTTTCGGGTGGAAAGATGCAGCAAAGAGTTTCCAAATAACTCTAAACTAAATATACATTTTATATCAAATTTCTATGAGACAGAAAAAAATGGATGAGGGCACACACATTGAAAAGAAACCCAGATCTATTCTTTCCTCCTCTCTCTATATTCTGACATCCTTTTTTTCCCACAACTATCACAACTTCTGGTAGTGCTGAGATTACAACTGGGTATCCTTACATACTAAATAAAAGATTTCTCTTCACAGACTGTGGCAGACAATTTGTATTCTAAAACATTTTCCTGAGTCTATTATTCTGTTGCTTAGGGCTCCTATATGGGCTATCTGCTAGGAGGTTACTGAAAAATGGACACTGGACTGCAAATAAACAATGAATAAAGCTGAGCTATTTTACATAGCTCAGCAGTAACTTGCATGTGACTTCTTATCTCTGCAATCTTTTGCACAGTTTGTTTAATAGAATTTTTTTCCCACTGCATTTTCCTGATTAGAATTCTCTGGGATGCTATAGACAAAGTTCATTTGCAGTATAAAACAGTGAGTTTAACAGCACACATTATTTTCAACAAACACACTGACTGAAGCTATTTGGGTTTTGTGCTTCTAGGAAAAACAGATTTCAAAAGGTGAAGAGTCTTCATCCAACGTTTCATCTGAGCCAAAGTCTTTCAGGCACCTGTCTTGGAGCACTAGGTTCCACTCATTCTGAGAGACAAAGCACTGACAGAGGTCCCCAGGAATTAGGTGTGAACAAAGAGGGTTTCTACCATGAAGAAATCTGCACAGTTACCAGTTGATACAGTACTGCTTGACTGTTGGCAGGAACACAGCCAAAACTTTATGTCCCTTCTACTCTGCTGCCAAGGCTGAGCCCCTTGGAATGTGACAGTCATTGCTGCACACAGGCATGTAATAATCACAGGCATCCCACAAGCAACAACATTTTGTGTTTACGTAAACTGCTTTCAAGCTTGAATAGGGTCAATAACATGGAGGATAGATGGCCTATAACTAATTTGTCATAATAATCATCTGATTATATATAATCTGGGTAATCCAATAAAGTAATCATCTCATACTCAAGGCTAATAATCTCTAAAAACCAACTAATTTCTCTAGAAAATTTATCCAATTATGGACCTTCTAGGACACAAGCATTCAAGATTTCAATGCATTTGGACTTGATAGCCCCTAAGACTGCAGCATCTCTTAAGTAATCTTGATTTACTTCTCTCTTGATTTCCAATTACCTTTCTTCCTCAGAGGTAATCATAATCACACTGGTATATTTTAAGCTCTTGTATTTCAGGTAAATGGCATAACTGCTGTGCTGTGAGCCACAGGTCTTTAAGAAGGACAGTAAAAGAGGACAAAAACTGTCAGCGTTGGTGCTTGGCACCAGTCAACAGTGGATAGGAACTGACCGCCACCATACTGTAAAACTTTCATACCTTCTCTCTGTGAGTTCTCACAGGCAGCTCCTTGTAACACTTTCTCTTTTTCTCTTGCTTCCACATGGCCAGCTGACTTCTTCCTGTCCCTCACAGCACATATTAACCCTTATGGTCCCTTGCATGACCACCAGATCCCCTGTTCCTCACAGCAACACAACCAACCAACACCAACTCTCCTCTCGACCAGCTAATCCACTCTTTTATAACACCCATCCTTACTGGACACAGCTGAGATCTATTACGGGCAAGGCTGCTCCTACTCTTTGGTAATTAGCACAGCTGCAACTCCTCAGGGGCGAGATTGCCTTCAGCACTATCTCTATTCTCTTATAATCCATCCTCCCACAAAAAACAGGAGTGAATTTTCACTCTATGAGAAGAAATTCAAATAAATCACACCCTGCTATCGATTAGACAATGGGTGAGCCAAAAGCTTATGGGTAAGATCAGACAGAGGGCCAACACAGGCATCTGCTGTAGACCGTCCCATAGAGAAAAGGTGGTGGGCAAGCCTTCTTTAATCTGAGGAAGCATCAGAATAGTGGTCCCTGGTTCTCACAAGGACTTTAATCATCCCTGATGTATCTTAGAAAAGTAACTTGCAACACTCCAAGCAATTCAAGATGTTTCTGGAGTGCTTCAAGGTCAAAAATCAATTTTTTTTGAAGCAGATGCTGGACTGGCCTGATAGGGAAAGTGCTCTGCTGGATATTCTACCCGTAATAATCGTCTCATAAATGAGTAGAGCCTGTAGCTGCATTGACTGAAATGAGGGTTGTAGGGTCTGAGAAAAGAGAAGAAGAAGACAAGTAGCAAAATAAATACTTTGATTCCATGCCATTAAAATATAGTCTAAAGAATTAGATTTCCCAAGAGAAGGCTTCAAGAAATGAGTAGATGAGATCTCATTGCAGACATCCCTGCAGAGCAAAAATATCAAGAGATTAACTAATATTCAGGAGCAACGTCCTCACTGATGTTTGGTCTATCCTATCATGGGGAAAGCTGAGAAAACTCTGCAAAAAAAAATAGCATGTATGAAAAGCAATATATTCCAACTGAGCTAAAATGGAAAAAAGAATAAATACCCAAAAAGTGGAAACATGTGTAGGCTGCCAAGGAGGAATAAGAGCCATTGCTCAAACAGGCAATGCAGGAGTTGGGAAAGCTGAGGCTGGAAAAGAAGATATGGATGTGAAGGGTTTTACACAGGAACAGCAGAGGGAAGACAACTGAAAGTATTACTTTACTGCTGAGTGGGGTAGCATATAAAAAAGGACGTGACAAAGGCTGAGCTAATCCATTCCTTGGTCTTTACTGGCAAAGCCAGATCTCAGGATTTCTGTATCTATCTTCCTGTTTAGTGACAGAATTTAGTGAAAGCAGTAGGCGTACGAACAACCAAGCTGCGGTCCACTTAAGCCCTCTGGGAATACAGAAATCCATGGGACAAGGCAGTGTCTTGGGGATGCCAAGGAAGCTGGCTGGTGTCACTGTAAGAGTGCTATCAACTCTGAAAGGTAACAGAGGCAGCTCCCAGTCTCCGAGAACAAAAGCAAATATTAGTCCATACTCAAAAAGAACTAGAGGGAGGCTCAAGAAGACTACAGTCAAGTCTGTATCATCCCATCTCCAGGCAGGCTATGCAAGAAATGTTTCTGGAAGATATTTCCAAGCACATATGTTTGCAAACAACCGACACAAATTTGCGAAGGATCTGAACAAACTAACTGCTGTCTATGACTGTTCCTGTGGAAAAGCAGAGAACAGTGCTTTTTCTTGTATCCCTTTATCACATTTTTTTCCTATAGAGGCTTTGTAGCTCAGTTATAGAGATGCAGATGGATGAGTGGTTAAAAACAGAATGGGCCTTTTAACTCAAAACTAGTGAACAAAAAAAAGCCCAAGCAAGCAGCCTGTAGGACTGATGCAGGTGGGGTCGTGGCAGGGACTGATGTTGTTAATTTCCATCAGTGACCTGGACAATGGACCATATAAACTGAATTTAAATGCTACCAAGACACCAAACAGGGGAAGAACAGAGGTGCTGCTCAGAGGGACTTTGGCAGATGGAAGGAATAGGCCAAAAAAATCCACATAAGGTCCGATAGAGTAGCAGAAGGTAAAAGCACAGGCTTTAACTCATGCCAACTCATGAGCTGACAACCTAGAGACTGGATCTGCAGAAGAGGAACTGGATATCTTGATGGAACAGGAACAAAGACAGTGCTGTAGCCTTGCAGTTGATGCAAGATAACTGCACTGGCAAGAGTGTGGCCAGCAGAGCATTCAAAGTGATTATTACCATTATGATTCTGTGTGGCATAATGGTGCCCTATCTGCAGGACTGTGTCAGCTTGTGGAGCCACTAGTAATGGGAATCTTAACAAACTAAAGAGAGTGCCAGGGAGGACTGAAAGGGGCAATGGGCAGGAGGAAGCAAAAGATGCTAGGTTTCTTCAGCCTGAGTGGTGGATCTCATAGCTGTCTTCTGCTGCATTACAAATGAAGCCACAGGTCCATTGCAAAATGACAATAGAAAGATGTCCAGTTGCAGCAAGAGAAATTCCAGTTGGATATGTGAGGTGGGGGGGAAGAAATTAACAGGCTGCTCAGGTGCGTTGTGGAATCTTCTTTCTTCAAGATTTTCATGCACTACTGGAGAAACTGAGCAACCTGTTCAGACTTTGAATGTGACCCAGATGTGAGCCGAAGGTAGGACTAGATAGCCTTCAGAGGTGTTGTCCAACCTGAATCGTTCTGAAACTCCAGATTATCCAATACAGACTGTGTATTATGTGTTTGGATGGATTAATTTTGCAAAAGGAAAAATTGTTATTTTGTTCTGACCTATTGCTGAGTGCTTATACTTTTAGGGTGTTTATAATTTATCTAGACTGGCACAGAACTATTTGGTTTTATGCAATAATAAAATTTATTTACTTTCTTTTCTTAATGTAAAAAAATTCAAACAAGGTGGAGCACAGGAAATATTTTTACTGTGATACTGGACTTTCCCCTGTTACTTAGGTGTAAATCCCTTGACATTTAGCTCAGTTTCCTCTTTGCTTTACACATGTGTAACAACATTTCCCTGAAGTCACAGACCTATTATAAGAATGAACATGTCCATTTCTTAATTACACCCATGAAGTAATGACATCTTGACAGCTCCTTCTTTCTTTGCCACTGAACTTACCTTGAGATCACCTTAAGGTTACCAGTGCAGTAGCAGTGGCTGAATAGGCAAAAGTCCATCCAGGTCTCCATATTTCAAAGGGTGTTGGCTGAATTGGTGACTTCTAAATTGGTGACTTCTACATCCATTTAGGTTTCGAGGTCCTGGGTTGTTTGGTACATGTACTATTTCTTCAGATGACTGAGTCATCTGACATACTGAATGTGACTGGCAATGGAGATCCATTCAGGAGGACACGTGGTATTCTTTGGTCTTTTTTGCTCACCTAGCACTGACTAGTGCTTGTTTAATGGCCAATATAACTTGTGCATCATTCAACTACTGTTTGGGCTAGGGGTAGTTATTTGGGTGTTTTTAGCAGTTGTATTTCTTAGGCTGGGGCTCCATTGCTGCTTCTGAATGAAAATGAAATTTGCACAGTACATCTGTACTGCCATTTGAATGGGTTTTTTTCCTAAATTTTCAGCAGCTACAGCTTTTTCTTGAAGTTGTTATAAGAGGTAAAAGCCCAAATGGGTGGGTGTAATAATGCAAACAAAACCAAGTAACTCAGAGCTGCAAAACTGAAATTCAGCAAGAGAGAGACAAAACCAAAATATGACCATATGGAAACTCTGCAATGTTGAAAATGTTTGTTTCTTTAATTCTGAGAAAGAAAAGGCAAAGATTCATAAAAAACCTTGATGAAAATATAAAATAAGAAGCAAAGTAAATCACTAATAATTCTACATACACTTTATTCAAAAAGAACCCTTCCTGAAAGTATTAGTACTTGAAAAACATATTGTTTGTGGAAAATTTAGTAAATACCGTCAAGTTACTTAAATATACTGCTGCTCTTAGGTTGAAAGACATAAAACCCGTTGAATGGATTGAACCTTTACCATATATCCAAATTTATCTCTTAAATTAGTTTGATTTCCATAACACCCTATAGGAGATTGTAAAAGCCTACCAGCACGGCAGATCCTCCTTTGGCATTCTTTAAAAGTGGAGCTCTTTCACCCACAAATTTAACTGACCTTCTTGCCCCCTGCCTTTCAGAAACTACAGCTACAAATGCCATCTGTATTAGTAATATAATGCACTGATTGACAGTTTGATCCTTTATCTGAGCTATTAGAACAAAGAATAAGTGGTTATTAAAATTATGACTGACTTCAGGGGTCAGTAATACTCGACATTTATGTGAGACATTCTCAGAGAGAAGGAATAAACTCCATAGGCAAATGCCAAATACAGGCTCACCCTCCACTGGTCATGGCTAATAACCTGCCCATCACACCAGAGGACAAAAGGTGTCTGTACAATAGAGCAGCCAGTCACTAGAGATTTCCCAAGAAGCTTCACACAGCAGTGCTAGGCAGACTTGTGAGAAAGAGAGCTGATGTTGCATTCCAGTACATATTAACAAGCTGTTGAGCCTAAAGTGCTGAATCCTGACTCCATTTGACAAACACATCTCCTGTTGAATTCAGCAGAAGCTCAGCAGGGATCAGTCTGTGGCTCAAACAGAAGGGCAAGTCAGCAGGATAGCTATTTAAAAGTGATCACACTTAACGGCTTTGCTGTAGTCTTCCTCTTTTGCCTTCATCATTTTGGAGTCCACAAGGTAATTTCACTAATTATAGTGCCAATCCATTTATCCATTAAACATTTGTAGACTGAGATGCCATTTCAGATACAAAGATTATGGTTACAACTGCAGTCGATTCAATGATTGCAAGCAAGTTAAGAGGAAGGAAGCAGGGAGAGGAAATCAAACTATTTCTATTGCACAGTGTAGAAAGAAAATTATTTCCAAATATTTCCATTCTGCAGCCTGTTTTTCTACAGCTGTAATTATCTAAGGACATAGGCACAGTAACTTCTGTAAGGAGGGGTAATACTCCCTGTCAGCTGGTATAGAGTCTAATTTTGTAGCTATACTGATTGATCCAATAAAGGATTCTACCTCTACAAACTTTGTCACAGGAAATTTACTGATGAGGATTAGATTTTTGTCTAATAACCTCCAAGCCAAAATCACACATGTGATTCCTCAGCAGGAGGTAAATATAGACTTAACTTCCTTTCTTTTCATTTTGCTTCTGGGCTAAGACATGCTATTATTTGCTTTAGTTTTATCCTAGGGTCACCCTTTGTGTTTCACCAAGGATGCCCTAGGATATCCAGCTCCCACTGGCAAAGTTTTGCAGATCAGCCTCTCCTCTCTGCACCACTTCACCTCTAACACCAGGCACCAATGTTCAGCTGGGGCAAAAAGTACATTCCACATCACATTTACCACAGTTCTGCCCCAGACTTGTTCCAGAGTAAATAAGCAACATGCATCTGCTACAATCAAAGATAAAAATAAAAGTATGTTCAAGAAGTCAACAATAAAAAATAAAACTCCCTGAGAGAATACAAATAGGAGTTAAAAGATACTGACAGTCCCCAGAGCCTCCACACCACTAGGGCAGTTGCCTGCTACAGTAGAGGTGATAAAGCTCTCTTTTCTAGCCTGAAAGAGACTTGAAGGCCTCAAAATCAACTACAAACAGAATTAGAAAATTTGTGTGGAAAGAATAATTTTATTAACCTCCCCAAAAGAAAACTCTTGGATAGGCCACTGAAAACAGGAGCATGCAGTATTGAGTGGCTAGGAGGAAAGTTATAAAAAGCAAACAAATATCTAATTCTATCCACGCCTCAGCCACACCGTGACAGGCTGGTTTAGTTTTCTGCCTCCAGCCACCAGCAGCCAGTAGTTGTTTCCATTGTTGCTCCCTCAGGTCCAGATAACCGTCTATTTTTGGAGGAGCAGAGCTCCAGACCAAGAGTTAAAAGTCTTTGTAAAGGGCAGCTGGTTGTTGCATGCTTCTAATACATGACCTTTGTTCAAACAACAAGCAAAACATTTAAATCCCTCTTGCCTCATGTGCTCTTTGTGTTGAAGAATCCCTAAATTTAAATAGAAAAATGAAACCATAAACATTACATTAAGAGTAATTAATGTATTCTATCCCTTTATCACAAAAGTGTGTTTTTCAGGTGGTGAGGTTTTTTCAGCTAATTTAATGTACCTATTAAGAGTATTCAAATGAAAGATTAACATGATAGTGAAAATGGGGAAATATCAGATTTAACACCAAAACTTTTAAATACAAAGATTTATAGTCTAAAATTGTAAAATAATTGTTCAAACTTATAAGAGACTGTTCAAAGCTGTAATTGAAAACTTCTGGAAATATTCATTATATGACCCATAACAGTCATGGTAAGACTTGTAAAAATTATTAGAGTTGTCAGCTTAGCACATAAAAGTCAAGACAATTTCGCAGATGTATCTCTTCTGTGTATATCACTATTGGCAAATTGCATTTAGGAATTTATAGGAATGCACTAGGAATTTGATGATTTATTTTACCTATCTCTAGAAATGTCACTCATGTAAGTGTCAACAGCTACTAAAATGGAAATTATTAAAGCGAGAAAAAGCTGCAGAACAGCTGCAACTGTCACCTCCCCATATCTCTCTTTCAGACCTTCAGTTTGGAAGGTCTGGCTTTCATCCTGCCTTTCCTCATTGCTTTATACAAGGCTATGTTCAAACTGGGAAAATTAGAAATCATCTCTAAGTCAAACAGTGTCTGAAATCTGTCCACAAATCGGTTCTCTTCCTCCAGCCTAAATTTCATGGCCCACAGAATAACAGTATCATTCTTGCACAAGTGATCAAAAGTTAGAAGGAGTTCATCCAGGAATGGATGGTGGTAAACTACATCAGCAGCCATAATGTAGTCAAAGTGACAAGAAGACCTAGGAAAGTTCTTTTCCATATCAATTCCCCAAGACAACTCCTTAACACAAGGCTGGTGTTTGCATTTTTGCTTTGTATTTTGGAGAATGTTGTACTGAAGGTTTCCCAGTAGTTCTGGCAAATCTGTGGCAGTCACAAAGGCACCTGTGACACAGAGAAAACAAATACAGTATTTGAATATACATCAACACTTGAGTAAAAGCCCATTCACAAAAGCCACTGCACAATAAACTGGTTTTATCAGATAACTCTCACTGAGGGCAAAAAAAAAAAAAATGTAGATGCTCTCAGTAACTCTTAAATATTATGCTTAAAATAAATACTTGCTTCCTTGTAGTTCTACTCTACAGATTGACATCTAAATGCAACTGCTGGGGAGAAATCAGATACTTACTCTATCTTGATGTCTCATTGGTTAAAAATACAGTGACTGACTAGGGATTGATGAATACCAATTACTGAATCCAAGAAGTCAGCATGAGATTTAAGTCTTACCTCAGGTTCTTCCCTTCTCACACAAGAAGCTTTCTCAGACTACCAAAAGCTAAAGTTCTGTTAAAATGCAGTACCCACTGACCTGGATTATTCTTGCAGCTGAATAGGGTGCCATGAGAGAAAACACAACAATGTCTAGAGCAGAAAGATCAAGTTGCTAAAGGAAAATACTGAAACACAAATGGATAGAAGGTGACCTGGCATCCAAAATTGGTTTGGTCAAAGGAAGGGGATGCACTGGTCATACCTACATCTGGCTCAACCTGTTTGCCACTGATACCCTGCAAAGCCACTGATTTCTTATTTTGACCCCCAGTTTAACATAACTAATGACAACATATCTACTGAGACCTCCTTTATTGTATCAATACACTCCCAGAAAAAAAAGCCACCACAGCATGTTTCCAAACAAGCCTTTTAGAATTTACTGTTTCTTGCTCTTGGTAGCTTTCAAACAACGGCCTCTGAGAAGAACCAAGCCACATTATTTGTCCTCCATTATTTATCTGAGAGGTCATTTCCAAGAACATAAGAGAAATATCATATACTCACCCAGCAAACTGGCTACTATGGAGACCAAACCAGTTCCAGCTCCAATTTCAATCACATTTTTGTCAACCAAATTGCACTGTTTAGAATTAGTTTCCAAAAAATAACACAGAACAAGAGCCTGTAGAGGAGGAAATTAATGAACATACTGAACAAAATAATGAACTAAATCCCTTTACTAAATATGAATTGCCATTTAAAAGCATGCAAAAAAATTGTTGTCTGTTCAAATGAGCAATATTTATTCAAGCACTATCCCTAAAGGACCACAGCTCACTATGTTCTTTGGGCTCTATAGGCCACAAAATAAATGCTATAAAATGCATTTTCATATGCAAAATCCATATAAGTCTGTGAATTATTGCAGACAGAAGGAGCAACTATAAGTAGATAATCTGTCACAACATATGACATGAGTTGTAAAATTCTGGTCACCAATTCCTGCCTATAACTGGACTAACTTCCTGCCAATTCCTGCGTGTAACTGGACATACTTCTGGTTGAGACAAAAACCAGTCCTTCACAAAAACATCTTGATATAAAGACTGTTTCTGAGAGAAAATCCACAAGAACCCTTGTTAAGTTCTTCCAATAGTCAATTATATCTGACAATAATTAATTATTGTGAAGGTTCAAATGGGACAAATAGATTTACCCCCTTTTCTTCTGGTTCAGTTTTTTTGTAGTTTCTATTTGCCTATCTTGTCAAGCTTAGCAAACTTTCATAGTAAGTATACCCACAAAGAGCATCTACAACAGACTCCTTACACATGTATATATAAACTGATTATATAAGTAAGGTATATATAAACTGATTAACTGTAAACTTACACATGTATATGTAAACTGATCAGTTTATATATAAACTGATTCTTAATCTTAAAGTGATTAAGAATCTTCAGCTTTTCTGCCCTATCTCACACTGACCAGTGAGTTTTAGTTCCCAGCTGAAGTAGAAATTGCTAATTTTATTTCTCTCATAAAGATAGTTTCCATATTTGCTTCCATATTTTTCTCAGACTTTGATAACTGTAGAATCTCCATTGACAAATAAGATGATTGCTATATCCTCTCACAATACAGATGACCATTTTGAAAGTCAATCATTAGCAGGCCTGCTCTGGCATAGCAAAATTAGTTTTGCCTTTAACTAATTATGAATGAGGAGGACTGCTGGCCCAATGTTAACATGCTAGAAAGTAAAACAAAGGGTTGTTTTTTTTCTACCTCTTAATTCAGAGCACAGAAGGGAAGGCAATCCGAACTTACATATATCATTTAATCAACAGCACTTTGATATAGAAATCAGCCTGTGAGAACCAGGAATAATTGAAGTCAGGTTCCTAAAGACTGGGTCTGATATTTGACATTATATTGACATTATATTGACATTATAATTGACCTAATATTAGGATTTCCTCCTAGTCACGTTAATTCCTATAACTCCTTCCCTCAGGGTTTTGCTGTATTCTATTATAGAAACTGACTGGCATAATCAAAGTTTCTGAGGGTTAAATCAGGGAAACTTTGAAATATTCCTTTCCATGAAATATGCAGAAACTTTACTTTCCTTAAAGTTTCTGCACTCTTGAAAATTTGGCAGACATTTTTCATAAGATTTCAAGTACAGCAAGATAGAAGTGGAAGGGAGAACATCAAGAGACTGAGATTGAAGGGTTATCTTCCTTCCACAACAAAACTGGCTAAGCCCTTCCAGAAAAAAAATATGTTTTTCAGTGAAGTCCATGATTTTGTGTGAATAATTGGTAGTCAGCCAAACTTTCCATGAAGACATACACTGAGGTCATCAAAACATATAGTACAGATGACTGGTCCTGGTCTCTTGAAACCAGGAATATCATTTGGATTTCAAAGCAGAAGAGTAGGACAGCTATCCTCAGCTGTACTGTGGTCATACTTCTAAAAAACAGTATGATCCTAGGAGGCTGGGGCAGTTGGGAAAGAAATGGAGCATCCTGGGTCTCTCCTTTAGGGACAAAAATTTAATCATGCATCGTGGCACCTCCCTGGAGATTTCTTTCAGTCTTAATTATTTCAAAACAGTAAGTTTGCTGCACTGTACAGATTCAAAATCTGAAGAAGACTACTTGTATGGTGAATGTGTTGATGGTTCTTATATCAAGAGCCAAAGACAATGGTTCTCTCCAACTAGATTTCCAACTGTTTAAGAAACTGAAAGCTCCAGCTGAACGTTTTCCCATGTCTATGTATTAATGAGGTAAATTTGTTCCTTACATGAGTAGGTTGAATAGCTTCTATGAGTGCTAACACCTTGTGAGCTCGTATCACTGTTGTTTCCGCAACCTGGATCTGCCTGCTACGCAGCCATCTGTATTTATAAAATGTATAGAAATGCAATCATCAAAAAACTGCCATATTTCTTTCAAAATATGCTCGTAATTGGCTAATAGGATTAAAAGCTACTGGCAAGCGAGGAGGAGACACAAGATCATACATCTTGGGTGATTTGGGCATGCACAAGAAATACCAAGTAAGCTTTGAGAAACGTAAGTCCACACAAAACCAGGTTAAATTCAGGTTTAGGACTTGCAGAACAGAGACAGAGAAGCACAGAAATTATTTCCTTAGGTTTATAACATATAAAAAAGTATATTTATGATACAAAACAAATCTTAAAATGCTAGATCCACAAGTGAAAAATAACTATACTACAGAAATATTGTACCGATGGCCAGACGACTGCCCCGTAACAATCAGTGGCTTCTGTAATTCTTATCTCATGGCCGGCAAAGTGAAAGCCTTCCCAGGTCTTATAAGCTATATGATCAGGAAAAAAACGCCTCTCCATGATTTTTGCAACTATCTGTTCATCTTCTTTTTCCCCTGGAAGCAAAAATATAAAATGTCAAAGAGGCTGAGTGGACTGATAATACAACTACCAATTCCTATTGAAAAGTTGATTTTGAAACAAGAATATAATTTATACCTGTGAATAAAATACATTTCACCAGTAATGGTTAGCATGGTACACAGCTATTCTCCTGAATTCTAATAGAAATTTTCAGTGTGTGAATATATAAATTTTTTAATGTTTCACTGAAGCAGCCAAGTTCATAAAAAGTAAAGAAGGGGAATGTTAGCATGCAATGCTTTCCATTTCAGCAACCCAAAGGAAATTTTTAAACTCCTTTTTCCCTTCAAGAACAGCTGCCCTAGTATAGACATTCACAGCCTTATGCACTCATATTTTTCATTATTCTCCATATCCTTTTACTGTTCACTTTCCCCATATTCTGGTTCTTTTTGACAGTAAACAAAAGGAGACAGAATATAATTGATACGTCTGTCACAAAACTTGTGAAACAGATCCTAGCAACACAAATTATGACAGACAGGAGTGAAAGCACTTGTGTTGTAAGGAAAGCTTATCCACCCACCCCAACAGAGCCCTGACAGAGGGATTCTTTCCAGTTGGCTTGATATCCTGAATGCCATCCCTGTTGCTAAGCAAAGAATATTTATGATAACTAACAAAATCCTGGATAACCATTCTAACAGAAGAGGCTTCATTCCTTTTTAGCGGAATAACAAGCTAGTTTCAGTTTTGCCATCATCACAAAAAACTGAACCACAATGTCAGAAAAAAATATGTAAGTGAAGCTGTCTAGAACATTTCCTTAGGAAATGTTTTCTTAGATTCATTCCAAGTTTTCATGGGAATCTTGCTTTCATAGCCAACTATGATCTGTTGGCAAACCAATGAAAGAAAAAAATGTTTACAGGCCAAACCTTTTAGAAAGCATGCTAGAGATTTAGATAACTCAGTTGCCACCTTGTCCAGAGCAGAGTTTCTGTATCAAGCCTGCAGTTCCCATCAAAATCACAGATATTAATTTTGGGGTCTGCTCCCTCTGGAAAATGAAACCATTTATTTTTTCATCAACATAAAAGACTTTGCTCTACTGAGGATTCTTCACATTTTCTTCCCCCTTGAATCATTGCTGTCACAGGACATAATGGCCCCAAGTGTTGTCATTTATATTGCCATATGCCTCAGTATTTTTCTTGTGATAACTTATGGACAAAGTCTCCCTTCCTTCCTTGTTAAACAAGGTCTAAGGAACAAAAGCAAGGGTGAACAAAGAAAAAGATGATACCAGAGAAAAAGACATCATGAAGCTGCTCAAACTTATTAGCCAGTGCTTTAAGCTTGTAACTCAAATTTCAGCATCACAGGAAAATGGAGAATAGCAGCAAACAAGGAAGAAAAACCAAAAATATTTGAATTTGTTATGTTGGCACTAAGACACAAAAACCCAATAAAAACTTGTATTTGTAGAATTTATTGCAGGGGAAAAGATCCCTAATCATGGGATTAAATATAAAATTAAATATAATATCATGCATATACTACTGGGGGAAAAGAGTTTTCAGAAATTTTATTAATATAACTAAAATAAAATTCCCGACATTGAAACGATGGTATTTTAAGATGTCGGGAAACAAGCAGTATGTGTCAGCCTCTTCAAGTCTCTGATGTTAAGCTGGGAGAAAACACATGTATCACTGTGCATGTAATCAGGGAGCTCTTGACAAACATGAGCTAAGTGCCAGGGAAATGCTGCTTCAGGGCAAAATTAATCTTTCTCTTATGAAAGAAATAATAAAAAGCTGTCTTATTACACATATCATAAGTGTATTTAATAGATCATCCTGTTTCCAAACATACCAGATATAGCCTACTTTTTATTTTTTCTGATTGCTTAGAGCAGTCTGATCTTGTTCTGTGATCATTACTAGCTGTGGAAGTAAAAGCTATTCTTTCTATTACCTTTCAATTACAACAATTTTTCTTGATTTTCCTCACTTGACATCTGTTTTGGATCCAATTTTGTTGAGAAACTGGTAACTTATTAGGTCTTAACTTATAAAGCTCCTGTGAGAAGATCTATAAAAGTTTAGCAGTATTACAGTTGCCCCTCTAGCACTCAATAAACATTTCCCACCTATTCCCTACAGGATCAGCAAACCTTCTACTTCAGGTTTGCATAGCACCTACACTAACAGAGTTTGTAAGCCACTGCTCTCTTCCTGAGCACTGTCTGTACCCCTGAAAGAAGAATCCCAAATCTGCTGAACAATAGCACCTCTTGAATTTTTGCCCATCTTATCCTTTTAGCAATCTTTCAGGTGGCTTATCTGGAGAAGCTTTTTTTTTTTTTTTCCTTTAAGAAAACGCTGCTATTGTGAAAAATCAAAAATAATATCTGTTTCATCAGAGTTATCATATGTTAGACAAGATCCAAAGGAGAAACTTTATCAGAACCAGGATGTCAATTATCCTGACAAAGAGTGCTGACAAACAAGGAGTGCTGAATTTTAGTCAGATTCACTTATTTCATACAAGTTTCCCTTTGAACAGCAAAAAACACTCCTGTTTGCTGCTTATCTTTCCGAACAACTTCTTGTGGAAGTGCACAAAAGTACATAAGATTTTTTTTCTGTAACTGCCCTCAAAGCACTGAGAACAGAAGAATAAAGAACTAGTGGGAAATCTTTCAAGTGACAAAAAAATTTTTGTAAGAGTAAGTAAAATCTAAGTGAGACAAACTCTTTTAATATCTGAAAACATTAAGGAAATTCTACTGGTACTTTGATCAAGCCAGTTCTTTGATAACAGGTGTAAAAAGCTGAAAGGGGGCTATTCTCCTGGAAGTGTTTACCTCTGTATTAGTGAATATTCTCTTTTACAGAAAAAAAAAGCCCTGAAATTATGAGTCAATGAATGGACTCTAATGACATTTTAAACAAAAAGAGATGACTCATCAGTAGAATAGGGTAGGATAAGAGAAGAGGAGGTTTGACTGACCTGGCTATCAATTCTTGTAAGAATGGAAGTGCATAATGGGTATTTCCAGCAATACTGGTGGAGCACAGATACTGAACCATCAGAACTTAAAAGTCTGCCAGGATTGGCTTCTCCCTTCTTCACAGAGACAGAAGAAGACAAACACAGAGGTTATGTTCAGCCTTCACCCCTCTTCTTTGATGTGGAGAAGTGTGGAAGTAGTATGCACACAGAACTGTTTTCTTCAGCCTATTTATCTATTTTCATGAGCAAACACAGAAACCACTGGAGTTTCTAGTGACAGAATCTTATTTACAGTAAGATGAAGCAGTTTGATCCAGTCAAGGTAACATATAGAAATTGAGATGATTTTTCTTAGTGAAACAGAGCAAACTCCTTTGTCTTGAACTTGTGCACAAAAACTTACCTCTATAGATGCTCCAAATTCTTCAAGAACATCTTTAAGCTTCTTTAGACTTTTGCCTAATAGATTAATTACTTACACTGTTCTTTGGAATATTTTAGATAAAGTATTGCTTATCATAGAAGCCTAACATCTTTGGAGCATGTTCCATGAGCTCACTTTATTTTACATTAATATCAGGACTGAGGGAAAACCTCATGTACTGTTGACACATCTTGCTTTAAATCAACTATGTCAAAGGAGCCTAAACATCATGCACAAAGGCAAAGCAACTAAAATGCAAAGTTTTCCAGACAGACGTACTAATCTTGTGGAAAACTGGAGTTGTGAAGTCAGTGGCAGGTTAGTTAAATGTGTGCCAAGCTGCAAAATCCAGTGTAGGGAACCAGAGGATTTTGCTGACATATTCATATGTCATGTTAAACAAATGTCAAAATATTATATGTTAGAACAAAAGCCTAAAGAAACAAAATTATGTGAGTTCTGCTGGAGAAGTTCTTCAAGTAGGGAAGGGAAGGTAGAAAGAAAATAACAGGAAATAGACCAGGTCAGAATGGAAAATATTGCAAACTGCAGCATCTTTTTCTATAAAAATGAGGGCAATCTTTATGTGCACAATTCTGCTTAGACTTAGTAGAAATATTAGATGTTTAGAAACAAGCTACATGATCAGCTATTTATACCACTTGTCATAAAAAATCTAGATACCTGAACTAAAACACAGCTAAAAAAGTAAAAGGATCCTTCCACCATGAAATATGAAGAATATACTAGCACTCAATATCTCCAATTTCAGACACATTCACAAAAATCACATACAGTAACAAAACATACTCCAAGTACTTTGCTAGTGGATTAGCAGAAGCATTCATTAAAAAAAAAAAAAACAAAAAAAAACACCAAAAAAAAAAACCCACCCATTGATTCATGGGAACAGCCTACAGGGAAGAAAAAAACATATTAGTCTCTTTCGAGTGTTGGCCTGACTCTGCTTAATCTCAGGAGGTCAAATGGTGTCACAGCCCAATGTCATAAGGAAATAAGATCCAGTCATCTGCTTCTCTCCTGCTTTGATGGATTTTCTCCAACTGGCAAAAGGAATGAAATCTAAAACTTTAGCATGAACTTGCCCTGACAAAGTTCAGCCCTACAGCAACATATTCTCCCATCTTCAGGAGCAGTATACTCTCACATATAGAGCTTAGATTTAAAGTTTACCATTTAGACTTGTTCTAACAAATATTTTAATACCATGCACCGACAGCTGTGAAGATGGTCCCACTATGACTTCTCAGCAACTGCCTCCACAAAAGAAGACTACCTGTGCTGTTTTACTGATTGAGTGACACTAGACAGTTTCTAAGAGATTCCAAGAAATCCAGGACTCTTCAGATCACCCCCACTCTGGACACACAGGAGTGAAGTCATCCAAACTAAATATTTAAGATGTATTTTATTTATATAATGTGGAAATAATAGATATAATACATATTGCTTATATTAAAAATATATATTGTTGCTATCTATATATCCCAAAGTCAAGAGGATACCTGCAAAAAGATCAGTAAGGGAACAAACCTGCAACCAGTTCTGTGACTGTAAGAGATGACTGGAGATAAGTTACATTACTCCACTGATAGAAATTATCCAAAGGTATCCCGATAAACCCAAATGGGGATTTCCAATGGCTCACATCAAATTTATCCTAAAACTACGTAAAGATCACAACAGAAAGGAACTCTGGAGTCTCAGAATTTTTACTGAGCTACCGACATGTCAGAATCAGAGCCCTAGTCCTACAAGCACTACAGATTGCTCCATGGAAACATACACAATCCTGAATCACAATGTAGGCCCTAAATGTCAGGTAGCATCACTTTAGTATCTTTATTTCCTTCCACTTATTTCTATTTTATTCCATTTCAGCATAAGGGCTCTCACAGGAAGGTGTTAGGAGGGAAAGCTAATCGTGCTCCTGACTCACAGAAGTCAGATGTAACCTACACCTTTCTAAGAATATAAAGCAAAGTACCATTCCAGTATGTCTAAACTGCACAGTTATTTTTTCCTTACTTCATCCCTACCTACAAAAAAGGGATATCATCACATAAGTGCAGGCATTCCCCTACATTCATTACAAGCACAGTCTGCTGAAGTGATGGCAATGAAGGTGTGTATTATATTGATTAATCTGAGATAGCATGTCAGGGTAACAAAATCCTTGAAACTGTATACTTTGAAATGCAAAACTGCAACACACAGGCAACCTCTTCTCAGCCAAGAGACAAGATGCACTTAGCCCAGAGAATAAGGACACAAGAACAAGAGAAGGGTTTGCTCACAGCATCCATTCAATGTATTTACCCAGGCTTGAGAGGTATGGTTTTGATATCCCAGCCCTATCCAAGTCAAAGGTCATCTAAAAACCATTAAATGGCTGAAAATAGAAGTACTGTAGTCATTTTATCTCCTGAACACATAATGAATTCAAGTTTGCCAAGTACTTCCCTTGTTACTTCATCATGTTTATCTGTCGTTGAAAACATCTCCAAGTCTAGGCTCAGAAGCTATTTACTTTCTAAAAATAACTAAATTATTTCCCTTTGACTACAAAGCAGACTCTGTTCTTAAATTAGATGGTTAATATACATTATAAAAGGCAGCTAACTTCCTGACAGATAGGAAGAGACCTAAAAAAATGCTGTCAGTATTCACCTACCAATAATTTTTGATTTCTAAAATATTCCTTTGCATAAAGGACTAGAAAGTAACCTAACAACACCAACCTATGCAGTCATACAACTTTTCTTATGTGGAAGTTGAGATCTATTATTTATTGTCAAAATGCAGCTACTGCAAAGACTAAAGAAGTGAAAATAGGAAAGATGCACACATAGCTGAGAGGGAAGAATAAGTCACAGACTTCCCTACAAAGGTCACATATGCCTTGATTGAGTGTTGCCTCCAGCCTCTGTTCTACCCATACACAAGATGTTTTCACTTGAGTTTAGCAATGTCTTAAGCAAAGACATTGCTTAAGTGTGTCTACTTACTGAGGGGATAGAAAGACAACAGGGAAGTGTTAAATTAATAAGATAAGCCAGCAGGAAACCAGGATTGCAAAGATCATGCTGGAAGGATAACAAGCAAGGGAAAGTCCAACTACAAATCAGGCACTCAGTTGTGAAGAGGCAGACTTGGGGTCCATACTCAGGTCCTAGGATGTTTTTCACATTTTACAACAAAGTCTTTGAAGCCAGTGAAAAAGCATCAGTGCAGAAAATAATGGGAGAGATAAGAAGTATCATTAGAAGTAACCCAGGAAATATGAATGAGGTGCTACATCACTACCTCCTCCCAGCTGAATTACCTTAAATTGTAAGTTACAGGGTTAGGATGCCTTTCACTTGGCTCCATTCCATGAATGTCCCATTTAAGGCACTGCTCTGGACTCCACCGAGATGTTTTATATGCTGGCAGGAACTGCCATCAATTAGGACACCTGTCAGGCAGGGCAAGTAGAAGGAGTGTGTCCCTTTTAAAATGTCAGGAGTTACGAGAAGGTTACTAGGACAGCATTTTCTCAGATATTGATGGATTAAAAACTGAGCAATGGCCAAATGATGAACTGTTAGGGACATGTACATCTTGCAAAATTGTTCTTCTCCTTTTGTCTCAGAGATAAAATTAATCTGGGGTAAATTTACATAATGCAACTAGGGTAAAGTAATTTAGTTTCCCAAGAAATTAGGACAGGAGTGGTAGCATCTGGTCTGAGAAACATTTAGCCAAGGAGAGTTAAAGCTAATAAGAGAAATCATGTGAGAAAGAGAGACATCTAACAATGCAGGTGTGGAGAACTGATTGTTTAAAGCCATTAAAGGAATGATCAGACTGGGTGAGGACTGACCTGTAAACTGAGAACCAGTAGTAATGGGAATCATGAACAAAAATAAGTAGTTTTAAACTGGAGAATGTATGACAAGTAAATTAATAAGCAAAGGGGAAGGCACCAAATATAAAGAGCTCAGATTGTGAGGGTGGTGTAACACTGGAAGAGGTTGCCCAGAGAAATTATGGGTGCTCCACCCCTGGGAGTATTCAAGCCCAGGTTGGATGGGGCTTTGAGCGACCTGGTCTAGTGGAAAGTGTCCCTGCCCATTGCAGAGGATTTAGAAATAGATGGTCTTTAAGGTCCTTTCCAATCCAAACTATTTTGTGAGTCTATGATTCTATGACTGAAACTTGCAAAGAAACCAAACTGGAATAAGAACCCTGAGAAACAGATACTGAGACTGGGCAGGTGAAATAATGAAATAGGAATGGGGAAAGCAGTAGAGAAAAAGAATGGGAACAAGGCACAGGCTCAAAGTAATTTAGCAGGCAAATCTTCATGCATCAGATTCAGCACCCTTGCACCTCCAGAACCTGGCACAGAATTTAAGATGGCAAAGTCTGTAAAGATGTCCAATTCATGTCTCCTCATTCTCTTAGATTAATGTTTATAGACATGGAAAAGAACTACCTGGCTCTACACAGACCACAACTCAGCTGAGATTTTACACAAAAATATTATGAAAAATAAAATAATTTTTCAAATGTCCTCTTTTTGCACTCAGTTGTAGAACACAACTAGACCCCATCACAATACATATGCATTTGTCCTAATACCTTGTCTACTCCTGATAACCACTAAAAAGGGGACTATTTATGAAGCTTTAGAGTCCTCAAAGATGGGCAGCCATGAAAGCACTTAATAGAAACCACTGACAGCAGCCCCTGAAGGTATTTAAGGCAGGGTCTGAGGCGGTCTAGACACAAATCAGGCTGTAATAACCAATTCTCCTAACTGACAGCCTGTAAACAAATCTGAAAAGCTTGATCATAATCACAGCTTCATTCCTTGGAACCAGACACAGGCAAGTAACTGGAGGACAGATGCCAGGCACCAGCAGGAAGCTGCCAGGACAAGAGTATGCAGGTATAACATACTTGAAATACCTCATGCATTGCTAGCATACTACAACCGTGTTATCTGTTGCATTTTCTGTACAAATGCCATAAACACAGTTCTTCAGAAAAAAATTAATTAGAAGATAGCTCATTGTCAGCAAGACACTTTAATCCCTAATACTATTCTTAAGTGCAACAAGGAAAGATAGTGAAATAAGAGACATTTTACCCTCTTGTGTTTTGAATTCTCTGACCCCTTGATTCTGTAGATGATTATGCTGTGATGTTGTCAAATCCATATTATGGCACAAACCCTAGAACAGAGAAACACAAGTCTGTCTCAATAAAATTACTTTATTTCTTCTTTCACACATAAGCTTCATTAAAAAAAAAAAAATTACAGGTATTATGCTACAGTTTACTTCTATTGATAGTAAAGACATGAAGACACATAAGTATCAATATTCAAGGCATAAAAGTACAAGACACAGAAAACTAGTTCAACTGTTATATTCTTACAGAAGAAAAAGAACAGATTAAAAAAAAGTTTTGATTAATGTTTAGATCTATTTTATGAAATTTTAAAGTTAGAATCAATCAAAATCAAGTTTTGTAGGCTTATAAAGAATTGAAAGGAAAGGTAGAAACAAATTCCTGAATGAGAAGAAAAATTGCACCAATATGATCTAATCTTGTTTGAATTAACTGGCTTGGAAGGGCAGGAAACAATATAATTGTAAATGCTGCACATGAGTATAAAGGAGCATGATCTACAAATAACGTGCTGAAACAGAAAACATATGTGCCTATATGAACACATAAAGAGCATGCTGGAGACAAAAGTAGTAGGAAAAGTTGGACAGAGGACAATACAATTTTCAGCTGTCTACAGAAAAGCAGACAGACAACCAATAGTCTCAAATTCTTGATATTTTACAATCAGAAAGAAATCTGAGTTCACAGGAACAAATAAACAAACAAAAAAACCAAAAAACACCACACAGTTCTTTGATTATTTTTGATACTTTGATATGATTTTTACATGTCCACTCTTATGTGGAAATTTTACTGTTTTTTTTCCAGGATGGTTACAGGCAGCATACAGTTAGTAATCTACAGATGTCTAAACACCCAATAGGGATGCAATTAAATAAGGCAATGACTAAAAGAGTATCTCTCCATAGTGGAACCAAACAATAAAAAGGAAAAAAAAATTTCATTAAAAATAAAAATATATTCTGAATATCAAATTGTCCTCACAGCGCAGTCTTAGGTAGGATTTCCTCTCAAAACTTCAGGATCAAGAGGACAGTATGGAACAGCCCTCTCCTGTTTGAGAGGATGCACCTTACTCTCTTGACTTCACACCACAAAAGGCACACAGATTTAAATGTTTAACTTTACTACTAAAATACCAGCAGCCATTATGCTGTTTGAAGGTGAAAATAAATAAAGGCTTCCTACATGTCACCATGGCACACAGAACAAAAATATTGCCATTATATTTATGTCTATACATGAGCTTAGCAATAGCAACATCATTAGTTAGGAAACAGAAAAGAGACTCAGTGGGATTCAAACTCTTTGTACGCATCTTCAGAATAGCAAGTGGCATAAGAATATACAGGGATATTAAGCAGAAAATGTTATGCATGTTCATTAGCTTGTTGTCTATATCAGAAGTATTAAAAATGACAGATTTTCTTCCCATTAGAAGACAAAATAAAAGGTAGAATCACCCTACAGGACAAAGCCTTTGTATTTTGTGGTCCTCTACATTTTTTATGTCATTCTAAAAATATCCTGAGGTGCACTGAACTACACAGCAACCTAAAATAGTCCAACATGGGCATTCAGGAGTGCTCCAAGCAACTAAACAGTGCAGAACAGCTCAGTTACACTGTTTAAAGGGAATAATACAAATTAATTTAGCACAAAAGACAGAGTCAGGTGAAATACCACTGGCATCCACCGCATTTTGGTCAACATTACCTGAATCTCTCACAGCTTTCCAAAGATGGTGCTCCAGCAGCAAAGTCTTTATCTTGCCGGTGGCTTCCCCCCAAGACAGGCGCAGGCAAAGGCGTGTTCCGAAGCCTGTGTCACACATTGCCAACATCCCCAGGCCGGCAGCAATCACAAATCCCGACAGCTGCAGCCCGAGCACAAAGAGGGCATCACGCAGCCCTTACGTAAGGGAGCAATTTTGTAACAGCAGGAGACACCCCGCTCAAGGGAGCTGCAACCACAAAGTAACCAACTTGGAGCACTGTTTACAAAATAAATAGTGGCAGCGTGTTAGCAACTCCTCACTGCTACTAAAAAGTAACCGCAGAGCATAAAGCCATTCTTCAGAGCCAAAAGGCTCTTCCTTTGGAGAGAAAAATTCACCAAGGGGAAGGGGTGCTTTTGCAGCTGCGGTATAGGAATGCAGAACTGTAACAAGGTACACAACCCCCAAAACCCTAACCCCACAACACAGCTGTCAGCCTGCACAAATACAAACATGCCACTCCTCCATATCCAAGGTGTCCATTCCATCAACAGATCGCAAACACTGTCGTGGGACCCAATACAGGTATCTAAGACTTCTCTTTTTTAGATTGTAATCAATTCAGGACAGGAGCCATCTCTCACTTTACACAACTTTTAGAAAAATTAGACTTCAACCTCAACTGGATTTTCTAGGTGTTACCAAAAAATAATAAATTATTGTACCAAAATACTAAACAAGCCCTACAGAGAAGTGAGAGTCTCTGTACCATAGTCAGCAAAAGAAATTAAAGGGAGCTCTTCTACTTTTATGAAAAATTCATCAGGACCTGATACATACTTTTAAAGTAAAAGTCAGTAATGCTGATGAGTGACTTATAAAATAGTGCTGTAAACTGACTGGATAGACTGATAATTTGCTTAAAATATTATAATCTTTTCTAAAAGTAGTATCAAAAGGGATGATTTTCGCCCAGTATAAACTGTAGATGAAGTATTAGACTCTCCACAATTGTAAGAGCCAAATCCCACTCAGTTCAGCTCAGCCCCTTGCCCATTCAGGGGAGGACAATGCCTCATACAAAACTTTAACATATGGTCTTGGATTTCAAATAATGAAACAATGAGAAATGCAGTAGAAATACCAAATGAGAACCCAAATTAAAAAAAAGCAAGAAGGACTAAAATGTAATAAAGAACACAAGTAAGATGGGTAGAATTCTTTGCTTTCCCTCTTTTACAGCCAGGAGGTGGAAATAAAGTTTACATTCAGAGAAGCTCAGAGAAGTCTGAGCTTCACATCACCCCACACAAATTAATCCAATGTGAGTGCTGCAACCAGTAGACACCTCTGAACATCACCTTTGCAAACAAATACTGTCTTTGGACACAGCCAAATTCCAAACAGAGTTTGTAACATGTAACTCCAAATCTAGAAACATGTCTTTTACATTCAGAATATGGACAATTACTGCCCATCAGATTATAGAGGGACTTAATGTACTGAATGTTTTTCCTTGAGATTTTTTCAGGGTTTACATCATCTCTCTTCAATAAAAAATATTACTTTGGGCATAATACTTTCAAGACAGGCTTTGGGAAGAAGAAAAGCAAAAAATCGAACCTATTTTACTTCTCCCAACACCTAGAAAGAACCCAAGAAATTTTCATAATTTCATTTAAATTTGAAGTTAAGGAAGCAACTGATTGCAGATGGTTTAAACAGCTCTACCAACTCAATTAGAATGCAAATAAATGGACAACATGTTTTGGCTCAATATTAAAATCTGAAGCCTGGAAACTTCTATCAAGTGAAATCTAGGTCTTTCTGAGTAAGTGTGCTAAAATTAGTGTTTTGTTTGAAATCACTTCTATTTAAATTCTGGACAGAAGATGCACGACAAAATGCAGTACAAATAAGGATTATTTATTATATTTTAAATATAATTCATTAGAATATTTACAAAGCTCAAGTCACAAAAATCAGTCTTTTAAAGTAATTATTTTATTTAAGACATTTTCTTTCTTATTCCTCTCTTGCTTCGTGATTTCTTTTTTCTGCCTTCAAACACAGGTTTGGCAGTCACCATAACTACATTTCCCAGGTCTTCATCCTCATCACTTGAGCTACTGCACCCTTTTTTCTCTTTATGGTCTGCTGTCTCTGTTGCAGACGTGTTTTTCCTCCTTTTGCTCTTGCCTAAATCTCTACCTTTGGATTCCTCCACTGAGGAGTCACTAGAAGTTTCTGAAAGATTCAAATTTCCAACAAAGCCACCTCCATATAAAAATTCTTTTCTGGAATTGGAATGTTTTCTTCTCTTTCCACTCTGTTTTGTTGCTGCAGCTTGATTTGTGTCACCTGTGGTACCTTCTCCTTTCCTTTTAATGGGCTGTTTAAGTTTCATCTCTGTGACAGCTGAGGCCTCCTGAATTTCATTGTCTGCTTCCTTTTCCTTTCTCTTCAGACAAGTCACAGCTCTGAGCAGTCTCTGGCTTTTAATAGCTTGTTTCTCATGCTGTTCTAGTCTGAAGAATGAATCAATTCGAAGCTGAGTCTAGCAAAAATAAAAGAGAAACACCGTTGAATGTTTTTGTGGGAATTCAGTTTTTAGCTATATTATAAAGCACCTGAAACTAAGGCAGGACAAAGAAGTAATGAAATTAATACATATGCACACAGATGTGAACAATAAAATGTATCATTATAGTAATGCCCATACTTTATAATAAATTAGGCAACAAGAACCTTTACAGAAATTCATAATTAGCAAACTCACAGTGAGATTTCATAAATATTGCACTGCTGGTGATTAGACATATGTTGCTATTGTCAACCCTAATATAGAGAATCTTTGTAGTGCTCTTAAGTATGTCCTTACAAACACATCCTTAGCTTCCAGCTGTGAAAGCAGAATGTTTACCAAGTAAATGCTGTAAGTGCACTTTGCATTTGTGCCTCCAAGTGCAAGAACATGCAGGCATTTGACTCCAGTTCATTGCACCTCATACTGCTACAGTATAAAGACTGAAAGTAGAACTAAGAGTCCTCACACAGCGTGGATTTGTGCTCTTCAACCACAGCTAGGCTTTTTGTATAGGTCAAGCCAGTCCTCTACTTTTTCCCTAACATTGTCTGAGACAGACTCTTCCAAAGGATATTTCAGTCAATCTGAACGAGTATGTATATAACTACGGAGCTTTCACTCCCCTCAGTGATACAGAGAACCTAGAACACTGATTTAGACAATGCATCTATCTTGTGTACGGCAAAAGGAAAAATGAATCTCACACTGGGGATCAATTTTCCAACCTACTTTGACAGCTACCAAGTGGGCATCACCATTCACTTTCAAGCATTAACAGAGCTGACAGAACATTTTCTTGGAAATGAGAGTAGTATTATTAATAGGCTCAACAGTTCAGTCTGCAATCATGGTCAAAGAATGGGTATAGTATCAAATGGGCAGTATCACTCCCCAAAATCTCAGGGGCACTTTTATATATACTTTATAAAGTGTTTATGGAACACTGTCTTCTAGAAGTACTGAAGTTGCTTGAGGTACCTGTAGCTTGACCATGTCCAGAAAAAACAGCAGCCTGGACTTAAGATAGGTGCTTGATAGGTAAGGAAACTTGAAACCAATGTCAGAAATTATGCAGAATCCCTCAAAGCACACTCAAATCATACATAAATGAAGTCTAGAGAAGCAAGCTTAGTGACTTAAAAAAAGAATACATAAAATGATTAAAACCCAAAGCCCAGCTTCTGAGAAAGATATTTTACTTCAAAGCCTTGCTGTTCTTTTTAAAATGCTTCTCTCACAATTTTCCAGTTACCCTTAAACTATAGCTAGATTTTCACCTGCTGCAAGTTCAGTTGTTTCATCACAGGCAAAAGGATTCCATCTATCTTCGTCCTAGTCCAGCCAAAGTGATCCTTGCAGAATGTGCAGAAAGTTAAGGAACTTCACAAAATGGCTGCTACTGGTATTTTGTAAACACATAAAATGAAACTTCCTGAAGTAAACAATGTCTGAAGAAAAATTGCTCCACTTCAAAGCTTTTTCTACTACAAAATCAGACAAAAGACTCTTGGTTAAAACAACATATCACAATCACACTGCTGCATCTCCATTAATTGCAGAATTTTTCTCTAAGATCAGCATTTCCAAAAGCATGTCTCAGTGAAGACAAAACTCATTTTGGTTAAATGGTATTGCCATAACACAAAATGCCTGTAAATAAACCTTATTTTTACACTTGTACCTACTGAAGTTTCATTTACTGTTTAAAACACTATTAGCTCTGCATTTATTGCCACGTACTTTTCAATAGTTTGCTGCAGCTCAGACTGCAACTGAAGCAAAAAGTAGACATTATTGGAAGAAATGCAGGGAATAATTACGGATAAAGTGCATGTTGAGACACCATTTCTGTCTAGACTTCAAGATTTATTTGTGGAAAAGGCAAACATACAGAGGGAGTGCACAAGCAATCCCACCTCAAGAGCAGAAACAGGCACAGTACAGTTACAGAAATATAGTATCTCAGCAAATTAGTCAGTTCAGCTATAAGATTCTCTTTGCATGCAAAGTGAGACAGTCCACTCTCTCAGGAGGGCAGAGCAGCCCTGACTGCCACACATACATGGCTGCATTCCTTTCTATTCCAGAGCTGGTATCATTTTAGGGGAGCACATGCAGATAGGGCTTGGGGCCCTTCACAACAGAGAGATGCTAAAAGCTTGACACTCCATTACTGACTCATGAACTTTGAGTACTTTCACCTAACATCAAAAGGATATTCTCTGATCTGCTCTACATCAGGCTTTCCCCAGGTAAACGAACCCCTTGACTCATCCACCACAGGTTTCAGGTATGCTTCTGCCACTGCTGGATTTGGGAAACCTGAATAAAGCTGTAGCTCCCGCAGTTTCTTCTTGACTTTGGTGTCATGTGGATTAGGCATCACTTTCTTATTCTTCTGAGCCTCATTCCACCACTCACTGAAAAACAGAGAAAATTATTAATTTGCCTCATAAAATAAAATTTGAAATATCAAGAGCCACCATGCTAATTTCAATAGTCTTAGTCTCCTTACTGCAATTACTACAAGAGATGATGTAGAAAATGTCCAAATGAAAGAAAGCCAAAGGGACAAAAAAATCTTAAAAGCAGAAAAGACAAAACATACACATTAAATGTAGCTACTATAAGCCAAAGTGGCAAATACCACCTGGATTCCCCATAAGCTGCTAAACAGAAGGCCCCAATGTTAGCCTCACTTGCAGAGGATGTTCCACACACAATGATTATTGCCAGAGGTTTTTTAATATGCAAGGAAAAGAAAGGAAAAAAAAAAAAGGACTTCTAACCATCCTTGCTATTGCCAGTACAGCTGCCTTAGCCCTCTTCAAATCTTGTTCTTGCCCACACCCTACCTGCCTGACTCCTTCCAGGTCATCCATTCCTCAATCCCCTTTCTCTATGAGAAAATTACAGCAACCTCTCACCAACCCAGGGAGAATGAATCTCTGCTCCACTATGGATCCAGCTCTCCAATAAACTCTGAGGCAGATGCACAATTCTACAGCTGTTCTGCTGTCTTTATTTGTCTCACTGTGATTGCTATATCAACTTGTCACCTTATCTAACTCTCATTCCAAATAGTGATATAATGGAGTCATGTTTTACAGCCTACTTAGTCCCATTAATGATGGTCCCATTAATCAGTGATGGCATTACATTTTGCTGCATGCTTAAGCATCTGAAAAGCATATTTACTAATAATTATAATATGGAAATACAAAAAAGCAAATTATAATGAAGCATACGCAAATTTTAAGAGAGGTTCCAAGCCATGCCCAGGAAATTCATTTAAAATCTCCATTGCTGTTACAAAGCCAACATTTGGGATGCCCTCAGTGTAGTCACTTCCAAGCAAGTATGCCAAATTAATTAGCTTGCTTCTATCCAACCCTGAAAAAGAAAGTGTATAGATTCAGCATTTATTATCTTACAAAATAAAAAATATTATCAGAAAGGCAAAGGAACACAAAGGCATTAACTCCATAAAATTATATTTAATTCAACATCAGAATTTCCTATGTTTTATTCTGGAGCAGTATCAATATACTCCTGCTAGCTCCAGCACTAATAATGTGCTACTTTGGCAAATATATCCTGCGAAAATTAAAATGTTACAATGGACATCAGGAGGAATTTCTTTCATCGAAATTATTGTAAACATTTGAATGGACTGTGCAGTGAGGTGGTGGAGTCACCATCCCTGAAGTCTTCAAGAAATAACTGGATGTAGTACTCAGTGCCATGGTCTAGTTGACAAGGTGGTGATCAGATAAACACTGGACTTGATGATCTCAGAGTTCCTTTTTTTTCTCAGAGCTATTTTTCCAACCTAAGTAATTCTTTGATTTTGTAATTTCAAAATTTGGGGCTGTTACAAGATTTTTTTTTTTACATTTATTACATGCAGTTACTATTCTGATTTCATCTAATGCTGACCTGAATTGAGTAATGCCAGAATCAAACAACAACATTCTGTTTGAATTCTAATCCATAATACCAATGCCTCTGCTTCCTAGAAGTGTTCCTCAAGTGGGAGCCTTTTGCTCTGTGCTGGTACAGTTACCAAGTAGACCAGAAGAGCCTGTGAAACAGCCAGAAAGAAGGCTATAAGGTCTGAGGAAACCAAACTGATTTTTATTGACCAGCTTCAAGAGTTTGGATTTGAAATTTTTTTTTTAATTCCATGCAGAAAAGAAGTGACGTGAGTCTAAACTCACAAAGCAAGACCATTATCATGCTAGTCACTATATTCATCAGCTGTTCAGACAGAAGAATTTCTGCAATGCGTGGGAAAGGAGAAGCACAAGACTGCAAAGGAATATGACATAAAGACTGATGATGACTATTTTTTCCCAATTAATAAACAAATATTTGGCTTATCACATTAAAACCAGTTAAAAATCACAGACATGCTTTTACAGCAATCCTTTCCAATTAAGCTATGGAAAGATATTTAAGTAGGGAAAAATTATTTCATTCAATTTGCTGGAAGAAACCAAAGCTACATTTTTCACCACATAAAAAGATTATGAAGTTTTACATACCACTATTTCAAAGTCTGTAGCCTCTCAAATTGAAAATGTCAAAACTGATTTTAAAAGAGTTCTGCTCAAGACATAACAACAAGTTTAAATTGGCTCATATTTTGCCTAATACCTTATGTGAACACTGAAGCTTAGTCGTTCAACAAAATTGACAACAATTTAATTAGACTAGCTCAAAAGCAATCAGATAGAAGAAAAAAATCTTTCAGTGTCAACTATATGATAAATGTTTTACACATATTCCAGATCCACTTTTAATATATTACATCTGAGTATGTCCAAAACTAACTTCTATTTCCAGAAGACTAAAAATCTGATGACATAAGAATATCATTTTCCCACCACATCAGAAAAGCCACGCTAAAATTTACCCAGAAACGGGTATAATAGTTCATATATCCAACCCTGATGATCATTACACTAAATCAGTATATCAAATGCAGGTAGTCTGCAAATTCAGGGGGGTAATCTGGCAGTAAAACAGTAGCCTAACTGAATGTCTTTAGAGACTCTCCAAAGAACAGACATTGAATAAGAGACACAAAATTCTGTAGAAAATACAAAGAGACAGTTGACAGGGTGAGAAAGACTTGTGTTTAACAAATCAATACCTGAGGCTTACCTAGCTCGTTCTGAAAGTCAACATACTGATAATATTCTATGTATTTGTTCTGACTGAAGAAATTTTTATAAACATGTCGTCCACCAAACAACCAAACATCACTGTCATCGGTGATTGTCCCAGAGGTCTGATCAGTAAGGTCCAATATGGCACACTGTGCCTCAGCCTCTGTCGGAGCTTCGATATATGGAATGCCAAACAGACGGAGGAGCTCCTGGAGGATGGAAGGAAAATTCATCTAAAGAGTTCGTTTCTAATACACTTCTGCTTGACTCAGAAGTGCTAGATTCACACTTGGGAGTTATTTAATATCTGACAACAAACCTTAAACTCTGGTAAAAAGTGCCAAGCTCAGTTAAGTCAAGGGGGAGTCCCCACTCAACTCCTCTCAAGCAGACAGTGCCATATAAGTCAAGCACTACTTGAGCACACTTTTACCACACAGTTTGAGAACTTGCCATCTTAAATACACAAGCATACTTAAGGATTGTTTTGCACAGCAAGGAGAAAACTCCATGCATTACAATTATGTGGGCTCAGTGAAACAAAGATGCAGGTAAAATATAAAAGGTAAAAATAAAACATATCTAAAAATAAATTTGGTCACCGCTTCCTCTAAGAAAGGAGTATGCAAGCATATGAAAAACATTCATATCAAGCAAGAAACAACAGTGGGAAGACTAATTGTTCCCTGGATATTGTTTTGATATGCCTCTATTTTGATGCATTTTTGCTTTTATGGCATATATTACACAACCTCAGTTAAATATCCCACACGCACTAGGTTTAGAGGCTTGTGCTAATTACATGGGCCTGGATTATGTTCTTCACCAGATGGCTTTTGAGGCTTGATAGAATCAGTCTCAAGACTAAATCTTTACTGTAATTAAGAATAAAAGCACAGATCAAAAGTTGTGCCTATGTAATCATAGGCACAACTATAATGGTGTGCCTATGATTACATGGCACATAATACTACAAAAGCAATCTACTGGCCTTTAAAAAAAATCAACCGAAGAAACAAGTACATGCAAATATTTAACCAAGCCTAAGTATAATTTTAAAACTGCCTAAACTGTCCCATTAAGAAAAAAAAAAACCCCACTTTTACATATTTCTCAGAATTAATTTGTTAGAATAAGTTTATTACATCACAGACACTATCACTAGTCTACTGTGTTACTGTTACTGGGTTTGTTAACCCAAACACATTGTATTAAACCTTGAAACACTGACACAGAAGTAACAGGCTCATTCAATCATTACTGGTGAGATTCCTTCAAATTGCTTACTCAGGGCATAAACTACACAGACTTCTTGTAATTTTTTAACCTTTTAATCCCTAGGGGAAATCACAGTTTACCTGACACACAGACTGCATCAATTCTTTGCTGCTGTACATAGCTTCCTAATATTTTTTGTTTATTTTGCATCTTTCACAAAAACAAGCCAAGATCAAACTGGCCCAACCTTTAAAAGTTGGTGCTTAAAAGATATACTGATTTATCCATAACTTCATTATTATTTTATAATGTTATTACACTTACTTAAAATAGTTGGAATTCAAGATTATCTCAACACTTCCAATATTTTAAAACAAGCAAACTGAAGAAAACAAGCTCCTAAGAGGGGAAAAAGGTGACCTACAACTAAAAAAAATTACTAACAACTTTTGAGTAAATGACTGGGATAGAGGAAGGAAACAAATCAAAATTACTCAACAAATACTACCTGGCTTTCCAAGAACATCTGTCCTGTTACAGAAGCAGCAACACGCTCCTGCTGCTGTTTTTGAGACTGAAGTGTATTCTGTTCAGCAGAAAGGTCCTTTTCTAATTCTTCTAGTTCCTCCTGAAAATATAAATCAAAGTTTTTTATTATTTCAACAATTCAGGTACAGTTAGGAAAGCAAAGCACAAAGTCTCCAACTACAATTATTCTAGTAGCACATGTTCCATTAATTCACACTAGGAAGCTGTTACAGCTTCTCTAATGCAGCAAGCTGTAAGACCAGAGATGGTCGAGTCATGAACTTACCTTAAAGTTTTCCTCTGATTTTAGGGAGCTTATAATTAACCACCTTTAAAGAAAAATCAGTTCCCATACAATTAGACAGCTATGTGAGAAAGCAATGAAACAGTAAGAAGCTGATCAAGAGTTTTCCTCAACTATTTGGAGACAAATCACTTCATTACAAGCTCAAAACAAGAAACAATGAGTTACCAAACTGATGTCTTGCCACTCATCCACTGCAGCTTTACCATCAGCATCTCTTTCAACATTCTGAGTGTTTCCCAACTGCACCTCATCAGATTCTTTCAGCAAGTCCAGTGTGAAAACATCAGGTCTGTCTGTCTCCACTTCTGCACGTGTCGATTCATCACTCATTTCTTCATCATATTTAGTAGGAAACTCAGCATCATTACTGACCTCAGCATCCACTTCAATGAAACTTCCTATCAAAGGAAAACAGAGACTTGTACACATTTTTAACTTGTGGAGTGTTTTTTTTATTTTTCCTATATGCAGCAGATATATATAAGGATTGTGAAATTACATAAACCAAGTGGCTGACTGGTTAATAACACCAGTTAAATTCAATGTACACAACATGCTTTCCTGATTTGCCATATTCTATACTCAGGCTTCAATGATAAAGTGTGACACCAGATGGAAAAAACACAGCTCAAATTTTCTTCCTGCCTCCTATATATGTGGGAGTGGATGCATTTTTAAGGATTGCTGACTAAGAAAAAGGTTACCTTCAGCTGACTACAAATACAATACTGTTCTATTTTCTTATCCTTTTACACAATCAAAAAGCACATACCATCAGAATCACTGTCTTCGGACTGTGACACCCTTTCTCTTTCCACCTCAGTATCTCCTGCTTCTTGAAAAAATCTAGTATCCTCAGATAGATTCTCCTTTGTTTGTGAAATTACTTCCTGTGTGTTTTCAGAAATTTTCAAGTTTTCCTCATTTTTAGAAAGGTCTGTTGTCTCAGTGTGAATCAAAGCATCTATACTAGTTTGCACAGGGGAACAGCTTGGCTTCTGCAAACACAAATTCATATTCTTATCTCCCAGAGACTTTAAGTCCATTTTAGAACAATTTTTTTCTTTGTCAAAGTCTTCTTTATTTTTTCTAGCATTGTTAATATAAGAATAATTTTCAGCTCTGGATATACTGGTATAATTTGATGAAATATGATTTTTGGAATCATTTCTTTCCTCGTCTACATCTTCTTTTATAGTATTGTCAATATAAGTTTCAGCTATGGATATACTGGTGTCCTTGGGTGCAATATGATTTTCTGAATAATTTTCTTCTTTGTCTATATCTTCTTTCCCTTTTCTAGTATTTTCAATAGCAGAATAATTTTCATCTCTGAATATACCAGTGTCTTTGGGTGTAGTATCACTTTTTTCCAACTCCTGAGTCTTCTGTTTAAATTTAGTATCTTGCATAGTCACTTGGATTGATGAATGAATTGTAGCTTCCTTAACTTCAGGAATCTGCTCTTCCTTATCTGAGCTAGTAAGCAGAAAATCCTTCCCTTCTGGTCTTTCTAACAGCACTCCATCAGTTGTAGCAGTAGCAACTTCCTCCCCTTTATCATCTTCACTCAGAGCTTGCTGAATTGCCCGCAGTGTTCTCGGAGACACACTGCCTTCCTCTGACACAAATTGATCCATGTTCAATTGTCCTGCATCCAGTTCTTCTTCTGAGCTGCTTTCCATCATGGCTGCCTGGATAGCAAGCAAAGTCCGAGGAGAGGGCGGTGCTGCCACTACATTGTCATCTTCCTGCTTTGCCTTAGCAGGAGATTCATTGATTTTATTTAATTTAGTCAATTCATGCATTTTTGATGAGGGTCCTGCAGTAGTTTCCAACTCTCTACTCATAGCCTCTTTTGCTTGAATACCTGAAAGTAAGTTTTGTGTGGAAAAATACTGCTTTATAAAAACATTCCATTTTACATAATGAACATCATTATATAAAGATTATTAAACCATTTTTCTGCAGGTTTACAGATCACAGTTAATGAAGTATAACAGTAAAGCACATTTCATATAAAGTACTGGCTATGTGCACCAATATACAACATTCAGGTTTGTCTTTAAACTGCCGGGTTTAAGTGTGCACACTCCAAACAACAGGTTTTACAAAATTAAGACCCAACATACCCTTTATCAGAATATAGTGAGAAGTCTCTTCAGAGACCACCCTCCTTGATTCCACTTCTTTCACAAAACCACCTTCATTTTCATATTGTGTTTGGATTTCACCCGAATGCTGTTGACTCATTTCTTTTTGTACATTTTCTATGCACCGATTGAGGTTGCTTTTTTTAAGCAAACCCCTAAGCTGGTATTGGGAAAAGTCATTGGAGTCCTCAAAAAAACAAAACAAAAAACAAAACAAACAAATCAATTGAAATAAAACACCCCTTTTAAGCAACTTAATTTCCCACATTCTGGAAGAGTGTGGGAATTCTTTCAGGTGTTCCTTTAAGCAGCTAACATTTGTCTCTCACTGGTTGCTGCACTCGCAAGCAACAGAAATACTATCCTGGCAACATACAATGATTCTGAAAGGTATCAGTAGTTCTCAGTGCCAGAGAACATCTTAATTTTGGCTATCGGAGCTCATCCCATTCTTAAAAAGAAAAGCAATTAAAAGTGAATCCACATGTGGATCATTTTAAAATTATGGTTCTTAGGTTACACTTGGACATAAACAGTAATTTAATCTGATGTATATTGTACTTTCAAAACCTCAGTGTAGAAGTGGCACTATAGGATTCCCCATTCATATCTGAACACCTTCAACACATCTGCCTAAGTTACAAAAGTCTTTTCCCAGCTGCCAGCTCCTCTAACAACCTCAGGGTTTGGAATCCAAGCTGTGTTCATCCTGCCAGGATCATCCACACAAGTAGCACGTTATGCAGTCTTTGACATAATGCTGATGAGACATGAAACACAGCACAATTTTTAACATTTTTGCCAAAATGAATTAGCTCTGCTAATTTTGGTGGAAATCAAGAGATAAGGCTGTGAAGAGTCATTATCTCATAGGATTTTTTTCCCCTCGGTAACATCTCTTATTAAACAGTCCAGGGTGTAAAGTTTTCCAGATGTAGTACTCTTTATTCATTTGCATTAATGGCAATAGCTCCATTCCAATGCCTTGAAAGCTATTTTAAATATTACCTCTGGCATTGCTTCAAATAATGTTCTTCTTCGCTTTGTAAGTTCTTTAATATCAGTCAAGATCTCATGTTTTATTTCTGGAGGCAGCTTGTGGAAATCTTCTGATTCAATATCTACAGAATAAGGATTTTCACATAATTGTTCCTATAACAATGGAAAACAAGAATACATATTTTATATTAGAGCAGAACAAAAATAATTAAATATTTAGAACATTGTTCCAAGCAAGACAAAAAAAAACCCAACCCCTCAAGAACTTTGTTACTACTTCCCACATAATGAAAACAAGAAAAAGAAAGTAACCGCTATGTAATAAAATAATGCTAAGTACCTCATTATTGATGTACACTATACAGAAAAACTTGGTTTTGTTCTTTTTACAAAAAGATATTTAGTATAAAACACAGAACCAGGTCATATAGCCTCAACTACTCAGATTTTGTCCTTCTAAAGAGGTTCTCTTCCTGAATGAGAACTGCTTCAAAGATAAACAATCTTCCCAAGAGTGTTTCTTTTTTTTTTTGCTATTGACGTAAGCAGAGATAATTTTAATATTTATTAGTCTTCTTCTTAGGTTATGCATTTCTCTTTTCCTCTTCCAATCAGATCAGCAGATCAGAAGCAAATACACAATTTATCTGTGAAAACACAAGGACTTAAGTGCTTCAACTTCAGTTCACATTTGGAGAAGCACAGGAATTTTGTTAAATATGCTTTTATTTATGTACATACACATGCACAAATGCATGCATTTCTCCTACATTGTTACAAAAAGCAATGTCTTCTCCATATGTTCAAAGGAAGTAGTAAAACGAAAAAGAAAGGCTACCACAAGGCTTTTCTGTTCTGCTGTATTCTAGGGGAGAAATCATATTAATATTTCCTCACTAACAGGAATTCTTGGAGTACTGAAAATTAACTTGTTTTCTTATAAGTAATGCTATAATAAGACTTGTGTCTCCAAATAATTGGATTTTCTAAGCTTTTTGTTTGTCTTTTAAGCACAGCAAATGAATGAGACGATTGACCACAGTAACAAGGCAACTAGGTTGCACTTACTTGCAACATCTGTTTTTGGCTCATTCTCATTTGCCATTCTTTTTCTTCCTCCTCCTCTGAGCTAAAAATCACAAAGAGAAAACAAATGTGCAGATATTTACCGAGGAAAACAGAGTTTCTATTTTAAGCAAAAATACATTAGTCATGCCTTCACTGGTCAAGCATAAAAATTTGCAGCATCAAACACATACACATATATATATTTAGATACATATATATATATGTACATATATATATAAATATGCACACAAGTTGTAAAGATCTGAACAGAAAGTAAGAAGGCAAACTCATGTCAGTTAAAACCAGATGGAGACAACTGCTGCTGTTTAGATCATGACACAGTTCTTACTTGGTCAGCATTTGAGGTATATAAAAGTACAGATGTGCACAGAATAACCTGCAGGGCAGCATCACATTCTCACTTAGTGTTATTTAAGAAGATGACACAGGTGTGACAAGTACAGACAAAGCCTGCCTCTGCTGAACATGCCAACACAAAACAGAATCAACCTGCCACACCCAAGCTTGATCAGTCCCATTTAGTTGTATGGACATGGCCATAGAGACTGAGGTAGAACTTTCATCCTTATACAGGAATCCAGTGTAGAAAATGAATTTGTGGGCTGAAAACTTCTGTTACTTTCCCATAAATAACTAGGAGGCTTCTATACCCAAAAAGAAACTGAAATAAAATATAAATTAAAGAACTATACTTTATATATATTACAGTGTCTCATAGGTTTATACTTCCACCCAAGTTTATTAAAAACCGTTTAAGCTATTTTTCTTAATTCTACCTACCTATTCTTCTCTTCATCCTCTAAAGCAGGCAATACATACATATCATCAATTCCTTCTCTTCGAACTTGTGTAATACTGGGCAAAGCTTCATTGCTTAGGGAAAAAAAAAAAAAACACCAGCAATTAACAGCTTCAGAAAGACTTACTGTTACTTATAAACAACTGAAAAATTATTTTTATTCTTGCCTTTTGCCTGTAATAGCAGTTTTGATAACATGTCTCTTCAAAAGTGTTTTCAAGAGTTTCTCTGCAGTTTTCCTGGAATTATTGATTGCAATTTCCTTTCTTTGTCTTCGCTTTGCCTATGAAAATAAGATTAACACCAACAAGATTTTGCTGGATGCTGAAGATGCACATCCAGTGAATCCCTATTAAAATTCTATGTGCTGAGCCTATGAGCTACTCCTAACTCATTCTACACCAAGAGGGACAGAGCCTTCAGAGCCTCTAAATCTATGTCCATTTCCTCTGTGGGACTCAGAAGCAGCTTTCAGCTTCTGGGTATAAATGCCTGCAAAGCTGCATTCAGGTCCATTCTGGAATACAAGCCAGGCTTCTCTGCATCCACTTCTCTGCAACCTGGCTCCAGTGCAAATCAAACCTGCCTAGATTAAAGAGCTGCTGCATGCTCCAGGAGCTAACTCAGGCTGGGACTGCAAAGGACACCTGCAGAGCAGTGGACTTCAATCCTCCATCCCTACAGCTCAGAAACGTAAGCAGAACAACAGAAAGGAAATTGAAAATGGCTGCTTATCATCAGCAGACATACAGCCTCTTTTACATTGCAGTAACTCGCAAAGGTACTTACCAAGGTTTGTCTCTTCAGAAGAGGTGCCTCTCCATCAAAAACAAAGACTGGTCGAATCCGGAAAAACAGTAACTTGCAGAGTCGATGAAACAGAGTGAGGAGGTGAGCATTCCGTACAGAAATACCACCACGATCTCTGGCTCCCTTTATTGCTTGGTTCAACCAAATACTGATATCTTAAAGAACCATTGAGAGGAAAAAGTGTGCTCTTTTACACATATACCATATTAGGAGTCCCTATAAAGTGCACAGATTTGACTGAGTGGCTGTTGCCCATGGCTCCAAGTTTGTCTCACCAAAACCGAGAATATCCAAATAGCTATGAGCTTGGAAGAAGAATAAATCATTGTCCCTATTGCACAAAAAATAAAGTGGAAGCAAAAGTACAGCAAATACCTCCCCAGTTATTGTTACAGGTAAATGACGGGTAACTTCCTTCCACATCTTCCTAGCATTTAATCAAGTATACAGGACAGGAAAGCTGATGCACAAGCATAAAACTTCTCCATCTTGTAGCCCTATGGAGAGCAGCACATTTATTTATAAAGTGTAAAATTCTATAGTCCAACACTTGTATAAGGAACCTGTTAAAAAGAGTCTATTTTTTAAGCAATGAAAATAAAAGAGCTTAGTATTTTACAATTGTAAAGCAAACCTTCTACTTACCAAAATGCAATTTAAATGCAATTTAAATGCAATAATAATAACAATAACATCTCTTGTAAATAAGGGAAATAGTTAAAACAATCACCCTTGCAATTTCGATTACCCAGCTTTACTTTTAAAGGATACCAACAGCAAGAATTTTCCCTTCCAGCGTTTCTGGGTTTATGGGTCTCCCGGTGCATTCAAGCAGCTTCCAAAGTCCTTGAACTCCCATTGTCCTTCCTTAGCTGCTTTGAGAGACAATCTATAAGGCAGAGAAGAAGGAATAACCCAAAGATTATGCGGCCCGTAACTGCTTTATTAATTCAAACGGAAATAACGAAGCAGCCGCTCGGGCCGGGTCAGCGGGCCGGGACAGCGGGCCGGGACAGCGGCGGGCAGGGGTGGCGATGCCGGACCTGCGGCGGGGAGCGGATCCCGGCGCAGGGACAGCGGGCAGGGACGCGGCAGGGACAGCGGCGGGCAGGGGTGGCGATGCCGGACCTGCGGCGGGGAGCGGATCCCGGCGCAGGGACGCGGCAGAGACAAGGCCCGGCCGCCCGCGGCCTCCCGGCGCTCGGAGCGCAGCCCCGCCCGGCGCGGCCCCGAGGGCCGCCGGGAATCGCCGTGCGCGGGGTGGGGCCGGCGCAGGGCCCGGCCCGGGAGCCACCGCCCACAGCCCGCCCCTCACACCGGGGCAGGCGGCTCCCATCGCCTCTTCAGCTCCGGCAGCTGAGGCAGCTAGGCTCCGCGGCTGCCTGGAAGAGAGCCTAGTACCTAACAGCAGAGAAAGACAGAATCAGTTATGTTGGGAAAGTTCTCCGAGGCCATCGAGTCAAACCCGTGACCGAACGTCCCTTTGTCGACTGGACCGTGATCTAAGTGCCACGTCCAGTCTAAACACTCCGGAGCGATAACTGCATCAGCTCACTGGGCAGTCCCAGCATCTATCTGATCACCCTTTCTGTGAAGAAATTCCCTTATGTCCCGCCTAAATCTCACCTGGTGCAGCTTGAGGCCATTTCCTCTCATCCTGTCACTTGTTACCTGGGAGAAGAGGCCGCCCCCAACCTGGTTACACACCCTCCTTTCAGGTGGTTCAGAGCGATGTCACTCCTGAGCCTCCTCTGCTCCAGGCTAAATAACCCCAGCTCTCTCAGCTGCTCCTCGCAGGACTCGTGCTCCAGAGCCTTTACCAGCTCTATTCCCCTTCTCTGGTTGGAGAATGAAAAGTCTCCTGTCCTAGAACAAAATCCCACAATGCAGACCAAAAGTAGTCCTATTTTTCCCACTCCCAAACATGATTTCCCCTGCAGCCTGTGCTCTCCCTGTTCTGCCTCAACCACAGTCCCAGTGCCCCCCACTGCAGGCATCCCACCATCCGGAAATCCCTAGGGAAAGCTCCCTGCAGCACAACCCCAAGGACATGAACTTGGCTCCTGCTAATAATAGAAGAATCCCTATACTACATACTCTGTGGATAAAGTGTGACAGTCTCCAACCCAAGAACAAAATAACTGTAAAACCAGAATTTCATCCCAATTTACTTAAAACCATCTACTTAAGCAGAACAGCCAGTACCATCACAGAAGAGATCCTGTTCCTCAGTGCCACTATCATTATTAAGCAAAAGTTATGAGACACACATGTAACTCTGGCTAAGTCCTCAATCCCCTAAAGAACACAGCTCAAGTACTCCAATCAAAGCTGAGCCCTCAGCCCAAACTCAGCTTGCAAAAACAGGCTCTGAAAATAGTTCACACAGAAAATAAAATTTCAAAACCTATGGGTTTTGTTTAGTCATGAGGCTGCAGGCTTTGAAAAATTAAATAGTAGAAGTCACAGTGGTTGCAATGAGCACCACTTTTTATGACTGAAGAAATCCTACCTACTTCACTAAGCAGTAGTTGCAACTCTGATCTGTCACCTACTTTGCTGAAGACCTTTATTAAATGTAGGGCCATCATTTCCGAAATAAATGAAAAGCAAACAAGATAGAAAACAAATTTTATTGAATGAACAAAAGTCTAAAAGTCTCCCATTTTTGGTTAACAAAAGCAGCAACCTACAAAACCCCTGCATTCCATGACAAATCTTTTTATGTCAAAAAATTAATCCTTGAGCAGGTATGAACATTTGTACACAGAACAACACAACTGTTGAGATGTGTTTGGGCAAACAACTGGATTTATCAGGGAAAAAGAATGCACCTGGGACACCTGAAAATGCTTGAATTGTGTGCTGGCTGAGAGGTATATCATCGGGGTGACCAGCAATTTTCAGCACTTGCATCCCCTTCACACAAAATGAAAAAAGCAGCAAAGGACAGAGATTGCAAGACTGAACAAGGAAAAGAACTGCCAACAGAACTCAGTGTTCAGCTAGCTTATTTGGCTAATGGTAAATGCAGCTTTTAATACTGAATTTCATAAGCTTGTGTTAAGTGAGTCCGTGCTCTCAAGAGGCTCCAGGGTAAGAATTCAGCCCCTTTACCCACAGAGCAAAAATAATAGAGAATTACTGTGCCTGAACAGGTGATTCCTCACAGTCAAAAACAGGCAACCAGATAAGGGAAAAGAAACTGAGACCTTCTTGACAAGATATGATTATCTGACTGACAGAAGCCAAATAGGACTTAAACTGAGAATCTACATTCTCTTTGTAAATCCAAGGTTTTCTAACCTATGTGATGGTTTTTTTCATTTGCACTGGATATGGGCAGCCTTACTAAAATGAAGTGCTAAAAATAAAGGCAATGTTTTCTTTTATCCTTACACCATTTGCAGAATAACCCTTTTTTACAATGTTATAATTTTTCATGCTTTTTAACAATAAATATATTCAATGAAGTTTGTTTATTACATTGACTGATTTCAACCTGCTCTTTTGTTTTCACATATCAGGACATAGTACAATTATTTCAAAAGAAATGATTGATTTTGCTATCATATTCACCTTTGATTGCAAAATTACAATAATCTGTGCTTATCTGTTACTTTATACATCAGGTCTCGTCTATTGCAACCATATCAACATATTTATTTAATAATTATGAAGCTGTATCTTATACCATAATTTCTATTCTTATGTGTTCTAGGACTAATAAATCCCTAATATGTTTTGATTAAAACTAACTTTAATGTATCAACTCTATAATCTAAAGTTAATTTTAATCATTTCCATCATAATCATTGTAACTTTGATATCCACTGTTCCTCCTCTCCCGAAGATTAGATTTCTTCCACATAGATTCTTGATGAAAGCTAGCACTGAAAGATCGACCCAGTCGCCCATGTTGTTTCTTAGATATATTGTCTTCACTCTCAGATTTGGAAATTCCTTGTCCCTGTGTTTGGGATTGTTTATTCTGTCTCACATTCCCAAATGGAAAATTCCAAGGACCAAATCTTTGCCAGTTAAGTCTCTGAAAGGCAATGATGCAATGAAGATTTCCTCCAACCTAATCAAATTTAAAAAGGTTCTTTGTTAAATGCATACCACAGGTACATTTCTAACATACATAGGTATTTGACATCAACATTTTAGCAAGTAACATGATACCTTCAAACAGAAAACAAACAAGAAGTGCCACAACATACAAACCAGGGGGAAAAAACCCAACAAACAACAAAACAGCACAAAATCATATACAAAAATATACAGCTTGCATCAATCAGTTCTGATTATTTTCCAGATTAAATTACTGCTTTTTTTTTCATCTTTTTGAGTTATCAATTATATCCTTAAGGGGCCAGTACCACTTATTTTCTGCTAGTCTTTTTTTACTTTCTAGCTACCTTCCCAGCAATTATCTGTTCTAGTCCATTCTCATCTTGCTGACACAGTCTTTCATAGAGTCTTCACACCTGAAATCATCTCCTCTATTATTTCTCACAGAGTTTCAATCTGCAAACCACAAATACATCCTCCACCCATGAGATATAACCCTATCTAAAGGAAAGAAAGCCCCATGCATTGACAGTAACTTCATACAAGGGAGATGCACACATTCTTTTATGCATGATCCTACTCAACTGTACTTTCTTTCCCACTTAAATGTCATTGGAGGGTCATACCCCAAATTTCTCTGCAGAACATTTTTGCTGCAGCTACCTTTTAAACCTACCAAGTTGAATATTCTGACCAAATACATTCTGTATACACAGATATCCTGGTTCATCCTAGCATACACCAAGCTAGTGATATTTATCTTGTCCATCAAGTAAATCTAAATGACTTTGGTATGCAAGAACCCACACTATACCTTTGTCTTCAGCAACACTTCATAACAGAATAAATTCCTTTAGTGAAGTTATCTTACACTGCTGAAGTATGAGTAAGTTTGCAAAAACCTACAATGAGTTTCCTGCTATCTTAGTGAGTTTACCTTACCTTCTTTGTTTTTCGATGTTGCAATCCTCTCTCTAGGTGTCGAATATCTAGATATTCTGGATTTTGAGTATTTAGGTCAGTGACAATATCTGTCCACCTACAGAATAAAAGCATTACTACTCAGCTGATATTTATGAAACCTCAGCAGCACAAAAATTCGCGTAAACATACATGCAAATAGAGACCTGTAGCTTTAAATAGTCTTATCAGTGATTTAAAGATAAATGAATGTGTAAAGTTACAAAGGCATCATAATTAAAAACATCAAGCTAGATGTAAAAGTGGTGCTTTTAATCAAAGCATTCACACTGATTATTGTTGCTCTTGGGAAACACCTTCCAAAACGAGAAAGAGCACCATGATTACATTCATTACGCTTACCAATTCATCAGTTTGGGAAAGAAAGAGGCTAAGTGTGGTTTAGGCAAGGAAAAACATGAGCCTTTTTTAAATTTAAACCTCTCCTACCCTTTTGTATTATTTCGTTCAGTTCCTTGGTTTCTTTCACACACTAAATATGCTTTTACCAGACAGCTCTCATCACAACTCACTCCTCCACTTTATTTAATTCTAAACTATCAATTCTATCACTCCCCAGTCACTCAGCTTTTCAAAGATTCATAATTACTTCCAGCCTAACTGAAATAAATATTTTTATATTCCAGAGCTCTTTAAATATGCACATCACTTTTTCATTTCTATCAAGGTCTAACTACCTGTTTCTCCAAGTTCAGAAAATGCATTACTACTCAAACCTTTTCCCCCCATCTCCTTAAGCACAGGACTTTCTGCCAGCTCTCACTGGCAGTGCAGAAAAAGGAAGAATGTCTCGACAATCAAAATTAGTATTACGAAGGGTTTTGTTACATATTCAGAAACCTCTTCCTGTGCCATCTGTAGCTAATATACCACACAACAAAGTTCTACCCTTGGGACCTACAATATGCCATTTTTCATTAATCAGATGCATAATGTGATTTTAATTTTGTTGCACTTAATCTCGTGGTCCAGAATACCCAGGTGTTTGAAGTTACTGACAAGCTCATATATCACTGACAAAAAAGATTATTAAATATAAATAATCCATGATATTTCTACAAAGCACCCTCTTGTTCTCCTAGTCTGCATATCTAATTTAGGCAACAATTTGTTTGTGTCAAACAACATGATAAATGTACTGTTTGAATGCACAGATAAGCAAATAACACAACAGAGTACAGGCTGCACCTGCACTCGAGCTAGGATATCTCATCAGCAGCAGAACATTCTGTGCACAGCCCAGACATAGCCTGTGAATGTCCTCAGCTCCAATGTAAACTCCTCCAAGGGCCATGCAGTCTCTAAGTCACAACTGGCATGACGGTAGACTGAGACTGCCCTGTCTTCCTGACTAATATGAGCTGTGTCACACTCAAACAAGAGATATGGGCTTTGCCTCTCAGCAGCCCACATATGTTCTGACAGGCAACATAACTTCAGGGCCAGCCTTGAGGTCAAACTCACTAAAGCAGCATCTGTTTCTATTAGATACATATATATACACATATTTATATTCATTAAAAAGAACTAAAAAGTCACTCAGTGACTCTGAATAGAGAATTACATACTGTTTTGAAAGAAAATATTGTTTGACATTCTTACCAAGTAACATACCTTTTACAATGTATTGTTGGATGCTTTCTGCTGGGCTCTCCAATTAAGATCCAATATTCTACTTCTTGCTGCAAGACACGACCCCTGTTCAATAGAAGATAAATTCTAGTAAGATTTCTTGTGCATACTAAAAAGAAAAAGCTATTAACAGTTTCTTCTTTTTAGTATTTTCTAACATTTAAAAATTTTTCCCCAGCCAAACCAAAAACCAGCTCCATTGCTATAGCGCTTGCAATTGCATACAGGGAACCCTTTGTTTCAAGGCCTGAAAGCAAACCTTGGGGATGCTTCTACAGGTTATTTGGGAGGAAGACAGACTTTCACTAAAAGCAGCTTTATTTGGATGAAAGACAGTCTGATACATGATGCAAACATAAGTATATAGGAAACAACAGAAATAAGAGTTGTGGAATGCCACAAATGTGGTATAAACAGCTTCCTCCATATCTGTGATGTCTAACAGTCATGAGAGTCCTTTCCATTATTTTTAAACTATACCTTGGCTGATAGCTGTTACTGAGAGCTGTAGGGTAACCTGTAAGAACAAAACCGGCGACTTCCAAGTGCTTCCTTCTAAATATCCAATACCAGGTACTAAAATCCAAACCTTTGAATTAATACTACTTTGCAATCAACTTCCAAGAAGCTTGCAGTAACCTTGTCAAGGAAAATTTTTGACAGGTATTAGGGCAGAACTGACAAGATACACTGCACTGCTCTGTGACTTCCTGTGTATAATTATCTCATGAAAAACAACATCAATTTCAACTGTGACAAAACCTCACATTTTTCTTCCTAGGGTATTAGACAGCATATGGTCTTATTGCTTGGAACAATTTGTTTACTTACATAAAATTTCCTGTAAAATTTCCTGTAAAATAACACTGCATTCCATCAGTGCAAAGATGGGAAACCAAGACACAGGACAGATTGATTGACTTACCTAAAGTCACATTGGAAGTCTGTGGTTGAACTGGGAACTGAACCCAGGTCTCCCGAGTCCAAATCCAGCAACCTAAGATCATACAGGAAGTCTGTGGGTGACCTAAGAACTGTCTCTAAGCTCAGCCTAGCAACCTATCCACCACTTCTTTTGGGACCTAAAATGTTTCTTAGCTTGATTTTTAAATAAAAACTTAGTAAGTAGAGTGTAAAAACAGATAAACAAGAACTGTTCCAGAATCTAATGCTAGTCCTTCTGAAAACAAAACTTTTTTTTTCCTCAGTAGGAGCAGACAACACAAAGAAATCAGGATGCTCATCTGGTCTGACCTCCAGCCTAAAGTAAGGCTATAAAAGCTTCCTGAACTTATTATTGCATGTTACATTTTTTAGAAGAGAACTGTTGTTAAGAAAGAAAGCTAATATTAACTTAAAAATAACATCACTAGTGACTAAGAATCCATTTCAGCCATGGGTAAAGAATGAAAGTTGTTCTCACTCATTATTAAACAATATAAATTTATATTAGTTAAAAGGCATGTTATGCTTCCACACATTGGACCATATTATTTCTCAGATTTGATCTAGTAGACTTTTTTTTTACTTTGTTCTTCTAGTGCAGATTCTTCCTAACTGATTGAGTAAGCAAGAGATTAACATTTTGGTAAACTCAAGTAGACTTATGTGTTGGATTGCTACTTGGGGACTATTTTTTTACACTCTTCTCACAAACCTGGCAAGTCAGTGAACTCAGTCTCAATAAAAAACCTGTATTCTTTTGTTCATATTTTAAAAGCTTTCATTAACTTTATCATAAGCTTCACACTGGCAACCAGTTAGATTCAGATGATTATGCTTTATCACCCCAATCAATGATCATTTTGAACTCTAAAAGTAGAGCTAGCATTCTCTCTTCCTTGATGTGACCCTACTTCTTCAACAAAGTCAAAGTCAGACTGCTCAGTAAGCAAATAGGCAGAAGTTCACCTTATACTATTGATGTATGCTTTTCATCATTTAACATTCCCCAGTTCTGCTATCTGTTAATTTCTTCAGGGACTGACTACTTATGCTCTATGATAACACTAATAAATACTGACCAATGGCTGAACACAGAGAAACTCCAAAGAATCCTTTAACACATACCAGGTTAGCAACTGCTTTGAGAGAGGAAAAACAGCTTAATATGACTTGGTGAATGAGGTAAAACAAACTACTCTCCTCAAGAGAGTCCACAGAGTACTCTACAAATATAGCACTCTACATCAAGCAGCAAGGTAAATGCCTTACAAAAGCTAATACATATCTCAAGAATTAATATTTGCAAAGTTAAAATTTGTGGGTTTAATGCTAGACTCTCCCTAAATTCCATATGAATATTAATGCTATTACCTTTTTTTAAATCTGCTTTTAATTGAAAACTGCATCAACTATTGCATTATATTATCCTAGTAGTGTCACTCTGACAAATCTGAAATCAGTATACAGGGAACTGTATTTTTATTCTAAAATAACTGGCATGTTAAGCTTATAGAAATATTCCAGCATTTCAAGCATTGTTAAAAAAAGCCAGACCTAATGTCTTAGCCCAAAGATCTCTTCTGGCTTTTCCCCGCCCCGTTCCCTCTCAATTCCTGGTAACAAATTCTTCACACATCTTTGTCTTCTATGCCTTACGTGCCAGTAGTTGGAGTTTACCATCACCATTAGTCAACATTAATGCAACAAAATTACATAACCACCATCCTGTGATATCTACACAACCCCTGATCTTTCCATAACAAGCACTAGTTTCTAAATGTAAATTTCATCACATTCACCTCATGAAGGATTAATATCACTGTAGACTTTTTGCTTCTAGTTTATAAAGGAAAATTGCAACATACACACACTTTGTTTTCCCTTCCAAGCTCTCTAGGAACAGATTCTCCCTATAATTAGCTGGCTTTTTATTGTTTAGCCTTAAAAAAAACCCCATCTGGCCTTTTTTCAGCCCATATATTTTTATTTTTCAGATTAGTTACCTTCATTTGTCCTTCAATAAAATAACCACCTTCTCTCTACATGGCTAGAAGGTCTTAAAAAAATAATTTCTTAATACCACTTAAGAGTTTTCTGTTTTAAAGTTCTCTCAATATAGTCTGTTTAGTTATGTTTCATTTTAAGTCAGTCCTGTCAAAGCACATTGTAGTGTTTTTCTAGCTCAGACAGGTGCCTATAGGACACAAACTGAACCATTATTTATGGAGAAAAATTGTATCAATTTACAGTAGATTTTTGAGTTTCTTCCACTAAAATAAGCATAAACACAGTATCTTACCTATAAGCTCTATATGACACAAGCAGAACCATTATTTATGGAGAAAAACTATCAATTTGCAGTAAGTTTTTGTGTTTCTTCCACTAAAATAAGCATAAACACAGTATCTTACCTATAGGCTTTACTAGCTTTTACTGGGGTTGCTTCAAATCCAATTGGGCAAAAATAATGGTTTTGGCAATGGTAGATGTAGGCCATTGATTCGTCTTTCAGTCCACGCGTTAACTTTGCTAGAGCCCCTGCAGCTACACAGAAAGATCAGGTTACAGGCCAGGGTGCTTTGGATCCTGTGTAACAGTCAGCAGAAAAAAAAGACCTATTTGACAACAAAGTAGTTACACTGATTTTTAAGTGGGAGGACATGACCTGACAGGCATGCACAAAATGCACTTTTGATTTCGAACTTATTACGTTTTTGTATCAGGCAGGAAATTAAACACTATCTGCTGCACAGTGTGTACCAGGGAAATGCAATATAAAGTATGCTTTATGTTTAGATCAAAATCAAATTTAAAAAGGAACCAAAAGTATCTCTTAACCTAGGAAATACACACTGCAACACAATGCAGCCCTAGCTGCCCTAAGTCAGATGTGGCACACATTGATGATAATACTGAAAACACTCAAACATTTTGGTATCTTGAGCCTCTTGGAGCATCCTAGTCTCAGGAACATATAGAGGTATGCAAGAAAAAAAATCCACTTTAATAATATCTAAAACTTTTTCGTGTGATTTTGTGCTTTCAAAGAACCTTTCAGTTAGAAGGTAATTATCCAGACCATACTGAATGCTAATAAAGTGCGCATGAAAGTAAAATTTTTTAAACAGCACACCTAAAAAGTAGACAAAAATGCAGCTTCATATGCTGATTGAGAATAATCACCTAGCTTTAGAGAGAGATGTTAGCTACAGCCAGGCAGAACAGGTAAGTTCATTACCTTTAAAACTGGGATTTTAAAAGCATAAAATATTAAGTAAGGACAAATTCTTTTTGTCCTCCCAGTGGATGACAGCAAAGAAATCTTCCCACACACCACAACACGGAACTGGAAATGCAGTTGTTTTCCCAGCTATCTTAAAATTCCAATTCTGTGACAATCTAATACATAGCAGAATGCATTCTATCATAACAAAAGTATAAATGAAATTTTTAGCTAAATAAGAGAAAAAGTAAAACCAGAAAAAACAGTCAACTTGGAGCTATTTGATACCTTATACTGGACTGGAAGTACTACTTACAGACTTCGTCCTGTCAAATGCTACACACTGCAGGATTTTTCAATTTATACACTTTAAGATTAATACTTTAGCATTAGCTACGTACCAGTTTCTCCAGCTGTCTTGTTCTTCCCATGAGGCTTATACAGAACATATGAGCATCCTTTGATATGGAAGTGATCATTTATTTGCCTAAACCATCTGAAACAATAAGCTTAAAGGTTGTAGTAACTCAAGAGTTATTAGATGCAATTTCATTTCTCACACTTTTCCTGTGCTTTGACAGTTTAGGAAAAAAAATCTTGGTGTGCTACTAAGTACCTACCTCATTAATATTTAGATTGTAGATGACCACAGTACCCAATACAAAACTTAACATATCCTAGACAGAGAAATAAATACACAGAGCCTTTTCCTTCCTTTTGCTTTTCCAGACTTGACATAGATACACAACAACCAAAGATATGGATGTGAAGTGTTAGTCCTATTGTATTTAGCCCAGTCACCTCTAATGTTCAATTACTCAGCCTTTAGCAAGACACATAAATTCTGAGGTACCAAACTTCAACCGTGACTTGTAGGGTACATAAATGAAATACAAGACAACAGAAGGGACCCTTCAAGTGAGACTTGCTGCTTATCCTGTTGGATTTCTCTCACCTAAACGTCACAAAGCCTGAGCATTACAGGAGCCTCACACTGAAACTCCTCACTGCAGCACTAAGTGAGGACAGGCCAGCAATTTTTCCACATTAGAAGTGGAAAATTAGAAGATTCAAATTCACATGTTTGAAGATAATATCTCAGTCATAAAGCTATGTTGGGTAATGGGGCTAGCTCCCAGCCCTGTTTCCCAATCTGCCAAGCACTTCAAAATTATTGGACCAGGCATGAAAAAAAAAAAAAAAACCAAAAAGATGGGTAACTTCTCTGCTGCATAGAGAATGCTCAAAGAAGAAGTCAAATAAGAATTATAAGTTTAACTTTTGTCTGTATAGACTGTTGACATGAAGAGACAGAACATTAGATCAGCTTAGTCTATAAGACTTGCTACACCGTGACATACTCCTGAAGAGATACAAATCCTGGATCTGAATTTACTAAAGCTAAATTTACTAAAAGCTGAATTTACTAAATTTTCATTATATTTTCCAATTATCTAGCCAGTATGCTAGATGGAGAATAGACTGCTGCCACATTTTCAAATCCAGCACAACCCTCAGCTGCCAAATACTATATATTGCCCTAAAAAATTAATGAAACCGAATATAACCCATGAAGCAAGCAGGAATACTGCAAAAGTTTTTAATCTCACCAAAAGGTAACACTCCAAAGCCCTGTCAAAATGTTCAGCACTCAAGTACAATATGGTTCTTGGCTCTGTTTTATCCTCAAATGTCTTATTAATTTAATACCACAAAAATAAACCTAAATAAAGAATTTACGTCCAACCTTTAAGTATCAGGAAACAGTGGAGCAGAAGTGATAAAAAATTTCAAAGTGTTCTCTGACTCCAAGCCCTTGTTTTTGTTCCTGAACAGCTCCATTGCAGCAAGGATTCAGCACTATCTCCTTTTCAATTCTTAAATTACATTTTATATTAAGCAAACAGTGTAGCAATTGTCTTTTCAGGCCATTTCAGTGATATTAGCAAGCATTTAACATGCACTTTCAAAAATAGGAAAATAAGTGTAAAGAGGAAGTTTCCTAATCAGGAGACTAGAATTAGAGTATTATATAACCATTACACAAACTGAACCAAAAATCAAATAGCATTTCACATTGACCTGACCTGTGTAACAACATCACACGATTTAAATTGGCCAGTGCAAACAACTCTTTAAGAAGTTTCATGGTCAGAGTTCTCAGGTATGCTTCTTTATTCTAAAACTTAAGAGGATTAATGTGTCAGCTGCTTTGTTTTTAAATTCATGAACTACTCCTGAATTTTTAAAGGTTCTATCTCTTAGCTGCATCAAAAGACCCAAACATACCTCATCAGAGTTGTATTTCCAGTGAAGGGACCAAACCTAATCTCCTCAAATGGGGGCTGAAAGCCCAGTATATGCAAGGCTTCTTCTTGAGTGATGGGGGGTAAACTTTAAAAAAAAAAAAAAAGGTGCTGTGATCAGAAACATAGTTTTGACACTCTAGAGGCAAAGCAAAGCAGTCTATGTGTGACTTTACCTTCCAGCTCCTAGTGTACTATATAAGAAATTCCAGCAAGACACTAAGGATGAAATTCCACAGGAAGTCTTGTATTGAGGTCGGCTAACACAATACCTTAAACAAAAAACCTCAAACATATTAGTAACGCAATTTTGACTCATGTATATAACAAACCTGAACTACTTTTTTGTGTGCCACGTCACTAAAGTGCCATGTTATTTTGATGTTTCTATATCACCTGTATTAAAATAAAAAGCAAACAAAACATCCAAAACAACTCTATCCTTAAAAACAAAAATTAAGCAAATATGTTAATTAATTTCTTTGCCAGATGCCACTACCCTATCTCATATAAATCAAATTTATAACAGCCCCATGGGAGTTCTGTACAAATGATCCTGTAGGAAAGTATGATTCTGTACTAATATAAAAATGGTTTTATCCAGTCCCTTCTAACACACACACTTGTGGCAAACCGCATTTCTACCAATTTACTAATGAATGCCATTCTGGGCCACAGATTCCCTAGGTTAACTCCAACTTTCTGGTGTCACAGATGTAAAGTTAGAATCAGACAGATGCATTAAACTAATTGAATTAGTCAGCTATATTAATACAGTTATGGTTGTATAGAAATTTCAGATGCTGAGCAAGTATTTCCCAATAAAAAGTAAAATCAGAAGTAAAACATATCAGTGGTACATTTAAGGTTACTCTCTGCCTATCCATGCTACTGAACTTGTATTTTGTTTTGCAATGAATCCCCTTGTAAGTTTTTCCCTTTGCTGAAAGTAACAGGAATGTTTAGAAAAAAAATGTTTTGAGAATTTCAACAGATGTGAGGGAAGCTCTAATTTTTCTTCTGGAATGCATGAGACAGTGTGTGTATGCTTAACATCTCTACTAAAAAAAAAATTACAAAGACATTACTGAGAAGTTTGAAATCAGGTAACTAGCAACAGTGTTTACTGAGAAACTACATGGTTAGTGTAGTTCATAAATTCGTAACTTCATAAAGGAGTTCATAAATATACCATCTCCGAAGGTCCAATACTTTTCTCTCCTTCACGTCTTCAAGAGCTGAACGCTGAGGACACTCCCTGTATTGTTTGCTTTTTTTGTCCACAGATTTTTTCTTCGTCCCTTGTTTCTTCATGTTGCCTGTAAATCAAATTTCAGAATCAAGTGAATGTCTAGTTTGCCATCCATAGCTTTCTTCTTGAATACTTTTAGTAATAGTATACAGCTCAAATAGATACACCGGTTGTGTTAGTAAGCATAAACTGGGACTAAACATTAACTGAAAGGAGAAAACTCAAATACATAATCTAAATTGTCAATAGTCTAATTGTCTAAAGCAGCTTTGTAAAGCTGCTTGCTATTAGGTCTGTAACTAACATGGTGTTTAGATCATGGATAGAATTAATGATGACCTGCCCAACTGTTTAGAGAGATGTCAATCTGATTATTCTAATGCATTAAATCACCCATCCCAGAAATAGACTCTCAGACCAACATGGACCTCCCATCTCCTAACATTATGAAGGCAGGGAACATAATGAAATGCTTGTTTTTGACTGCTAGCCTTGCAACCAGCTACAGCTTCTGACAAAAACTTATATGCAAATCCATTAATAATTATATACACCCAAGGTCTTTTCCTTTTCATAAGCCACTGTGACAGTAGAAAATGGAGAGCGGGGCCATGTGCTACAGCAGAAATATTTTTGTCCTCCTTTGAAGCCCTACATCCAGATGCATAATATACTAGGTCCTACTAAAACAAAACAAACAAACAAACAAAAAAAAAACCACTCCAACAACACAGGGGGAGGATTATGGGGTGAGGACACCAGAAACCACACCAAATAGTACACAGTTAAGCAGAAATCAGCCTTGCTTTGGATTCACTTCCCTTGGCAGTTACACTCGACTTTCACTCCTCTCTCTCTCCTGTCCTGATGAGCAAGTTCCTTGAAACAAAGTACAGGCTCTTCTATGGAAGTTCCTCACAGGACACGTGTTGGCCAGCTCCCTTCACAAACAAACCAGAAACATGAAGCCTTTTTCTTTCACATCAAAACTTCACCACCTCACCTGCTTTGTTCTTCAGATTTGAGTTCACGCCATTAAACTCAGATTTGTCAATTTCCCATGCCAGTGGAAGCTTTCCAAGATTGCCAGGCAGGCTTTCCAAGTTAGCATCTTCATTGTAGATAATCTCTGAAGCACCAGTTTGAATGCTGAGTAAGTTAGGTGTGTTATTTCCAACGTTTAAGGCAGCACTACTTGATAGGCAGGCACTAACTGAAGCACTTGGACTTTTACAAATAGATGTTACTCTGTTTAAAAAAGCATAGTCTGAGCAGATGGTATAAAATTTCTCTCTTGTATGAGTCACAGGACATCCCCATGGATAATGCCCATCTTCTCTAGACACCAAGGATGCAGTGGAGGCGTCTGACATGCAGTACGGCTTCACAGGATCGTGAAGAGAAGCTTCCGGGGATTCTTTTCCAGGTCTGTTTTCAGTGTTTCCATTACTTCCAGAACCATTTTCTTTTTCATCTTCTGAAATAGTAGGCATTGAATGATACTAAGAGTATTGCACAGCAAAGAATACTTTTTTTTAAATGCTTTAATTACAACAGGGTTTTCATCATTGCTTCCATTGCCTCTGCAAGGTATCAACGAGGTACCTGAAAAAAATGTAACATTAGTACAGGTGTCTCAATCAGCATAAAATATACACAAAGCTTATCTCTGAACTCATAGCCAGTAAAAGCTGAAATACCCTTCAAGATACCACAACCCGCGTGGTATCTTTCCCTAAGCATCTCTAGAACTCTACAATTTTTACATACACTTTTTATCATTTGTGAGGTGCCAACAGTATACACCACAGTGATACCATGATGAGGACACAATAAATAATTAGACTTATAAATCAGCACATGAATAAAAAAAAAAATTTAAAAGCTTTCTACAAGTTCTTGATTGTGGTTGCTCTCTTCTATCCCTTACCATCACATTACACTGTGGAGTACAGAATAATTTATACAAATTAATAAATCATCATACAGAAATTTAAGGTCTTAATTGTGCTGAATGCTGCAAACTTTTACTGCAAGTGTAGTTCAAGCATACAATTACAGTAACTATAACCTTATCGATTGTAAATTGACAACACCATCCTCAATCTGTTCTAGTGCTTTCCTCCTATAGCTGTTAAAGGTTCCCTTTTATTTTTACGTGCCTCTTATTCTTCAAGACGTGAGAAAAAAAAACAGGTTTTGTTTATGGCGGCTAAGAATTACCAAAAACAAATTTAGACGGCTGGCTGGCTTGCTTTAAACGAGCATTTTTAAAGGGCAAGCTGACAGCGTGTGTGTTATCTGTCATCTCAGCAGCTCGCACGTCTGCAGACACGCGCCTCAGATGGGAACCTGACGCGAGGGAGGCAGGAATTCCCCTCCACAGCCTCCTCCTGCAACACCGGCTTCGGGCCGCTGCCCCGCACCGGCAGCGCCCCGGGAGCGCCCCTGTCCCCCGCGCCCGGCCGGGTTCCGCCTGGCGGAGCGCCCCGACACATCCAGGCGCCCGCCCCTCCCCCCGCGCTGCCGCCAGTCGGCTCCAGAGTGAACAGCTGCGGGCCGGGGGAAGGGGTCCCCGGGCTCGCTCCCCTCCCGAACCCCTGCGAGGGGCGGCGGCGGCGGCAGGGGCGGCGGGGCTGCCCCCGGCCCGTGTTACCTGCGCGGAGCGCGGCTCGCCAGCGTCGCCTCCCCGGCGCGGCGGAGCGGGGCGGCGGGCGCGCCGGAAGCAGACACAGCCGCGCGCTCACCTGCGCGCCCCCGCCGCCCCCCGCCTCCTCCGCCGCCGGCCCGCACCAACTCCCGCCGCCGCACGGGGACGGGGCAGGCGCGGAGGGCCCGGCGGCCGCGCTCCCGCTGCGGGCCCTCAGGGCGCCTCGGAGGAACCAGCGGCGAGCGCCTCCCGGCTGGGCCGCGGCTGCGCCTCGGCGCCGTGAGCGGCGCCTCTTCGGTCGCCCTCCCCCCCACATGCGCCCTCATGGTCTCGCCCGCTGGTGCCCCGCGGGCGGGCGAGGGAGGGGAGGAGCAGGTCGGGGATGGCGGGGGAGGGAAGCGCCGTCTGTGTGAGGGCTCGGCGCAGAATAGTGAGAAACAGGCTGAGGGACGTGGGCCTCCTCGGCCTCGAGAAGAGACGCTGAGAAGGGATCTCATCAATAAGTATGCAAGGAAGGGTGCCAAAAGGATGGAGCCGGGTTCTGCTCGGTGGTGCGGAGCAACAGAACGAGAGGCAACGGGCTGAGACCGATGCTCAGGAAATTCGACCTGAATATGAGGAAGAACTTATTTACTGTGCTTGTGACCGAGCATTGGAACAGATGGCCAGAGAGGTTGTGGAGTCTCCCTCACTGGATATACTGAAGAACCGTCTGGATGCAATCCTGTGCAATGTGTTCTGGGCTGATCCTGCCTGGGCAGGGAGCTTGGACGGGATAACTTATATTTGCACCAGTGTTCTCTCGGTTCCCCTCACAGTAGTAAGAACACGTGTAACAACAATGCTCCTGTAAAAATGTACGAAGGAACAAAAGTTTATTTCAGGTAACACTGTCTGGAACCACTGTCAATATTTGTCACTGCAGTCAACATGAACAAACAGTGACACTGAAGAAGCAACTGGAGCTGTTCTGCTACAGCCCCAAATATGTAAAATTAATTAATTTTTAAATATTCCGATTGATTTTATGAAAAAGTCATTATAAAATTTTAAATAAAATATCAAAAACTTATACAATGTCCTGCTGACAGAAGACCCACTCCTGGCAATTATGTCACTGTCTTCAGTCCACAGAGCCTCTACTCCCAGCAATACTTTCTGTGAGAGGTGCTGCAATTAATGGAAAAAAAACAGAATCTCATATCTCCTGAATTGTTAGTGTTATTTGATTGTTCTCAGTGGTCAGGCAGAGGTGAATTGCCAAAGTGCTCGAGCAATTGTGGGCACAGCCATGTTTGCCATCCCCTGAACATGAGAAGACCTAGATCACATTCTGTAGTTTATGTGGCTTCATCCTGAGACAACCTGCCCCTTGTAAAGGAGAGCATCCCTTATGCCTTTGCCAGCTGGAAGCCTGTTGAGCCTTAGTCGGCCAAAAGCCTTTGGTATAATTAAATAATTCTGCCTCTAAAGCGTTTTTATCTGAGCCAAATTATAGGCATTAGGATAGCAGTGATGTTGGCTTTGCAAGCCAAGACTAAAATTAGGTTGCATGATTTATCTTATAACTTGTTTGGGTGCTGACAAATAGTGCCAAATCTCTGCATGGATTCCCTGAACTGCACTTATGTGGGGAGAAAAAAAGCTGAAGGAGGGTGGAAGTGTGTCACCTTTACTTTATTGCTGCTGTGCTTTTTTTAACATGTCAGTGCCATCCTGCTGAGAGGAGGAAGCATGATCTGCAAATTCTACAGCTATCAAATTTCTTTTACATTAAAAACATGTTTAAATTTCTCTTCTACTAGAGGAGACTGGCTTCTCTCATACAGCAAAATATAAGCTGAGAAGGAGTGTGATTTCTGCCTGTAAAACACATCAGGAGAGTAAAGATGGGGAAAGGAGAGGAGCTAAAGGGTCATGGATATACAATATCCATGTGTGAATTTTTAGACAGGAAATTTTAAGTCTTCTAGCTGCTGAATGTCCTGAAAACTCATGTCAATGAGAACATAACAGAGCAAAACTTATGTATTTAAAAGCTAGAGCTTGATAATATTTAAGGCATTTTGTAATGACATTGTTAGTTAGAAAAGACTCTCTTCATCAACCCAAGTTGTCATTTCTGAACTTGAAATTTTCTTCAAACAAGGCATTTTTGTGTGCTTTTCTCTAAAAGCATATTTGCAGTATTTCAAAATGATAAATACAAAATCTTTTTGAAATTCATGGGTCCTTGCTGATGAGTTTCAATTTTCTTTATTGTTTGCATTAACAAGAGAGAAGCAGTAAGGAGCCAAGTTGAAAGTATCTTAGAGGTCTTTTCCAACCTAGATGATTCTGTATGTAGTTAAGAAAGGCATTAGTGTTTGGGACTAGCTCTCTGCAATTGGAGGCTGGATTACTTGACAGACAAAGGGCCATGGAATCACCAAAGGCCTGCACTGGGCAGTTGCCCTGGTGGCAGTGGGTGAGGTGCCCCCTCACCTCTGCTCCAGAGAATCACAGACCTGCACTACCGGCAGCCACACATCACAGAGCCACAAATCTGTTAAGGGAGGAAGGGGCCTTGGGAGATCACCTAATCCAACTGCCCTGCCAAGGCAGGGTCCCCTGGAGCAGGTGGCATGGGAACACAGCGGGTTTGGAATGTCTCCAGAGAGGAAAACTCCACGGCCTCCATGGGCAGCCTGTTCCAGGGCTTTGCCACCCTCACTGCAAAGAAGCTCTTCATCTCCAGCTGCTCTGGGAAGGATTTTGAAAACACATTTTCCTGATTGTAAATTCCATTTCCCACCCTAATGTTTGGGAAGGGAGTGAAGGGCGGCTGTGGGGCGGGAGGAAGAGCATCAGCTCATGGCACGGGTTAAGCAGCGGCTCAGAGATGTCCGGACGCGTACGTCAGGGCCGCTGGCCGCCAGCTGCACCCAGCTCTTTCTGTGCTGGGTCCCAGTAATTCCCGGGGTCTCAGCCAGCGCCTCCCAATGGGCCGGCACCTCCCGGCAGCGCCGCCCCGCGATGCCGCGGCACCGCCCCATGGAGCCGCTCCGGGGGCGGGACTGCCCGGCGGCGGGCCGAGGGCAGCAGGCCGGTGCCGGCGGTGTTCGTCCTTCGGGGGCAGCGCTGCCGATGAGTGCGCTGTGGCCGCTGTGCCTCGCCCTGGGAGCCGCGGCAGCGGCGGGCGGGGCCGGGCGGCCGAGCGCCGAGCGCAGCGCCGTGTGGGGGCCCGGGCTGCGCGCCGCGGCCGCGCTCCCCGCGCGGTACTTCTACGTGCAGGCCGTGGACGCCCGAGGGCTCAGGTGAGGGCGGCGGCGGCTCTTCGGGGAGAGGCTGGGCAGGGTCAAACCGAGAGGCTTGCGGTATGCTCGTAGAAGGGGCAGGCTAAAAGCTCTCTCTACGTAACTCTTTCTGCATATCACTTGGTAAGAGCTAATTAATCTTTACAAGAAGTATCAAATAATGGCGTAAGGGGATGAGATAAGAGGATGAAAACGTTCAGCAGCAAAACATATGTGTTACTCAGTGGAAAAATTCATGATTTATTCGCCTTTGTCAAAACTTTAGCAGTGACTAATACATTTAATTGGTTAGGTTTGGGCGTCCTGCTTGTTTCCACTGCTGGGAACATTAGTATTTCTCCTACGTGCCAAGGCATAAGATAAGTAGAATAATTTACAAATTACTCTGTAGGCCAATAGGTAAACTAAAATACAGGAAATTTCACCTCACTATGAGGAAAAACTTTCCCCTGAGGGTGGCAAAGGACTGGAACACACTGCCAGGGAGGCTGTGGAGTCTCCCTCTCTGGAGACATTGCAAACTCCCCTGGACACGGTCCTGTCATCTGCTACAGGTGACCCTGCTTTGGCAGGGGGATTGGACTATATGATCTCCGGTGGTCCTTTCCAACCCTAACAACTCTGTGATTCTCTGATTTTTCAGAGGATACTCATTGCTTTCCATTTATTTAGGAAACCTGGTCATGCAGCCTAGATAGGTGGTCAGAATGCTCCATCAGGGTCATCCAGATTAGGTGCATTATGGCTTGTGTGAGTATGGAAGCTGCCAATTCACCTTAACTTGGATAGTAAGTATTTCTTGCATTTAATTGAACTGGCAGCTCCTGAGTATGTCTGGACAAGTTTTAGGAAAGGTGGTGAGAGTAGCTGAACTAAGGAGATACAGCCCAAGAGCCTGGTCACCGCCTGGAAGAAAGGTGGAAGGAAGTTGACAGCATTTTGACTGCACCAAATTTGTTAATACCTCAATGATATATGATAACTTCATGACTATTCAGATTATTTTATTTGAGTTTATGGACGTTTTTCTGCTTGGTGTATGGTGAATTATACCAAAATATCTCATTTATACATTGAATTATGTGATCCCTCTATAATTTTTTCCCTGTTTTCCCCCATATAAGCTACTATAATGATTAAGAAGTGTAACTTTGTTCTTTATTTTCTTAAATAATACCTGGAAAATAAGGTAATCTGAAAACATTTTGCTTCTGAATGTAAAATAATAGACTTACTGACCTGTTAAAGTGAACATTCAGATGTGCTTGTGGAGGCCTAACATGGCTCAGAGGAAATCATGGCTAACATGGCTCGCTGGAAATCTGTTGACGTGCAAAGGAATGGACCAGACTAAGAAATCTGTTGTATGTTTCCTTTGTTCATTAAGCTCCCACTTATTCTCTGGGTAGGTTCACTTCATCACCAGGTGAAAATGCATTCCAGGTGAAGGTCACTGCTCCTGAAGAACAGTTCACTCGTGTTGGTGTACAAGTATTGGACAGGAAAGATGGTTCCTTCCTCGTGAGGTACAGGATGTATGCGAGCTACAAAAGCCTGAGGATAGAAGTCAAAACTGGAGATAAGCATGTTGCAAATTCTCCATATATTTTAAAAGGTAGGAGGCACCACTACACACAGGTTTCCTCACAAAGTGTGTCCCAGAATGTCTTCTACTAGAAGCATAGGATTCTTTGAGACCTCAGTACTTCTCTGGGACTATCAAATTCCATTGGAATTATGGATTCATTTTATGCGTCCTATGCATAGTATTCAAAATAATAAAAGGAAGCAAGTGCTGCAAAGCTGTTGCCTAATAAATACAGGTAGAGGGCTCACACATTAGCTGATGTAGGTTGACATGACTCCATTACAGTTAAAAAAAAAAATCCAGACATGTCTATTTAGAGTTGCTGAAGTTTTGGCCTTAAGAAATGAATGTTGAGTGCCTGACCTTGATCTGTGATCTCAACAGCTCAATATTATGACTTGTTAAAAGTAAAATAATAATTGTGTTCCCAACAGGACCTATTTACCATGAAAACTGTGACTGCCCTCATGAGAACAGCAGTGCATGGCTGGAAGAGATGAACTGCCCTCAAACCATTCCACAGATTCAGAGAGACCTAGCAAATTTTCCCATTGTTGACCCAGATAAGATTGCAAAAGAAATTCCACAGAGGTTTGGACAAAGACAGAGTTTGTGTCACTACACCATCAAAAACAATGAGGTATGAAATCTTGTTGATCTGAAGTTCATATTGGAAGTGGGTGGCAAGACGTGGACAGCTGGTTGTTCTGAGTTGTAAAAGCTTGTAGCATGTTCTTTAAGAACAGGACTTTGCTTGCTTCTCTGTCCTTGAATACTTTGTAGTTTATGTATGAGCTCAGCAATGTCTGTCCTACTTTGTAAGTGCTTTTTTGTCCACATTGCAGCTGAAACACAGTGAAAGCAAATTACTTTCCAGGCAATCAATATGAGTGCTGGGCACACACCCAAGTCTCCTAAATGCTAATTCAGTTTCTTCTTCTCTGAGCAATACTGCTGTGATGTGTCACAATCATCTAATTTGAAGTACCTCAATAAATGACATCATGCATAAATTCTGAGATACCACTTTTAGCTGAACTGAGGATCAGAGCTACAATTCTTTATAACAAAGAATTGTATATACTGTATTATTTCAGTGGAGTTTTATATAGAAATTAGAAGAATGGAACACCACAGAAATAGGCAACAGTTTCTGCTTTTATTAAACAGACCTGAAACATCTGCAAAAGCAAGCAAAGCTTGTAATTTTTTTATCACTTTTCTGTGCTGAGATTTCTCTTGCTTCTCAGCTGATTCATAAATCTATACGGCCATATAATCTGTCTGACTAGATACTATGCAATTAAAAGAGCTCTGAATTGTGCCAGCCATTCTCTAAAATGAAATCACCCAGTAAAACCTTTGTTTATTTTCAGGTTTATATAAAGACATATGGGGAACATGTTGGCTTCAGAATTTTCATGGATGCCATACTGCTGTCTTTGACCAGAAAAGTGAGTACATCTGTACAGCCACTTAATTCTGCATGCCCTAACTGATAGAAGCCTGGGCTTAAATACACGTCAGCATATTTGTTGCTGGTTCTGTTAAAAAACTCTTGCAAAAAATCAAATCAAATAATTGATTAATTATGGAAATGTCATGGATTTTCCTTGTTTGAAGCTGTCATGTTCTAGAATGCCATCTGATTGAGTATCACAAAAATGAATTGAATAAGTAGGCTTTTATAGGTGATTTTGATAAGTCAGGACAAGGTTTATTGGTTTGGGGTTTTTTTTCTGTAGAATAAATAAATCATCCTGTAGCATCTAACAGAAAAATCTGTTTCTGCAGGTACATTGCTGCAAAAAGCTGAACACAAGTTAACGTAACCTGTTAAAGAAATATCAAGTAACCTTTCCACTATCCTCAGGATTAGTAATGGATCAGTTATGCTACTCTGTCTGCCTTTGGGTGTCATGTTTTAAGGATTGCTCAGCTGCTAACATTGCTGAACTAACACTGCACAGGAAAATGGGACAAATTACTAAATGTACAAATAAACATTAATTTAACTGGGGATTGTTTCATCTAACACTATCTACAGCAGGACATGATGTCTAAGGGAAGACATGAATGTAGACTACAATTACCTAAAAGATTGTTCTCTGGAAGATGGAAGTAAACTGTTCTTTGTGTCAGTAGTGTTAGACAAGAAATAATGGAGTTAAATTGCATCTAAGGACTTTAGACTAAAAGTTGAAAAAGGATTGCTAACTCCAAAGCTAGAAACTGTTTACAGATCTAGAAAACACAGTTTGTCTCATTTCCGTTAAATACCATTAAATAAGAACTTTTATTAGGATAGTGTTACTGAGTGACAGTAGATGGTTGGAGAAGATTTAAGCTGCTGATTGATTCAGCTGCTGAGGATGTGTAGGAAATACAATTTGTAGGGTTTATACCCATCACAGCCATTAGATGGCACCGTAGTAATGAAGTCTAGTGCTGGGCATTGGAATGTGCTGCAAAAACCCTTTGAAAGGGAAAGAGTATCTTCCACCACTTAGAAGTGTTGGTATTTAGCAAATTATTTCTTTTGCTTTGAAAGAGGTAACTGAGGGGGATGTATTGGATATGTATGTTTTTTTAAAAATGAAATGAAATTAAGAGAGTGAACTGAGATACTACAGTAGTTCTGCAGTGACCTTATATGTGCCTTCAGGGTTCTGTAAAACACAGCCATATGTCATGTTTTACCTTTTGCTCTCCAAACTGAACTGTCCCACCATTTTTAGTGTTTCCTCACAAGGCAGCTGGCTCTTTCTGTGGAAAACTACCTTTTCTTACTTCACTTGAAGTATCCAAATCACCATATCCAAATCACACACAATGTTTAATATAGGGGTGCATCACAGTTTCATAAAGCAGCAAAATTATGCCCTCTGTCCTGCTTCCTGGCCATCAACAGTATTTTTCTTGCCTTTTGGCTGGGACAGTGATTTCAGGTATGGTTCCACACTACCAAATATTTTAAATAAGTAATGATGTTATATTTAATAATTAACCAAAGCACCAGAAATTTGGTCTTCCCATCATGGCTGTATATTTCTGTTTCTTCTCTTCTGTTTGATTTAGGCATCCTGCAGACACAGGGTGAATCAGATCAGTGATGTGACAGAAAACTGATTTACCAGCCAGCATGAATTTTCCATGTAGTAACAAGGTGATCCAACTTACCTTGGAACTATACAATTTCTGACTAGGTCCCACCACTAGCCTAATAAAAAGATTGTGTGGCCAATCATGTAAAGTATAACAGGAAACCATACTCTAAAAAGGGTACTCCTATGTCTTATGTGACTTTGTACAAAGCTTTTATAAAAAAATACTGTTTTGTAGGCTTTACTATGTGGTCTCAGTACTTTTAACAGGTTTCTAAGTGTCAATGATTTATTACAGGAACATTAAGTATATTAGACACCATTTTTCCTCTTAGTGAGGTTCTTTTCAAAACGCAAGATGCCAGCAGAATGCTGTTTGTGCTAAAATGCATTTGCTTCTGTTTAGGTGAAAATGCCAGATGTAGAATTTTTTGTTAATTTGGGAGACTGGCCTCTGGAAAAAAGGAAACCCCCACAGAACTTGCACCCAATCTTCTCATGGTGTGGGTCCAGTGAGTCAAAAGACATTGTCATGCCAACATACGACTTAACAGACTCAGTTTTGGAGACTATGGGACGGTAAGAAATACCTTAAACTTTTAAACTTAAAAATTCACAATTAATGATCTTCCATAGAGATCTGTATTAACGGTATTTTATTTTCATTTACTCATTGAGACACTGGCACCCTAGGTAGGCAGTGACTGTGTAATCAATATATTTATATTATACTATACTGTTTCATTTCAAAAATCTAAATTTATCTAAACATGGTCAAATCACTGAAAACAGCACTTAAGAGTGTTTCATGGCTAGGCATTTGATTTGTTTTTCCCCCCATGAACTTATTGACAACTGGCCAGGTGTCTTTCTTTCCTGATTTTGTTAGAATTTGGTTTTTGTGTACCTTTCAAATCCCAACATAGCTATTGGGAATTTTCAAACTAGGAGCTACCATCTCCCACTTTGATTACTGACCATAACTAGCCTTGGCAACTGCTCTGTTCTGTCTTGAAACACTACAAAGACAGCTTGTTTTTAAGAAATCTTTGTAATCCATCTTGAACTTGTTTATCATTTCACTGCATTTAGTTCAGGTTCCTTCTTTTTGTCAAGACTTTTTGTAAATTTTCTATCCCTTGCCCTCCCAGTTTATGTGTTTAATTTCTTAACATTTTTAAGGACGTGGAATATGTTTTATAAAGCAAGTTACACCACCTTGGATCAACCTTCTCTGGCAACCATATCCACTTTTACCTATTTTTTCCATGGCAGCTGACAGGTATTGTTTCCACATGCCATGTTGTTGAATGATGCTGGCATGCCACACACCTGTGAACGTAACATTCATTATCTGTTCCTATTGCTGCAAATGACTGATACAGTAACACATGATGGTTTGCTCATGACTTGCCTTCACCTTTGCTCTCTGTCTATGGGTACTATGAGCTCTTTTAAGTAACTGCACTTTAAAAAGTTTCCAGTAGGCTTCACTATTAAATCACTTCTTTCTCCTGCAGAGTCAGCCTGGATATGATGTCAGTCCAAGCAAACACTGGCCCACCGTGGGAAGACAAGAATACCACAGCCTTCTGGAGAGGACGTGACAGCCGCAAAGAGAGGCTTGAGCTTGTGAAACTCAGCAGGAAATATCCAGAGATCATAGATGCTGCTTTCACAAACTTTTTTTTCTTTAAACATGATGAAAGCCTCTATGGCCCTATTGTTAAGCACATTTCATTTTTCGATTTTTTTAAGGTAAGCTACTAATCATTTTTCATAGAACTCAGTTCTCACTGTTTCCCATTATCAAATAACTTATTATATATTACTGAAAATGGAGTGATTTTTATTCTTTCAGGACACCACAAGTAACAAGCATGACTAGATATCCCTCCAGTGGGATTAACTGCTATGTAGCTCTTACCCTCAGGATAGTAATGTCTGGTTTACATCTAAAGGTTCTGTAGAACCTTGTGTCATCTACATAACTTCAAGTTCCTTTTTATTTCTTTTTCCTGATTCAGCGATCAGGACTACTAACATAACTAACATAGTGGGAAAATCTGTGGATGAAGTGGCACATCTACCCTCACATCCGAGGATGAGCACCTAAGAATTCCCGGAGAACTTAATTGATGAAGCTCCGTGTACCCTGCACTGTGATGAATTCCAAACTAGATAATAAAAGCTTCTTAGAGCATCAATGGATGCTTGCCTAGCCAGTCCTACCTGTCTCAATATCGGCAAGTCAGTAACACCAGTAACCTCAGAATATAACCTGACCAAGCCACTGGGATCTTGTGGTTTTCAATAACTTCTGGTCCTTTTCTTTCCAGTATAAATATCAAATTAATATTGATGGCACAGTGGCAGCATACAGATTGCCTTATCTACTAGCAGGAAACAGTGTGGTGCTAAAGCAAGACTCCATCTACTATGAGCACTTTTATAACGAGCTGCAGCCATGGAAACATTACATCCCATTTAAAAGTGACCTGAGTGATCTGCTAGAAAAACTACAGTGGGCAAAAGATCATGATGAAGAGGTAAAATATGCATTTAGATAGAAGTATACAGTAATGTTTCTAGAAGAGAACAAATACTGAATTTCTTAAAAACAAAGCAAAAAAAAATACTAGGAGAACTTGAAATTTATTTTCATCAACTCTACAAATAAGAAAAACACTCAAAAATGCATAATATGGTCCTTAATTTGAAATCAAATTGAACTTCAGGAAGAAAAAGAGTATCGTCCTAACAATGCCTTAACTTTTAAAAAGAATGTTTTATTTGAGTTATCCTAAACTGTCACCTTCATTGGTAATTCCACAACCAACATGAGCACACTGAAATGAATACTAGTTCTGAGCAATAAAAAAAATAAACCAAACTTTCATTTTCTTTGACAGGCAAAAAATATTGCAAAATCTGGACAAGAATTTGCAAGAAACAATCTCATGGGAGACCACATTTTTTGTTACTATTTCAAACTTTTCCAGGTCAGTATATTTTTGGCCACTGGCACAGAAATAGAAATCACAGAGCAAGAATTTAGGGCAACAGAGCTGCTGGAAATTGGCCAGTCTGGTACTTGAAGCCATGAAACAAGCAGCAGTAATTAAAGTCTTCATTTAGTTTACAAATACTGTATTCCATTATATACTATGAAACCCCTTTAAGACTACACTGGGTCTTTGAGAGGCAGTGGGATCCCATAAATCTTGATCTAATCTGCCAGAATATGTTGCCCACAATGATCAAAGAATTCCACATCAGGCGCACACCCTGTGAACCACAGCTGAAAATATCTGTGCATTAGCACCAAGATACCGAACTCCAGGGAGGCACCCGAAGGGGCTCCCAACTGCAGCTGAGTGTTCCCTCACCCTGTCTGTGACGGTCTGAAGGAACAGATTGTGTAGCCCCAGAGTTTTTACAGAATTGCTTAGCTGATTTGGTACAATATTGGCAACTAGATGTACAATCTAAAAAGATTATGGATTAACAATACCTTCCTTTTTTTAAAACTAGGAATATGCTGGCTTGCAAGTGAGTGAACCAAAAATCAGAGATGGGATGGAGAAGGTGCAGCAGCCCGATGATGACCTTTTCCCATGCACTTGCCACCGAAAAAAGGTACAGCCCATGCAGAGTTAAATGGAAAGTGCTGAGTGTCTTCAGTTCCTGCTCAGCCCCGCGGCAGCAGGGCTGCTCAGTGCCCCTTAGTATCAGTTATCAGGCCAGGCCATTAACACCTATCGAACTTAGAAACACTTCTTGATGTATTTGCAAGACTAGACAGTGAAAAATAGGCTTCCAGTTAACTAAAACATGTTTCTTCTTTTTTCACTGCAGGCCAAAGATGAACTCTGACAGAAGTAAATATTTTTTTTTCAGTATTTACCTAAATTCAGACTGTCTTCTTAAAGAAAAAACAAAAATCTGGTTTAGTATGCCCGTGGATAATGTCAGTGGATATTTTAAAGTCTACCATTTCAAGATCTATGTATGGAAGAAAACAAAGCACCCCTGGTTTCCTTTTTATCATGCAGTGGTGGCAGAGCCTTATTCAAACACATTTTTATAATTTTTTTTTTTTAATAAAAATCATGTTTGTATCAGTCATGTGTTCCTGTCCTGAGTTACCTTGGAAATGCAGATACTTTTTACTCATGCTTGTAAGTCTTTTCACAAACATGAAACTGTTCTGCAAATAAGGGCAGATGAGGATTGTACATCTTCTCCCCTATTCACTCACTCATTCACTCACTCACTCTATCCATCCATCTATCCAAAGGCATAATTTTTCAGACCATACTTTCATCTTTGAGATTCTCTCAGAAGGGGCAATGCTGTGGGGTCCATAATAAATCTTGTTAACCTGAAGGAAAAGCACAATTCCAGTATTGTTGTAGGTTTGGTTTACCAACAGGTTACTCACAGGCCGTAATGAGAAAGGCTGCAGCTGCCAGTACACACGCAGTGTTTAATCCACTCTCCAGTGTCAGTGCTCAGACAGGCACCCGAGTTTCTCCTGTCACAATGGATGCAGAACTGGTTCCTGCTCCAGGAGTTCCTCCATCACTGAACATAATTTATCTATCAGTTTTTATTTATCAGAAGGCCTCTGTGATCAGTCCTTTACACAAAGGACACTGGCGAAGGGGACTTCTTAAAACTGAGCCATGTTCTTTACTCCACTTGTCCAGCTGTGCCTGCATTACCTCCTCCTCCTCCTCACACAGGCAGAATCTGGCTCCCTAAGGTGGCAGACACTGTGACCAACCAGAGATTCCTCTCCCTGCCTCACAGGTTTGGAAGCACCTGGAAGGCCAGCACATAGAACCAAGGCAAAGTACATATTTGTACACCAGGCTCACCAGCCTCAGGGGATGTGCTGGCAGAAGCCTAAAAAGCAGTAGGTTTTAATTGCAAGTGAATACAGCATCAGTAATATACTCAAAAATTGAGGAACCCTAAAGATATGCTGTCTAAATAGATTTTTTCCAGTATATTACTTCAAATATTAGTCAAAAGCATTACTTAATCCTCTGCATTCCCAAGTGTTGTATATGGATATTTGCATAGAAACACAGAACAATGCTGCCATGATGTATTTTCTGTCCTTCAGGTATTTTTTATTGTTTTGCATTTTTTTTTTATTTATACAAAGCTTTATTTGCATTTGCACTTAGACATCTGAAAACATCAGTTAAAAAAAAAAAAGCCTCTAAAAAATAACAAACCCCTTGTTTGCCACATTTAGGAAAAACTAAATTAAGATATTGCTCAAACACTGCAAATTATTTGTGCTGCAGTTGAACATTCTCTCTAAGCCAAGAAAAAACTTGTGCATTTACTTCTTCCATGACATCATCTGCTGTTCGTCCTTTGACCGCCATCCCATGGTTTGCTTTATCAATCCAATGGATTTTTTTAGGGGCTTTCATTTTTCTCACCACACCTTCTAGCAATTGCTATGGAGAAAAACATGAATGCAAATATTAGAGAATTGGCTGCTACAAACTCTGGAACTCCTAGATGTCTCTTACTTTGCCTATGTAATGCAAAATAGGCAGCTCCTTAAAAACAGATAGATGGATCTGTGTGCACATGAAAAACACCTTGCTAGGAAAATGGGATGTATTCTCTAGTCAGGATTTGAATACTGGGATCTGCTCAAAGCATCACCCTCACTCAGAGAATAGCAGAAATTTAGAACTTCAAAGGAGTCCATTTTTACTGTCAGAGGGTAGTACTGGCTATAAAATGATAGAATCGAAGTCAGATTTGTCTGCAGAGGCTGAGTAGCAACGTAATTCCTTAGGAACTAACTTTGACACTGTTGAAATTTCTCAGTAAACAGATCGAAGAACCAGTTCACAAAGTCAAAGATTCCCCCATTAAGAAGGTACTCCAAAGATCTGCTGGTCACTAGCCTGACTTATTTTGGTGACAATTCCTCATGGAAGCATTATGACTCCTTAGAAACTGTCCAAGCACAGAAAATGCCAATTGCACATAGCCCCAAATTCACACTGACCTGTTCAAAACAACAGGATACCTGTTTGCAAGAAAACATGGCAGAAAAGCACTGTTCCCCTGCCTTTGTACACCTGCTCTTCATCTCTACAAAAATACCACTTTCTACCACAGAACCCTGACTTGGAGGTAGAACTCCTTTGCTAGAATTTGCCATGCAAATGTGACCAGTGTGACATTTGGTGGCACCACACAGGTTTTGTAACTTGAAATGGTTAAAACAAAATAGCAAATAACTTGCTCCTTCCATAGACCACTTTTAATTTGTGCAATTCTATTGAAACCATTTAAATCAGGGGTATTTCGTTGACCCAAAGGTGAGCTTGCTGAAGTGGAAGATCAAGCATGGTCCATTAAGTTTTACGCAGCAAAAGGAAGCACTGCCAGGCTTCCTTGTGTCTAATAAGTTTTCTACCCAAGGCTTCCTTCAGAAGACACCTATTTAGGCAAGGCTGTTAATCAGGTGAGATACAGATATCACTGAGGCTCATTGCTGCTCCTCCATACTGCCCTTTCATAGCAGGATTTACAAGGGTACTCACTTTTTCACACATCTCATCTGCCGATCCTGAGATAAACAGCACCGGACACGTGATCAGTAATAAATCCTCATCCCGGAGCTTGGACTGCAGTTTTGGTCGATGCAATGGGTAAGATAAACACAGGAGACCTTGAATGAAGCCATCATCATCATCACCCTGGCTCAGCTGATGTATCACAGAGGCAGCAGCTCGTGAGCCCATGGAACAGCCTTTCTCCCATGCAGAAATAAAGGAAAAACATTATCTGCTGTCATGTCATCTACGTTCTGGTTTAGTAAACAACTCCCAAAACCAATCCAACTGAGTGTATTTCACTGTCACAAAATGCTAGGGATGTTCTACTTTATGAAAAACATTAATCCTAATTTCAACGTTTTCTGCTAGGATATTTGTCTAGCTGCAACATCTACATCCCTGTTTAAAAAAGAAGGGGAAAAGAAAGAAAATATAAATTGAAAGGGAACCCTTGCAATACTAGAAGGAACAACAGCCAATCCTGGGAAGAGAGGAACTGGTCCTACACTCCAGAGCCTGGAAATTTGAGATAGCCATGATAGTATCCTGTATCATTATTTTCATGCAACCTCAATTTGCTCAAATTCAAAACAAAATTTTGTGCTTGATTTCACTTGGCTCGCAAAATAAATGCAGCAAGTGTTTATGCACACCTTGAACTTCAGCCTAAAAGTAAAAGTAGAAGGGAGGAAAAAGAGTGTGAACTTGGAACATGAGGTCAGTGAGTAACATCAAGGGAATATCCAAGTATCTCCTCAAAGAGGAGGCATATGAGCTGGCAATGCACTGTAATTGAGTGTTACAATTCGCTAGTTCTTACAGCAGCACAGATTTGGTTTCACTTAAGAGAAAATATAGAATTTCCCCTATCAAGATATTCCTGATCACCCCCATCTATTCCCCTTTTCACAAAACATAGCTGAACTTTTTTTATCTGCCACTAAATTTTAATTACCAAAACCTGTTTTGGAAAAACTGTTTTCCATTTATCAGTAACCAGAATTCTTCAACACCTGCAATTAAAAAGTACACATGGATAATCAGAAAACTCATGTCCTGTAAATTCTAAGTGACAAGGAAATTTTCTCCTAAAGTACCTGGAAAATACAATCTATTGCTCTTTCTTTCCTCTTCTGCAGCAAGATCTATGGTATCATAAGGAGGGTTCATTCACTTCTCATCAAAGTGGGAAAGACTTGGAATACTTACAGATTGCTATTACTAGAGACCGTATAAGAGAGAAAATTATTGATAATAAAAACAATACCTGCAAGGAAAACACCAGAAAGTTTATAATCTTCACAAAGTTTTAAGTATTCCTAAAGAAATAAGAGAAAGAGAAGCATTACAAGTCAGAATTAAGATAGTTGGGAAGCTGGGGATCTCTTCTGTTTGTAGCTACTACACAGAAAATCGGAAGCTCTTTGAGCACTGCAGGTTAAAGAACAGATATATACAAGGTGCTCTCTTGGGTTTTATCACATAAATGGTTTCATAACAACATAATCAACTTCACATTGGCTCTTAGCAAGTCTAAAATATCAGATGCCCTATAAAGTTACCAAAACAAGTGATTACTATGTATCAACCGAGTTATAGTAACAGACCCCATGCATCCCCTTGGCCCATCAAAAGGAATAGCAGGTTTGCAAAAATGCCCTTCATTAAGGTTATGTATTTGTGACATGATCAGTTAAGTCCAACAGAAAAGATAAAATTCAGCAACATTTTTTCAGGTTTTAGGAGATAACTAATCAGATGCTATCTTAGCAGATGCCTTAAAAATTACCTTTACATAGCAGCATATTAACATAAATGCACTAACAACATTATGTTTCTTCCATAAAAACTGGAGATGCCCATTAAAGACAGTAAAGTCTGACTTCAAATTAATGTACATATAATCACATCATACAAAATTCCTTTAGAACTGGACTTTGTTCCCCTATAAAAATGCCTCCTGCTCAATGCACGCAGATTGCCCATCCTAAATTCTTCACCCAGCTTGTTTCCATCCTAAATTCTTCCACTTTTTGCAAGCTGTAAGTTTTCCCATGAAACACCTTTGCTTTTTGTCAGGCTTTTCTTCTTCCCTGAACTCAAACCCGCACACTTGTGGCAGCTGTTCCAGCTGTTGCCATCTAAGAACTGCTTCTGCTGTTTCTGTTCACACAAAGTGCTCCATTTACCTAAACATTGGTTCTAATTTTCCCACTGTTGCTTGCCTAATCTCTGGCTGTAATTTAAGAAACCTGGAAGACAGCACCCACAGATCTAAGCTTTGGTCTAAGAATTTGGTCACTCCTTACCACAACTGCTTTGAAAGCCTTAGTCCTGTAGGCAACATTAAGGCCTTTACAAGTAAACCGCAGACACAGAACTCCATGGGATGCAAGATAGGCTGCTAAGGACACTAAGTGAGGGAAATTCATGTCTCCTCCAGCTCCATGAGTAAGAATCACTCCATATGTTGGCTTCTTCTCTGGGACAGAAAAGATAGCATCAAGGTATTTGTTTCCAAAAGGTATTTTCACTTTAACCTAGAAATGAAACAAACCCCAATACTATTACTTAAAAAAACAAACACAAGCCAAAACAACAACAAAAAACCAAAAACAACAAAAAATCCCACCAAAAAAAATCCCAGAAAAAACCTAAGAGGAAGTGTCCCCAGTCTACACATCTACAAATTACTATTAAAAAATATCAGAAAATTTCCATACAATAATGGGCAAGGCACTTTATGACTCCACACCTTATGCTCTGCATTAGAGAATGAAGCTTCAAAGCAGAAATTCTCTATATAGCTACGTCTAGCTTTTCCAGACCTAACAAGCTGTCTAGATCATAAGATTATGTGACATTGAGACACAGCCTAGCAAACATTTTGAAATCACACAGTGGTAAGCACTGAGTGAAGCAGCAGCCTGCACACAGGCAAGGACTGAACCTTCCCTAGGGACGGGGCAGCACAGGTTTGGCAAAGCTCCAGGGGGACACAGGGCCTCCATCAGCACAGACAGCTGGAGGAGCTGATCCAGACTCAAGATCTGCTCATGGTCTGCGGAATGAACGGGGACTGGGCAGCACGAGTACCCCTGTGGTGGCTTCTGGGGCAAAAAGGCCACCCCGGGGCTGCGATAAACCCAGTGCCCGAAGGCGAGCCTCGGCAGCACTCGGCAGAGGAGCGGCCCAGGCCGAGGGAGGCGCTCAGCGGCCCTGCCGAGCTGCTGCCCCCGCAGCCCCGGAGGGGTGGCAGGTGCCACACAAGGGAGGGGAAGGCGGAGGGCCCGCAGGACAGCCAGGGGCCTGCCCACAGAGACAGAGCTGCAGCCGCCACCAGCCACGGACACACCGCTCCTGGGGCGGCAGAGGCGGCAGCGCACCCACCCCGCCCCCCTTGCCCAGATGGAGGGCCGCCTCAGAGGGAAGGGCAGCTGCCCCGGGCTGCAGGAGCCCGCCGAGCCCCACGGCCGGCCGGCCATACCTCCGCCCGCCCGCTCATGGCGCCGCGGCCTCACCGCAGCGCCGGCCCAGCCCCGCCAGGCCCGGCACAGCCCCGCCGCGCGGTGGGCGTGCACTGGGCCGTGTTAAATACGTGAAACGCCCGGAAATTAATAAAGCCCCGCATAAATTGTTTTTCTTCACGCACGTGCACGAAAACGCCACGGACTGCTGGGTGGTAATTCAGCACAGATAAAGCCAATTGAGTAGGGATTACTTGGAAAGTCAGGTTCTTACTGACTTCTTACGGACAGATGAGATGCTTATGATGAGTTACAGAATCATTTAGGATGGAAATGACTCCTGAGACCATCGAGTCCAACTTATGACTGAACACCACCATATCAACAGACCACAGCACTGAGTGTCACATCCAGTCATTTCTTGAACATCTTCCAGGGGTGTCGACTCCATCACCCTCCTTGGGCAGTCCATTGCAATGTTTAGAAACCCTTTCCATGAAGAAATTGCTCCTGACATCCAACCTGAACTGTGGGATTCCTTAAAATCAGAGGGTTTTGGGCAGGTTGCAAAAGGCAGGCCTCAGAGAGAGCAGGATGGTGATTAGAGCTAAGCAGTAGCTATAAGATTTGTCAGTAGAAAAATTATACAAGAAGTAGAAAGAAAGGACAAATAGAACAATGGTCTGTGCATTAACGCTTAGGTAGATCCTAAGTGGCAGAAAAGTATATCTGGTGAGATATTAGGAAATTCTAAGCTTAATAATGGAGCTCTGTGCATTGTATCTTAAGGCTTACAAGCAGGTATTGTATTTGAAATAAGCAAGCACTATTTTAACCACAGATACGTGTATTTATAGTGATTGGGTAGAACTACTGTCAATATGCTTTTGCTTTGTGTGATTGGTCAAAAAGCTTTTAAAGTAAGTTGTAACATGAAGTTCTTGGTCTGCTGCCTGGGATGTGAGTTGCTGGCATCTTCCCATTGTCATAACCATGTAATGAGACTGATGCTAAAAAATAAACAGCTCAAGACACATTCCACAGCAGTCCCGTCATGTTCGTGATTTGTACATAGCCCCTGGCCAGTGATATCAACCTCCCCTGGTTTGTACATACCTCTCCTGGCTTGAGGCCATTTTCTCTTATCCTGTTGCTGGTTGCCTGGGAGAAGAGACCACCCACCACCTAGCTACAGCCTCTTTCAGGTGGTTGTAGAGAGTGATAAGGTCACCCCAAACCTCCTTTTTCCCCCCTCCATCTCCCTCAGCTGCTCCTCGTAAGACTTGTGCTCCAGACCCTTCACCAGCTCCATTGCTCTTTTCTGGACTTGCTCAAGCACCTCAATGTCTGTGCGGAAGTAAGGGCCTGGAATGGGACACAGGATTCAGGGTGTGGAATAGGCAGAGCCAAGCACAGAGGGAAAGGTTAGATGTCCAGAGTGATATCAGGCAATTTTTTTGGCAGCTGTCAGCACACTCGATCTATGTAACGTTGACAAACAGGGGAGAGACACTCAATGGCTGGTTTTCCACACATCTGTCCCCAAGGCTGTTCTCTGTTGTACAGTAAATGACCTACTGTATTCAAAACACAGCCTTAAACTGGTGGAAGACAGCACCAGCAGTGTACAACAGTGCTTACCATATTTGTATATTGAGTATTTCACAGGCCAAAAAAAATTCCAAAATCCTCTATTGCAAGGTATTTAGCCAGAGTTCATGTTTTCTTCCAGTATCAGTGTATGAAGCTCACTCATATCAATTAAGGTGCCCTATTACTTAGTTGATTGAAAATGTCATCACCAAGCAGAGCTTTGTTTTTCATATGTTCACCGGCTGAAAATAAGCTCACTCTGGCTTGTGCTTTGAGTATCTCACTGTCAGCCTGCCAGCTGGACATTGTCAAACACTGGGACTGAAATATTACAACCCTCTGAGAAGTGAACCTGACAGGGTAGCTCAGGCTCTGAGCTGCTGTCTCAGTGACCACCCTGCCACCTCACAGACCAATTCCCAGTACAGGCATTATCGTAATAAGTGTGAATGACAGAAGTGGATAACCTAGGAGATTTACGGGAGATTTATTCATTTGGATTTCTACTTGCCTAAAAGATGTCAAGCTAAAGTGAGATGCAGAAGCATTAAGCTGAGTGAAAGTCAGGCACAACCTGTGTAAGTTGTGTACCTTCCACTGGGCTGAACCATAGATAGTATCCAGGCAGCTGCTCCTGGAGCCACAGCTCACTATCTGGGGAGCCCAGCAGACTAGGGAAATGTCAGATTAATTTGTCTTGACTGGAGATCACACTATTCTAATTAGTAATTCACACCAGTTAAGCCTTTGTAAATAAGATACTTGGAAAAGTGGACTGAGAAGATTTGTTGTCCCAAAGTAGTTACAACCTCAACCTAGAAAACAAGCATGCAAGAGGAAGGTTAAGAAAATCTTCCTTCATATTAATATCTGTGTTTTTTCATTACTGCTTTTATTTGTATATGTACTGGATGGTTTTGTGCTCTGCTGTAGTTTATGTTTTTGGTGCTGTTTTGCTCCTTTCTTGGTCTGCTTTTTGCATTCTTTTTCTTTTTTAATTTTTCCTTCCTCTTCAGTCCACCTGATGTATTCGTCCTGTTGTACTCACATAGTGTCTCCCAAGCAGTCCTTGAGGAACATGTATCCCATTAAATCTACCCATGTGTAACCCCTTCCCACTGGAGAACTACTTTCTTATGCTTTCTGCATTACAGCAAGCTGCTACCAGTTTACTTCCTGTTTTCTTGGTTCATTTTCTTGCCTCCAGTCACCTTGCAACACTTGAAAGTCTTCTGTGTATAAGCACAGTCTTTGAGGTAGGGTAGCTAATACACAGCAGAGTTGAGAACATCACAAATGCCAGGCTGGATGGGGCCATGAGCAACCTGGTCTAGCGGAAGGTGTCCCTCCTCACGGCAGAAGGGCTGGAACTGGGTGACCTTAAGGTCCCTTCCAGCCCTGTTCTGTGATTCTGTGAAGATGAGAATGTGTGAGGAAGGAGAGATTCTGTCATTCTTTAATCCTCTGGTCTAAGGCAATAGGGTTGGAGCAGTACATTTTTGCCACACTTTTCCTGCTGTAACTTTCTTTCTGGAAGATAATGACCCCAAGTATTGCTAGTATATCAAACACAATTGAATTATAAATACATTTTATACAAATATATACAAATAGATTCCAAATATATATGTATGTATATGTGTATATATATATGTATGTATGTATATATATATATATATATATATATATACACACAAATAGATTCCAAATCATGGGCAAATTATTTATGATGGATAAATTCTGGGGTTTATTGAGTTCTGCATATCTAATAAAATTCATTAATTAACATGCAAATGATATTTTTTAAAATTTGGCATTATAAAGCAATTCTCATATCAAACTATTTCAAATTAGGTCTTTCTGGATTTAGGAGGACATTTAGATAGATTCTTGTTGATCTTCAAGTGTGCTGAATAACTATTTTGAAATCCAGTTGTATTCCTCTCCGGGAGTATTGAAAATCCTTTTTTTTTTTAACACACTTAAATATTAATTAATACTGTAAGTTAAAGCTCCCCCAAAAACCCAATTATGAATATTTTCTGGATTTCTGAATCAATGTTTTTAATTTAACATCTAAGAAAACATAGTTTCTTAGGAGCATGGCATCATTTCATAACTTTAACCTTACATCACTCCTGGAAATAGAAGTTTATTCTGGAAACGACATAGTACATAATAACCTAAGTCTGTCACAAAATATGAAATTCATTTAAGGTATGTGATTTGCCATTTCTCAATGGGAATATATGTCAAGCATTATAATAACCTATGCACTGCTGTAAGCACCTCTGACAGGTCTGATATGCCAAAGGCAGCTGGGTTTGAAGAAGCAGTGGCTGTTTACCAAAGAATGACATTATCCCTGGTCTAAACTTGGAACCTGATAATTTTCAGTAGCACATCAGACAATCCCTGTTCTTTTCTTTGCATTATAAGTACAGCATTTCATACCAGAGACTTAGATTAACACACAATAGGAACAACACCTTTTACATTAATCTTTTGTTGGAATATATTTGTTTAGAGAAATGTATAAAAATAATTATAAAAGTATAAAAAACATATGTTGGGGGGGATCTTTATTTCAGTGTAAATAAATAACAGCTTAAGGATATTAGGATCAGAAACATTTTTTTCTTTTCCTAAATTTTTAAATAGAAGATGATAAAAAACATTGTTTGTTTGTTTTAGGCTGGAGACACATATTTGTTCTAAAAGTTTAACTCTCTCTCTAAATTACAAACTTGACTTTTGAGCAAGAACCTTCTTCTTTTTTTTTTTTCTTTTTTTTTTCTTTTTTTTCCCTGAGGAGGTGGATACATACAGCACATGGACATGCTGTGTTCACAGGTATCAAAAGTAACCTTTAATAATTTTCTGAAAGTGATCAGCCAACTATTACCTGATTAGGCCGTATAGCTTCCTGTGTTTAAAAGTGGTGATATCCATAACACTGCTTAATTTTTAGCTATTGCATCATACTTCTTGAGGGTCTGAAGAAGTTTTGAGGTCCTCTGTGAAAGAGGAAGTGATGGGCAGGCAATAAGCAGAACCACTTTTTCCAGGAAGGATGAAGGATTAAGCCCACCTGTTTTTAGACTATTCAGATTTACTATATAAGTGTGTTACTGATACACAATGTATATATATCATAAATATATAATGTGTATGTGCTAGGCACATATTTTTATGAAATTGTGATGTACATGGTGCCTTTTGTATTATTATATAGGTCACAAACTCTGGGAGCAAAGATAACGTCAGGTGACAAATGTGCAGTGCATAAAAGCTTCTCTTCTATGCACGAGTCTCTTTGGGAACATTTCTGGCTTTGTAGTTGTGGTGCTAAATGGAAGTTTTTTAATTAAGGAAGGTGTCATCATAACACATGCTTCTGCATGGCAAATTTGAATGCTATACATTTCTCAGAGTCTTTGTTAGGGATTTAGAATTCCCTCATTGTTCTTGATAAATGCAACCACTTTGTTTTCCAGTGGCAGCTGTTACAGTTCTTGCATGCGCTGGGACTGCACGGGGCACTGCTGGCAGGAGCTTGCTCTCATTATTCTCTCCCCTTGGCTGATGGTGAACTGACCTGGCCAGGAGCCAGCGGAACAAACATTTCTGTTCTCAATTCTGAAAGGAAAGAAATAATAGTTTTGGCATGTTTATACAATCTTTGAATGCTGAGCTCAATTCCATGTATGTTTTTGTTCTGAAGTTTCACTCTATCTGTTGCTTTATTAAAAGATTAGCATGGTTAGAGATGGTAAAGAGCATCATTGCTGCTGCTAGGGTTTCTTTTGCTGTGAACACTGTTTTAAGATTTAAATCTCTTTAACATTTAATTCTCAGTTCAAAAATCAGATACCCTCTGCAGTTGTGTCATCAATCATTCAAGTAAGTTACTTATCTGGAGTTATTGATAGTTATAATTATAAACATCATGCTACAGCCCCTAAATATGGGCACTGTGTACATTTTGCATCTTGCTGCAAGATCCTAGGCCATTTTCACTTCTGTTAATATGATTATTATGAGATGCAGGAAGTGACATTACGCTTCTCTTTGCCTTTAATTCCCACATAGGTTGCCAAAAAATTAAGCCCTTTATTTATCCAGAAGTTGTCAGAATGAGTAGCTGCAGTCTCTGCAGATAGGTGTTTTACCTTCTTCAATTATCATTCCTCCAGGTCACTTCTTTCATTTAAGAAGACAGAATTACAGAACCACAGAATCATTTAGGCTGGAAATGATCTCTGAGACCACTGAGTCCAACATTTGGCTGAACACCATCATGTCAACTAGACCATGGCACTCAGTGCCACATTCACTTGAAGAATTTCAGGGATGATGAACTCCACCACCTACCTGAGCATCTTATTCCAATGTTTAGCCACCCTTTCAGTGAAGAATTCTTCCACATGTCCAATCTGAACCTCCCCTGATTCAGCTTGAGGCTGTGTCCTCTCATCCTGTCACTGGTTGCCAACCAACCCACATTTGGCTACAGCCTCCTGTCATGTGGTTTTAGAGAGCAAGGTCTCCTCTAAGCCTCCTTCTCTCCAGGCTAAACAACCCCAACTCCCTTAGCTGTTCCTCATAAGACTAACTTACTATGTTTCTAACTCACTTTTCCAAAGCATTCCAGGAATTCCTTTTAGTCTCACATTACCTGTATAATTAATAAGTACCTTACCTATTCTGGAGTCCAAGATATTTCTAAACATAGGGAGTTCAAGAAAAGAGTGCAAGGAACTCTCTCTGATTTATTCTTCTGTTTCAACAGAATATCAATCTCAGTTGCATTACTCAGAAATGTTTTCTGGTATTGCATGTGTGCTGCTGAAAGTTAATTTATGCTATGACTCTCTAGTCTGATAGAAAGAAGCAGTGGAAAAGTGTAATAATGTCAACATATATTGCTGTTCACAGAATCTATTACTCTGGAGTAGGTGGAGAAATTATTTTGTTTCACACAATTTATCAAATCCATTCTGGATATTGTTCAGTTGTTAGAAGATTTGCGTGTACACAGAGAGTGTGTATTTTCTTAGTGCATAGAACTGAAGTCAAGCTGAAAGGTCTAATTGTTACCTTATTTTCCCATTTTATCTTGCACACTGTAATGAATTTACATGTGTAATAGGATCTACTTTTCTACCAGCTATATACTTTTGAATATAAACAGTCATACTCATATACATGCATACCGGAAGTGTTAGCATGCAAGGAAATGAGCCTGAAGACTGACACGTGGCTGTGGGTGGCCCCAAGCAGAATTCTTAAAGAACTGTTACTTCTCAGAGCAGTCTTCTAGCTCATTGTTTGTTCATAGGACAGTTCATACATCCTCTAACTGTACTCAAGGAGTTTTAGGTGGACTAATGCTTGCAAGGCTGTTGCCAACTATTTTAAATCCTCCTGGTTTCATGCAAAGCTGCACTCAGTGCTCAACCAGCTAGTGAATTCATCTCAGTTCCTGTGCTCCATACATCAGTGGTTGCGTTGTTAGCATCTTGATGCACTTGGTAATCACAGAATCATAGAATGGCTTGGGTTGGAAGGGACCTTACAGATGATCCAGTTCCAGCCCCCTTGCCAAGGGCAGGGACACTGTCCACTAGACCAGGTTGTTCAGAGCCCCATCTGACCTGGCTTTCAACACTTCCAGTGAGGGAACATCCACAGCTTCTCTGGGCAACCTGTCCCTGTGCCTCACTACCCTCACAGTGAAGAATTTTTTCCTAATAGCCAATCTAAACCTAGGCTCCTTCAGCTCAAAGCTATTGCCCTTTGTCCTATCGCTATATGCCCTTGCAAATCCAGGTAAATGGGCGTTCTTAAGTCTTGCATTTTGTGCCATATCTAAAACAAATTTGAGCATACCTGGGGAGATGATATTTGACCACCCTTCTTTCTTATCTGCAATCTCCCTCCCAAGGAAAGGCCAGCCAGAAACATATTTCAGGACCTTTCAGTCCTGATCAAGTATATTCTCACCTCAGTTCTCAAAATGTAAGAATTTCTTCACATCTTCTACAGCTCCCTGAAAAGTAATAATTAAGTATGGTCTGAGTGATCTCTCCCCCATCTCTTCATGCTTTGCGGTTTTGGTTGTAAAATTTTCAACAGAGATGCATGAAAACTATAGCATGAAATGGTGACAAAGCTAAGAATGCTCTTTGCTCTGACTAAACTGGGTTTTTTGTGCCCTGTAGCTGCTCAGCTGTAACTCAGTGGTAATTAATGGATCAAAGTTGTAAAACTGTATGGTTATGGCTCCTGCAGCCACTGCAAAGGCCTTGATAGGCTGGAAGAGAAGACTCGGGAATGGTGCAGGTAGTAACACACATGTTGTACCTGGATTCATTTAAAATACATAATTTACACAAAGCTGAGACTTATAAGCCTCTGATATACCATTAAGAGTGTCCTGACCCATTTCTCCTCTGAGAATTTCTTGCTGAGTGAAGTTAACCATGTCAGGTATCTGATTTCCACTCGAAGTTGTGTTGCATATCCACAAAGTGTACACTTCTTTTACATGGGGACTTTGATTGCCAAGTGGAAGATTTTTCATGAGATGCTGCAAGGGCAACAGCTTGCTGAAGTCTACGTGACAGCTTTCAGCCCCAGACGTGTTTGGCTCTTCTTCTCAGCTCTTATAAAGCAATAGATTGTATGACATGAATAAGTTCAAGAAGATGACAAGAAGAAAGATGAAGCACAGGATTTCATCCACTGTGAGTACTCCTAAGACCCTGTAGCATTACAAGACTTTTATTTATGTGGGATTGGTCATCCCAGGGTTAACCTTTGAACTTCTGGACATGCAGCCTTGACTTGACCACCTGAATACTTCAGCAAGCAAAGCCCTTTGCAGATTGGATCTAAAAACACAGATTTCTCAAATGTCTGTTCCACAATTGATCTCATTAACTGAAAAACAAATACAAAAAAAGAAGATCATTACACTGCAGCATTCTGGGAAGACACTAAGGATAGTAACATTACAAGCTGGAGGACTTGTTTTCACGGGGAATTCATAGGTCTTTGCCAATTGCAGCAAATCACACAGAGGATATCTGAGCAATGACATCAGGCACACTGTGGAGTCAAGAGGCAAGTTGGTGATAAAGTCAGAAGGAGGCAGACTTGGCAAACTGCATCATGCTCATGCCAGCTTGTGCCAGGGCACAGCAAAGTTTTGGCCTTGTGCTTGATAGCACGATGGACAGGTACAGAGCTAATGAAAGGGGTGGTGAAAGATGACCCAGGGAAGAGTCATGTGCAGGATGGAATTTATGGTGCTATTTATTTTGTGGTTTAATTGCTGCTTTCAGTCCTTCCAATTTTATATGCTCCCTGTGGGTTTTACTTTGATCTTGGGGCTGTGGGTTTCTGTTTGGTTTTAGTGGGTTTTCTTTTGTTTTGTTTTGGGTTTTGTTTATTTATTGGTGGTTGTTGTTCTTGTTGTTTTTCCTCAAAGAAAAAAACTGCAGGTTCTGATTTCCAGCCAATGAGTTTAGACTATTGACCCTTAAGAAAATGAGCCATTTCCAGGTTAGGGGAGATTTCTAAGCCCTCAGTTTGAATCAAGATCAGATTTAGCCCAGAGTAGAACTGTATCCAAATCAGGCTTAAGACCCAGTGGTGGCAAACTATGTCTATGAACTTGTCATTCTCTTAAATGCTCTGTTCACTTTGAGCTCTTGGCTTTGTTTAAATGCTGAGCTGAGGTTATAGGCCCTCATGTGGTCAGGAATTAATTTGTATCTGCAAAAAAAGAGTTGGATCAGTTAATCAGTGAGGTAAGTCTGTTGATTTGTCAAAGAAGAGTTGGAAGAAAGTAATGGTTTTGCATCACTCTGTTAGAATTCTTAAAATGTCCCTTTCAATATTTACTAGTGGAAATAAAATGCAGCAGAAGCATATCTCGGTAGATGCTTTGGCACTACTGAATTTAAATGTTTTTTAAGTGGCAAGGCATTTTCCTAGGACTGCAAAAATGAGAGAATCTAGCTATGTAATCTACCCCTATCCCTGCCTGTGCAACATTATATGACATTTGCTGTGTGTCAGGAACTTTTAAGACCACGTTATGGCAGCAGCCCTTGTGTTTGCAGTGACCCAGCCCACAGAGGGGATGGAAGAGGCTGTGCCAGTACAGGCACAGTAGATAATTCTGTTTGGTCCCTGCAGCTCTCTCACTCCTGTAAGTTTATGCCTATATCAGAGTAGCATTAACATCAGGTCTTTGTCTTCTCCCTCTCTGCCTAGAGGAAGTGTGCAACCAACCAAATGCTATCTTATGAAATGGATTGCTCGTTTCCTCTTTGCACAATCAGGGTAGGGTAGTGCATGTTTAATGTTCATATGACAAAGTGTTTATGTGTAAGGTCCCAGTCCCAGATCTCACCTACATAGTAAATAATGCTGGCTCACAAGCTTTAATACAGACCTGTGCTTAGAGTTCCACAGTGTTTTTATTCAGCTCTCAGGAGCATTCCTCCTTTTGTTTGGCAGGGCAGGCAAGTTTTCTGCAGACTGGCACACACAGTGGGCTCAGGGCAAATGGTCTGACCTGAGCAGGGTGTGCTGAATTTTCACCAAGCAGGGCTCTCAGGTAATTCCAGCCCAATCATTCAAGGAGAAGCTGGAGCATGCAGCATGCCATTTTGAGTTCTTGTCTTTCATGGACTGATCTCTCTCTGTCCTCTTTCTGATTTTTTTCAGTGGAGCATTGTAGAGAGGAGTTTGATTTCTGCCACTCTACCATTCCTCGACACTTGCAGACACATCTCCATATTTTGGAGTAGCAGAGTAGTCGGAAATGTCACATTGTCATCTCTTAAATATGTCCCAACATTGTTTGCTACCAAAGAAGTGAAATTGGATAGTTGGAAAGCAAATGATTAGCAGCAAAGCGTCTCTTCTGCCAGCCTGCTCTACTGTGCTCTGTGTGAGACCAAGGGGTTTCATCTGCAGACCTTGCCAAGAGCCTCAGATTCTGGGCAATATGAATGCAGAGAATTCATAACTTCATGAAGATCTAACCTTTAAGCTCCTGTGCCTATAGATTTTTGTTCTGACCTCTTTTCACAAGTTTTCAAGTCTATTGTTTGAAGCTGATAAGACCGCTAATATTCAAGTGTTGATTTGCCTCTTCCAGTTGTTACATCCTTTTCTTTAGCTTTCCAAGGACACTCACCTCAACTATCTTTATTTCTTTCTTTTTTTTCTTTTTAAGGAGACTTGAATTCTTCTGTGTCAGTAGCTTTTTTTTATCACCTTGAAGAAGGTTTAGTCATGTGCTAATTGTGCTGACAGTTTCCCATGCTAAGTGCAGGCAATTTAGACTGCAGTATTCCTGCTCATTCTGTGGGTTATTGCTTCAGCAGAAGCACCAAAGCAACCCCAGTGGTAGCTGTATTGGTAAAGCTAACACATGCTGAAGTCAGGTGCTCACTGCATGGATGGCCTGTTGCTGGCTCTACATCCTGAAGTGCGTGGTCTTCCCATTTTCTCTCTTAGCCAGAAGTGGAGTGTAATAAGTGCAGGATTCCTCCTTCAGCATCTTACAGATGTTGAGAAACTGATGAGAAAAATCAAGGGAAGAAAATGACTGAAATATTAATCAAGAAGGTTTTCTGTTTCCCAGTTTACTCCTTCCAGTCCCTAAACTACTGTGAAAATAAGACTGCATCTTTGGCATATGTATATCCACTACACCATTTATATGACACTAGGCCTTTTAATTAATCTTCAAGCAATTGATAAAAGGATTTTCCAAGCCACAAGGACTGATTAGAGCATCTTGAGCCTCAAGGGACCACAGGGATCATCCTTAATGTGTTCTGTTCTGTGCAGAGGAGGCACAAATGGATACTTGCAATATGTGCACACTGGTGAGATATGTTCACAGTCTTGGAACTTCCCATTCTTCATTTGCAGTATTAATGTTGTGCAACCAATAAAATACAGTAGGAAGAAACCCCAAACCAAACATCCCTTCTCATATTTATATTTATACCATTTAATCTTTGGTCAAAAACTTAATGGGGTGCTTTTTCAAATACCAGCACAAGGGAATACTCACAAAAATATGCAGGTATGCTGATGCATATGCAAAAAAGAAATTTTTGGTTTTGAGCTTATACCAGAATTTTTCCAAGTTCATGGCCTACAGGATGAAGCAAAGTTTCCTCTGGACAGTCTAGCACAAACTCAGCATTTAGGTTTCATTAAAGCCCCAGTCTGAGAGGTTAAATAGCATTAAGTGTTGCAGGAGCTTCATGCCACATCTCTGCAAGGGGAGTGGGTCGAGTTCATTCACTGTGAAGTAATGCTTGTGTTAATAGTTGGAGGTAGGACGATCCATGCCTGGAAAACCTGTGATCTTGATGATTTCAGTGCCCTCTCTGGCATCCTGTGAAAAATCTCACATGACAGCTTTGAAGATGGCTGGATCCCTTGCCAGTCAGCTGCTCCCTTCAGAAAATTCCTCCCCAGATATTCTCTGGATGCCAGAAATCCCCATCAAAACACCCGTCAGAAGGGAAAGAGCAGCGGCACTATGTAAACAGCCTGGGGAGTGCCCTCATTTCAGATGAGCTTGTGAAAAGCACTGCTAGATCAGTAACATCAACCCATTAAAATGTTGCAGTGCTGGAGCTCAGCTTGAGCCACTCAGTTCATCTCTGAGGTAGGGTTTGAAGCCTAGGTTGCGCCCCAGGCTCCTGGGGGAATCTTGTCCCCAGTGCTTAGGGGAATGAGCTGGAAGGTACATCCACGGGGCAGAAACACCTGACAAGAGAGTGACATCCTTTCAGTCAGAAATATATCAATAAAAAAGTATTTGTGCACGGGACACTACCTTTATGAAAGTAGCGTCTGCAGCTTAGGCAAGAGTGCTGTGGAGGTGAGGACAGCACCTCTCTGTGTGCCCCACAGGGCTTATGGATAACTCTGGAAAATGCTGCACCTGGGCAAGGCCATGCTCACCGGCAGCAGTGCCCTCCTTGCTTTAAGCATACAGATGCTGCAAGATCAATGTCCCTAGGGAATGGGATTTTTCAGAGATGTTTCTGAGGCCATGCTTGAAATACGTAGTGTTGGTAAGCAGCTTGTGAGGCGGCTCTGTTAGCAAGAGGTCAGCAAGTGAGGGAGCTCTCTCTGCTGACACAAGACTGTGTCATAGGACATATTTGAGATAGAAGTGGCCTGAGTGTAGCACAAAGCCCTTCTCAGTATCCTCTTCCCTAAGGCTTGCAATGTGTAGCTCTGGAGGAGCCCCCCACCTGTCTGCCACCATGTTCCAACAGTAATTTCAGGCTGCCTGACCTAGCAGGATTTGAAATGATGCCAGGATATGATTAATAAATTTCCATGTGCTTGCAGGAAAGCCAAGGAAAGCAATGCTGGGAACAGCTGTGGGAGGTTGCCAAAAGCATGAGGTGACCTCTACCATCATGGCTATGGTTGAGTAGGAATGTCTCCAGGCAGCAGAGTGGCCCCTGGAAAAGTCTGACTGGATCTGACCCCACAGTTCCCATTCCCTGGCTGAGCTCTCCTTTTCTGGGCAAGTGGGCACTGCTGCCTGAGTACCATTACCAGTCAGTCAGGAGAGGTGGCAAATCTCTTGGTGGCAGGGGGCAGACCCAGAGTGCCGGGGCCTCTGTGATGGCTGTGAAGGAAGAGGTGATGGCTGGTTTCACCTCTGTTTCAGTTGCTGGAGAAGAAGGACATTCTGCCTCCACTCTCCTGGAGTCCGGCTGTTCCTCCTGGGTGAGTGAAACCCCCCAGCTCGCTGAGGCAGTGGCACCCCAAACCTGTGTGAGGGCGTAAAGAGAAAGGCACTGTCCACAGGTACACAGGGCAGATATTGTTTTGTTGCTGCTTATTATGGGAAGTCAGGAAGTGGACTGTTCTGAGGGTATTTTTGACCATGCAGGCCTTCTCACTCAGCAGTAATCTAATCCTCACAGAGGCAGGGGGATCCCATGTACTGAGGTGCAGAGGGTAATTCTGCTGCCATTCTTCATGTCAGCCTTTTTAACTCACTCAGCAGCTTGCCACAGACTGAAAAAAACCAAGCATAAAAAGCCTTGACAACGGATGTGTAAAGTGGAATAAAATTGGAGAAAGGTAAATTGTATTTCTGAAACTTAGTAAGGTGTCAAATATTGATCAAGATAACTCTAGTCTTTGACAGTGCTAGAGAGTTTAATTTCCCCACTCATATATTAGGAAAATCTTTCTGTGTATAATGTCTCTTTTACTTTGGAAGAATAGCAATGCATTAAAAAAAGCCCTCATTTTCAGTTTAATGAAAACACATCTCACAGTGATTTTATATATTTCACAGTTGATTTAAAAAAATGCTCTCTCCCAGGAACAAAGATTTCCCATCTTATGAAAATGCAACCTCAATTTTCATTGGTTGCAAAGCTCATTTTTTGCTATAATTGGATATTAACACCCCTGACACTGACTGATATCAAAGGCAACATTCTGGCACTGAATGGGCAGGTTGGTAGTTGAGCTCATGACAGGGCTGCAAAGTGCTTCTGACTTCAGGTTTCAGTTTCCCAGGGGAGTCCCATGCCAGGCTATTCCCTCTTTCCTCAGAGGTGTGGGGAGCAGCATCAGGAGTGTGCCTGGCTGTGTCAGGTGTCCAGCTGCAGTGTATTTCCTGGTACCACAGGGATGCAGCGTCACAGTTAAAATATACAGATATCTCGGAGTGCTTGTAGTGAGATATCATAGAATATCCTGATCTGCAAGGAACCCACAAGGATCATTGAATTCCTACTGCTAGCCCTGCACAGGACAGCCCCAGGAGTCACACCACGTGGTGGGTGTATTGTCCCAACACTTGAAATATTGGCAGGCTTAGTGCCATGAAAAATCCATTTTTAATCTTCAACACAAAACCCATTTCTAATGTTCAACCTAAACCCCTCCTGACACAGCTTCATGGTGTTCCTTCATGAGTGTCAAAGACTTTGCAAAGGCCTTTTTGAAAGAAATGTGTGTGTGTATGTATTTGTGGAGTCCATGTACACTCATATGGATATATGTATTTCAGCCTAAACTTGGTTTCTTTTAGGTGTATGAATAGTCACTGAATGGGACAGTGGGGCTATTCCATATGGTTACACATGTGAAGCACACTGAGATAAGGAAACACGTTATTCCCAACACTTTCAAGATCCTTCTGTACAGTAAAGTCAAAAGATTTTAGGAGAAGTTCCTGAGGGAGGCTGGGAAGCCCCAGGATTCAAGAATATTTACCTGGGAAGAGTTGTACCCTGTGGTAGAAATAAACATTTACAGGCTCTTTTAAAATAAGAAATAACCTTAAATGTGAAGACCCATAAATGCATCTGCAGTTTATTGAACAGCTGCTTTCCAGGACATATTTACCTGAAGAAGGAACTACTTGCATGACATCTAGATCAGATCCAAAGGAGTTCACATCTAGGGGCCAAGATCAAACATAAGCTTGTAGGCACATTCATAACTTGAACATGCTGGGCATTACTTAATGTTTATGGCTACCCATGCTCGAGTCATGGCCTACATGTGTACCACTGTGACCTTTGTCAAATAAGAACATGGGGTGCTGGCTTAGTGAAATAAAATAATGGCATTAGGTGGCTTTGTTGGTATAGTGAGCTTTATTCTAACAGGACTGCGTTTCCATTCCAGCACAGACATGTTCCTACTGACCAGGAGGTGTTACAGCATGTGTATATTAAAGTCTGTAATTGAAAGGATTCATTGCTTCCCTCCTTGCCCATATCTGAAGGAGGAAATCCCTGTCCAGATGTGACAGCTGCATGGGATGAAAGGACACTTAGCTGTGGCAAGCTCAGTTTGCTGAGTGCTTTATGGGCAAACAGACATGGTCACTACTGGGGAAAACTGAACATTATGTGATGCAGTAAGAAGTTATTTACAGTAGAAAGTGAAAATGAATATGCAGTTGCTGAAGTACCAATTCAGCAGGCTTGGGAAGGCCAGAGTCTCTGGTCTGCTGAGGCCAGATTGCATTGTAGATAAAATAAGTAGTGCCCTTTCAGGTTTATTTTAAATTACATTTTGACAAGTTTTAGTCATGGCTTTCCATCAGGAAACTACAGATCTCTTTCCATAGAGAACCAGTAGTCCTAGTGCCTGGAGTCTCAAGGCACCTGGGTGAGGTGGTATGTCTGGTACAACAGCCCAGCAGAAAAGACAGCCTCACTTAGTCACTGTCTTCTTGCACTAGAAATGCCATAATAGACATGGCAAATTATTAGGCACCTGGTCAGAGTTCAAAATGCAGGCCTTTAAAGCAGGGAGATGGTAAGATTAGAAAAGCTGCTCTTCCTGTGAAAGGAGTCATTGCTCATGAAAAACTGCCAGTGAACTTTTCCTTGCCCTTGAGTGCTGGTCGACCACTGTGGCACACACAAGCACTCCCCAGGAGAAGATCCGTCTCCTGCATGGAGAGGCTTACCAAAGTCAGTGATGTCACAAACAGTGAGTGCCAGAGCCACCTAAAGGCTGGGAGGTGGCTGGGGAGGCAGGCACAGCCATGGGGAGCAAAACTTTCTGCTTGCAATGCTGGAAGAACCAAGGGCATCTACTTTTTGATATGGAGTTGGGTGAATAGATGGGTGCTGCTCTGCCAAGCTCCCCAAGACCTGGATTGCTGATGGCTCCGTGTTGTGGAAAAATCCTTGAGCCAGTGGGAATTATCCCAGGTGCCCATTCAGGCTGTCCTCTCCTATCTCAGGGGAGCTGAGTAGGTCAGACCTAGGATGGAGTGATTGGAATTTTGATGCTTGAGTTAAGAGGGCCTCATGGCTCATTTGAAACTAAGCCTGAGCTAATTAGTCCCTGAAGACAGCAGTTCAGAAATAACCTGTCTGGCTCTGGGTGTCATGGTGGGAAAAGATGAGGAAAGCTCATCTCTCCCATTCTGTGCTCTCGCCTGGCACACGCCGTGAGGTGTGTCTTGGCTGGCTCCAGCCCAGCCCTGCCCTGTCTGCTGAGGGGTGAGGGATAAAGGATTTTCTAAATGCTTTTTCCTGAGTTATTTTGGCTCTGCCAAAAGGCCTGTTGTTTTGTGTTCAATTACTGTCGTTGATCTCCTAGATTAAAAACCAGAGCAGGTTCTCCCTGCACCTGCTGGCACTGTTTGGGTTAATCCTGGGTACTCAGCCAAGCCAGCTCTGGCAGCAAGGGCAGAGCCTGCAGGCCACTGCCTCTTTCTTCCTGTCCCTGGTGAAGACACAAAGTGAGACAGCCCCTGGCCTTTGCTTCACTTCTGTCCCACCTTTCTGCAGTGCTTTAGAGCCCTAAGTATAGGAAAGGGATGTTTCCAGAGGCAGGGAATATCAGGCATTTCAAAGTTTCTGATAAGTTGATACTCACAATGGAAAAAATAATACCACATTTGTATCCAGAGATAAGATCAATGGAATGAGTACAGAAGTCTCTTATTAAACAACCATAAGCCTGATGCTATAATTGTTAATATATATATATTATATAAACCATTATATATATTAAATATACTTGTTTCCTTATATTTAACTGCTATGTTCTGATTTTTCCTCCTCTGGATGAGGCAGGATGTTGTTCTCTTGCTGTCTTTATGATTTTTAGCTCGCCTTCTGCAATGAAATAAAAAACCAGACCTCACTTAAAAAATATGTGGTCATGTTTCTTAAATGAAACAGTGTGCTGCTGAGAGTACCAAGACTGTAGCTCAAGTTGCTGATCACAAACTGCCAAAGTGATTTTTCTTTCAGGATATTGCCTTTCACTGAACCTGAAGATTGACTTACAGTTTGTTGGACCATACATATCTGTTGGACCACGGATATCTGTTACACTTAGGAAGAGTGATTAGCAAACACTGGCAAGGCATTCTCCTAAGTAATATGGTACTATTACTCACTGCTGAATTTAAATGAAAAGATAAAAGTTACAAGCCTAATTCTATGCAGGTTTTGCTTCTGTTGTTTATTACATATTTCCAAAGTAGCAGATAAGAATGCTGGTGTTTTTAAAGCTGTACTTAAGAACTAACAAATCAAAGATCCTTATTAAAGGAGCTTCTATTCAGAGCAGCATAGTCAGATCTTAAGCTAGAAGCGCAGGAGAAAACCTTTAAAACACTGCAAGATAAGAAGTGCTTTTGTAGAAATTGTCCCTTTCAACTGACAACCGAGGTTGTATTTATTTTGTCATAAAAAATAATAATTTGAAAAATTGAAAGTGCTATTCTTTTAAAGGGATTTTATACTGCTTTAGCTATTGCTGGTAGCAGCACTGCTCTTAGGAAGATGTGTTTTGCCACTGAGAACTAAGGCAATGACTATCTGGTCCTGAATTCTCCCATCAGTCAAGCAGCAGTGAAATGTTTTTCGAGTCAGACCACACACAAACCGGGACATGGCTTTCTGCAGAAGAGTGGCCACTCTAAGAGGATGCTCTTAGACAAGTCTTCCTGCTTGTACAGGTGTATCAGAGCTCATGAGACCCATTGGGTCATAGCCTTTAGAAGAGAGCCCATAGCAGTTTGGTGTTCAAAAGAAGGGCTTAAAATTATGGAATAGCTTGAATGTACATGGGGAAGCTGAAAAGAGTTGGTAGAGGCAACCTTATCCTCATTAGAAACATCTTAAATCACTGCATGAATGTCCTTTCTCATGTTTCCAGCACAGATGCTGGAGATAATTCTGAGTCTATAAAACTTTGCTGGATATAGCTCTGTTTGCAGGCTCTCATTCCAGTTTTGAGGAGTAAGTACATTCTTGTCCGGTCTTCATAGTGATATAGTTTGGAAAAAACAACGTGCCAAAGCAGTTCTCTTCCATGTGGTCCTCCTTCAGCACAGATGGCTGCAAGTTCTGTGCCTGCCGAGTGAATCACACACTCACACCTTTCAGTTTACAAATGTTTTGAAATGTTGTGGGGATGGGAGTAGGGTGTTTGGCTACCTATGCTATTTATTCTCTTTAAATGAGCATTTGCCCTTTAATCTTGCTAAGAAACACAGTTTAACTCAGAGGGCACTCAACTGTGGAACTTGATGGCTCATAAGGGGTTGGAGCAACTTCTTGCCATGTAAGTCTCAGTCTAGTGAGGTACCAAGGATATGGAAAGGTGTCAAGTAATGCCATCTCATGCTCAAACACAGTTGTGGTTGTCATTCAGCAATGAGCTTGCATATATTTTTCAATTTAATCTTATTGGGTTTAATGGGATTTGGAATGTCCCCAGTGTTTGTGCTACGGCTGTGCAATCATCTGACTTGGACCTTCAACCAGAGGCTGCACAAAAGCAAACTGTGCAAACCTGCTTTCACCCTTGCACCCAACACCTGTGACATTCTGCTCCTCACAGACCTCACTAAAATGAAGACTTCACCTCTTGGCTGGTACTGAAAAGCAGGTTAGTCAAATGTCTGCTAGGAATGGATCAGGTGTACTTTCTCCTGCCTTGGACTGGAAGAATGGCCTTCCACAAGCAATTGCAACCCACTTTTCTGAAATTTCTAGGAAATTATACCACCTGATAGTTAGATTATTAGATGGATGACAACTACAGCTACTAGCTAGTGGCCAGAATTAAAAGAGATCTTAAATATTCAGATTTTTCTGTAGCTGTTAAACCTTTCTTACTTTACTTAGGCATCACTTCAAAGAGGAGGAGACTGGGGGAAAGAGAATGTTCCTGTTGGAAAGAGAATGCTTTTCAGCTTGTAGATTAGAAGACATACTTTCCATCCCATTTTACCTGTCACTTCTCTCAAGTGTTGACACAGACAGAAAAAAAGTCTAGATCAAAAAAAAGGCAGTTGTAAGCCTCTTGGGCAGCCAAGTTCAATGTCAATCTTGTGAACTCCCACCCTAAGCTGTTGCTTGTCTCTGGCTAAATCTGCCCTGTAGCTCTGTTTCTGTGGTAAAATTTCCATCTCATCAGATGCTGGCCATAGATGCAATTAGTCAAATCCAAATGTATTTGTCTGAGTACAAAAAAAAAAAAAAAAAAAAAAAAAAAAATATCTTTGGTGAATTTCCCAGATACACTTTTCTACCTTTTTCACCTTGCAAAGGAAAGACTTAATTTTAAGTCTACTTCTTGACTTCTGTCATACTTTGCTTCTGAATCCCTAGTTAGCATCCTTGTCTAGGTGACAAGGGATTCTCAAGCCAGTTTCACATTAGGGTGCAGTTACAACAAGAGAGACTGTGAAAAACTGACTTAAAAATAATCATTACCCTGTAAGCTGGATTGCCATTTGGGGTGGCAAGAGAATGATGGAACAGAGACAGTTGCACCCATAAACCATCTAGTTGTCACTTTCAGTTCCCAAATTTTGTTATTTTTCCAGTGAGATAGCTTTATTCTGGGGAGTCAGACTTATATCTTATCTCAAAATTTAGTATTTTGGCTCCTTCTTTAATCAGCAGAGATCAGTTTGGTGCAGACGAGGGAGCCTCGGGGAAGAAGCAGATGCCCTACCGGAACAGATGGGCTTCAGCTCTTTAATGTTGGCTCCTCCAGCCATTTGACACTCCAGGGCAGATGAGACATCTGCACAAGGCTGGTAGACGTGATGTAAGATGGAGAAAGCCCACATTCTTTCTGATGAAGCAACTGGATGCCAACCAGGATACTTCACAACACCTAAAATAGCATTAGACACTTGCTTTTAGGCTACTGAATCCTGGGTTTAGAGAGTTTAATTATTTCTAGATTCATCAGTTATACAGAATAGAATACAAGTTAGTCTTTCATTTGTAAATCTGCAGATGACCCTAAGGTGGAAGCATGTGTTGATCTGTTGGAAGGTAGGATGGCTCTGCAGAGAGACCTGGAATGATTGGATGGATGGGCAGAGTCCAATAAGATGAAGTTTAATAAGTCCAAGTGCCAAGTCTGCATTTTGGCCACAATAACCCCCTGCAGCGTTATATGCTGGGGACAGTGCCCAGGAGGAAAGGGACCTGGGGGTGCTGGTGACAGCCAGCTGAACATGAGCCAGCAGTGTGCCCTGGTGGCCAAGAAGTCCAACAACATCCTGGCCTGTGTCAGGAATGGTGTGGCCAGCAGGAGCAGGGAGGTCATTCTCCCCCTGCACTCTGCACTGGTGAGGCTGCACCTTGACTGCTGTGTCCGGTTCTGGTGCCTCAGTTCGGGAAGGACACTGAGATGCTTGAGCATGTCCAGAGGAAGCAATGAGGCTGGTGAGGGGCTTGGAACACAAACCCTGTGAGGAATGACCAAGGGATCTGGGGTTGTTTAGCCCGGAGAAAAGGAGACTCAGAGGCGACCTTATCACTCTCTGTATCTGTGGCTGTAGTCAGGTGGTGGTTGGTCTCTTTCTCCAGGTATCAACAGACAGGATAAGAGGACACAGTCTTAAGCTGTATCAGGGGAGGTATAGGCTGGATATTAGGAAAAAGTTTTTTATGGAAAGAATGATGAAGTACTGGAATGGTCTGCCTGGGGAAGTGGTGTGGTCACCATCCCTGGATGTGTTTAAAAAACTATTGGATGTGGCACTCAGTGCCATGGTTTACTTGAGGTGTTTTGGCATGGGCCAAAAGGCCCTCTTATATATATATATATAATATATAAGAGGGCTCTTATATATGTATATATACACAAGAGCCCTCTTAAAGATAAATTTGAGAAAAAAAGATTAAATATATTTTTTGCAGTCCAAGGCAAAAAAATCCACTGTCTCCAGTGACATAGAAATTTACCTTATGGTAATCATCTGACATTTCCACTGTGATTTCAATAATGTCACCAAGAGTCTGAGGACTAATCCAGGCACAGAGCTGCCTTGATTTGCATTAAATTTTTTGATTTGCACACACAGTAGTTAAGGAAACACACTCTGTATTTATATTGTGCATCTGTATAGTGTAGCTCATACAAGCCCAGGTTTGTTAAAAATCACAGGGATTAATGGTGGGGTTGGCAGTGCTGAGTTAACATTTGGAGCCAATCTTAGAGGCCCTTTCCAGCCTTAATGATTCCAGGATTCTAAGTCAATAGAGATTCTTCCATCTAATTTTTTTAAATACTTCTAATATTTGTCTGCAAAGTCTGATTTATGAATACTTATTCCTGTTACAAAACCAATTGCTTCATTATAAGATTGCTTGGGCTACTCATTAGTCATTCATTTGAAATTACTTTAAATACACTTTTATTTTCCTTCTAGAAAAACACCACATTTTTCACAAGTGGGAGAGAAGCAAGGAGTTTCTTCAGTGGGATACCATTACTCAGAACCTGCATTCATGTTATTCAGCCATTTAATCAACCCTCACCTTGACAAAATCCCCATTGGCTCCAGTAGCTTTACCTGAACAAGAACTTGAAGACTTTATTGCTTGGCAAATATTGTTACAACAGGGGATAATTATATATCCCACCAAAAAAAACCCCAAAACAACAAAAACAACAACAAAACAACAACAACAAAACCAGAGAAAAACCCCAAAACCCAACAAAAGAAAAAGATCAAACAATCCTACAAAACCAAAAAAGTAAGCCAAAGCCTGTAGCCCTGAGAGTGTTCATCCTTGACACAGCTAGCTTCACTTGGTCCCTTATTTGTGTGTGTAGTAACCAGCCCAAAACAGATCGAGTGAGGGCAGCCCCTGCTGTTAAACTTCCAGTTCAGTATATCAAGATACAATCTTAGCTCAATAAAAAGCCATGTGGAATTAGTTCAAGATCTTTCCTTGCCATTAGGAAAGAGCAGCAGATGGCATTGAGTCCTTCTCCAAACAGCTGGCTGAGAAATGGTAGAGGGACCACAGGAGGTAAGACAACACCCCATGGCAAGGCAGGGGGCTCCTCTGTGAAGAGCTTTCAGAGAGTTCAGACAAAAGTTCAGCTTTAGTGACTTCTCTCTGCAGGGAGCAGCAGCTCTCCAAACAGGTGGGATAAATAAGCAGATGAGAAAGAGGTGGCACCAAAGGAAAAATTCTGTCCCAATTTAAAACAGAGACAAACTGAGATTAATGATAAAATTCAAACTAGAACAATAAGGCAAACAGCTTCAGATTTAGAAAAATTAACTACAGAAGGCTTGAATATATCCTCAAAACTCATTGCTGAGGGAAGCAGAAGTGTGTGACTTGATAATTAAACAGGAATTAATCAGTGTCAAATAAAAAAAAGAAATCCATGGATAGATTATGTTGCCTCTGCTGTCAAGGTATGAAAATGAGGGCAAAGGATCTGATTTACCCATCACTTCATGCAGTCAAATGCACTTTCCACATCCAGCAGTGTCAGAGGCTGTGCCTCTCTGTTTCTTCCCTGCAGTTTTTCTCTCTAGCCAATTTCTTTGTGCAAGTGCATGGCATCTAAATGGTCTTGACCATGATAAGAGACACTTAAAGAAGCTGGGTAAAAACCTTAACAAGGAAATTACTAGTTAAAAAACCTCTAACAATTTGTTAATTCTGGTATTACAATGTGTGCTTAAATAATACTCCAGGGCTCTTCACTTAAAGAAAAGTGAAGGAAGCTCCTGCTCAGCCCACCAAAAATTTTTGACACCTGTCCCCTTGTTTTTCTTGCAAGACAAGAAGACATCTTGGTTTAACAGACAACATAGATGGACACAGATGGCGCAGAACACACCTATCATCACATGAATGAAGCTCTTCAGGTTAATCCAGAGCAGCCTAAATTACAGAGGAAGGTTAGATTATGGAAATAAACACTCAGTTTAGAGTCCCATTCCTCACCATCTTGACTTTTGTGACAAGTCCAAGTGATGCAGCACTGGTTTCCCCAACAGCTTTGCTAATGAACTGCAGTGCTTGCACTGCCAAGGAAGGACAGAGCAGACATTAAATGCACTATACACAGCTGACAGCAGCCAGAAGCTGGTGACAAGGTGGGCGCAGCCTGGTGTCCCTCTTCTCAGCATAAATCTTGGAGCATTTTTTTCACTCCTTCATGCTCCTGAACATAAAGATCCCCTACATGTCACACAATTTAAAATTATTACTTAGAATCTCAGAATGGCTTGGGTTGGAAGGGACACAAAGAGCATCTAGTTCCAGCCCTGCTGCCATGGGCAGGGACACCTTTCACTAGACCACAGTGCTCAGAGCCCCATCCATCCTGGCCTTGAGCACCTTCAGGGGTGGAGCATCCACAGCTTCTCTGGGCAATTTGTTCCAGGTTTCTTATGTAGCAACACTCAGGTTTGCTCCTTTTGAGATGTGTGCCATCTCATTGTATGTGCAAATAAAATTAAGCCTGATTAACATGAAACATTGAATCAACTAAAGAAAAAAATCGAATTTTTGTCAAGCACTGAAGCAGGCTGCCCAGTGAAGTGGTTGAGTCACCATCCCTGAGCCAGGCAAGCAGAAGGCATCTAGCAAGGAGAATGAATTTCTTATTCTAAAAATAATGAAAACAGTATGTTTGGTTTGAGGTTCATATTCAGTGTTATCCTACACCTTTCACTGCCCTTATTCAGGAAGGCCACCAGAATTAACTTCAAGTATTAGTGACCATAAGCTGAGAATTCATTCCACAGCCATAATGAATTGGAAAAAAAAAATTCCAAACACTGAAGATCATGCTTTGGGTTAGAAGGGATTTTTAAAGGTCATCCAGTGCAATCCCTCCTGCAATGAGCAGGGACATCTTGAAGCAGATCAGGTTGCTGAAAGCTCTGTCCAACCTGACCTTGAACGTTTCCATGGATGAGGATCTATCTGTCCCCCAGCATGTATTGGCACCTGGGGTTGCCCCAACCCAGGTACAATGTCTTTCACTTGGTCTTGTTAAATCTTGGGATATTCCCATGGGCATACTTCTCAAGCTTATCCATGTCCCTCTGGATGGCATCACATCACTCAGGTGTGTCAGATGCACCACTCAGCTTGGTGACATCCGCAAATTTGCTGAGGGTGCACTCGATCCCTTTGTCTATGTCATTAAGAAGATATTAAATAACAGTGGTCCCTACATGGACCTCTGAGGGACTCCACCTGTCACCAGTGTCCATTGAGCCATTGACCATTACCCTGTGGATGTGACCATCCAACCAATTCCTTAGCCACAGAACAGTTCATCCATCAAATCCATCTCTCTCCAATTCAGAAAAGGTTGTTGTTGGGGATCCTGTCAGAGACTTTACCATAGTCCTGATAAATGACATCAGTAGCCCTTCCCTTGTCCACCGATGTAGTCACTCCATCATAGAAGGCCACTAGATGGATCAGGTAGGACTTGCCCTTGGCAAAGCTGTACTGGCTGTTTCAAGTCACCTCCCTGTTCTCCATGTGCCTTAGCAGAGCTTCTAGGAAAATCTGCTCCATGATTTTCCCAGGCACAGAGGTGAGGCTGAGTTCCCAGGATCCTCCTTTCTACCCTTTTTCCAGTCACCTGTAATTTCACGTTACTTTTCAAGTATCATGGGGACTGGCTTGGCAACTTCATCAGCCAATTCCATCAGGACCCTGGGATGCATCTCCTGGCATCCCATAGACTCATGCACAATCAGATTCCTCATGTGATCACAAACCTGATCTTGCTAGCAGTGCATGAGCGAACTAGAGCATGAGTGAGAACCAGAGACCATGTTGCTCTCCAGTTCCTGTCTTGTGGTCCACTCACTCGAGAGGTGTGGGAGGAAAAGCTGTCAGTGAAGACTGAGGCAGAAATACTGCCAAGTACATCAGCCTTCTCTTCAGCTGCTGTTACCAGTGTGTCAGCCTTGCTTGTCATGGATGGTACAGTTTCTTTGACCTTCCTTTTCTGGCTGAAATATCTACAGGGGCCCTTCTCATTCTGCACATCCCTTACAAACGTGGGCTCCAGCTTTACCTCAGCCTTCCTCACCTCATCCCTATACAGCCAGACTGCATCCCTGTACTCTTTCCAGGACACCTGCCCTTGCTTCCACTGCCCATGAATTTCCTTCTTGCCATTTGGTTTAACCAGCATGCCCCAGCTCAGCCAAGCCCCTCTCTTGTCTTCTTTGCCCAATTTCTTGCTCCTGGGAATCTCAGTCTCTTCCACTCTGTGGAAGGTTTCCCTAAAATCTACCAGGTCTGTACTGCTTCCTTCTCCCTGAGGGCACTTTCACAGAGGGTCCTATTTACTAATTCCTTGAAGAGCTGAAAGTTGGCTTTCCTGAAGTTTGCTTTCCTAAAGTTGAGGGGCCTAACTCCACTGCTGATTTGATCCATATCTCTCAGGACTGCAAACTCCACCAGCATATAATCACTGCAGCTGAGGCTGCCTCCTATACTGACATCCCAAAATAACCTGCTTGTGTGGGTGACCACCAGATCTAATATCTCATCTCCTCTGGTAGGGCTTGCTATTACACAGGTCAGGAAGTTATCCTGCACACATTCCAGGAGTCTCCTGGATTGCCTACAACCATCATGCTACTTTTCCAGCAGATTTCAGAGCAGTTCAAGTCTCCCTGGAGGACAGTAGCCTGTGAGCACAATACCTCCTGTAGCTGGAGCAAGAAGGCTCCATCAACAGGCTCCCCTTGATCCAGGGCCTGTAGGCACCAACACAAGTTTCTCTTTGCTGACTCGGTCTCTGGTTCTTGTCCCAGGCTCTTGACCTGCTGTCGCTATAGGACACGAGAAAGCACAACGCGAGCCACCTGCCACCTTGCAAGGCAAAAAAGAGAGCGTTTATTTTCTGACTCCAACTTTTATACTTCTCCAAAGGTGACAGTGGATTGGAGAGTGAATGGGCCACCTCTCCGAAGACATTGGACAAAGCACTAGTACATCAAGTCTCTCCACCCCCATGGAGGAATGCAAAACAACACGTTATTTACAGAAACTGTGTGGGAAAGTTTCCCAATAGAATGTAAACTCAGAAGGCTTTAGAAAACTCAAGAATCAGGGCGACAACCTGCTCATCTCTGTTCGTAAGAAACAACTCTCCACATTCAATCCAGCTCTTGGTGTAGAGGGCAGCTCCACCACCTCTCCTTTCTCCTCTGTCCCTTCTAAGCATCCTGTAGCCATTGACAGTTGCACTCCAGTCATGGGATTCATCCCACCAAGTTCAGTACTGGCAGCTAGGTCATAGATTTCCAACAGCAGAATGGCTTCCAATTCCTGTCTGTTTCCCATGCTGGCTGCTTTGGTGTAAAGGCACCTCAGCTGAACTGTCACCTAGAGAAACATTCCTTAATTTCTGTGAGATATTTCACTGGTGTTTCCCTGTAAGGGATGTCAGCTGAGAACAAATTCACCTTGCAGTTGTTTATACTTCAGCAGACTATGCCAAGACCATGCTGTAGACATTTAGCTGGCTGCTGACAGATGTCTCCGGCAAAAAGAATGAGGAGACTCTGCTGTAGAAGAATGACTCTGCCATTTTTCATCAGTCATTCACCAGGTCACCCAGGCCCTCCAGCAAATCCTGCAGCAGCTCCAAGACCATGAATGTTTTAATCAAAGATTCGAGGCACACACTGAAAATATGAGATAATATCTGAATTCCTGTAGTGGAAAAAACAATGTTTATTTTCCATTTTTTGGTTGGTTGGTTGGATTTTTTCAATTTCCTTATTAAAATGCAACAATCTCGTGTTTTTGATTAGTGATATGGTTTTGGAGGTATATAGCTCTCTCTGTCTTCATGAAGATCTCTTTCCTAGGTGCTACTGAGTTAGAGACTGTGTATTATGTGGTACTTGTCAGCACTGAATTTCATTTATCATATTACCACCTCTCATAACATGCCAGAGATCCTTCTGGAACTTTGCAGCTTATTTTTCTTTTCACTGTCTTGAATAATTCTGCATCGTCATCACATTATTTCCCCTACATTTTAGGAATACACTCAGCAGCACTGGTTCTTCTGGGTCACTGAAAACCTGACCATTTATGGTCTCCTTCCTGTTAAATTATTAAAACAAAATATAAACTCCTTAATCCAACAAAACTCAATTTCTGTAAGGATCTTTAGTGAGTGATCTATGAAAAGCTTGTGGAAAACCATGTACGCTGTAAACTGGAGGACCATTCATGACATGCTTGCAGACATTGCCAAAGAACACACAAAACCTTCTTTGTTTTATCCTCTTTGTTTCTAAACCTCTTGTTTATCACCAGCTCTGCTGTTCCTCTCAGTTTAACCAGCACTGTCAGACTTGCCCCACTGTTCCCTACATGCGTCCAAGACTCCCTTAGAAATACCACTCCCATTTGTACAATTTCCTGTGCTTGGCTATCAAGCCTAGTTTTAGATGCAGGCACCACACATTGGCCTGGAGCTGGAAATACCACTGTGGAGTTCTGAGTAATTACCATCTGGTCCTGTTCATCTGTGGCTATTGATTTAATTGACAAGAATATAATTTAACTTTTCAGGTTTAACTCTGCTGTCCTTCGGCACAAATCTGGCAGGCTTCTTGCTCCTGATAGGTATAATGGCTGTAATATTTTCATTCCTGTTTATCACAGCCTTTTAAAGTTTTGATAAATTTACCTCATTTTTGTGATATAATTGGTACTATTAACAGCAGACAAACTTTTAAATTTGTTTTAAAATTGAAACACTGTAATCTATAATCCAAAAATAGGAATATAGCTTTACTCTGCTTGTACATGGAAGAGAATGCTACTGCTGAGTTCAGTAACACAGTCAGGAAAAAACTCTTTCCATCTTTCCTGATAGTTTAATAGCACTAAATGGGAAAAAGATCCACACAATTAGGTTTCATATTACCAGACCTAATGCCCCCCAAACCTACACAATTCACATTAAAATCCAGACATTCTAGAAATATTTGAAGTTTGCTTTACTTCATCACATTTAGGAGCCTGTTGCATTTTGTCTTCCACCAGCGGTGTAGATGGCAAAATTCCCATGAGTATTTAGAGAAACAGAAAAGCCAACCAAATAATTCAGAGCTTTGTGGAATTGGATGTTGAATTGATAACTGAAAAATGCCCTTTCACATATAGAACTGAGGTGCTGTATTGTCCTCAGCCTACCCATTCACAGAAGTCTGGAGAAATTGTAATTCCATGGGGCTACCCCTCCAGACAACAGCCATTTTCAATGTTAAGAAAGAAATACTTGGAGATTGAGTGTGGAAAAACAAGTATTTATAGAAAGTATATAACAAAATTATGTCAACAAAAGTTACATCTCAGAGCATCAGTGTTGATTCCTCCACGAGTTATAAACAAGAAATTGAGCCATGCTGCATGATTCATAAATAAACGGTAATAGTGTCTCTACAGTTTCCACCCTTGCTACAAGAGATGCATTACAGAGTAAGACAATTCCTTTGATTTCATTTAATGAATAAACTGTTTATGTCCAGCATCAGTCCCATTCCAAAGCTTAGGACAGAGCTCTGACAGCAGCACCAGTCTGAGTTGCATTCACTCCTGGTGACAAACACAATAAAGATGACAGCAGGAACGTGCCTACTAAAAGGACCTCATTTTAAAAAAAGCCATGGCAGTCATTCTAACAGCAGCCTATTTTCATTTCCAATAACAGCTACTCACCTGCCTCAGGACCACTCATTTGCACTACTTGTAAAGTCTGGCAGGTCTGTGGAATGCAAAGTTTACAATATCAACTTAATACAGTTAATATCTTAATACTAGTTCCCAAGTATAAATTAAAAAGTATCTTTTAATTATCACATTTCAGAGGAAAGAAGCTGGTGAGCATTTTAACGTGCAGACAAGTGTTTCCTATCCTTGGTGTCACTCCTAGAGACATGCAGCAGCCCACACATGGAGCAGGTGCTGTGACAGAAAAGGTTCATTTTTTTAACTTTGCCACTCTTCAAGAGAGCATTACCGAAATTCAAAAGCTTTTCACCCCAAAATGAAAATTCCTATAAATTGAATTAAAAATCCAAATTTCCTCTGCCTCCCCCATTTCTTTCACCAGCCTTCACCCATTCATTAATTAGCCAGGGGTTGTTTTCTAGCTTTATGACTTTCAAAGTAGCTTTAAAATTTTTCTGTCTTCCAATGGGATTGAATTTATTTTGGCAGTATCTTTGCAAAGAAGGAGAAGGGAGGGCAGAAGAGCAGCAAAGGAATAAATTCTCCAATCCTTGAAATGTGTAAGGAATACTCATCTGGTTCATCTTCAACGCATATGACATCCATCTGTTTTAAAATAATCAGCTGGAAGATCTTTTGATAAAAGCAGGATTTTAATTATTTTAATTTGTTTTTCATCCTCTTTCAGTCCATACAATATTTCCTATGGTTATGTCCTGCAGTGAAGATGATGAGAAAGTTGTTTTTTCCTCAGGACTGACACTTCCCCACACTGTCTGTGACTCAGGGCAGGGAGGGTACCCAGAGCTTCCCCAGCCAGACGCTAAGCAGGGCAAGGAAGACCTGACCTTTTCCTAGTAGTGGGAGCTTCATGAGCTTTTCCCTGTGCTTGGGCTGCTGCCAAGTTGCCACACTCATTATTTATGCACTAGTTTGCCCACAGTAAGTTGCTGGCTTGGTTCAGCTCCGCTGACGTAAGGCAAACACAGGGAACGGCGTCGTCTGCAAAAACAGAACAAGAGTCTGGAGGAGCCGAGAAAGGTTTGTATGCTTGGGGCTTCAAAGTCTAAGAGGGTTTTTGATTTTGTGCTGCACATGTGGAAGACTTAAGTGTAACATGGTAAGTGTAAGTTCTTCGAGTGCTGCCTGGTAACGTTACTCTAAATAACCTGGAACCCGACTGGCTGGAGAGGAAAGTTATTCTTTTCAGGTGCACGCCTGTATAAAATACCTCTGGAGTGTGCATCTACCCACAGGAAACCTCCCATGCCTTCTGTCACATCAGGTACCCACACAGCTGCCCAGCTAACCTCCTCTGACGTGCCTTTGTGTTCCCTGCTAACTAACAACAGGAACACATTTGTCTGAATTCTTGTATTTCAGGTCAGCTTTGTGAGCCAACAGAATCCAGCTCTGTGTTCCGTGCGGAGTGACGGTCACTGCGGTATTTGGGTGTGTTTACCTTGTAGCTTCAAATATGACATAGATCTACTACAGCGATATTCCTAAGGCTGACATTTCCTTTATTTCTTACCATTGCTATTGTTGGTGTTTATTTTTTTTTAAATTTAGTGCATGGTAACATGAGAAAATTGCATGAGCTCCAAGAAACAGATGTTAATGTATGGTACAAGTATGGTTAAACCTGATCTTGAAAAGAACAGACTGCACTTGCAAAGAACAGACTGCACATGTGAGCAAATTAAATTGGCTTTTGCACAAATATTTCAACTAACACAGACTACACTGAGCAACTCTGTGCTGAGATGAAACACATTTCAGCAGAGTTGTGTGTACAGCTGAAGACTCAGTGACACAGCACTGCTCAATAACCTATTTTTTGGCCACGTAACTGGATATTAAAAGCTCTTTCTAAGGAATTGATTTCAGCAATTTAAGAGGCACAAAGTTCATTCTTATAGGGAATAAACTTTTACCTTAAGGTTTATCATCATCTTACAATTTGCCCCTAAGTGTTACCTTGTTAATTTTATGTAATATTGTCAAATAGAGAGAGTTTTGTGAATTATTCATTCTTCCTTAGGTTCTGAAGAAATCTAATGTGATTTAATTTTGTTTTGTTCACAACAGCTTAAGACTATTAATGAAGTCAATATTGGTTTCAAAACTCTGAAAGAACTTAGATAATTATTTCCCAAAAAGACTAATTTGGAAAAAACCCTGGCTGCTAACATTCAGAAAGTGCCAACATTTTCTAAGGGAACAGATTTTGCTTGCAACATTATCAAACCAAAATTCTTTTAGAGATATATAATTTTTAGTAAAGTATGGATCAGAAAAATGTCAAAACAGTGAGAAATGTTACTTTTTGTAATTCTATGAGCATAGCAGCAACTTGAACTAATACACATAGAGAATGCAATAATGCAAACACCACCTATTTGCAAACAGCCTCTCAATATTCACTTGTGCCTGTAGCCTTCAGGAAGAGTTTGTCATTTAAAATGACAAATAAAGCTGTGCATCATTAAGGCCAAAATATTAATATACTTGAATTCTTGAATTTATAAGACTAAAACTTTTAACTCCTATGAAATAAGTAATTGAATAATTATAGCAATAGAATGAACATGCGGATATAATATATATACACAGTCATATTTCTGTGTATAGCAAAAGCTACACCACTACAAGGTATTAGTATAACATCCAGAAGCTCCAGCCAAAAACCAGAGCCCAGTGTGTCAGGTGACAAACAAACAGTGAGTGCAGAGTGTTTATCCCCCCAAATCACCACCTAGGAGCTCAGGCAACTTATGGACTTCAGGACCACACCAGCAGCAGGGTAGCCACTGGTGTGGATTTTAGGCCTCCTGATCATTTTAATGAATTTAGTAAAACCAGCAGACTCCCATTTTAGAAGAACTCAAAGGACAAGTGAGGGAAAGCATAACAATTTTTATTTTGAAAATGTAACATAACATGTCTAATAGAGTTAGAGCTCAGTCTGAATGAGTGATAAATAGGGTATAGATATATATCAGGATCAGAAATACAAATTTATTTGCTGCAGATACTTAATAGCTGATCAACAAATTTGTATTTATAAAATATGTTTCCAAACTGTTTTCTGGAATTCACTGCCACCCACAGCCAACTGAAATTTTGACCTGTAAGAGCTTCCTCAAGCAAGGAAAAAAATACAGGGGGATCACTTTCCACCCAAATGGACAAATTAACAGTTTATTCATTAAACAAGCCTTGTGGTTTTATACATAGTAGAGTACTGGACAAGGTAAAGTTTTCTCCTGCTTTTTAGTTTCAGGATTGGTTTTTATCTGAAATAGCACCAATCATGCTACAAGAGCAATACAAAAAAAAACCCCATCAAAACAAACACTCACCCCAAAACTCCCAAATATGAGAATGTAGTGCTCTGCAGGTTTCAACATAAAATGTTCAGAAGACTGTGTCTTCAAACTAATGTTTACTGGCTGTAGCCATTTCCAGTTCTGACAGATTCTTCTCTTCTCCTTATGTACTTTCCCAATTGCACAAGTCTGAAAATATTTTTCATAGACATTTCCTAAAACATTAAAACATGAGCAGATTTTATTCTAGCTTAAGACATGAAAAGGAGACATTGCTCAAATCCAGAAAACCATTGCTGTTGGAAGGAGGCACACTGTGACATGTGGAATGTGAACATGGATGCACTCACTCATGTCAGGGAATGCAGTGACTGCACCATTAACTTCAGTCTCTTACCTACATTCATTGTACCTTAAATCACACATCATGGGGGAAAGACAGATCTTGTTACTGGCCAGATGGAGGTCCCTCCGAAGAAAAAAAAAAAACCAACCAAACCATACAGAAATCGATTTAAAGCACTTCAAAACACTCTTTTCTGTTGCAGTACAAACTCATGGCCAAGACAGAGCAAATGCAGTGTTAGAGGTATTAGAACAGAAACCCTGTCCTTGTGAATAAAAAGAGCAGCAATAAGGTATATATCAGGTATCAGTAGAATTGCAATGGTGTCAATATCATGTGCAAATTAAATCACTCACATAAGTCAGCAGTCACACTGCTCCTTAAAAAATACCTGCAGGCATTGCTAAACATCTTGGCCACTGCTGGAGATTTACCCCTTCCAGTGAGGGTATGTAAAACAGCCTCCTGTAGTATGATGCAACTCAAATGATACAACACTTTGTCTGCAGTGCCTGTGGCTGGAGAGAGCATATATGCAGTCTCAAAAATGAACAGAGTGGATAAATGTTTTAATCATGGATAAAAACACAGCTCACTCCAGCCATCACGTTGTGTGGGAGAGGTGAACATGTACAGCCTCTGGCCAGAGTTATAAACTTTTTGCCCTTTACATATAGATGTGTTTGTGTATATATCTATATCTATATCTATCATATATCTATATCTATCTATATTTATATTTTCACACATCATCTACATTTATATTTTCACACATTTACAGATGTATGCATATACATACGTGCTTCACTGAAGAAAATGCTAGTCAAGTAAGGAAATTCACTGACCTATGTATCTCCAAACAAATCTATATTAATTTCTATTACTGCTTTTATTGGTGCCAGCTGGTATCAATCAGTTCCTTCTAAGATTGGGTGCTGCCCTGTACCCTGGGGATGCACACAGAGAGTTATCCAAAAAGCCTTATGGGTTCAATCTTCTCACTGCAATGATTTTCTGACTGCCCCCTACATAATTTGCATTTGACTGCATTTCAATAATTGGGTTAGCTGTTCAGCAGGAAAAGACAGGGAAGAGATGGCAACTCTATGCAAGGAGACAACATCAAGACCACTGAATGCAGCAAATTAAATAGTTTTATCTCTGGAATCATAAGTCCCAAGTTTTTTGAAAATAGTAAATTAGACAAGAAGTCACAGATATTAAAAGACAGTTATCTTCCTCAGCTATTGCTTCAACTTATAAGAGTAGCTGACCAGAGTATCAATTCAGTGACATAATTCTAAGCTTCTACATAAATGTTTATAAGATAAACACAATGATAAAAATATAAAAATGATAAATGAGAGAAAATAAAAATTCTGACAGCATTACTACATTCCCAGAAACAATTCATACAGGCAGCAGAGTGGAGATGTCCGCACTCATCTTGTTCCTTCACAGTTTCATCACTGAAAAAAACTCCAAAAGGCCACCAAAGGCCACCTAAACTACTCACTGTCTTTTTCCAGTCATATTTCATGTGAAGAGAGTGCCTGCAATATTTTATAACATTGTTTTTCCCCTTCTGTTTCAGCTCTTTTGCCATGATCTCTGCACAATAGCCACCATTCCCCAATAAAATTCAAAGAACAATGGACTGCCAGTCCGAGGAAGAAACCTGTGAAGAGCAGTATGACCCTGAAAACTGCACTTGCAGCTCTGAGCATGCAGAATCTGACACAGGTTTAGTCCAATTTAAATACTGCAATTGCTATGGCATGCTAGCATATCATACTTTGATTTTTGTCAGTCTTCAAATAGTAGATGTCATCATGCAACTTTTGCTTTGATATCCCATTTCCCCTATTATTTCCTTATGTTTGAATATATTATCAGATCAAATCTACAAGAAATACCCCTCTATCTCCATAATTAAGAAATATATTTAAAAAGGTCTCTGTATTTTATTTAGACATCTAAGGATTATTTCTCAATTACAATCTCTCACAAAAGAGATATGGCTATAATATAACCATTGATTGGGCTGGCACTGTTGAAGCTGTGTTATTACAGATTCCAACAGGTTAAACTGCTCCAAAAGCTACTAAGGATTCCAGGCAGGCATCAGTGAAAATCCCTGTAGGCCAGAGCAAATTTCTCCCTTGCAGCTGATTCTACATATATCCTTGCAACAGAAGTTCAGTCATTCAGAATAGTGTCCTTGTTTTCAGTGAGATCAGATGGAACAGCCTCAGCACAGATCTGAAGAACTTCAGCCATGAGCCTCCTTGCTATGATGAGACACCCTTAGGACAACTGTAGCACTGATTTGCTGAACTACATTGTGTATGCTAACATAAAAATCATCTTACAACCCTCCTTCTGTGGAAGGATGCTTTAAAAACAACCTTAAAAAACAACTAAGAAAGAGTCAGTTTTTTTTCAATGTAGGATTTAAATCCTAAATCCTTATGCAAAAAGCAGCTTGCTGTTATAGAGCTGCTGACCTTACAAATCTACAGCACAAACACAACACAAGCTAACTTGGTCCTCAACGTCTTCTAGAAGTTATTAGCAGAGTTTTATATTTTAATTGGTAGCTTTTCCTAAAAGGCTCATTTCTATCTCTAAACTGCTCATGTGAATACCTAGAATGGCAGGAAATGACCATTGTTCCTTTCATTCCCCACCATCCACACTGTCTGGTTTTGGACAACACTGGTCTTCACTGATGGGGTGGTCAGGCAAGTGGTAGAAGTGCTCAGGGAAGTGGTAGAATCATCACCCAGAGAAGTCCTCAAAATATGTGTAGATGTGGCATTTGGAGTTGTTTTAGCCATGAACATAGTGCTGGGTTGATTAATGGCTGGATTTAATGATCTTCCCCAACCTTAATGATTCTATGATTCAATACCAATGTCCTCAGAGCTTTCCTAGTCCATGTGCCCACATACTGTTTTTGTAAAATACTTTTTGCCCTTTAATACGTTGCACATACACCCATGAAATTTCAACTTTTCTCTCACAGGCTCACCAGTAACTCTTAAAATCCTGCAGAACTGGGTTCCTAGAGTTTCACACTACTTTGATAAAGAACACTATACATATGCTGGTCACCAGATCGTCATTCAGGAATCCATAGAACACTTTGGAGCCGTGGTATGGCCAGGGGTAAGTACACAAGACCACATGCGGAAAGCTCACGTGACACAAGAGCAAACCAGGACAGCAGCACACAAATATTAAGGAAGCTTTCTTAGATGACACTTCTGACAATGGAAGTTTCCCTAGGCAGAATGAAGTCCTTCAGCAGAAAGCTCTGCCTTAGGGTAATTTGCCAGTTCATGCCAAAAGGACTATGGCACCAAACCATTTGTACATTGGATGCAGGGACTGAAAAAAAAAAATCAGTAAGGGAACTCGGGAAGAAACAGCTTCCTCCAGGCTTCCAATCAGTCACTGCTGGGAAGAAAATAATCAGCAAACTAAAAGGAGGCTGAAAAACAAAATTGCAAGAGATTAAATAAGTAAAGTACATTAAAATGACTAAATATCCTTCTTTTAAAGAAAAGGCTGGAACAGTTTCATTACAGTATGGAAAATCATACTTGTAAGCACTTCTCTAGTCTCTGCTTCTCCTACTCTTAAAAACAGAATTTTACACATACTAAGAAAACTGCCTTTGTATGAAGAGTCAACTGATAAAGACAAGAAAATCAGGATTTTAAAATTTTTCAGATCCACATTTATTTAAAAAGCTCACAAGAAAATGGCAGACAATTTTAAAACAATAGAGAGCATATGGGTGGGTGAAACAGGATCTTATTCTGAAATGTCATATCATCAATTTGCACATTAATCAAGTGTCAGAATGCAGATGGTAAAACTCTCCAAGAAAATTGAGAGGTTGCACAAATTGGACCAGTGATTCATTAGCTGTCAGCTTTCCCAGAGCAGGTAGACCGTGTTGCATAATGAAAAGCACAAGAGTTAAAACAGTAACACAATCCTAAAGAAGAGAAGCAAAAAGGGGAAGACAGTTTCTTTGGCATCAGTTTATGTTGTTAATAAACAGCCCACTTATATTCTACTGACAAAATCTTTACAAAGGCCTGATAATATTTTCATACAGTGCTGTTTTGTTTTTTTCAAAGCTTATACTATTATCAATAAACAAGTGTCAAGTTTGTAAATAACCGATTTTCAGTATTTTCTTAGCTAAAAAAATTGAGACAAAAAAAATTTCAAAAATCTCTGCTGAAGCCTAAATTTACTTTATGATAGCAGTAGTACAGCATAACATTGATGATAATAAACCAGAACATTACTCCTACATATTGTTAAAACTCCGTTGTTATGACTGTATGGTTCAAATCCTAACACTGACTATCCTTGTGGGTCCCTTTCAACTCAGCTTATTCTGTGATTCTGTCTTGAGCTGTCAGAGGACTCATGTAGAAGTGTGTAGGAAATCAGTATCACATAAAACTAAAAATAAACTGCTTTAGGTTTTTTCATATAAAAAAACAGGATACATCACAATTCTTCCCATCTTACATTTTTTTTTTTGTTATACCCTTCAGTGTTTCTCATTATACTAAAAAAACACAACACCCTTGTATAAAAACATCTAATGAATTTTTGTGCAACTTAGCTGTTACCCTCTTACGGATATGTGTTAACCATTTCAGGCACTGGCTTTATCTCAGTATCTGGAATCAAATCAAGAACAATTCAACCTCAAAGACAAAAAAGTTTTGGAAATTGGTGCTGGAACAGGCTTGCTTTCTATTGTGGCCTGTATCTTAGGTTGGTAATTTTTTATTTCCTTTTGAATTTCTAGTAAACGATGATCTAGCTCTGCCATTGTCACTTTAAGGCAATGAAACAACAGCTGAAGTAAACTTTGTCACTGTTCAGGTTTTTTTGTTGCTGCTTTTTTTTTAATGAAAAACATTGTAAAATACTGTTTTGTTAACTAAATGACCCTAGTTATGGGGGAGGGGGAGACTGGACCAGTTACACAGATAAAGCTTTATACATGTTCAACTAGATACTCATGAATTTTGCCCTGTCTCACTTGAGAGAGGAAACAGCCCCAAGTTTTACAGGGGAGCTCAGATTTGGTATTAGGATTTTTTCTTTTATTTTACGGAAAGGGTGTTTCGGTAGTCTTGGAATAAGTTGGCCAGGGAAGTGGTGGAGTCACTGTCTCTGGAAGCATCCAAGAGGTGTCTGGATGTGGGACTTGGGGATATGGTTTAGGGGTGATTATGGTAGTGCTGCGTTCATGGGTGGACAGATGATCTTGAAGGTCTCTTCAAACCTTAGTGATTCTGTGACTTGAAACAAACTCATGTTTTCTTTAGGAGCTCATGTTACAGCCACTGATTTGCCTGAAGTTCTTGAAAATCTCTCATATAATATTTCGAGAAATACACAGAACTTGAATATGCACAAACCTGAAGTGAGAAAACTGGTATGGGGAGAAGGCCTCAATGAAGACTTTCCTGTATCAACACACCATTATGATTTCATACTGGCAACTGATGTTGTGTACCATCATGGAGCTCTGGACCCCCTGCTAGCAACAATGGTGTACTTTTGTAAGCCAGGAACAGTATTGCTATGGGCAAATAAATTCAGATTCAGTACAGACTACGAATTTTTGGAAAAAGTTTGCAATATATTTAACACAACCATTCTAGCAGAATTTCCAGAATCTAATGTCAAACTGCTTAAAGCCACAGTAAGAAAGAATTAAAGAGAAAACTATTACTGATCTTGATTTGTGGCAGCACCTCACAGATTGGAATGCTTTCCAAGATTATGTTACACCTTCTGAGCATTTATGGTTGTAAAGTGGCATCTAAGTTTTGCATTGCAAGTATAAAAAAAACCAGCAAGGCAAAAGATATAGCAGTTTATCTCTGGTTGATAAATATGACCTGTTCAAACTGACCAACTCCCCCTCCCCTGAAGGAACGTCATTAAGAAGGCTTTATCAAAAAGCATTGATCTTCTGGGCTGCACTGAACCTCTGCTGTTTCCAAGCTGCTTTCTTTCAGCAAGTTTTATTTAGGTACTCATCCAGAAACCAATGCAATTTTTAGCTTCAGATTTTTATTGATTATAAAAATATTTTAAAGTATCAGAGTGAACATGGTGGTATTTTGATCTCCAACTTTGCACATTTATTCTGCTGTGTTATTAATAAACACCTATGTATAGCTTTACAATATCTGATCAATATGTAACTGTCTGGCACTTTTATACATGGATCAGCCTGTCCTCATACACAGCTTCACCAGGATTTCTGAGTTTGCCTGAAATCACTCCAAAATGAAGAGTTTTGAAAATTTACAGGAGTACCTATGCATCAGCAATTCCAAAAAACAATGTAACCATTTGAGAGGTTGAATTTTTCTTAAAAACATTAAATGTAAACTCTTGCAAACAATACAGGTGTCCATTATTTTAATCTAATAAGTAAGATTTTAGCTACTCTTGAAGTAGCTTTAAGGCCTTCATACAATTGAAATTAAGATCAAACATGTTAAAATTCAGTGTACCATAAAAAATACAGAACTTTTACAGGTTTGCAGTTTAAAGTAACAATTCAGAACATAACATGCATGCAGTAATTCTTTCCAAACTAATTCCAAATCCTTGATGTTGGCAGTTCTGGCACATCCATTGCCAGCAATGGGATGCACAATAAGGAAACTCCCTGATGACAGGAGTTAGGTTAACAGGTATTAAGCCATACCCAGGTGCCTTTACTGATAAATACACACAATTTAATAATCAGCATTCAGTAATGAAAACATGCGCTCGAACAAAAAGTCAAACTTCTCTTTTCCTATCCTGTCCCATATAAAATCATTTTAATTTTAATTGCTGATTCTCTAGAATACACAGTAATCAGGTGGATACATGACAGGAAGCCAGTTTGCAGTGAAAGTTGCACAATGAGTCCATCCAAGCAACTTCATTAGCTGAAGAAAAAAAAGCAAACATTAAGAAAGTTAGTCTTACTCTTTTTAACATCTAAATCTAAACAAACACTGTACTGATATCAACACTTTACTAAAAATGTCTATAGTCAGAAAGACAACAGACTGGAAAATCTGGTAAGCTTTGAATTCCTCAGTCCTGAAAATGGGACCCCATTCTATATGATCCACATTCTTTCAATGTAATGCACAAGAATTTAATCTTAAATCACTGTTTCAAATGAAGGCTCAGTCACAAAACCTGGACACAAAACCTGGACACAAAACCTGGACAAATTTAAAATATTACATTTAGTGCTTTCTAAAATGTGAAGAGTACGAAAAATTCCAGAAGATATATCTTACTTCTGAAAGCTTACACAGCACGAACACAGTCCCATTATTTGATCAAACACTCCTTACCTGAATGCAGTTTTTTAAGTTGTCCTTTGTTGGCTTTTCTTCTGCAAGTTTTGTGGCAAACTTGAGCCCTCTTCCATACATTTTATTTACCAATGCATGCTTATAGGCAAAAGTCAAAACCTACAATACAAATTTAAAAAACCAAAGCAAATTAGGTATTTTAATATCTTACAAGGTAGAACAAGTAAGATCAAATTCTGTTCAGGTAGCAGAAGTGATTCAATGTAAAACATTTACATAAGATATTTGCAATATAACAGATGATTCACAGTAGTTGTCATAAACATGAACTTCCTAGAGACTATTTCTGACTTCACAAACATATTTGACTTCAGAACTTACGTAACACAGATGTCACTAGTTTAATTTTTTGTCACATTTCTAGCTCCTTTGGATTTACATTCTCTATTAGGTAACTGTAAGGCATATTAGAAAGATAATTAAAGAATCACCAACCAGGCAGGTGTATTTTTGACCCAGAGAAGCAAAAACCAAATTGAGAACTTGAATTCCTAAGTAGTCACAAACTTAACTGCAGAAACAAGTATGAATGTACACAGTGAATGATATATATACAGACAAAAACAGAGAAATGCACATAATTATAAACAAGCAATGAAGACAGGTAAGCATGAAGACAAGCCTCAGGTTTTAGGTCAGCTTCTCACTATTGGTAACTTTTAAGAAGAGATGCTAAAAAAACTCCCTCTTCACAATATTATTTCTAAAAGCCCGGCTTACAGTCCTTACCAGTGCAGAAGTTCATGTGAGCAAATGAATATGTCTACCTAAGACCTAGCGTATAATAAAATTTGGTTCTTAACACCCGACCACTGATGGCATTCAGGGTGTGGCAAGATGGTTTAAACCATTTCACCAGCTGCAGCACTAAGGAATAGAGCAATCAGGACACTTTACTGTATTCCCTTTGGAACACTCACAGTAAAAACAAGGTATTTTTTATTTTTTACTGAAGAGTGACATAGCAGTAAAATTGGTGAATATGGTGGCGTGTCTGTTGTTGGCAGTGTTTATGAAGTCTTTTATTAGAGCTTGCTATTCATTTCCCCTCATTCACTACAACATTTTTCCTTTTCTCTGACTCTACACTAAAGGTTGAAGATTTCCCACTTAAAATATCCCATTAAGAAAAGCTAAGAGAAACCCTTCAAGGATGTTCAGAAACACGCTTTCCATTGCAGAAAAAAAAAAAGAATCAGTATTTCTCAAGCATATAAACATCAGGGAATCAGAGATCTGAATCGTGAAAGGGGTGAAGAACCTGTCTAGTTTTAGCAGCCTGAACTCTTCCACTTAATGTTAATCAATGCACAAGTCTTTGCAGGATCAATAAATAGTTAAAATATAAAAAAGAAATAAACTTAAGTCAAGGTGTAATTTTAAAGCTTCAAGATACTATGCCAAAGTATTCAAGAGTTGCTTCTTATTCTTCTTCTATCTCCAAATTCTTATTTTGCTGTTTTGAAATATTCATGTAGCTGTTGTAGCTTACAGCACACACATATATGCAACAATGAGCATACAGCACCATTCACATATACAATTTTCCAAATATTGCTATTGGAAAAATACTCTGCATGCTGCATTCTCAATCCAATTATTTTGGATATTTTCCTAAAGCAAAACACATTAGCAAACACTTCTGAATAACTACTCAGTGGATCTATTAGCAGACTTAGTTGGCTAAACTAAACTTAAAATTCCCTTTTGTAAAAGATGATAGAACCACAAAACAAAAAAAAAGAGAAAAAAAAAACCAAACAAAGAAATCAAATTAAAAATGCACTGGAGCTCTCAGCAAATATAACACTTCTGAGGCTAATCAGAAATAATGTCACTGCTCTATGAAGAAAGCTCTTACCTGACCCTGTAAGTTTTGAATGGTTATTGAACATCAGTGATAAAGGCAGGAGGAAAGCCACTTGACAGCATTTCTTTCGTAACAGGGCTTCCTAGAGGTTTTGTGGCAAGAAAACAAAGCATTTTACGAAATACCCTTGCTCCGGCCAAATAAAAAGTTGGGTATTTCTAAATGAGAAAAAGGTTCTCTGCTGAACCAAAAGGTTGAAAACAATGCTCCAAGAGCTCTTGACACAAGACAATAATTTCTGTCTTAGTGTTTGGAAAAAACCCCAAATCAACTGTTTACAAGTTCAGCAGAACTACTAAAAATTCATTAGCACTTTAGAAGTTATAAACAATGCAAGAGTTGCTTTAAAACCAGAATTTGTTTAGAAACAAAAGATGTTAGATAAGAACTATGTACACATATTGGCCAAATAAAGCCTTATAGATAAAATACTGCAAGCTTTATAAAGAAGTAAAGGTTATGATTCCTTGATATGTAAGGAAAATGTGAACTGGAGTGCTATTAAGATATAACAGAGAAAACAGCTGCTACCTGAATGCATAAAACCATCCAAGAAACCTATTTGTAGTATCCAAAATCAAATTGTTAGATGAAAGAATAGCAATGGCTTCAAAGTATTTGATATTATTTCATAACTATATAATGAAATAATAAATTATATAATAAATATAATGAAGGCCAGCTTTTGCAGAACAAGAAATATGGGCCAGAAATTGTACAAAGAGCAATAAAAGAGCAATTGAGAAAAGGCAATGCATACTTCTAGGATACTGGGGGGGAAAAAAATCACTGTTAAGAAATTTTATTCCCCAGGCTAATGGCCTGGAATACATGTGCTAGGAACCACACCCATGAAAGTATTTGGATGATCACCTCCTAACTAGCCATTGGCTATAAAGATGCATATATAGGACAGTAAAATGCTGAAATGATCTCTCTGAAGACATTTGTGGGATTAAAGTATTTAAAAGCTAGAAAACATTCTTTAAAAAAATATGTTTGAATCCAGCAATACTAAAATGCCTAGTGAAACTTTTCTAGTATCCCAATGTTGTTACCTATGGAAAGAGACTTGTATAATCAATTAATTAATCATTTAAAAAGCTGATTAAAATATACCTACATTTACCTCTAGTTAAAATACTAGGTTAAATAATACAATCTCTAGGTAAGAATACTCCAGCTATTTTTAATAACACTGAAGTGGTAATGTTTACAATTCCAAACAAACGAGCTTTATCAGGTTCATATACGTCTATAGTAATGAACTCTGCTTTCTTAGCTACATTTGTTGATTTTTCTCTGCTCTATTAACTGCCCTGTTACAAATAAAAACTACATTAAAAAAAATTGCTCATTTTCATGGAAGCAAGGAAAAGTAAAGGAATCAAATACCCAGCAACACATTTTTAGCAGTGACTGAATAAAGCTGCAAGAGACACCTGCATCTGACAATACACACAGCATCAGGAAAAACAATCCAAGCTAAAGATGTTTAAAAGATAAGATGGAAAGGTATGGGCCTTTTACTTTTTTTTAAATTTATTTTTAAGTGTGACTTTTTGCTTTTCCCCCATGGCTAATAAAGGTTGAGGGGCATTACATTCTACAGATTAGCCATTCCCAATAGCAAACACACAACATCCTACTACTCTCCTGTTGCGATTGTGTTTAAACTGAGGATTTTGGCCTACAAAATTTAAAGCCATGTTTAGGAAAAAAACTAAAGTGCTATTCTAACCATGTTTGCATAATCTATCAAATACTTGCTGCATAAAGCTCTCTTAACTGGAGCTTATGTCAAATGCTTTTGTGTACACAAGGGACATAAATATTTTCTTTCATGTTTAGTTTAAAACGAACCTTCAGGCACTAGCTGAAAAGTACGAACAAATGCATTTACTATCAAAATTGAAGTTACTTCCCTACATATGTGGTACAATATAGTGACAAGCAAGTTACTTCAATGACAAACAGACAATTCAAAGGAACTACAAAATGCCCTGTGGTGCCCAGGTGCTACATCTGCAGAGGAGAGGTGAAACAAGGGACAGCACTTATTTACTAGAAGGTGAGAAGAAACACACAGAAAAGTGATGATGCTCCTGACATGGCATCTCTTGGTTTCCAAAAATTTACTTAGCCTTTTAATTACTGACAGCTGCATGAACTCTACAGGAAGCTTAGAACTAAACACACTTAGAGTGTGTTAAGTATGTAGTATGTTTCTCTTCTTTCTCCTGCTTTTTTGAGTTTTATTATCAAATTGAAATCTAAACTGATTTCTATCTTAAGTCATATATATATATAAGTGAATGATCAGTGTAGTACCTAAATGCCTGATTTCCATCCTTTCTCACCCAGATGTTCCATCTTTCAAGTGCCAAAATTACACAGCCATGTCTAGATAAAAGAAAAGCTCTACATTTTCATCTCCAACACACTGCTTCAGAATAAGCTGGCTGTCTCTTGACAACTCTCCTTTGAAGGACTTTCACACAAGGTCCATCCTCTATCTGACTTGACTGCTCCACTTTCAATCTGTGCTGCTTTAGGATGGGCTAATTTATTTTCTTCACAGCAGCTAGTATGGGGCTTTGTTTTTGATTTGTACTGCAAAAAGGGTTGATAATTCAGAAATGTTTTAGCTGCTGCTGAGCAGTGCTTCAGAGTCCAGACCTTTTCTGCATCTCATCCCACTCCACCCACGGAGAAAGCTGGTGGTACACAGGAGTTGGGAGTGGACACAGCCAGGACAGCTGACCCCAGCTGACCAAAGGGATATCCCGCACCATATGGCACCATATTCAGCATATAGAGCGGGATAAGAAAGAGAAAAGGCTGAAGTTTAGAGAGATAGTGTTTGTCTTCCCAAATCATGCTTGGCTTTCCTGGAGATGGCTGAACACCTTCCAGCCCATGGGAAGAGGTAAATGAATTCCTTGTTTTGTTTTGCTTGTGTGGAAGGCTTTTGTTTTACCAACTGTTTTTGCACCCTATAAGTAGCTCTGTAGGTCTCATAACAGTCCATCAGTTTAGATTTCAATTTGCGTAATAAAAATCAAAAAAGTAGGAAAAAGAAGAGAAACATACTACCTGAACAGGATAGAAGTTATTTCCATATGAAATGCTACAAAAATCTAGAGAAGTTTTCATCTTTTAGTACCAATTTAACAATACAGAAGAATCAATTTTCAGAGCAAAATCTGAATATATACTTTGACAAATCCATGGTTAAGACAGTCGGAGAGGTTCCTAATCCATAGAACTCAAATCAGAGTTACTTATTCCAGGCACAAAGCAAACTGCTTAGCAAAGCTATCTGTCTTGAAATAAAAGCCAAATAGTGAAACTCCAAAATAAATGTCTATATTGGCATTCTTCCACTGAAATTATTCCCATCAGCTTTAAAAAATAAACAGGAGACAGAAATAAACCAAGGGTTACTATGCTGGAACAAAGTACTGCATTTACAAACAGACAGCAAGAAAATCACGTGCCAAACAATATGATTGAAACAAAAATCTGCTACCACACGATATTATCATCACTCAACAATTAGAGGAGATATGCTGAAAAGATGTATGTGTACAAGGACATATACATTAAAGTAAAGAGGGTAAACACCATCAACCTTCTTGACCAGGCCTCCACCTAAAGCACAAGTTCTTACAGAAAGCTTATCTACTGTCAAGGAAATTAAATGCTTTGGGGTTTTTTTTTTGTTTTTTAATCTATTGTTATAAAAGTTTTTCTTTTGTAACTATCTGAAGTGCTTCGGTAATTTTACATAATTATCAACAAATACCCAAATACCCTGGTCATTCCCACTTGCACTAAGACACAGCCATATGTGACAGTTAATTTCAGAAACTAATTAACATCAGTAGCTCAAAAGTTAAAAATACAAAGTCATAACCTCTCTAAATTAAAAGCTATGTAACTAATCACTACAACAGATTTTTTTCCCTCCTGGAATTGCTGTCTTGAATGAAGGGGAAAAAATTCAGCTCTCAGGATCTGGAACTCTAAAATGTCAGGGAAGTCTGTGCTAATAAATATATAAGAGTAATTATTTTCAAGGGTTTCTTCCTTTACCTCTACAGACATTACTGACATCAAAACACAAAACTTCTCTTGTCCATAATGTGGAAGAGGCTACAGCATGCAGGACTGAACAGGGTGGGGATGCTGCACCTCTGTGTGTACAGCTACAAGAGCGCAGAGGTTAATCAAAAATATTCCCTGGAAAGTACAGAAAGAAGTAATTCAGTAAAGGAAGCAGCTTTTTTTGTGGAAATCTGGTACTATCTTACAACCTTCCTTTAACCTCTACCTTCACTTGAACAGAGATGGGCTTGCCATGTATTTGACAAGCTTGGCAAAATCTCTGTGGAAAAAGGCAATAAAGGAAGCACAATGTACGGGAGGGACATTATGGTGAAGTAGAAGGGAGGAAAGTACAACAAAGGCAGTGCATAATTCCAGTAGAAACCATTGGAAAACTCAACATGCAAATGAAAAAAAAAAACCAAACATGCTCTGGTCTCTTACCTTGCTGTCAGAAAGATCAGTCCATTTTGTTGTTTCCCAGAATGTCTCTGTCAAAGCTTCTGAGCAGCTTTCATGATCCTCATCTTTGCCTTCTGCATCACTGGAAGCAGCCCCTTCTTGGGTCTGCAGATGAAGAAGTTGGTCAGCCAGTGCACTTCCCTTTCGACAAAGTGCATCCACTAAAGTACTCTTCTGTTTTTCCATTTCACTAGGGAGATAAAAAAACAGTATGAAAAATATTTAGAATCTTTTGTAGATACATCCTTAAGAACAGAAACAGTGCTAACTCAGTTTAAGAAAAAAAGTTTACAGTCATTAGTACACACAAGGCTATTTACTATAAATTAAACTAACTATATAAGATTACCCAAAGACACTCTGCATTAAAGATACTCAATCATCATTCTAAGTATGAAATGCCTTAGATGACTTAAGGCAAGGGCAACTCAGCATTCTAAAAGTAAGTCAGAATCTAGAAATACAGCTTTATAGTTCCTGGCATTATAAACAGAGAGTTGAGTCCACCACTAACATAAACAGATATAATTCTGCTGACTTCAAAGGAATTGCATCCATTTAAAGCACCATTTAATTTGGTGTTCAATTTCAGATGTTATATTCAAAACACATGATGTAATGGGTCAACCTACCAAGAAAGATTTAGAATTAAGTTTATTATGTCAAGGCTTTGCTTTTATATCAGCAATTCTAGAATTACACACAAATCTGGATTCAGGATAGCTAGAACAGACCGACTAGCTTTACAATCGAAATCTGGTATTTTATAGATAATCAACAAAGATGCATCTCTCATTTGAAGGGCCTAATATTCAGATCTGCTGTTCTTTTACTAAAACAGCACCATGTTACACACAGCAAAATTCATTACTTATTCTCCAGACTAAGGTGTCACCTTCAAAATACTATCTTCCTAAGGATATACATACTGATAGTACACAGGAAAAAGCTAAAACTAAAGAAGAACAATGGGTCTCAAATACTCTGAAGCTTGGTCATTACACTTTTCAGAAATGAAATCTCTTGCATGCAAACAGTTACTTCTTTGGCCAATATAAATTTTGTCCTCAAATACAGATGGGAAAGATTCCAAAATATAAAGAAAAGGCAAGTAGCATTCAAAACAGATACTTCTACTAATACTCTAGTGGTCCCCCTGAGCTTAAATTAAGCTTGATACAACAACTTAAAATCCCATTCTTCTAATACATTTAAATCCTGAAAGAACCGTTGTTTATTTTATTGAATAAATAAAAAATTGGAAGTTTCAGTGTCCCTGCATTCTGGAGATATAATAAGAGAACACAACAATTATGCTGTCATATTTTAAATTGAGTGTGCCACAAAAAAATAATACAAGTTATCAAAAAAAGTTTCAGTCATTCCATTTCTTACATGCAGAGACAAAGTACATAGACTACAGAAATAGGATGCAGGAAAATTATTTACTGGGTAGGTACTTTTTTATAGTAGTTGCATCAGGCCTGGGATCAGTCTTCATGGCAAAATATACTGCTAATGCTGTTTGATCAATATGAGAGATTACTGTATTTGCAGCTTCAACGATTTCATCAAGCCTTTTCATTCGTTCCTAAAACAAGAATATAAAGATGTTCAGCACTATAAAATCACTTAATTGTTGATTCTACTAACATTAGGGTGATTGCAACGCTATGCAGAAAAAACACCTGATCATTCAACATGTTCTTTTCTCCGTTTCGTTTAAATTTTGCTTAAAACACCTGCATACTTAGTCCATTTCATTGAAAACAAACTGTGAAATATCGTTGGATGTTGGAATATGCAAAATCCAGAGTTTACAGAAAGAGAAACACCTTTCAGTACAAATCAGTACTTTTGTATAATGTAGCAGTTATTAAATTCAGAAATAAATATAAAATCAGAATGAAAAGAAAAATATTCAAGCTAGTGGCATATGCACAAAGGTGTTTGTCTTCAAGATGAAAAAAACCACACACAAACTCTTCTGTTGACAGTTCCCATTTTTGAGGACAATAATGGAAGCTAGATTTAGCTGTGTCACTTTAGAGGGTTACTGTCCTCAGCTGTCTGAGACATGCTGCTAGGAGAAATTACCAGTCCAGAAGAAAAACAAAATAAGATGTGTGTTTGTCTCAGTAGCCACCATTCAGTATAAAACTGTTGTAGACTACGTAAGTATGAAAACTTAAAATGTGTTTAATTGAACAAGGCATAACTTGATGAGCAAACACACTTTGGTTAGGCATACTTTCTTTCACTCTGCTGTGGAATTGGGTAAATCACAGTCAAGGGAGGTACCTGTCACTCTAATTAGAAACTTCTGCTTTTAAATACTGTGTACAGTCACTTCAAGTTCAAATGTGTACAAAGAAAGACTTAGTTGTTTAGGCTCCATGGGTGTTTTGAGACAAATCAAGTTTAAGAAGTGTTAAATAACCTTTTCAGAATCCAGCTGATGAAGTCTTGCAACATACAGAGGAAGATGATTAGGAAATGCTTCTTTCAACTCACTGTACATATCTGTCGTATCCAGCCTAGAAGAGAGGACCATATAGCATGAAAGAACAGATTCTGAATATTTTTCTGAACTTCAAGCTTGTGTAGTAATGACAGCAGACATACTTGGTCATCCACTGTATTTTTAGGTCTCTTAAAGCTTCAGCAAATTCTTCTTTTGCATCTTTTTCTTTTTCCTGTTCTTTTTCTTTCTCTTTGCTGCCATTTTTACTCTTTGATGGTGATGGTATCAAATGATAATGAACAGTAAGGACATCCTGGAGGTGGGAAAAGAGACACATACTCTGAGTGATACCGTACAGGGTTTTTTTATATCATATGAAAGCTAAATCATAGCCAGCAACTACTCTGAGCTATACATACAGTAAGTAAGGATTCTGAGAGCAAAGATATTAGACAGTAAAAATTCAGGAACTACTTTAAGTTTTTATTCTAAGCAATGCAAGGATGTAAATATTAAAACAGCACACTAGGTATAAGAAAAGAAAGCCTAAAATTTAGCTAATTTGATATTTTTACATTCACATAATTTTACATAATATTAGTTAAGGAATAAGGTAGGTGGTTTTCTGTTTGTTTGTTGATAAAAATCAACAACTTGGTTAAAAAATAAGGGAAAAAAGACAGAGATCCTATCCTACAAATCTGGCAATAAACAAATGAATAAAGATGGCTGAATTCTAAAAAATAGTACCACAGTAAAAAATAGTACCACAGTAGCATAAATATGTAACAGGATATGTTTATTACTCCCAAGATACTATTTCTTCTATGTGCATACTGAATTAGCTGATGCATCCAGAGTCAACTGATTTCCATTTTGCTACTGCAGACTTCCCAGTTTCACCTGAATCTCAGTTCTAATTAAGTAGACACAACAGCAAGATATTTTAAAAAATCTTAAATGATAGCATAGAAATATGACTATAGTTTGCATTCATGCTACACTAATCAATAACCAGCATGAGAAAATCAGTTACAGCTATTTAAAAGGAAAATCCTAACTCAGACCATGTCCTTGAAGCCCATTTCCTGACAATTTACATGTAAGTTTGCAAATAGAGTTAGATTTCATCCACTGCTTCTGCAACATCAAACTGATGGGTGAGGCCATTTGTTCCTTTTGGTTTTAATGTTGCAATCTTTAAACAAGCCTCTCCCTAACAGTGAGGGCACATGTCCCACTACTTTATATACAGGATACTTCACAGAGAAGATCCCATTAGTTTAAATCCTCCAGATACCACTACTCTGTTGCAACATGCTGCAAAATACTGAGTTGCATGCTCAATTACTGTGGCAACTTAATTATTCTTACCAATTATTCCAGAATACATTTGTGGGAATGCTTCCCATAAACCAGGTCAGTGCTGTATAGTAAAATTAACCCTTGTGTATAAAATGGAGTTAAAGTTACTTAAATAGCAAGTAAAACGATGACAGAAACTGCAATAATGGACTTTAACATTAGACTTCTGAAACATTCAAAAACCATGTTGCAGAAAAATTTTATTTGAAATTGCAGCTCAAATAGACCAGCATCTTGCCGTGGGTTACTGAATACAATACTGGTAAAAGTTACTTCAATATTCCTTTAAATTTTTTTTTCCAGCTACTTAATATGTAATCAAAGAATTACAACATGGACATTTAAATACTTTTTTTGAAAACTAGTTGAGATAACTAATATGCATTAAAGTGTAGCTTTCACAGGAACTATCCTGCAAATGCATTGCAAGTATGAAGTGCACAACAAGACACTACACCCAAATGAGCCTCCAGCAAGACCTAGGCCAGAGCATGACAAAACAGGTCATGGAAGTACATACAGGAAGATACAGAGGTATCTAAAGCAAACCAAACATTTTAAGAAGTCTAAGAAGCTAGTTCAGCACAAAAATCTTAATTTACAATGTCTTCTGAAAGATGTCTTCTATGAAGACTAATATTTTCCTAAGAAAGACACCTGCCTTTTTAAGAAATAGTCTTCCAAGAGTTGAGGACTTCCTTTTTGAAAGTCCATTTTCATTTCACTTGGCAGCATATTTTTGGAGTTTTATATCTAGATGACCTCGGCATTCTCAAGCCTTGTCTATATGAGAAGGCTCTACAACTTGGTTTAAGCTTCAAACCAAGCATAATTGTATTAATAAAATCTTGCTTAGGTGGATGAACATTTGCATTTTGAGAAACTAACTCTATGTAGCTAAACCATCAACAGTAAAATGTCATTTCCCCGTTCTCTCACATAGGTACTTTTGGTCTCATGAGGTTCTGCAAGCATTACAAGCTATGGCCACTGAAAGGAAAACAATGAGTTTCAGCCACAGACACCCTCCTCTCAAAAGTTTACAGAGGAGACTTCTCTACAGACCTCAAAATTATTTCACGGGATAAATAAAGTTTAGGTTATCATCACATTTAACTATTACAGGGCATTAAGAGGGACTGAAGGCTTATTTATTTTATCTGCAAACAACAGGATAATTTATAACACTGGGCAACTCCTTAGGTACCACAAGATCTCACAATGGCACTGTCACTGCCACTACAGAAACATTCACCATTAGAGAATAAGGAGAACAAAGGCAGCTCCTCACAATTCAACACTCCAATCTGTTTTCTTATTCAAATTTCTCTCTGACAGGAACAGAATTCCTAGAGTAGTGTACTGGATTTCATTTTTATATACCTATAAAAAGATAAAGAGCTATAGACAGAGAAAGACAGCAAATGACCATATTATCCACTGAAATAATTACTTTAAGGAAGCTTTCAAATTTATCCTCTACAAACATATGCAGCATTGAGCAACTGGGAAGCATACAGGATACACACTTCAGTCAATGTACTCTGTGGAGTCTTGCAACCCTCAAACTACACACATAAACAAGCACAGTGCCATCAAAACAGTCACCTCTTGAAAGAGCTTAATTAACAGTTAATTTGGCTTCAAGATTTCAATTTATATTTCTGTCTGGTGTTTTAACATCTAGTACTTTATACGTAAAACACACATGAAACTATTGTTATTTGTACTTCAAAGCATTCACAGCAAAGCTAACCACAGGAAAAAAAGCTCCCTCTAGGAACATGCCCCAGGTCTCATTTTCCATTTGAGTGTCTTCATATTAATGCCTATCTGCACATACAGATGAATATACACATGGAATTTTAATCTGTTTTAAGATGCATACAATTTGTGCAGTGTTGCTTATTTTTATGGCAACTCTCATTTAATGGAAAATTAATTAAGTTTCTTGGAGTCACCAGGCTTACACAAAATTGCAGACACACACTTCAAATTATTTTTGAATGCCTCATGGTTAAACAGGGCTAGTATCTTAATGCTCCAAGTCATCCTTTTACATTTTCTTCACAGTGGTATTTATTAGTCTTCCACTAGTACTTATCAATATTTGCGTAATGAATTTCTTGCTTTAAACTGGAAGAAAGGATAGCAGAATAGGTAAAAAGGTGTAGAAACTTTCCATCCCTTGGCTAATTGTTACATATTGCTGTTCAAAAGCTGAATTATGCAAACCAACAAAAAAAATCATTATTATAGACCCAAAAAAGTCAATCATATGGTTTTCATTCTAACTATGTTCTGGACAAAGCTTGGAGACAAGGGGAAAAAGTAATCAGATTTTAACTGTGTTACAAATGAAAACAAAGACACCAGTTTATTATGTGGCAAGAACTTCTTCACATTTTTGTACAGTATAAAAGAATTAACTATCTTTGGAAACCTAGGCTGCTATTTCCTGGCATAACCACAAATTGCTTTTATAAAAAACAGAAGTGCAGTCAGGTGGATTGAAACCTGCTGAACATCTGGGCCCAGAGGGTGGTCGGTGACACACAGTTGGAGTTCAGTAACTAATTGTGCGCCCCAAGAGTCAATTCTGGATTGAAGCGTGTCTGATGTCATCATCAGTTACCTGGATGAGGGAGGCAGAAAACACCCTCAGCACATTTTCTAGTGACACCAAACTAGGAGGAGTGGCTGAGATGCCAGGGAGTCTGCTGCCATCCAGAGGGATCTCAAAAGGCTACAGAAATGGGCTCAACAGGAGCCTCATGAAGTTAAACAAAGAGATGTGCAAGAACTGGAAAAGAATAAATCCAGGCACACCACATGCTGGGGGCCATACAATAGGAAAGCAGCTTGGCATCCTGGTGGACACCAGGTTGAACATGAGTCAGCAGTGTGCCCTTGTGGCAAAGAGGGCTATTAATCTTACAAGGACCAGGATCTATCTTTGAAAAATATGAAAAATCTACACACACTTTTTTGACTGACTGCGCCACTGAAAAAAGACATAAACAAGTTTTCTGTGCTGGAAAACAACTGCATGTAAACTTATGACAGGGCAGAGTAAATAACAAAATTTTTAAACCAGGAAGGCCTCTGAGTTGCATTCTCAGCAAAATGCATTAATTGGAGCTCTTACAGAACAATGCCCTGAAATACACTGCGTTTTATTTCACAGAATATGCCGAGCTGGAAGGGACCAAAAGATCATCCAGTCCAGCTTCTGGCCCTGCACAGCACTATCTCAAAGAGTCACACCATGTGCCCAAGAGTATTGTACAAACACTTCTTGAACTTTGTCAGGCTGATGCTGTGACTTCTCTGGGGAGCCTGTTCCAATGCCCAACCATCCTGTGGACGAAGAATCATCTTATAATATCCAACCTAAACCTCCCCTGACACAACTTCAGGCTACTTCAGGTCCTGGTCACCATAGAGAAGAGACCAGTGCCTGTGGCTCCACCTCCCCTCATAAGAAAGTTGCAGACTGCAGTGAGGTCTCCCCTCAGTCTCCTCCAGGCTGAACAGACCAAGTGACCTCAGCCACTCTTCATACGCTTCCCCTCAAGGCCCTTCATAATCTTCGTTACTCTCCTCTGGACACTCTCTAATAGTTTAATATCTTTCTGATATTGTGGCACCCAAAACTGCACACAATGTTCAAGATGAGGCCACCCCAGTGTGGAGCAGAGCAGGACAATCCCACTGGTGCAGCTGTGCCTGATGTTCCCCAGGACACATTTAGCCCTCCTGGCTGCCAGGGCACTGCTGACTCATATTCAACTTTCTGTGGACCAGGACACCCAGGTCCCTTTCCATGGCACTGCTTTCCAGCCTCTCATTCCCCAGTCTGTACTGTACATCCAGGGCTGGCCCATCTCAGGTGCAGAATCCAGCACTTTCCCTTGCTGAATTTCATATGGCTGGTGATTGCCTAGCCCCCTGTTTTGTCAAGGTCTCTCTGCAAGGCCTCCTTGCCTTCAATGGAGTCATCAGCTCCTCCCAATTTAGTATCGTCTGCAGACTTGCTTAGTATCCCTTCCAGTCCTGTGTCCAAGTCATTACGAAGATGCTGAAGAGCACAGGCTTGAAGATGGAGCCCTGAAGAAATCCACTAGTTTATTTGCTTCTAGTACACCAATGAGTAATAGAGGGAAGTAACAAAAAGGACAGTTCTTTTTGGCTTTGGTGGTTTTAGTGCTCAGATCTGAAAACAAATCTCTATTCTAAAACCAAAGAGAAAAAAATAAACCAACAAAAAACCCCAAAAAACTCAAAACCAAAACAAAAAACCACAACAACAACAAAAAAAAAAACCCAAAAAAACCACCCAAAACCCACAACCTCTGGAATCTGTTTAATAGGTTTTTTATTCGAATTGTATTATTATTATAGTTTAATTCCCTTGTTAGAGATGCACTTAGTGAAGATCTTATACCCTATTTACCAGGAAGTCATGCATTCACATGGGATTTTAAATTATCTTTCTGAAAGCAATGAACATGATTTTCAGGTATGAAAATAAAACTCAGTAACACACACTAAAATCCTTCTTGAAAAGCCTAATCTCATTTCTCATTGTTATTACACCAAGACAAGAGTAAGTTAGCAGGTTTCAGCTTACTATTCACAAAATAACAGAGTATGACTATGAACTATGTAATTCATGGCTCTCAACAAGAATCCTGGCTAATCTGCATGTCACTCCAGAACAAAGTATCTTGAAATCAACAGAAAGCAAATACCTTTACAACTTAAGAACAAGAAAAAACCCAGTAACCTTATGTAGTAGTTTAGTTAAAGATATGTTTTCATTTTTTTTAAACAAACTGTTTTACACTGACTCCTGGTAAAATATTGTATTACCTGATGTGAAAATACAAGAAAGCACAATATTAAACACTGTTATACTGAAAGTCACTCCCTTTCCAAACTATCTGATACATGCTCCAAAATTCACTCTGTGAATACTACTACCTGCTGTGTGACTGTATAAACTCTAGCTTCCTTGTATGTTTTTTATGACTGTAAAGAAGACAACTCTCAATTTAGTAGACTGGGAATACAGTTAGATATTAAATTATTCAATTCAAAGTATTAGGTTCATATTTGATTTTCAATCTGCAGACAGAATAGGCAGAAACACTTGCCACAAAAAATCTTGACCACAAACACTGCACATTCCTAAGTATTTAAGAACAAGAAAAATTGCAGACCACTAACAACACATGCATTTTTACAGCACTTATTGCAAAACTATACAGATGCTCACGTGCCTCTCAGCTATGTGTTACAGCAGTGTTTTGTCATTCTACCAATAAACATACTTAAGGTGCTGAAGTACATAACTCAGGTCTAAGCAGGTAGATGAAGGAGACAAATTAAAAACCAAGACTGGTAGACAAATTCTTTAAGTTATATGCAAAAAGATTTCAGTATATCTTTTTCAAAAACTAACATTCAGTACCTTTTTAAATTTTCCTTGTCGCTTTGCTGCAGACTGCCCCTGGGAGTTAGAATAACATACTGTAAGAAAACATGCACACACCACACAGGATGGAGACACCTTCTCCGTACAATTATAGTTATACTTCCAACCTACAGATTCCCAACTTTTAGAGAGTCACATATATGATCAAACACGCTCTTAAAGCATGCTCTTTCAGGTTTTTAAAATTAATAAACCAATGCATCACTGTATATACAATCCATTATTCCTGCAATATAAGCAAGTGTTGTTAACCACTTAGCTTCAGTTAATAAATTACAGAAATTCAGCCTCAGAATTTTAGATTGTTGACTGTTTAGTGGCATTGTTCTCTTTCATAATAAATACTGACAAATTAGATACATTTTCCCTTACCTTGCATCCACCCACTGACTTAAGAGACAACTTTGCTGCCTAGTCCTCCTTTTTTGTCCCTTGGTACCTACTGAGGTTCACTAAAGGCAGCAGAAAGTATCAGATGCTATTTGATACCATCCTCTTTCCACTGAAATATGACCATAAGTAATGGCTTTGGCTGTGACATGAGGAACATGTCAAATAGAATTTCTTTCAGTGTAAGGTCTTAAGTATTCTCCATCATATGAAATTTGACAGGCAGCATCTACCTATCTCCTGCTTCCTATCCCAGAAACCATTGTATACAGCCACTTAGTCTGGTTTTAAAATTAAACATGCAAGGTTGCAACCAATAGATCATGGAAGTGCACAATTCTAGCTAGGTAAACTAAATTACACTAGTGTAATGGATTTATCATGGATTTCATAAAAGCACACTTGTGACCCTGCACGTATCACAAAGAAATATTAAACTAGGTATTTAAGAGCTCCTAGTTACTGGGTTTTTCCTAACTGATAAATAAATTCTCCTGATACATTCTCACCAGCAGTTACATGTAATCTGCCCCAGAAGTACAACCATTCAGATTGAATTAACTAAACTTTTAAGCTTAACAAGATCTAAAGGTACATACCAACCTACTCCCAGACACTTATTTTCTATGAAGGCACACTCTAGTTTTCTACATGTTGTTCAGTCACATCTAGTGGTATATGCACATAGATCAACTACCTGAGTACTAACAATCATCAGGATTGACTAAAATTTAGTCTCTTACCATCTGTTTAAAAACAGCTAAGGGAATCTTCTAAACACTGTAGCACCAGATACACAGAAAAGTGACAGTTACTATAATCACTATTGAATTATAGTCATACAAGTTCAAAAACATTTTTCATAGGATGTGGTGTTATGAGCAAAAAAAAATCCTTCATCTTTTTTTTCCAGCCTCACGCACAGAGATCTTATACAATTCTGTCAAAGCATACAATCATACTAGTGGTTGACAACAAGTGTGTAGCAGGTAAGAAAATCTGTTTATGTATTTGAGTCGGCAAAATGTTACCTACTACTTGGTAACAGTAACATGTTTATGTGTTTAGAAAGCACATGTTTCTGCTGAATATTGCATGCATATGATGAAGAGTATTACAGAACCAACATGCACATAACACTATATACACGTATTTTTCATTCAAAAATTACATTAAGTTAGGAAGTTACATAAGGTCAATTTTAAAGCTTCCACACCAACAAGAAAGCAGTTGCTTCTAGAAATAAACTATTTCAGAGCAAAAGAATTAAAACTCAAAATGTAAAAAATACAATTAAATTTGAAACTAGAAGATGAAAATAGTAATAGAACTACTCAGAAATTATGCTGACTTTATAATGAAACAACTGCTTCTAAAATGTATTATCTTACCAAACCTAACGCTCTTTGAAGTACTAACCTCATACAACACAGCACTTCCTGGCATGCAATTTGATTGCTAGAAAAAATTTCAGAAAAAACCCGCGTCATCCATTCCATATACTCACTGCTTTCTTTCCAAGTTCTGTTTTAGACAGAGTAAGACTTCCTGCAAGATAACATCCTGGTCCTGCTCCTTTAGGTATTCTGTTCAAAGAAAGTAAGTTCAGTGTTAAAACCAGGTTCACTAAGGTTCCATGGAAACTACAATAAAGAAGCCAAACAGGGAAAGAGCAACACGAGGAATAACCAAGACTGGACAGGCAGACACTATTAAAGTATTATTTTAGTGAGGTGCAGAGACAGGTGCTTAGATGCAGATGAGAAAAACAACACATCGTAACTTACTTGTCATCTGGCAGGGATGTAACAAAGAATGGCTGACTGTGTTTTGGTGGTAATGTCAAACTGTTGGATTTCTTCTTCCCTAAGAGAGCAAGGCTATGGTTTTCATAAATATCTAAGCTCAAGGTACTAGACAGCCTATGAGAAACAATAAATGGCAGGTCTTTGATGCGGTCCAGCTCACTGTTCTGCTCATGACGAATTTGTAACCGAATAGTGTAATCTCCTTTTTCCAGTTTCACAGAATACTGAAAGAAAGAAGTTCTCGTAAGTGCCAAGACTCAACATTTTATCATTCATAAAAAAACCCTCCAAACCCCAGAAATAAGATTGTCATGTTTTGAAAGCATTCTTTCATTGTTATCAACCTGACAGGGCAACACACAGCTCTTTTGAGCAATAGTATGCTAAGTTTCCTTTTTGATACTGCTGCAGTGAAACAGAAAGTAGCCCCAAGTAGCAAGGAACAACAACACACAACTACCCTGTTCCTAGAATCTCCCTCTCCTAGGCTGGGGAGTCATGCTTCCTGTTGGTATTTCTTTTGGATTAAATAATTTAGAATTGTTTTAGAATCGTCCTATGATGCACAACACCACAGACTTACAGCATGATAGTCTACCAGGTCTAAGTAACAAAGCACTAGGGTGATGCTTAGATTTTATAGTATCTTAAAAACGCAGGTTAAGGAATAGAAGCTTACACAATGCAATTTCTGAAAATAATTTAGAAACCGTAAAGGATGTCTCTTGAAACTGTCTTTTGTACACTTCCAGAATAATCAATCTATCAAAATTAACATTACACTGATGATGTTCAACTGTGATTTTATATTGGTAAAATATAGTTTCAAACAAAAAAATTATTAATAATGTTTCTTTTATAACTTTTTTCCTTTTTTAGTTTTTTTTTTTTTTATTTTCTACTTCCGCCATGATTAAGACAATCTGTTAAGGAAGAAAGAGATTCCTGCAGAGGGTAGAGAATCTACAAGTGTTGTACAAAAAAATTCTCTTTCAAAGACGGCAACGGGAAGCAGAAAAAGCTGAAGCATTAAAAAAGCTGTTTGAAGATATCAACAGCACTGAGTACAGCACTCATGAATACAGAAACCTCTGCTCTATCAGCACACAAGCCAGACCTTTCCACCTTGCACAGAAAAGTTTAAGGTATTGTCTTTGTAAAAAAGCAAAACAAAGAACAACACAATTTTGAGCTCATTTCTTGAAAAGCACCAAGCAAAATCACAAGAAATCATAAGTTAACGGCCTTTCCTCCTTCTCCTTCCTCAGGAGAGAAAAAAAATCATGTTCTGCTTCATTGACACATACTTATTTTTTTGATACAAATACATCACCATTGAACCTGGTATGACTTCTTGTGAATATATAAGAACATTAAAATTATGCATCAGGAAACAAAGAGCTAAAAGGAGTCCTGAGAAGTAAAAGAAAAAATGAACCTTTTCACAGTCTTCAGCAAAAGAAGGTAAAATAAATACATTACTCTGTACCTGGTGTGGATAGGCATCTCCTGAACCCATTTGTCTTTTGTTCTGGTCAAAAATAATCCAGAGCTGACTATCGAATTCAGATTCATACAACAATTCACAAAGAAGTGGACAGCTTGGAGTTACTTCTCCACTCTTAGGCTATTAAAAGAAAGGTAAAAACATTTAGTCTGCTACAGAATAAAACAAGTACAATCCTTACATACATATTCAAAAAAATAACTGAACTGTAGCATGTTTCAAATAACACTAGCTATTAAAGTGGACCAAATCAGACTTTTGACTGTAGGGAGTCTAGAGCGTGACTCTAGACCTCCTTTCGAAGAGAAAGCTAGTTAAAATTAAGATCTGGTTAAAGAAAACATGATGTGTTTATTAACAACTTAAAAAAAACCCAACTAATGTAACCCTTACCTGATGGAAGTTATAGGTCAAAATCATCTCATACAGTTGACGATTATTCGGTAAAATATCTCTGGATCCCAAAGGTTTTATTTTTGCACTCACTGGTCTGCAGTTAAACAACAAAAGGTTCTCTTGAGAAACATGTATCCTCTATCAAAATTTGTCTTGCTTAGGTAGAAGCATGTTCTGAGATACAACTGAATTCAGCCCATGCCATAACATCTCATATATTGTAACTATCCAAGCAGCATAAATTCCTCAGTTAAAATTAATATCAGTCCAAAAACAAGGTTTAGTGACACTACAGACACTGCCAAAAAAAAAAAAAAAAGAAGACAATGTAGTAAGCATGTCTAAATGCTCAAAATTAAAGGCCATTAAAAGTTTAAGGGAAAAAAAAATCAGGTTACATGTCTAGTATCCATGCTGAAATCAACACGTGTATTCATAACTGCAAGATTAATGGCACTGCAATTAGAAGACACAACAACTGATAATTCCTTGTTATAGAAGGTTGTATCTTCAGAGAATGTAAGAAGCCTTACAGTAATCTGAGCAGTAACACAGAAGAATGTACGCTACAGATGTGTATGTTAACTCAGACAGAGTTGGGAAAAGCAGCCAAGATACAGGGCAGCCAAACATTTTAGACCTCAAAGAATATAAACAAAGTAATAAAGTTATAGGAAAAATCTAAGCTTCAGAAATAAAGAACAGCAGAATCAGGGTGGTCTGGCATCATTTAAGTTTACCTTTCATTCATTAAATCAGATAACCTCTAACAACATGATCAGAATTTGTCTCTAAGGTTTGCCAGCTCTTTCATTGTCAAGGGCACAGACTAGTCACCCAGTAAGATATGGGTGCTGGGTCAGACCACAGGTTTGTTTAACCTAGGTTTCCTAGTCTGGCAGACACTGGATAGACTACTGACAGAAGACTTAAGAACTGAGTAATCCACACATGATATGATATTCCTCCCTAACATTCACCCTGACTCCAAGCATTTGAAACAGGAGACAGAATGAAAAGTCATTCAGTAATTCTCTCTCTGTGTCATGACTCATTAGTTCATTCAAGAGACACTATTCCTGCCATAATTTAAATACATAAATATTTCTCCATAGTTTACTTAATTGCAGTTCATTTACTGTCAGATGAGTGCCTTGCAAGGAGTAAAGAGCATGTCCATTTTTCCAGCTAAGAATGAGGCAAATATTAAGGGACTGTTTTATTACGGCACATCTGAATCTAACATTAAGCGATACGTTCATTAAATTCCTGGCAATTCCAATTAGTCAATTCCAGTTACAAGTACCCAAAAGCCCCAGACAGAACCCAAAGTCTCCACTCACAGGCCCAAATAATGGAAAACTTTAGATTACTGACCACTGTGAAATTATCCCACATCTCAAAAGTACCATTTGAACCACACAGCATTTCTTTATCCTTCTGAAGTGACCAGCTTTAATCACTGCTGCACTGTTTAGAAATTTTCCAGCAAAGTTCTTTCCCCAAATCAGGATGTGTTAAACTAACAAAGTAAACACACCTTTCCCCAAAAAAATCTGCACCAGATTCTACAAAAACACTTTTAAATCAAGCAAGCGAAAAACCAACAAAAAAAACCCCCAACAAAACAAAGAAACCAGAACAACAAACAGTAGCGCATAATAACTTCAATAGCTCTAGAAATTTCTTCTTTAGATTTTAAAGTACCTTTAACCTCTAAGTGCCTGGAAGCAGTGGAAAATTTTTGCAATTTTTTCTTCTTTCAAATTAGCTTAAGGAAAGTTATTTGTCTTGAAAAAAATCACCAAAAAGAAAATGCTGACAAATTAACTGATGCTTCCGAAGCTAGTCTGAATTTAACAACAATATTTTTGTAATCCTGAATTTCACTGCTAATGTGTTACTGTTTTGACTCTACATATGAGCAGTTTTCCCAGTCTTCCAAAACAATTCCCCAGAAACTCTACCTGAGCGTTTGAACCCAGCTTTTCAGATTTATGCATGGAGCAATATCTTCGTATTTCAACAGGGACTGAACATCAAACCGTACGATGCCTTCTGAAGCGTGCTGGAAGAAGAGTGTAGAACAATGATGCTTCTGTGCACTTACAGCCAGCATGACATGGGGACCACCCATCACAACCCTCAAAAATGCAATATAAGCTGTAATTATTTAAACTTCAACAAGTAATACTGTGTAATTTTGAAAGTGTCACAAGTGCATCTCTATTTTACAACATAATACTGGGACTTGCAAAACTTATATAAATAAAACTTAAGCTCCAGCTGCTCATTCTTTCCCTCCCTAATTTAAATACTTAGAACAGAACTGGTAAGTCATACTACAGGCAGGACTCCATTTGTTTGTGCATTTAGGATGATTTACTTTCAATATGTAATTCAATATATAGAATACAGAATACTAAAACAAGTATTTTATGGTGCTTCCTAGGCCTATTATTACAGAATAGATTAACTCTGCAAAAGAGAAACAATACTGCATACACAGACTTGGTGATGGGCAAAATAATTCAGTCAGTTTATTTCTAGCAGCATCCCATGACAAAGACACTAGTATATGAGCACTATTGAAATTTATTTTATGAAAGTTCTGATGCTCAAAAAGGAAGGGCATGACTCTTTTTATTCTCTTATTTTTCACCGTACATTGTTCATTTGGAATAATCCTGTTGGGCTGGGGGCAGCTTCTGTGCGCACCATCACCAACAGCTCTTTCTTTTTCTGTTCTACCAGTTCAAGACCTGGTGCCTTAACACACTATCCACTCTTTCTTCCCCAGTTTATTGAGCTCTTAGAGCCTGAATGCATCCAAATTCACCCACGGGAGAGCTACAATTTGTTCTGGCCTTCAGCTAAAAAAAAAAGTATTAGCATGCTGCTGCTTCATGTAGGTACCAGCTCCCAAAAGCTCTCTCCTGAGGGAGGCAGTGTCAAGCTAAACCAGGTTGCATAGGACAGCAAAGAACACAGGACCAAGTGTACTTTGTCTAACGTTTTAAGCAACTTTTTCAATCTTTTAGTATCACAGACCATCAGGAATCATGACACTGCCCCACCTATCATACCTTCAACTGCCCTAAATGATAAATCTCAAGCCAATCACCACATCTCAATAGAACACTGAAGATAAAATAAATTTTAAGGAAATTTTACACTGAATATGGTATTCACAGTGCTGTTGTTTTAGCAATGGTAGTCTAGGTACTTAAGTGCAAGTACAGTGGTCCCAGCAAAGTTTATTTACATAAAACACTTGGTACCATAAGCATATTTATATTTTCAGCCTTTTAGTATGTTTTATGTACTGGTTTAGGTTTTTTGTTTGGGTTTTTTTCTTTTTTTATCACTACTGCTTTATAATGAAAAGGCATAGAAAAAAGTCATTAATGGCATGTCATAATGGTAACTGACATTTCTTTGGGACTGAACTCCAGTTTAACAATTTTTAAGAGAGAACATGGAAGTCTCATGTACAGAAGTACTTTCATTGTTTCTAAATTCAAGTAAGAAGGAAGAAAAGCTGTGTTTTTCCTGAGAAACCATAGAATTTCACAGTAATTCAATATAACCACTCTAGAAAACTTACCATGTTTAGCTGAGGAGCACCACAAAGTACACCATGGAAAGAAATTGTGTAATTAATGCTAACATCACTAAGGCTTGCCCACCACCGAGCAACACAAAATTCAATGGTTTTTCCAGCCTGGGTAACAAAAACACAAAGTTAGACTCCAGCTCACATCTTCCTTTTCTATTGATCCCAGCCTCCCTAAACCAAACCAAAAAAAAAAGACTGGAGCACAACTCAAAAAAGACCGCTTATGTCCAGTTTACTTCAATTGTACAGATTTTTACAGGACCAAGTAAGACATTATACTTGGTTCAGAAAACATAAGACAATTCCAACAAAACAGCATGACTGACAAACGCTTCAAAACAAGGAGTGCTAAGGTATACCCTGCACAGAAAGGTACTGCTTTTAAATGTTCTGTCTTCCATTCTTATCCCTCAAACTAGGCAGACAGGTTAGTTCACAGATCAGTTCAATGTATTAGAAAAAGAAATCTCACTCTCTCCCTAAGTAAGATAACACAAAACTTGAGAGGTTTGGGTTAGTTTTATTTTTGCCTGGTTGGTGGGGTTTTCTGGGTTTTTTCTTGTTTCAGTTTTTAAATAACATGACAAAATAATGTGCCAATGGGACCAACATAGCTTATGGTCCCCCACCTGATATTTCCACAGAGGGTAAGGGACTGAATTGTACAGAAATTATAAGTACTCTATGGCATTAAAGCTATACAACTAAACTGAGCAAAGCAGGGAACAAACCTGAGAAGGAGGCTCTGTTATTTACACCCCTGAACTGCTAGTTCATTCCCTGATTGTTTTGGACTCTTGAGCTAGCATTATCCAAGCTAAGACTCCTGTAGGTAGGATGTATGAATGTGAGCCAATCAGTTACCCCTGGCTTCAAAGATGACAATATCCCAGACTATTGCATTAACCACTGAAGGCAAAATATGCTGAATTATGCAACAAGGCATAGCTCCTATTTGAAAGGGAAACAAACTGCTCTGTATAAACAAGCAAAAACAAACTGCAGAGATTAACATGTATTATATTAATAAATAGCTCAGAAACATTAGCAAGCTATTAGAGATATTTTCAAAACTGAAAATCAGGTGCATTGACTAATGTAACAAACACACAAAGTCTTAAGTTTGGGGTTTTTCTAAGGAAAAAAAATCCAAATAAGTTATGTTATACTGTACTGATAGATTATCTTATTTACTCCATCCTAAGGAAACTTACTAAGACAGGAAATGCTTCAATCACTGAGCCTTTTTCTGGTAAGGATGTAAATTTGTAGAACTCATGACTTCTGTATGCTTTTTGCTTCACAAGCTGAACAGCATGAAGCACAAACTTGGCAGTCACATCAGCTGAACATGAACACACTGTCACTTCTAGATTGAAGAAAAAGAAATTTAGTCTGAAGACAGAAGTATTTTAGAAGAAAAGCAGAGATTCACCAGAGAAACACTATTTTCACAAGCAATTTGTAATTTAAGAAGTCATGCAGTACTCCAAGTGGCAAGGAAAACCAGCTAAGTTCAAAAGGATGGTTACAGAGAAATAAATCTTAATTAAATGGTCAAAATTAATCAGACAGTACAGATGTATCATCTGTATAGGCCAGACTGCTGAATTGCAAATTAAGAGTCTTATCATTAACTTCAGTCTGAATAAAAGATTTTTGAAAGGACTATTGTTTAGTAATCTCACAAAGAGAGACAAGGAAAAAAACCCCTTTTTTTCCTTCTCACAAAATTATGAGTTTTTTACCTATTGTGAAAATCACATTTCTTCAATTATGACTTCTTTCAACACTACATTCAAACACCTTGAAAACTATGCAAGCCTCAGATAGTGATACTTTTCCATAAACATGGGGCATTTCTCCAGGTAGATGCAACCACTGCAGATTGTTATTGGCTGTTTTCTTTAAGACAGAATCAAGATCCTACTATACCAAAAACAGTGAAGTAACTCAAAATCACTCATCTAAGAGCTTAAAAAACAAATAAATATTTACATATTCATGGGCCAAAACCATCAGTATTTATTCAGGCAGAACTCAATATTATGCAAAACCAAATTTGTCAAGTCTGACAGATGCAATTTAGTTAATGTGACTATTTTCCTTACCCGCCCATGTAGCTCCCTGGGGAACATCAATGAAGTGCCTTCGGATCTGACCAGGTTTAAAATGAACATCTGTGTATGTCAGGTCATAGCTTGATGATTCATCTACTCTGTATGTCAAAAGTAAAACACAAATATTAGTCAAACAAAATTGCAAAGCCATTTTTGAAGCATTTTTAAATGAAAAAAATACTCTAATATATGTACAATGAGGATATTTCATCTTTAACACCAATTATATTAATCCTACTAATATAGAATCTGACAGCACAATGTATCTAAAAGATTTAAACTGTTAGCTCCACCACACCATGTAAATACCTTCCCCAAAATTACAGTGCCTAAACAGAAAAATCAAAAAATCCTCATTTTCAGTGGATCTGTTTTTCCTGGCCAAGTAATTGCCACTGAAGTGAGCTAAGGTACAGAAGTAGCAATATTTCCATAAACAAATTGGGAACAGCTACTTTGTCTTTCCCCCTGAGGGTAGATTGTCCACCAAAGAGAATAAAATATTCTCCTTCCTTATCAACATCATTTAAGTCTTACGTTTAAACCAATGATGGGCACAATACCAACTCAAAGCTTCTCCCAGTGTATACAATGGCCAAATAATGCCTTCTAGCTCTATGTACTCTACTTCACCAGGCAGAAATGAAAAACCAAACTCCAGCTGACCTACACATATGAACAGTACTTTGGTCAACAAGCCAGAAGGCACCTTTATGCTCATGGACCAGGAAGCTGCTGCCACTGTGCTTAAGCCTACCAGGACACACTGCTGTCATGACCAAAACTATAAAAAAATGTCACAACTACATAGGCCTGCTGTAAGAATCTTTTAAGGTGTTTGTAGAAAGTTCAGGAACTCTCAAGAGTTCTGGATTTACTTACCTTGTCGGTATAACAACAGTGATTGGAACTCTGAACAAAGGGCCTGCATTAGGCATTGCTGTATCATATCCACACACCTAACAAAATAAAATATAACAACTCAAAATCTTTGGTCGAAATCAAACTACAGAAGACAACATTCAACTTAAACCAGTTGCAGAATATTTTGAATCTTTGTACTTGTCACTGAGGAGAAAAGGTCATTTGAGCACTGTCAAATGTGTAAAACACTAACAATCACTGAGGAAAAAGAAAAGTTATTTTCCCATTTTGACTCATTTCACCGGAGTAAAAATAACTTAATGGTCATTTATTTGGCTTATGTTTTCTATATGCTGCTACCGCCATGTGCTATACAACATTGTATAGCCCAACTATTGCTGAACCCTGGCTCCATTCTGCATAGACAGAAATACATTGTGGCACTACCTTCTGCTCTGTAAAGCTCAAAGGTTTTATTTCTTTAAATATTATTTCTATAAAAAGTTGATAAGAGACCCCATAAGAACACACATGGGCACAAAATCTTGCTCATAACACAGTACTTCCATACCTCTGTATAATGTACTCCTCCACTCAGGCCACGTGGATCTACACGAATATTTATGTGTCGACACTGGTTCATGAGTTCTAAGTGACTAGGACACTGGACCCATGATGCATTTGAAGTTAAAGCTAAATGAAGCTGGAGAGATATTCTTTCAGTGTTTTCTGTCAGGAAACAAATTATAAAAAACAATTCAATAACACAAACATGTGCACATAGGCCACTGTAACAGTATTTGCCATTAAAATACACATATTTAGAAAATATAATAGGAATCAATTCCTTAAGGCCCCTGGATCTCAGATTCTGCACAAAGGGAGTGTTCTATATTCTTTGAACTTGACAAAAAAAGAATAGCAGCAGTAGGCAGTAAAATAAAGGTGGTATCCAACTTTGAAATTCTTCTCCCCTGAAACAGTCAAACCTGACAAAGCCAAAGGAAGGCAGGTAAGCAAGGCTTCAGTTGCCCATAACATAGTCTGGAAGCAGGTATAAACTTCCTTCTACAGATAAAGTGTTGCCTAACGCAGAGAAATACAATAAAAAGCAATCACATTGATTCTGAATGCTATGCTAATTACCAAACTACATTATAAAGCATAGTAAGCAAGAGGTAAAGTCTATTAAAATTACTATGATAATCTAGTAAAATTTTGCAAACAGTCAGTCTGGCATATTCTATAAATTAGTTTTTATGCCAAAAATGCTATACATTAACGCACAGCTTCCAGAAAAGCATCCAGAACAGTTGAAATGTTTTAGTTACTAGGAGCTTCCTCCTGCCCAAAAGATTAATGACACTTTCAATTTTTTTCTTTTTAATTCTAATTAAGCTTATCTTAATTTTCAGACATTTCATCACATCTAGATTAAGCAGAGAAAAGAAACCTCTATTATAAGTACAGCAGAAGAAATAAAAGCTTGAAGCAAGCTTCAACAGACAAACTGAACAATCAGACTCCCTAAACTCATATTTACAGTTTCTCAAACTTGGTTTTGTTGAAGACACCAGACAAAGCACAGAAAGAACTAGGGAAAACAAGCACTAGGGAAAAAAAACTAGGGGAACATCCATGAGCCGGTAATTCATTGCAAATGCCTGTTTTTAGATTGCTTATTTCCTGTAGCAGTCTAGTGAACAATTATTTGTGCCACATATTAAATTTAAAATGCACCGACAGCAATGTAATGCAAAGTCAAGCAATTAAGTTATTTGGGGTCAGTAACCTGCCCCAATTCATATCCCTTCTGCCCCTAAATAAACTCATCCCTTTGTCACATGCCAACCTTCTTGATGACCACTGGTTTACGAAAGGAATAAACTTATAACAAGCTCTCACATGGCTCCCTTTTTGAATACAACATAATTCAGTCTCTCAGTGAGTTCCAATTTTTATTAAATGAAGCAGGGCAAAAGGGTTTGTGGGAAAAAAAGTTACATCTTATTTTCATCTGCACAAATTATTATGGCTTTTTGTTTCAAGTTGACATTTGTATTTCTCTGCATCTCCACCTACAAAAGCTCTTTCCTACCTGTATTCTCAGGAAAGACAGGTTCTATGCCAACCCCATGATCAGATGGTGCCACTATCTGGGCTGGATCTCTGAGGTAGATTCCACGGTTGCTGCCGACAGTAACTGTGAAGCCGATGTTACTTGTGAATGATGAATTTTGAATGAGGTAGTCATAGGCTTTATCAACCTATGTCAGAAAGAGAAAGTTCAAAATTAACAAATTTCAACTTAATAGCAATTTATGCATATTTTCTTCAATATGAAGTATTTAGCTAGCACAGCAACAAACAATGAAGTACCTCACATGCTACCTGAGCAACATATAATTGCATGATACTCAGAAGAGAAAATGACGCAATTTTCACAGTCTGCAATAGCCACTGAGAGACCAGAAAGCCAAGAACATTTGAAAAAACAAACAAGGCTGAGCCTCTTCTGCTATAAATCCATAAAAAGATTCCTATTCAGACATGACTTTGAAGAAGAGGACTTCAAGGCCCAAACTTACTATTCTAATTTAGGTGACTTTTTCACAGGTGGAGCAACACTAGTTAAAACATTTAAACTCTTATACAGTAAGAGGTTGAGCAATTCAAAGGAGACAGGCAATGGAATACCCATACAAGTCTCATATATTGATATGAAGTAAAAGAATTGGGTCATGAAATCCAGTTCTGGGTCTAAGTATGTGAGCTGTCACAATAAATGTACATAACAAATTCACCTTCTTGTTTTAAAAAGATATCCTTTCCACCTCACTTGCTATTTTACTGACTACAAATATCTTAAAATTCTCTTCTACTTGATAGCAAGGTACTTTCACCAGTGAAGATTAGGGCACTCTCCTTTGAGACAAGTGGACAAATTCCTAGTCTCCAACATCAATTATAATCACATTTTAACACATGATTTAGTCACAAGCTACTAAAACATCAAGTATGATTGGTGTATTTTATTTTTCCTTTGATATGGCTATCACCACTGTGGCTTTCTGTATCAAACTCAGCGTTACAGATGTGCTTAACAGGCATTGCCTACTACGTCTAGCATCTCCAGAACATGAATTTTGGGTTAAGCATTTAATATCTGGCATTTTGAAGCACAAAAGAAAAATCTTAGTACTTCTATTAGACTACGACAGGAGTGACTGTAGGAAAAAAACAGGGTCAGCTCTGTAAGAACATAAGCTTATGCACAGGGAGACACTCAGTAAGCCTTTATCATACAGAGGATTACATCACAGATTTCCAAACTACTCCGACGTCCACAGGAAACAAAGAGCACTCAGACTGTTTAGCGCAGGCCTGCAGCAAAGTCCCTGTACAACTGCAGCTGTACCAGCTGTTTTCACTGCCCAGAATTTACAGTCCCAGCTTTTGTCTGGACAGAATAAGTTCAGCTGTCTCTGACAATACTGAAAAACCCTTGTGGACATTCGGACAGCATTTAGGTGCCCATGTGGTGCCTAAATTCACATGCAGGTGATAAAAACCTACATCCCATTTTTATGTCCATGTATCTTTTTGATCAGCCTAAGACTGTGTCCAGTTATCACATTTATTTTACAGTAACTGCATGCTGAAACTGGAGGAACCTTCTCATTCCTCCTCCCCACCCACTACATTCCCTTCCTCTCCCCCAGTGAAATTTGAGAATCAAGTAGTATGGAACAAACTGATTGAGATCACCTCAAAAGCTGTTTTGTGGGCTAGTTTTTCACCAGCATTTATATTATACTGTTTTTTTTTTTTTTTTTTGCTTCCAAGTACCTGAATAATACCATGTCCTTGTGCAAATACTTCTATGTTTTCCGCTTTCACTGCAGTATTTTCCAATGCTCTTCTAACAGAATGAACAGTGTAATGAACATTATTAGCTTTGAGTCCTGAAATTAAAATTAAGAGTGTTACTGAATATAAGAAAATATTTGAAAGTGACAGCATTTTTTTAAGAGGAAGAAGTATCTAACCTCTTTTAGATGATGCATCTATGTTTAACATTGTAGCACTTTACCTGACAATACTAATGCAATGCCTCCACATGCATTGGGAGAAGACATGGATGTGCCATTCATGAGTTGTGTTCCTCGCAGAGTCCAGTTTGGAACTGAAGCAATAGCACCTCCTGGGGCACTGATACTTACTCCAAGGGCTCCATCAGTGCTAGCATTAAAAAGCAATGGTTAAAACACCAACTTTTTTTTTTTTTTTTTCACAATTTAAGATAAAGTTGTCAGTACTTTTTAAAAACAAATTTACTTTAGAAAATTCTCACTACATTTTACTTCACTAAATCCATTGACCCATTAAACCCAAGAATAAGCATGCCAGCAACTAAGAATTTAAAATGTCATGTTAATCATCAGCTGTGTCTGTTTTACAGTGAGAGGTTTCTAAATTTTTACTCCTTCAGTATTTTTCACCAGGCTTGAGTTTAGCCAGGAGAATACTTTCTGGGATTTGAATTACAAAATGCACATGAACCAATCTGTTAAACACTTCAATAAATAAATTAGCATTCCATGTAGACTATTCAATGGTTATTACTTCTAAAGAAAAATAGTAAAAGGGGGAGGAAGGCTAGAAAAGATCCAAAACCTAGACTTCTAATTTTTCATGCTGACAGTTCACTACCAGGTCAAGTTTTGAATTGACAAGCCTGTGACGAGAGGACAAGGAGAGAACATATAAAGAGTTATGTCAAGAGGTAGGTCAGGATCAGCTGGGCCTGACCCCTAAACTCCACAAGCATATTTAAGAACAGAGCAACTGTGTGCCTATGGCAGAGTTAGAGTAGCATCTAGTTTTCAACTCTATGAGCCAGATATGCTCCATCTTTCTTGCTCTGGACAGACAAAAATTGCACTGCTTAAATAAAGATACCCCTGTGTCTGAGTTATTAAGTTCTGTAGAAAGGCAAGATATTTTTGGGTACTTATATCCCACAGTAAGAGCTTCATATGTCTAAAATCTGTCTGAACACAGAATATTCTGAGTATGCTACTGCAATGTGATATTTGGACATATTTTATGACAGCCGTATATAAACTCATAAAAAGGTTCTGCAGCCCAACACCTCTGGACAAGCAGTGCACAGCACTGCCTGAAAGCCTCTACTGCTTTCTGGGACAGACTGATCCCTGCATCAAGACTGCTCTAGCAAACTTTAGGAACTCTCTAGTCATCTGCATATTGCCCCCTAAACAAGGAGAATCCTCCTTTGGCCAGATTTGGTCTTTCAGCTGATTATTTTACACAGCACAGCGACTAAGCACACAAAAAGTGATCTATATATGTGTGCGTGTGTGTGTGTCTATCAAAATTTATTACAAATCAATCTCCCTTCCTCAGCTGAAAGCAGAGAGCACATTTCTCTTTTCCCTACACAAAGCATGACAATCCTTCATAGTAAGATTCTTGAAACAATATATTTGCCTGTAAACATACAAACACCATAACAGCTAGAGAACAATTCCCAAGTCTGAACACAGGCAAGAACTCAAGAAGAGATGTTGCTATTTTTTTTCTTTGTCTATCATATTACTATCAGATGATTCTGAGAAATGAAATAAAAATTGTAGTTTACATTGTCCTTAAAATTTCTTTAACACATTTCAGAAAATTTTCTGTAGTATAAGGTAGAAAGCAATTTTTTCTGCCTACTCACACCTCTACTGAACTCAAAACAAAACCCCCAAGTTATACCGTCACAGCAATGTTACTGAAGCCAGAAGTAACACCACTGCAGTAACAGTATTTATTTTAATCTTCATCACTTATAGCACATTTAACTTCACCACACTAACCCAATGAAATAAATGCTATAGAAAAAAAGTAAATTAAAAAAACACAAACAAATTTCCAAACAACGTTTCCGTAACTTTTATAATCTTTGACTAGATCTACACCCAAATACTTTTCTGAAAAATACAGGCTGTGCTGAGGTGGTTCCATGCTATTCCCTCTACTCCATCAGTTCTAGATCCCAACATACAAAGGTGTAACCAGAAGAGCAGGCTAGTTATGCTCTTTCCACAGGAAAGAAATACTTTCAATTTGCTATTAGTGACCAATTTTAGATTTTGAGTTTTATCACCTGAACTACAAAGTAATCAATTGTTCTTGGAATATAACCTACCTAGGCCCTCTGGATGACCAAGTGTACTGATTGGCTGGCAGTTTTTCTCTCAAAGAGTATTCAGCAACCATCATGTCAGGTGACACGTAGGCACCAACACCTGCAAAAAACATTCAAACGTTTTAGATGTAATATGAAGTTTTATTAAGAACTAAAGCAAAGTGCTTCTTTATGAGAAGAATTCTTGCTTGGCATTTAAAATGGTAATACACATTTTCCATCTAATAAAATCCAGTTATTTTTGCAAGCCAAGTGCAAAGCATCATGTTATGCAGTAACAATGCTGATGGGCACACTGCTTAACAGTAAAATATCATGGAAACTCCAAGTTTAACTTTTATTCCGCTGGAATATAACCTTCTACACTTTTCCCAACAGGTAACTTGTATGTGTCTCCTGCACCCCTTTCCTCTGTTTACACTGCTCTGCCACAAACTACAACTGCACGTCAGAGCAATCCATGTGAATTGGTTCATGTTCACAAGGCTCCCATTTACACTCCCTGGAGCAAATGGCCATATCCACATATCTCAGTCAGGAGACAGTCTTTACTGGGTACCAGTTCCAAGTGCACAGAGTTTGTAAATGTCTACATCAAAGCCCAATAAAAATGCATTTGTAGAAGAGAATGCCAAGGATGCACAGTGCAACTATGATTTTGCTTACAGCACAAGCACTACCGCTGTGGTACAAAACTACCATACCAACCTGACAAATTTGGCAAGGTCCATGTCTGTCTGTGTGAACTACGCCAACCTGTCAGCTGTATTTTGCTTTACCCTCAAAAACCAAAAACTCCATCTGGTTCACTCCAGATGGAGGACAGCAGCAAACTACTTGGCCTGCAGAGTGAATAATCACCCAGTCTCTAGAGTGACACAATGAAGTTGAATTGACAGAGTAGATGCACTGTAAGAGTAAAGCCACTGCAGATCTGAAAAGAGCTTGTTAGTTCCAGTTCCAACCCCCAGTCTCAATAGTGAATTAACAGCAGATTAACTTTCAGAAAGTAATCAGCATTAATTCTACTAGCTGCCCTGGAACAGCAGCTCTCCAGCTTCCAAGGCTTCATGCTAGTCTCCTTAAACACTGGTCTCCTTGCATAAGAATTCTGACGCTTAATAAGCATCCTCTGTTATGCAGTAGCGAGACAATAAAGGATTTATATAAAAATTAAGACTAAGGAAGTTACCCCTGCATGCTGGACATTTTGCTGAATCTTATAACTCAATCTTTAACTAAAATATCAAAACCATATATTAGTCCATCAGAAAAAGAATTTTAATGACAATAATAGACTTGCACAGCAGTGGCACTGCAGCTGGAAAAATTCCTCCCCTACAAGGACTTGTCTAGATCCTAGCATGGGATTATTTTCTATCATTAAAAATAAGAGTATCTGATGAAGACAGATGATAAAAAACTGTAGTTCTGACAATTTAAAATGCATTGCAATACTTTCCAGAAGACTTATTAGAATCCAATTTAGAATCATATTTTCATATGTTGCATTTATCAGCAGCTATTTGTTGGAGCAAAGCAGTAGCTTAGACAGTTACAGTTGAGAAAGTATTCCTGAAATATTCAAATAAGTCAAACCAGAGATTTCTTTTGCAAATTTTACACAAAGCCAAATTAAATCAAGACCATTTGCCACCTACTACTTTTCTACATATGTAAGGTTTTGAATTGTAAGAAGATAACAATCTAAATTTGTATACCTAAGCATAGAGCAAGTGCCTCTCTCAGAATTAACCTTGCAGCTCAGCAGGCAATTTTTTAGACTTAGTTCAGCAATCAAACATGCAACAGAAAAGTTTGAAAAGGCAGAAGCTGTCAAAAAAATTCTAAATGAATTATTTACCTATTACACTAGATGTAGTTCCACCAGGACATCCAACTGTAGAAAGGCAAGGACCATTATTTCCTGCACTTGAAACATAGATTACATTGTGTTTCCACACTGCTTCATTAATCACTTCACAAATTCTCCTGAAGTAAGAGAAAGAAATCAACCATTTACTCAACAATATTGCTTTCTTCCACAGGACAAAGCTCCCATTTTTAGTACAACCTTTGACCACCCACCAAACAAGGAAGCTTATGCAGCCTGCTTCCCACACCTAGCAGAGGCGGTTCCAGTACAGAAGCTGACCACAAAAATATCTTCTGGTTTCAAAAAGGAGAGAAAACTATGTAGTGATCCTAGGTCTTAAAAAAATACCCCACACATCATGTGGTGTTGCAACTATAAAAGTTCTTTATTATGCTAAAATATTATTTGTATATGTGTTATAAATCCATGTATGATGTATCTGTATATATATTATAAATTAAAAGCTTTTTCAATGGTTTACTTCTTTCAAAGCCAGTTTAAAATTTATACTGCAGAGTTTCTAACTTATGAATCATGTGAGCCTGGATGATAGCTACTAGCTGACTTACAGAAAACTCAACAAATACAATTCCACCTCTGTGAAATTAAAATACTTTAATCACAGTACTACTCACCCAGAATTTGGCCAGTGAGTTGCTTCTCCATAGCTGTAGTTGACAAGATCACATTTGTATTTTATTGTTTCTATCATCTGATAAAGTAAAAATGGAAGTCAAAATATGTGCTTGTCAAAGAATTAAAGTGACTTCAGGAATGCCAGAAAGCATCTGCTTAAATTTATTTGCTACATATCTAAGAAAGACAGATAAATCTCTTGAATCTAGAAAAAAATTTACTGCAGCCAGATAAGTGCTATTTTCCCTAAGAACTAAGAAACCTCTTCCCTGAAAAGCCTTATTCTTGCCATGTTCCCAGTTATAAATCAAAACATTGCCCTAAGAGAAAACTGCAGACAGCACCAGTATTATCTCAAGAACATAAAATTCTCCTTTCCTGTGCAGTTTGCCTGAACTCCAAAAAGTTGCAAAAAAATTATTGTTCATGTTGCTACAGCAAAATATCCCTATGGATCACAAACATAGTCCTCTATTTTCATATCCTTTTCTTGTGTAAAATTTTTCCTTATCAACTCATTATACAGAAAAGCTCTTGGTCTTTCACTACTAAAAGGAATTATATTTTTCCTCACTCTTAAGAAAAAATGTTTACACAAATACAGCAACATAGGTAGATACTTGTCTTCTATAGTTATCTGAGTAACTATAAAAGATGCATTGAAAACACAAAGAACTTTAAGCAAGTTGGAAGTAACTTCTGTCATGCATCAAGTCAATCAGACACTGCAAGTCTTAGCCTGGAGATCTCCAAGTGCTCTATGCAATGTAAGTTTTGTTTTAAATAAAACACTAGTCTTACAATATGCTTTAAAATAAATTTCTAGTTATTTTTAGGGGTTTTGGCTGTGTTATTTATTGCTTGAAGGTTTTTTGGGTTTTTTTTGCGGGGATGGCATTGTTGTTTTTTCATTTTTTTTGTATTTTTGCTGGAAATACTATAAAACCATAAGCCAAAAAAGCAGGGCATGAACTTTCACAATATTCTACACTTAAGACACACTACTGAGATTAATCATTCAGTGAAATACCCACAGCTCTTATTAGACCAGTGCCAGTTTCCATTGTACTTAGTCTTGTATCACCAATCTTGATTGCAAGAATCTGAGCTCCAGGAGCCACACCATTTCGTTCTGGTTCTTCTGGAAAGTATCCAGCTGCAATACTAGCCACATGTGTTCCATGTGCTCCTGTGCAAATGAAAAGTATGTATTTTTAGTGGACTTAATCTGTAAGAATTCAATATGCTACAGTTCAATTAATTTTAACTTATTGAGCTGTAAGCACATAAATCCAGTCAGTAGCCAGTCACCAGTGCTACTGATACCAAAAGGGTGACAGTGTTCACCAGGACTCAGCAGTGGAGCCAACCCTGTTTAATATTTTTTGATGATCTGGACAAGGGGATTGAGAACATCCTCAGTCACTGTGCAGACAACAACAGACTGGGCAGGAGTGCTGATCAGCTGGAGGACAGGAAGGCTCTACAAAGGGATCTGGACAGGCTGGATCAATAGGGTGAGGCTAATTGTATTTTTAAGGAGAGAAAGGCATCAGGAAGAGAGGAATAAAGAATTAACTTAATTACACTAACTGAAGTTACTTTGAAGGCTAACACTTCCTACTCAAAGTTATGAATACTACACCTGAGACAACTCAGGCAGGAAGGATTAAGAACAGAAGACAGAACTGTACAGAAACATAGAAAGGAACATTTCAGAAAAGTTACCATCTATTTAGAAACCTGAATAGGTTATGTAGCTCTACTGAGATGGGATAGTTTCATGAGGAATTAGGAGCATTTTTCAAAGCAAATGCATCCATACCATCTCAACCACTCTGTCTGCTTCCAGAACAAACCATGATTATTTAAAGAACACTCTAAAACAGGTTCAGAGTGGTTGGAGCTACAGCTATAGTGACACCTGACGTAACAAAAAGAGTCTGCATTAACCTAAATAAAGATCAATACCCATTTTGTTCATGGATACTATATTTAAGACTCTTAAAGTATAAAAGTACAAAGGAGAGCATCTACAAATAAATCAATCATGCCGCTAATATTTAACAAACAAAACAAAAAAGGTCTTTTAAAAGAAGATTCTCTTTAGTTTAGGCTTTAAGATGCATGTACATCTTAAAGAATACCCAAGTATGCACGTTCTATGTATACAAGCTTATGTGCATACAGTTGACAATACTTCATACAAAAATGCAAGCAAGTTTGGTAATGAGCTGTAATTATAAATTTAGTTCAGGAAATATGAGTATTGATCTTAAAAGTCATAATAGCAAATGCTGTACTATGACAGCTGCCTCAAGCCATCCCAAGTAGCAGAAACAGGATCCAATACAAATTACTGTTTCTCATGATACCTACTTAGCAGCAAAATGTTTTTAAGATTATTTTCATTTACCTCCACTTGTCACAATGGAAAGGAGATTTCCATCATCATATATATTCACAGAATAATTCAACATCTCAGATGTCCCAAAAGATCCATATTCCTGAGCCTCTTTGTAGGTTCTCAGCACTGTACAGTTAGTTAAATCACCACTCTCACTGGTATCTATGCAGGCTCTGTTGACAAAAACAAACAGACAATGTCCCAGCTGCTGCAAACGTTTGGTTACCTACCCTCTCTAGCTGAGCATAGCAAAAAGACTTCAAGAAGTTTGGTTCTGTGTTTATGGTATCTTTAAATAGTTCTTTAATCAACTAATTTAAAACTTGGGTTTTTTTTAATGCTTAAGATTCAGAAACTATGAAGTTATTGAAACAAACTGATTTTCAAATACTACTAAATTCAAATCAATCTGTATTTGAAAAGCAGGAGTATGAAAATTTATGCAAGTTCAAGGAAGAAATTTTTCTAAAAGTCCATGTTCAGGGCTGGTACACAAACATTTAAAGTTTTCTGTTTTGTATGAAGCACATGATCAGTAAAGAAACGTGCCATGTTACATCCTGAAGTCTGTGCACAGACACCTGTTTTGTTTAATTCACATCACCACTAGATAGTCAAAACAGTTTTATTCTGCTTCAGAAGAAAAATCCCGTAAACGTACACTCATATCACACTGTCTTCAATAAGACTTTATTCTGTCCCATCTTCATTTGAGACCAAAATTTTGTCAAGAAATTCAACAGGATTATTTTAAAGTGAAAAATACTTAAAACCTCTATAAAGAGGGTAGATATAAAAAGTAACAAGTCTTCAATGCAAGCTACTGTTTTATGTAAAGAACAAGACATTTTAGAAAAGTTTAGCCATTTACCTCCAAGTCTCACCATCATACCACACTACACAATCATATACTGGGCCCGGATCACTGTATTTCTTCTCAAAAGAATTCAACAATTCCACTTGATTTTGAAGTTCTTCCTTTATTAGCTTATTTACCTAATAAGGCAAAAATAAATTCAGATTATTTCAAAAATTATTACAAGATAGGTAATCTTGTATTCTTTCTACTGCTATACATTTTTTCCACTACCTTCCCAGGAATGTTAGACTATCCTAGGAGTCACAAACATCTACAAGTTCAATGGCTTTCAACAGTTCACTATTTATTTATGGCCTATTATATACAACTACTTCTAATTTCTGTAAATGTAACACTTAAAGTCATTATTTTCTTAAAGACTGTTAAATGATAAAGTAGTATCTGAGGCATTTCTGGTACTTCACTGAAATAGTACTTCGTTTACAAAGGTAAGAATATGTTTAGAAAATTCAAGCTTTGAACATGGAAAGGATGGTGGCCTCAAAACATAGCACATGAAATTAAAAATAAAACTCACTGAAAATACCCAACAAATTTTTTGAAGCAATACCATTTTCATATTTGACACCAACTCTCAAAAGTGAGCAACACTAAGCAAACCAAACAACCATGAATATAAAGACTTATAAAATTAATCAGAAGATACACTGATTGGTAAATTATCTGCCATAATACTCACAAGTACCTTTCCTTCACACATATAATTAAACATTTTCATCCTGTCAACCAGTAACAAACTATTGCAAAGAACAAGTTCATAAATTTAGACTTAAAGCAAACCTGTGAGGGAGAGCTATGAGCAGCATCGAATTCTTCTTGTTTCCTACAGGCCTCTGCTAGAGCCAGTCTATGAGCAGGATCCCAGAGCTTTTCCTTGCGCTCTTTCTGCAAAATAAAACAGAGGTTCCCCAACATACTGAGTAATGTATGTCAAAGTTGAAGTCTATAAAGATAATTTGAAAATTATGATTTGAGACGAAGGCTAAAAAAGTTCCATACAATAGTATAAATAAATATAAAGTGCCACACAATAAAAAAAAGCGGTATCAGCAATTTCTGTACTTCTTGTCTCAAAGGACCACTGTGAGGAAGACTTCTAAGCCACCCCCTATTGCTCTGAAAAAAAATCACAAAAGAAATGGAATGAATAAAAATCAGAGAGAATAGTGTTCAAGTATGTTAGCAAATCACAAGCTGTAGTATTCTAACAAAATTAAGAAACAGAACTGTAAAATATGACTATATGTGGGAATCCAGGGCTTCCCTCTGGCTGCCCTGCCAGGTCTGGGACCCTGGCAGGGGTCAGGAACCCCCCTGTACAGAGCCCCGAGAGACACTGTCTCTGATCTCTGTCCATGGAGAGGAGTTTTCAATCTTACAGGATGAATTACAAGCTCTGAGTGTTTGATATCAGCAATAATTAAGTGTGACACGGGTGCAAAAGTAAAATTTTAAGTTTCTAGATTAGGGGTTCAGAGGGGACAAGATGGAGGAAATTGAGTGTGTCTTGTCCTTTTGCTCCTTCTTCATGCCCTCCATGTTTCACTGTAGTGTTGGCATTTTTCTATTGGTTTAGGCTGGGGACACACTGTTCAACGTAGATGATAGATATTGGCACATTATTGTAAATATAGCACAGGTAGTTTCTGGTATATAATGTTTGTAACATCCCACTGAGGGCAGAGCCCCACACGCTGCCCTGCAGGACAGACCTGCGGCAGGGCAGCAGAACATGTTAGAGATAAGCAAGAATAAACAACCCTGAAACCAGCACAGACGAATTATGGCTTCTTCTTTGGCAACAGGGCAGAAAGACAGAGACTTTCTACAATCTCGGAATCATCAATACCCACAGATTCCGACAACTATATACCAGAAAGAAAAGATAATTAACCCTTACCTGAATCCTCTCCTTAAGAGCTTTAGGATAGATATCATAGCCATTTTTTATGCCAATGTGATATTTGCCTGAAGGATTTATCCAGTTTGCTGGAATCTATAGAAAAGTAAATTTAGAAATAAGTTACCTAATGGTTAAAATAACTCCTCAAACAAAAAAGCCCCACACTATGTAAGAGAGCTTAGGAGAACAAATCTGCAAATATTGTCAATTTAATTCCCTGTCTCCATAACAGTAAATACTGCACTCTTCCAACAACATGGCATGGCATTTTCAATCCAGCTCCCAAAAAATCAGTACCAGTTCATGTGACACTGCCATTGAACAGCTTTAAGCATTAGTTGCTCTGATAATCTACTTTTAAAACACAAAGCCCCAGCTTCACTAAATTTCCTGGGCAGAGGTCTGGGGAAATTATAGTACTACAAGCGAAACCTAATATGAGCGAGTATGGTTGGAAGCCATGGCATACATCTAAACATCTCATTTCACATCTTGATACAATTTAGACTCTGTATATCAGGATCCGCTCATCCACTAGAGTAACAGATTCAGCCTTACAATCATCTTCTGTGCAAAATTAAGAAGAAAGCCGACAGCATGGAGAGACAGAAAGATGCGATGCCCCCATATTACATCACAAATCCAATCAGGAAATCAAGAACATGTTAGCAACATTAGTTCTGTGTACTCAAGACCTCTACTGGATTTCATGTCCTTTCTGGAAGCCCTACAGCATTTCTGTTCTATGCATAGTGAGAATTCAGTGAGTCTACAGCTAGGTCTTCACAGATTTTTCAGCCTCTAAATCTATTCACCACGAGCTTAACACAATTCCTCTTGTAGCTTACACAAATGTGGAAAATACTAGCACTTTTAAAGACACTACCACGTCTGATATTTTTAAAGCACGTTAGCACATTTTCTTCAGCCAATTTCCAAAGCTGTATCAGATACTGTTTTGAACAAATAGTTGAATGATTATCAAGCCCCCCCAAAAGCCCTGTACAAACCCCTATTCAGCTACAGAACGTATTAGAAATAAAGACATACAAAAAGTCTAAAAACCACTAAGCAATCTGCATGAAGATGAGAATGAAGCATTAGGTTTGGGTAAGATCTGGTTAGCGGGTTCCAGCTGGGCTAGGGGTGATTTTCCTCACAGTAGCTGATATGGGGCTGTTTTGGATTTGTGCTGGACACCCTTAATAACTCAGGGATGTTTTAGCTGTTGCTGGGAAGTGCTTGCACAGAGTCAAGCCTTTTTCTCTCACCCGTCCCAAACAGTGAGCAGGCTGGAGATGAACAAGGATTTAGGAGGGGACATAGCTGAGACAACTGATCCCTACTTGACCACAGGCATCATGATCAGTATATAGAGTTGGGGAAAGAAGGAAGAAGGGGAATGGTTCAGAGTGATGGCATTTATATTCAAGTCACTATTTGTGTGGAGCCCAGCTTTCCTGCAGATGGCTGAACACCTGCCTGCCCAAGGGAAGTGGTGAATGGATCCCTTGTTTTCCTTTGCTTCCATGCAAGGCTTTTGTTTTACCTATTAAACTGTCTTTGTCTCAACATGTAAGTTTTCTCAATTTCACCCTTCTGATTCTCTTCTCCCCATACTGTCAGGGGAAGGCTGAGTGAGAAGTTCTATGGTGCTTTGCTGCCAGCAGGGTTTAAACCACAACATCTGATTAAAAGGAAGTACCTTCTGTAAAAACCAAAACAGATGCTAAATTTTCTGTTAACCAAAGAAGATGTTCAGTGGTTTCTCTGTACCACCAAATACTCACTTTTAAAGTTCTTCCAGAAAGACCAATAATTTCTCCATCTTTAGGTTCTGCAACGGTACATGTTGTTACATCACCACTGCCCGTAGTGTCAATTATATCAATTATCTTCGGTTTCCCATCAGTTGTAATCTGAAAATATGAGCACAGAAAAATTGGAAAATGTACTTGATTACATTTTAGCACACAAACCAGGAAAGTTTTGTTATTAAAAATATCAACTAGCTTTTTCAGACACCCAATCTTTAACTGAAGAAAATAAAACCAACTTGAACACAAGATAAATTTTCAAAGAACTAAGACCAACATGTCCCTCTTTCTGGTTCATACAAAATTTCTAATAAAGATTTAGAAGAGAAAAAAGTAAAAACATTGTATCAACAAAGCACAGGCAGCCTCAATCTAAAACCAAGCCTAAATTTGCAAAAAACATATTTGCAAGAATTACTATTTGTTTTCATATTATTTGCTGTGTTATTTGTGACCCCTAATTCTGGATAAATTTTATAGTAATGAGTGCACCAGTAAGAAAATGACAGGTACTGAAGTACAAGCTCTCACAAACTGGAATCTCTCAACTGACCTTAAAGGAACCATAAAAGGGACACAAGTTACTATTACCTTATTTTTCCTGTTTCAAAGACTCTTCTATGTGTTTTAATCCACTTGAACTGTTAGTAGCTACAGCTACGTACACCTAATACTTCTATAAGGAGTCTGGAAAGATGTTACAGAAGCCTCCCAGAACCTAAAGAGGGCCTATAAGAAACCTGGAAGCAACTTTTTACATGACACAGGTAGTGATAGGACAAGGAAGAATGGCTTTAAACTAAAGGAGACTATCAAACTAGTTATAGGAAGAAATTTTTCACTGTAAGAACATTGAAACACTGGAACAGGTTGCCCAGAGAGGCAGTGGATGCCCCATGCCTGGAAACATTCAAGGTCAGGTTGGATGGGGTTCTGAGCAATCTGACCTAGTTGAAGATGTCCTTGCTCCCTGAAGGCAGGTTGGACTAGGTGGCCTTTCAAAGTCCCCTCCAATCCAAACCATTCTACGATTCTATGAATTGAGCATGTACACATATTTTTACAGTTCTTTAGCAAAGACTGGTTTAAAAAAAGAAGGTATCAACCATCTTCCTAATATTTCCTATACATGAACTACACTGAAGGTGAAAAAAGCTTCATATTCAGAAAAGCAGCAACATTTGCTGTTTTCTACCATTTAAATATATGGCACTTTTGCCTTTATTCTCTATCAATAATTTTGATGTTAGACATAATATATGGAAGGTTCTTTTGTTCCAATAATGTTCTGGAATTGTGAATTCAGCTACTGGAAGCTACTGACATATTCAAACTGTTTCATAAAAGTCACTCTGCTGCTGCCAAAAGGACAAGAGTCAGACTCTTATCACATCTCAGCAAACAAGGATAGGTACTTCCATGGCCTCAAATTCATGGCTTAAAAAAAGACAAACAACAAACATAAACCCAACCAAAACCATACAACCCAAAAAAACAACCTCCTAGAAACTCAACAACAAAAAACCAACCCTGAAAAATAACAAGCAACATCCCCAATGAAAACAGGCTTAAACAGCTTAAATATAAATATTCCAAACCCATAGCAACCATAAAAACAGCATCAATTTAATTTCCCAGAAGGTAAAAAATACTGCTTTTGAATAGGCTTGCTAGGGATGAACTTTCATGGCAGAAACCAACACTCTGTTCATAGAAATTCAAGTTCACGGGAGAAAATCTTTAGAATATCTTAATCTGGTAAAACATCAACTGAATGACAGTTACACAGCAGTGAAAATTTACTTGGGGAACAGTGTGTAGACACTAAATCACACACTTTTCAAGCATTTGTAATTAATATCTTCAATGTTGACCACAATTCACACAAAAGAGCTGCAGCAATACTAAAGCAACTGCAAGCCAATCCTGATATTAGCAGCACTGGACATTCTTCAGTATGCCTCTACAAAGTAAACTATTCAGTCATCAAAGTACAAGGAAACAAGAACGAAAATGTAATCCAAGGTGACTTGCTTGAAGGAGGCAAGTTATACAGCAACAGGTGGCCAGAACACAGATTTATGCTGCAGAAAGCTTGGGTAGTTTTAGAAGTTGTTTCCTAGCCCGAAAGACAAGGTGCAACCCCTACATTCTATGGCTCTCTGCCTCCTAGCTGAAACCTAGCAGGCCCACACATGCATGTGAGTTTGTACTGTCAGAACCAACAGATCAGTCTTTCAGTCAGACACAAGAAACTCAGAGTTTCAGCTGGTCTCAGGCTCAATTCCTAACAGCAGCAATCCAGACAGGTTCACGGTAATTCAGTGCAAGTAACCGATACAGCAGCTCCTGCTGCCATGAACTGCTCTTCGGCACACTGCCCACCAGCAGCAAGGCCAGAGTGAAACTTAAGAGTTCAGCTCAGTTTTCTTTTGCAAATCTTTTAATTCTGAGTTTAAAATTATAATAAAAAATACTCAAGTGACCTTGATCAATTTTCTTATGCAAAGAGAAGAGTCCTGAAGTAATGAATTGATTACAGACAGAAGGTACATTCTAGTACATTTTGCATTAAAATTTAAAAAAAAAAAGAATTTTTATTCAATTAAAAATATTTTATACTGTGTTTAGAAAAAAAATCCCCAATCCTGCCTTAATTATTATGGCTTGCCTATAGGCATTTGTAAAACAAATTATTAGTTTAAAACTGAAAACTACTTTGCTGTTTATACATTTCTGCTTGAAGTTTTAAAATCCTACTTACATGTTAGTTCTGACTTTGTAAAGCAGATATATTAGTAAACTGAGAACACTAAAATTAATCTATGTGCATAATCCTGGCAACTGATGCAAGTTATAATAGAAGTAGAGGAGCACCAGTATATATCACAATCACAACACAAGAAAAAGGAAAGTCAGAAGCATTTTAGCATGTTTTTGCCAGCCCATACAATCACTGACTCCAATTGACAGCTACCGCAGCCACAAGAGGTGAACAAGTTCTTCAGCACTTTGGTCACGGGACAGCTGATCATCATCATCATAAATAAAATAACTTCCAAGCAATTTTTTTAAACTCAGTGCTGAAAAGCAAGTAAAACCAAACTAGCTGCTACTGCTAAAAAGTTGTCACATAAAAGTTAATGTTAGTAAATAATAATTCTAAATGCCACTTCACAAAATAAAACAAATTTGCAAGAAGCAAAATGAATTGACTTACCTATCATAAAACATAAGAAACCACAATAGGAACAAGGAAAGGGAAAAGCACAGGGAAGGGCTGAACAAAGATTATACATATACAACCACAACACTCCATTAAATGCACCTAAAATTTCATCAGTCACTGTGCCTTAATGAGTAATTACAAACAGTGACTCGGCAGACAGTAGGAAATACATTCTACCAAGAGGACTGAAAGGGGAAAATCTCATATGAAAGAAGCAGACAAACAAAACTTTACAATTGGTGTCAACTGGTGGAAAAGCAATGGAAGAGGAGGTAGAAGGAATTCCCTAGGGGGCACTGGGTTCCCTAGGGGGCACTGGGTTCCCTAGGGAAATTCCCTAGGGTTACAAAAAATTCATAAAGAAAAGGAAACTAAATACAAACTAGATTAACATTTTATACGTTAAAGAAAGCCAACCAACAGAAAACAGGCCTAAGAAGGTTTTGTTAATTATTCTCTCTACAGCAGCAAGCATCCAGGGAAGAATAGAAACATAACGATATTTTCCTGTTAAACTCTGTCCCTCGGAAAGGGAACAAACAGTGCCATCAATGTTTACAAACCAAGTCAGAGAATCAACAAACAAAGGAACCCTACTCAGGAATGAAACACAAGGGAGCAGCAAAGAAATTAACTGTTTTGTTCTGACTAAGAACTCCACTATATTCAAATCAGGGTAGCTCATTTTAGCCTGTAATAATTATTGTCATTAACCAGAACTCAAAGTTGTAATACTAATCAATCTTGCTATAGGTTTGCAACTGATTCAACATCTCCTAGCTCTAACTCTATGCCAGGATCTGACAGTAAGAAAAAGCAGCAGCAAAGACAGGGGTGTAAAAAAAAAAAAAAATCCAAAAATTGTCCTAAGGTTAGAAACTACTTCTTGCAGTACAGCTATGCTGTGTCACTACCTATGCCCAGGACTGATTCACTGCATTGAGGCAAAATGTAAACCGGTAAATACTCCGGAGACTGAGAACATGCTTTTGCTGAAGAAAACACCTACAAAGCTATTCTAGACTGGGTGCTGGCTATGCCTCCTTTATAACTCCCTGTGCAGTAAGTCTCCCAAGGCTGTACTTTAGGAAGCCCCTTAAGCCAGGTCTATTAAGTGGCAGTGTGGAGAGATCACACAACTTCTTTACAAGTTTTTCTAACAACCCTGCAAACTTACTCTCACCCACTGCAACATGAATTCCACACCATCCTCGCTGAATCTTTTACTTCTTCTACACTCTCTGGCTCTCTGCCTCCTAGCTGAAACCTAGCAGCTAAAAAATCTTTTACTGCACTACCTGAAATTTTATCCTGTGTGTAAAGAAAATAAGTTGGAGAAAACTGATGTGGTCAACAGGGAAATCAAGATGCTTCATAAATACCCCTTAACGAGCCTTGGGTTACCTATATCAGAATAAAGCTTCCCAATACTGTCAATAACTTCATATTGAGGTTTTGTTGTTGACCATTCACACTGAATGATACTCATTCATGACCTCTAGAAACTCAGGGCTTTTTGCTTTTATATGTGAAACTTCAGAACTATGCACATTATTCCATTTATATTCACACCTTCTTAATTGTCTTCCATTACCTTCTGCTCTGCCCATGATATTATCATGCTTTGCTTTTTGCTAGCTTTCATTAAGCTTTCCAATTACTCTCCCACTTACCCAAAACTTCTTGCCAAAAGCACCAGCTTCATTTTAGCTTAAATCAATCAAAGTTACAGCTGTCCTTCCTTCCACCCAAACTGTCCCCTTAACTCATCCTCTAGTTTCACTGCATCCCAAAAGGAGTCATTTCAGAACACGGAACAAACGATCTGCCACGGTCAGGTCCCTGAATGAAGTCACTAAGGAGTTAATTCCACACCAAAGAAAAGATAGAAATCAACACAAGCCGTGCTTAGTCAAAACAAAACAAAGGATTCAGAGTCCGAGTGAGTTGCATACAACTTCGAATCATTCTTCCACGGACTCTTCTGTCATCACTCAGAGAAAACATGTTGAGAAGAAATCAAAAGCAGCAGTGACACAAAAGGCCACATGCAAACTTACAAGATAAAGAAATGTTAAGAGACAAGGGTTACAAGAAATAAGGGCTGAGAAATGCCCAAACTAACATCACACAGAAATTTACAAAACCGACATGGAAACACAAAGTTGGCAGATTAAAAAAAAAAAAAAAAAAAAAAGTTGGCAGAATCCAATTTGATACAGACTGTTATTGCAATAAAACTCACGAGAAATAAAAAGAGAAGGGTATGCAAATTGTGCCAGAAATGCACTTTTCATGTAAAAGACCTAGGCGGCTACGTGTAGCCTCGAGCTACCTACAGCCGAAGTAACGCGAAGGTTTAACAAAAACACAAAGCGTTCTTTTATAATGAGCTCTGCGTGAGAGAAGGCAGCCCATTAGACTTAAGTGCCATAACACGCCCGTGGACGGCTTAGGAGGAGGAGGATCCTCACCGCAGCACCCGGAGTGACCGGCGCGGAGCCCACGGCTACGGCATCTCCCGCCCTCCGCACCCGAGCCCCGCTCACGCTGGGCGCGAACCGGGAGCGGACACACAGCCACGAGTCCCCGGGACAGGGACAGTCCCCGGGACAGCCCTCCGGGGCCTCCCCTGCTCTCGCCGCCGCTGCCCCGGGCCGCCCGAGTGCCAGCGCCGGCTCCGTGCTCGTCCCCGTCCTGCCGGGGTCGGTCCGGCGGGACTCGGGAGCTCCCTGCGAGCCGCAGCCATGACCCAGCGCTGCCGCCGCCCTGCTCTACCTGCATGCCCGGCGCCCCGGGGTCCACGCCGGTGTCCAGCACGGCCAGCAGCACTCCCCGCCCGTCGAAGTCGGGGAAGCGGGCGAGGAAGGCGGCGGCGCCGGTCTCCTTCTTGGGCAGGAGCCCGTGGAACGGGAACGGCTCCTCGGCGGCGGCCGCCATGGCGCGAGACCGGGCTGCGGGTTCGGCGGGGACAGGCTGCGAGAGGCCACGGGACGGCGGCGCATGCGCGGTGCCGGCCCGCCGGCCCGCGGGGATGCGCACCCCCTGGCGGCCCGAGGCGCGAGCAGCACCGCAGCTAAACTGACCAATAGGGAGCCGAGGCGAGCGGGGACTGCTGTGGAGGCAGCCAATCAGGGGAGGGACGCGTTCCACGCGCCGGGGCTGTGGCGGCCACGTAGGGCGGCGGCGGGAGCCGAGGGCACCTTCCAGCGCCGCGCCCCGCCCCGGGGCTCCTTCCAGCGCCGCGCCCGGCCCCGGGGCTCCTTCCAGCGCCGCCCCCCGCCCCGGGGCTCCTTCCAGCGCCGCCCCCCGCCCCGGGGCTCCTTCCAGCGCCCCGCCCCGCCCCGGGGCTCCTTCCAGCGGCGCGACCCGCCCCGGGGCTCCTTCCAGCGCCGCGCCCCGCCCCGGGGCTCCCGGCCCGCACCGGGCTGCGGCCTCCGTCAGTGCGGGGGTGCCCGGCGTCCTCCTAATCGAAAACGGAATCACGGAATCGCTTAGGTTGGAAAAGACCGCTGAGATCATCAAGTTCAAACTCTGACCGAAAGCCATGGCGCTGTCTACCAGACCATGGCACTGACTGCCAAGTCCAGCCTTTCCTTAAACATCTCCAGGGACCGTGACTCCACCATCTCCCCGGGCAGCCCATTCCAATATCTAATCACGCTTTCTGTGACGAATTTCTTCCTGGTGTCTAAAGTGAACCTCCTCTGGCACACGTCTTTAGGCCATTTCCTCTCCATTTCCTCTGAGGTTGTCACTGGCTGCCTGGGAGAAGAGGCCGACCCCCGCCTGGCTGCACCCTCCTGTCAGGTGGTTGTAGCGAGCACTAAAGTCTCCTTTGAGCCTCCTTTACTCAAATAACCGATGTGCAGACATTTACTTAATGATTTTTTTTTTCTTTTTTTTTTTTTTTCCTGCTGATTCATTGTTCAGGATAAATAGGTCCCGCGGTGGCAATACCAATGCAACTGTTTAGCAAAGAGCAGGAAAAACCCCCCAAAACCAAAAACCAACCAACCAAAAAACCCCAAACAAGCCCCCAACCACACAAAACAAACAAACAAAAACAAAAGAAGGAAAGCCACAAAAACCCTAACAAAACAAACAAAAAACCTCCAACAACAACAACAAACCCAAAAGACTACCTAAAGGGGGAAAAACCCCCAGAACAACAAGCCGAAAGGACTACCTAAAGGCTATTGGAAGCTCAAAATAAAAGTTTTGGTGATGTTGTTAACAGAAAATCTCAACTTTGAACAGAGGTCAGAGGTTTCAAAAGGTATTTTTCTAGCTTTCATGCTCACATACAAACTTGCAAAAGAACCTGAACTATGGAGTACTAGAAAACACACACAGAATGTCTTTTGGGATCATGTCTTGTTAGTGTCTGACACGTGCCCCTTCAGCCATTTTAGCTGGTAATAAACATAAACCTGGTTGATTTCTGGAGGATGACTTTGCTTTCTTCAGGAAAGTTTCTATTTAGAGTCACCTTGGCAGACAAATGTGTTAGTGAGTTCACTGTAAAGCAGTGGGGATTTTGACTTCTGAGAGTTCTTCTGTTTGTCTTTTTTTTGTTTCACAGGTCTGATGAGATTATTATTGAATGTTTGTGAGACATTAATCTTCATTGAAATGGAGCAGGCATTTGTTCCTTCTCTTGAAGTAGTGGGAGAGGGTTGCTAGCACATAGGTGTACTCCATTTTTCCCCGCATTTTGTCAGCTACTGTCAGCATTGTCTTCTAGCTCACTAATGCCTTTAGAGATCCATATGATTTTTATGCAAGTACTAAAATAAACCTGAAGAGCACTGCCTTAAAAATACACAGTATTAAAAAAGTGAAAGCTGTACGGTATGAATGTAGCATGTAACTCAATCTGCTTCCCACTTTGCTTTTCAATCATAAATCAAAATTTTACATTTTGATGTCAAGATACCATGTACTTAGTTTTCTGATGTCTGACTGCCATAACCAGACTTTTAAAAATATATATTATGTAAAACTTTGACTGATTTTACTATGGTGGAGAGAATTATTTTGACAAGGTGATTGTTCACTTGTTTTATACCTAATTCACTGTCCATTTGAGTTTGGTTTTCCTTCTGTTTATCATAGCTAGTGCATTTCAGTGGGAGAAGCTTGTATTTCTGGCAGCATGTCGACGTGAACAGAAGTCTCATATGCCCCATAGTTTGAGACATTAAACTACAACAAATTCTCAGAATATTTCACATCCCATTCAATGGAAAAGCTGTATGTTATAATTTAGAAACATTTGTTATAGCCCTGGGAATTTCTTCCCTGTTCACTTGCCTTGGTCTCAAAGTACCACAAACAACTCATATAATTAGCAGGTACATATTGTTCAGGTATGTATAATTTATGTGCACTGCCAAGTGGCAGGGCAGGTTCTGCAGGAAAACCCAGGATTTGGGGAAGGTGTGCTAATCAACCTTTAACTGACTTGAAAGTGATACCATGAAAAGAAAAACAACTTTGGTGACAATCTTCAAAAAGTAGCTATTTTGTTAATTGTATGATTATAAGTATAGTGTTAGGACATGAGCTTAAGGATAAAGTTGTGCATCTTACTGAGACTTTGCAGATCCTGAGCATACTGAGTTTTTTTTTAATTTTAAACTTAATCCTGCACTTCTCAGGCTTCTTATGTTTAGTGTGCTAGGTTAAGGGTTGACTAACACTCCCAAGTCCTCCACTGAAACATGTCTTTAAGCACCACATCTGAATCTATTCAAATACTTCCAGTGATGGTGACTCAACCCCTTCTATCATGGGCAGCATGTTCCAGATGGGGAAAACCTTTTTAATCAGGACCTGTAGCAGCAATAGGGTGACTAAAAGAGAATAGATTCAGACTAGATGTAAGGAAAAGTTTGTTTTACAATGAGAGTAGGGAAACACTGTAACAGCTTGCCCACAAGAGCTGTGGATGCCCCATCCCTGGAAACATTGAAGGTTAGGTTGGATGGGGCTCTGAGCAAACTGATCTAGTTGAAGATGTCCCTGTTTGTTGCAGGGAGATTGGACTAGATGGCATTTCAAGGCCTCTTCCAACCCAAACCTTTCTGTGGTTCTATGAACCTTTGACCAGTTAGTTAGATTTGCATGGACCTGTGATGCTCCAACAGATTCTGCTCTGAATACTCCCAATATGGATGTGCTCCTAGGTCTGCATCTGAGACCTGGCAAAGCTGTTCTGGTCTTGACAGCCATGAGTGATTCCTCATATTGCTCACGTGTCAGACATGCCAGGATACGGAGCTGGCCAGCGATCACCTTTGATTTCATGTGCAGCCTAATGCACAGTGGATGAGAAGGCTGAACGCACCTGCTGCATCTTCTGCCTGATGTTACACCCAGAAATCCCATTCTGGGTTAAAAATCCCTTTTCTGTCTGAGCACGCATCTTTCTGCAAATGAAATGCTCTAGCTGCTGCAAGGTTCTCTCTGAGTCAGGCAGTTCTGTTTTGCATGGAAACATCCCAAAGCGAACCCGAAACAACATGACCTAATATCTTTCTAGTACAGGCATTGACATGAACGTAGAAGTACTGGGCTGTTTGTTCTTTCTCTAATTAATGTTAAATTATTCTATTCAAAGTATCAATTGGAGTTGCGCACAAGCTGTTTAAATTTCAGTTGCAGCAATTACCTTAGTCACTATGTTTCACATTTCACCCACTCCTTTCAAACCTGCCTGAGTTACAACATGTGGAGAGGAGGAATCATTCTACCAGTTAGGTGGTGAGAGGATGTGTTTGATGCAATTGTATTAGCCAAGCACTTCAGTGTTTTGAGTGAGGTCATTAATTAACAAGGGTCTCAGTAGATACTCTTCCTTATTCCCCCTTTATGAGGTTGGACTGGCTTCAGGGAATAATGGGAAGAGATGATCCTTGAATGAGGTGGATTTCAAGATATGATTTAAAGTCCTGTCATTGCCTCTGTCTCCCTTTCCCATTGGCTCTTGCTATTGTTGTGTAAGCATAAAACAACACAAATCCTCCAGAAGAAGCAGTTTCCAACTCCTTCCCAGCCTGAAGCATGGCCATTCACTCTTGTTCTTCTGCTCCGCAAGTTACTTGTGCTGTTGTGACTTCTTGATGGAACTGGTAAAGAAATAAATCTGTCTGAAAACTATCCCACATAAGTGGTTGGGAGCTGATACCTGAGACAGGCTCCTGTACCATGCTTATGCTGGTGCAGAGTAGGGATGATCCATCACAGTACTCCTGAGACAAACACATCATGGAACTAAGGCATTACATGAGGGAACTTTGCCACTGCACACTCTGTCAGGGAAACTGGGTTTAGAGGATTTGGGGTTTTGGTTTTTTTTTACCAGGTTCTGTACTGAGCCTTCTGTAAAGTGCCTGCACAGCTACAAGCCTGTGTAAATTTTTTTTGCGTGTATCTAATAAAGGCTTTCAAAGAAGGCCTCATCCCAGTTATTTTTCCGTTATTTACTACTGAACAGTTTAGCATGGACAAGAGTATCAAATCTGCAGATTGAACCTTTCAATGCTTTTTCTTCACAGAGCGAAAACATTTACTCATCTTTTAGTTTTGATATCTAACCTTCCTTAATGGACATTGTATCTTTAACTTTGTCTTCAGGAAGTTATTTACTTGGTTGGTTCAATTTGCCATGCCCTTCCCTTGATAAATATAAAAGATCATTGCATACATATAAAATTATGAGCTCATTAGTGAACCACAGCTGGTGTTAATCTCCAACACAATCATATTTCAAATAATATTTCAAATAAGAACTAATTCTTATTGTTCTCTGTCACAGACTTGCGGCCTAGCTAATGTCTTTAGGGTGTGCTTTCATTTACAAACTTGTTTAAAATTGTCTGATATTATATCCATATGGACAGGATATAATAAGAGGATATAATAATAAGTTCATATATTGCTTTAAACACTTTCTCAATAATGCTGCTCAAAGAAATTATTAGTCCTGAAAATTCAAGAAGGTAGGATTAAAGTATATGGAGAAATCTTTAAACAAGATTCTGAAGCATAGGTTTATGCCATAGTGGCTAACTCACAAAGTGAATTAAAACTATGTGTAACCCCCATTGTCAGCAAGAGGAATCCAAGAGGTTTAATTAGTAGTTGATAGCTAATGTCCTTTGTCCCTATGTCATGTATAAGTGAAATTGGCCAGACCACTGGAACACACACATCTTGGTGCAAGTGAACATGAGAATGCAGGAGAGCAATCTATGAGATAATGAATATAAACGATCAAAATTGGTTTTGTTTAATGTAGGTAGCATCTTCTTCCTCCAGCTAGTTTCACACTTGTTGTTGTTGTTTTAAATTTTTGCAGTGTCAGGAATACTGTACTAATAGGGTGATTGCCAAAGCAGTTGGTATTTCAAGTGCTATTCTCTTGTGTGAAAGTCACTTTGAGTTTTTAGGTGTTTAATTAGTTGGATTTCATAAGACACCACTACTGCATTTTTTTTTTAATTTATGAAATACAAATACGCTTATGAAGACAAAATGATGTCATTGTTTAACCCCAGCTGACAGCCATATGCAGACTCTTGCTCACTCCTCACTGCTGGGGTGGGGGAAAGAATCAGAAAGGTAAAATTGAGAAAGCTTGTGTGTTGAGATAAAAACAGTTTAATAGGTAGAGCAAAAGCCATGCATACAAGCAAAGAAGAACAAGGCATTCATTCACCACTTCCCATGGGCAGGCAGGTGAAAGCCAGGCATCACAGAAAATGAGGACTTGAGAAAACAAACACCATCACTCCAAATGTCCCCCCCTTCCTCCTTCTTCCCTGGCTTTGTATCTGAGCAAGACACCAGACAGTATGGGATATCCCTGTGGTCAGTTTGGATCAGCTATCCTGGCTGTGTTCCCTCCCAGCTTCTTGTGCACCCCCAGCCTGTTTGCTGGTGGGGTAGGGTGAGAGGCAGAAAAGGCCTTATAGACTCACAGGTTCTCCTGAGTTGGATGGAATCCACAAGAATTCTGACCCTGCACAGGACAATCCCCCCAAAAAGGCTTGACTCTGTGTAACCACTGCTTAGCAGTAACAGGTATATCCTTGTATTATCAACACTGTGCTCGGCACAAATCTAAAATATAGCCCCATAGCAGCTACTAGAAAGAAAATTAACTCTACATGAGCCAAAACCAGCAGACTTTTACAAATTTAAGTACAACAATTAATGGTTATTTATGATGGAATGTAAATCATTATGAGCTCTTTCTCGAGATTTCCTATGTTAAATTCTGTTTAAATTCCAAAACCCCACCTTAGGAAGGCTGAAAAACACATCACATATCTGCATAAATATATGAAATATGTACATATTTCCTATAATGGAACTCAGGAGCTTTTGTCTGAAAAATGCTGTATACATTTGGAAGTAAATATAGGAGACATTTGAAGTTAAGTTTTCTTAGTCAGAAACTACACAATATGGCAACTAGGAATATTTACAGATTTTCCCATAAGCACTTTTACAGTATTTTTTGGCAATGTTTTTGTTTGGTTTTTTTATTTTAGTTGGTAAGCCGACACAAAAATGGAAACATAATCTGGGAGCTAAAGTTCTACTTCTTATCTCTAAAAGATAACTTTGAATATCAAATGTCTTTCTTTGGCTTACTCATATAGGAAATGGGCAGCAGCTGTTGGATTTTGGTAGTCAGGATTAAGGAATGTACTTAAGGACTAACATACCCTGAAATAAAAGAAAAAGAAATCTGCATCATGGTAACAAGTTACCGTGAATTCCCTATAATATAAAAGGTGTCTTTTGTCAGAAATCTCTCCAAATGGCAGCAGCTCTTTCCTTGACTATAGTGGCATCCCTAAGACCCTCTTAAATCTTTCTTTGTTGTTGTACATCATGCACTAGTTCAAATACTCAGTGACAGTTTAGCTTTCTTTTAAAGCAGAGGCAGCTACTAATTTTATACAAACTAGTTACAACATGCAGCAACATTTTACATTGGCAACTAATTTCCCTATTTTTTTTTAGTAACTACTTGAACACATTACTAGTCCTCAGTGGGGATATTGCTGTCTCTATTCAGGGTCATAGGAAGTCAAGTCTGTGACTTGAACTGATATGTTGACAGTGGTGAGGTGACAGCTATCTAGTGTGTGTTTTTAATTTGTATCTGATTTTAAAATATTAATAACTCTAAGTTTTTCAGACTGCAATCTTTTCAACAACATAGTTGTCTGGAGGTTTCATGGCTGGGATGTGTTTCTGTTTTGCAAAACATGAAAACAACATCCCCTCAGTCACTGTTTTTGAGTAATGTAATGACTTAGATCTTTGTTAAAGTTCTCCTCTTGAGGGCAGCAAATATTCAGAACTAGAAGTCGTTCATGTTTTTTAATGGTGTGGTAAAGAATATCCTGGATTTGAAATAGGCTAGAGTTAGCTTGTCCCTTGGCTCTCATGGTTTAGAGAGAGATTAATTTACAGATCTACAATTCTCGTACAAAGCCTGAAAGTTTAAGTGAAAAATGTAGCATATGAAATCAAGACTTCACCTTATAAGCCAGCTGAGAAAAGAGTAACCAAGTAGAAACATGTAGAATCATAGAATCATCAAGTCTGGAAGACATCCTTAAGATCATCAAGTCCAACTGTCAATCCATCCTTACTATCCATAAGTTCCAGCCTAAGTTCTCTGTTAAACTAGATCAGCCTTTTCCTCCAATGACTTATCTTTCCACATGTGGGGATGGCCTGCTCCTGAATGTTAAACAATTCTTTTAAAAAGTATATCCAGCCTTCCTGAACACATTTGCTCTTCAGGACTGACTCCCAAAGGGTTCTGTCAATCAATGTCCTGACCAGGCCACAGTCTGCCTGCTGGAGGTCCAAAGTGGAAGTTCTGCTGGTGCTTCTCCTTACTTCACCCCTTACAGAAAACACTACTCATGTTAAAACACGTTTCATGGTCATTATGCCCAAGATGCCCACTGACCACCACATCACCCACTAGTCCTTCTTGGTTCACAAACAAAGGTCTAGCAGGGTACCTGTGCTGGTAAGCTCATTCACCAGTTGTATTAGGAAATTCTCTCCCACACACCCCAGTAGCCTTTTAGGCTACTTCCTCTCTGCTGTGTTGTGTTCTTAGTAGACATCTGGCAAATGTGTTTCCATGAGTACCAGGGCCAGCAATCATGAGACTTCTGGCAGCCACCTGTAGAATGCCTTATCAGCCTGTTCATCTGGTTGAGTGGTCTATACAGACTCCCACCGTGATATATGCCCAGCTGAACTTCTGTTTTTAAATCATATTCCGTGCAGTCTTGTAGCGAGAATACATACTCTGGATGTGTTATCCAAATCCCATCACTCAAATCCCCAAGAAGGTTACATGTATTTGAATTCTTCACTCATTGTGGTATTGTAGAGTTCATGATAACACAGAGAAAATCAGGGGGAAGGATCTGAAAAGAATATCGTGTAGGCCAAAGGAATAAAACTCCTTGTGAATGAAGTGAAAGGCAGTGGGTGTTGCATGTCCATGCAGGCTTGTGAAGGAGACCTACCTTGCAGGTTATTCTGTATGGTGTGCAGGGTGAACTGCATCTAGGCTGGTGAGAGAGCTTAGCCTCCATCATATGGAGCTTTCTCCTGCCTATGCCTTGAAGAGAGGCCAGAGGGCAAGATCAGGATTGGATGGATTATCACTTCATCCTGCATAGGGCTAGACTGGGGAGCCCCACCATCCCTTGTCCATACATTCCTTTTGTTGAGGAACTGAAGGACTGGATGCTGGTGGTCATTCTTCATTGAAAATTAAGGCACTGATAGCCCTGAAGCAGTCAGAAGGCCATGTACTGTGGTATTTGACTGTGCTGGGAAAGCTGGGGAAATCAGTGAAATCCTGCATGAAATCCTTCAGAATGCTGACCACGGGGCCCCTGTGTGATCCCTAGAAAGGTTTCTTTTTCCCTTTCCTTGTCTAGGTAGATCCCTCTTTTGCCAGAAGAACAACTTATCCAGATTAATCAAGATGTTTGTCCCTATGCTCTAACATGCCCTGAAGACTTAGTTTAAGGAATTGTTGTGTGTGCCTGCTTGCTGCAATATATGGCAAGCCTCTGCTTTCAAGGATATAAAACCCTCAAATCTTTGATTATTCTGGCTATATTACCATTTTACATGTTACAGTTGACTATATTAATAAATGACATTGTACCAGGCCAAAATCAAATGTTTTCTGTACCCATATTAGTATTTTAAGTGATTTCTGACATTTTTTTTCTGACATTTTTTCTTATCTCCACTAGTGTTGTAGCATTTTTTGCTCTAACATAATTCAGAATTATAAAGTATTGATTTTTGCTCAGAAATATGTGTGCCTTTCTTATATGAGTATTTCAATTTTTATTAATTTGCATACAATGTAAATAGAAAATAATAGCATTTGATACTCAATAAATTAAAAAAGTATCAGATTAGCCATGCGACGTATATAAAAATAATTAACTGTACGGCCGCTAGATGTCACGGTTGCTCTGTGTATACGTGACTGAAGCCTCACTCAGTGCTGTAAGTCGTAGTCCCCTAAAAAAATCTGTGCTGTAACTCTACAGCTTTCTAGTGCTCTGTCCTTAATGCTATACACTGAGTATTCACCATCTCTCTTAGCAATTACACCTTAGAATTTGTAAAGCAATGAAAATACATTATTTCATTGTTTTAAGTCTTAACCATTAGGCCTTTACATTAGAAGAAATATATTATTTCTAAGAAAATAAAATGATTAATCAATTAGAAGATTTTTGCATGGAAGATGTGGTAGATGGTTTTTCATTCTTTGATTTGATTAGATGCTCAAAATATTCTACAGTTTAGATATAACTGAAAAGTGAAAAACGTGTCTTTTCATATGCTAATTTATTTCCTCTGACTCCAAAATAACCCTTAGGGCTAATGAAAAACATATGCAATAATTTAATTTTTTTTTCCATCACACCAATAATATGCCTTTTTGTCATTTCTATATAACTAGTCCAAAATATCTCCTGGAGTCAGTCTTCTATTTATTCCTGCCCATGAATTAGTGAAGAATACATATATGGTCAGTGAAGTGGAATCACAAAGGGAAATTGCAAATCATTATGAGGTAAAAACCAGTTCAGAATATGACTCAAAAACTTTAGAATTCTCAAAAATAAAGGAGCTACTTTACATGAGCTTCAAGAGATTGTGAGACATAGGCATTACATGTTGATTTTTAAGTCACTGCAGACAGTACACAGGTTTTAGAATATTTTTTTGTTAATAGCAGAGGTAAAACTTCAGAGAAGATTAAATTCATGCCTATTGTCTCTTATCCTCCCACTGCACATCAGATTGAATAGTCTGACTCCCATCTCCTCAAGCCTTCTATTGAGGTAGCTATGCAGTGTTCCCAAAGCCATCTCTGTCCCAGGATGGACAAACCCCCTGCCTCAGGGACACTGCTCCAGCCCTGACCATCACTGAACTTGCTTCAGTTTCTTGATGTCTTTCCTGTGTCAGAGACTGGTATCTAGATGTAGCTAGTGAGTGCTGAGCAGAAGGGGACAGCCAATGCCTCCCTGATCTCCTGGCTGTGCTCCAGGGATGCAGCCCCATATGCCTTTGGCAGTCTCCCCTGCCAGGGGATGCTGGTGGTTACTGTTCAAGTAATTGGTTGGAATAAAAAATACAGCATAGGAATAAGTTCTCAGCTCTTTAGATTTTTTGGAATTAGTGAGTTCTGCATGGATCTGTGTGAAACATGTACATGCACCTGGAGAAGAGAAGTGGCAAAGAGTTTTCAGATAATACCTAGTCCTTGAGGGAAATGAAGGAAGAGTGTGTTATACATAAATCCTTCAGGGGAATGAGGGCAAAGAAAATTATATAATATATAAAATGCAGCATTATACATATATGTATTTATATCTACATAGAAGTGCCATTTTAAAAAGTTTTGGCTGCATTGATGAAAACACTTAATCAATGCCTGACAGAGGTCAAAAACCTAAATATTAAATTGTTAGCAGAAGGTGTAGAGAGTGATGCAGAATGTCATTATGCCATGGCTGTATGGTTCATTACATACAGTTCTGCTTGCTTCATCTCAAAAAGGGAAGAATAAAATAAAATGTCCAGAGAAGAAAAATAAGAAGACAAAAGTGGAAGAAGCTTCAGAGAAGAGCTACAAAGACTATCAAGTTCATGGATTACTCAGTAAACTGAGATGCTTGAAGTAGTCTGGAAAAGAGAGAAATGTGGAGCATAAAGCAGAAGTCTAATCAGATAAGTAGCATACTGAAAGTGAATAGGAGTAGATTCTGCTTTGTATCCCCCAGTACAAAACCTGGCATGCAGCAAATAAAACTGGATGTATATCTTTGCACACAGAATCAATTTTCGTGCTATTTTGTGGCTATTAAAAATGTAAGAGATCAGAGACCTCATGGTTCTTAGTCAAGTAGCAGTTATTAATGCCTATAAACCACTGAGTGTACACAGGCCGCAAAAATTTGGTGGAGTTTATTGTACAGGTGAAACATCCTATACGTTCATCCTGTTCTTTCTTAATTCCTTGGGCATTCCCCGTTGTTTACTGCCAAGGACAAGTTACTGGGCGAAAGGGACCTCCAGTGTGAGCCAGCATGGCTCCTGTTATTTCATTACTTCAAAAAAAGAAGTATGATATGAAGGAATGAAGAGGGACTTCTGTAAAGACTGCTTCATGCAAATTCAGAAGTTTATCTCTTACCTGAGTATTGAGGTCTCTGTAAAATGGTATTATACGAAAAAAATAACTGCAACAAAATTGTACAATAAAAATCCATATTAAAAATAGTATCTAATATATTGTCATAAAGACAAGTAATAACTAATGAAAATTATATTTCTTAATAATTTTCAAAATCCTAAGTGGGGATTAACTACTGGCTGCCTTACAATTAAGATTATGAGTACAGACTGGAACATGGCTTCCAAGATGGTTTGCAAAACCCCTTATGTAAATTCACTGGTTAGCCACAAAAAAAAAAAAAAAAAAAAAAAAAAGAGGTTTGGTCTATCAGTTGGAAATGACTCTTTGATCCAGTTCTTCCCTTTTAGTGCTTTGAGTCAGCAGTCAAAGAATTTTTATCTTTTTCTTAGAAGGTTCAATTTGTCCTTTAAAAAGGAATATTCCACGTTCACACTAGTTTTGTTTCTTTGTCTTAAATTTTTTTGCAGTATTATCTAATCTTTACCTCTGCATGCCCTCACATTTCAGAACTCTTATTGTCTGCTGTCCTAAGGATGTCATTCCTTTTCAGATTTTTGTGAGATGTTATGATTATCGGGGCTTTGTCTCATAATCGTCTTGTATTTCAGTTTTTCCAGATTAAATATAAACCAAATATTAAATCCTATGTTATTTTATCAGCAAGTAACTATTTTTGCTCATGAGAAATGCTCCTGTTTGCCCCAGCTTTTGATTTAAGATATGTTTTTGTTGTTCGTGCCTGTTATAAAATTATGCTAATGTAGAATAGAATAGAATAGAATAGAATAGAATAGAATAGAATAGAATAGAATAGAATAGAGTCATAGGATCATTAAAACTGGCAAAGACCTCCAAGATCCCAGTTCCAACCTTGGACTGGACACCACTTTGCCACCTAAACCATAGCACGAAGTGCCATGTCCAGTTGTTTCTTGAACACTTCCAAGAATGGTGACTCCACCACTTTCCTTGACAGTCCATTTTAATGCCTGACAAGTCTTTCAGTGAAGAAATTCTTACTGATGTCCAAACTGAAAGGTTTTTTTTGTCGCTTATGTAATTCAGTATGAAATGAAGTGCAACTGGAGTTCTGTCACATTAATACTGCAAATAGAAATTACTGTAACAGATTGTGACAGGCTGGTGTCAATGACAGGTTAGTAATTGCTAGTGTAACAGGTTAGTTAATGAAAACAAAATGAAAATACAAAACAAATATAGATCTCATTTTTCACACTGCTATGGGAGATGAACTTTTGCAGTGCCAGTTTCATTACAGCTTAATACAAGTTTCAAACTTTATTGGCAGTCCCTGGGTTTCAAACAACAAAATATTGGGCTCTGTTTCTGACATGGCTGTAAGCCTGTAGTCTGACATCTTGCAGGGAAGGCTACCTTTCAGCTCTCTTTGGGTAGCTTAAAGCTTCAAGTGTCCCATTGAGGATCTTCTAGCTTTGTGTACTGTGAAGTCTGCTGAGTCACCAGTTTGGGATTTTTTTTCCCTTCCTGCCAGCAAGAGCAATGGCTAAAATCTCAGCACTCCCCATAGTTTTTCTCAGTCCTGTTACTAAACTATTTGCAGTCCTATTGTAAATGACCCATCTTCCCATCTGTGAACAGTATTAAAAGGCCCAAATGAATTGTTAAGATATAGTAAAATGCTCTACCCATGTCCATTTTCAAAATATTCAGAGTAATTAATCACTTTCTTTGGAGACCTGTCACCCTGATTCTTAAGTTTTTCTAAAGCCTTCTGAGTTTACATTCTATTAGAAAACTTTCCCACACAGTTTCTGTAAATAACATATTGTTTTGCATTCCTTCATGGGGGTGGAAAAACTTGATGTACTAGTAGTTTGTCCAATGTCTTTGGAGAGGTGGCCCATTCACTCTCCAATCCACTGTCACCTTTGGAAAAGTATAAAAGTTGGAGTCAGAAAATAAACTTCCTCTTTTACCTTGCAAAGTGGCAGGTGGCTCGCGTTGCGCTTTCTCATGTCCTATAGTGACAGAGACTATGGGAAAAAAATCACCATCACCTATTAGCAGCTCTTCTACTGCTTACCACCACTCTCCAAAAATCTCACAGGATTTCACAATATGTCAACTAATTAGATATTGCCATGTGTCTGAACCAGCCTCTAATTCCTCTCCTTCCTTCTGGCTGATGGCATGTCATCTGTGCTCTAATTTGACTAACTGATAGTGTTCTGCCTGATTATATAGCATTGAGGAAAAGTATTAGGGGAAAGAGGACAATGAGAGAATTAGAGCTGAGCCATCTCTTGAAATATGCCTGGAGGAGTTATGGGAACGGTGAAAATCTATTGAGTGAAGTTATATCTTCCAGGTAATAACCAGGAGTGATAAAGACATTTTTCAAAGACAAAATGAGAGTTAAAATCACCCATTTTGGAGAAATGGGATTTGGGGTGTTCCTTATGTGGACTGTGTCAAAACAATCCTAAAACATGGATGTACTTTGCCTTGAGCAATCTCAAGAAGAATCTCTCTGCTTTTTTGAATGAATGCACTGAATTGCTGTGGTTAAATTGCCTTGGATTTCAGTTAGGTATTAAAGCCACTGGGCTAGAAGTCAGTCACTATCCACACTCTCAACTTAGTTTTCACAGGATGGGGTGAGCACGTTTAGAGCCACCACTGTTGACTGAGAGATCTTGCTTCCTTTTCAGTCTGCCTTGTTGCCTTCTCCAGCATGTGTGCTACTCCTGCTGAGCTTTTGGAAATAAAATTTATTCTGTTACAGCAGCATGAATCAAACAGGATTTTTCTTTTCTTTCTTTCTTTGCTTGTTGTTTGTTTGGACTTTGTTCTATTTTATTATGGGAAGGGAGCAGGACAGAACAGCAAATCCACCAATCTTTTTGATGGTGAGAAGCCATTAATGAGGGCAGCTGGCTGTGAGGGGGGATGAACCCCTGAAATCCAGTGAGACATAGTTGTTGCTGAGTGTGTTTAAATGGCAGGTGCTGACTGGGAGCACTGAGAGCTACAACTCCCAAACCCCCATGCAGAGAGAGAAGAGAGTTTCTGTCATGTGGGTACAGAGGAAAGAGAGTTTCTGCCATGTGGGTGCACTGATGGCATTTCCCAGGCTCACGTCAGAAAAGCTTGCCTCTGTGATTGAGTCCCATGCCAGAGTTCATTAAAAACCTTGTTTAAACTTGTCAAGTGGAATAAGACCCTGAGTTTTATACTGGTCAAAAAAATTTAGCTGACATTTAAGGCCCTCATCCTTTTGGACCCAAGCCTGTCTGGCACCTGCAACAACCCAACATGACTTGAAGGCTTAGGGTTTTAAATATCTTTGGGGCTTGTTAAAGGGGAAAGCTCAGGCCCCTTCAGCATGGGCTTTGCCTTTCCTGCAGCATTAAAGGTATGGGCTTGGTGGGCTCAGCTGGGTTTGCTGGTCATCCCACCCACACTAGAGGAAGGGTCACATGGACACAGAGCAGACTGGTCCACCCAGGTCTTCCTGGGGAATAGCCCAATGCAACCTCCCTTGTGGCACTGTGTGCTGATTTGGGCTGGGATAGTGTTCTTCACAGTATCTGGTATGGGCTGGTTTTTATTTGTCCTGGAAACAGTATTGACAACTCAGGGATATCTCAGCTGTTGCTGAGCAGTGCTTGCACAGAGCCAAGGCCTTTTCTGCCTCTCTCCCCACTAGTGAGTAGGTTGGGGTGCACAAGGAGTTTGGATGAGACACACCCAGGACATCTGAGCCCATCTGACCACAGGGATGTCCCATACCATAGGACATTGTGCCCAAGATATAAAACTGGGGCAAGAAGGAAATGGGGAATTTTGGAGTGATGGTGTTTGTCTTTCCAAGTCACATTGCACGTGATGAAGTCCATCTTTCCTGGGTATGGCTGAGCACCTGTCTGCCCATGCAATGGACAATGAATGGATCTCTTGTTTTGCTTTACTTGTGTGGGTGGCTTTTCTTTTACCCATTAAACTATTTCTCACTTCTACTCTTCTCATTGTCTCCCCCTTCCCTCTGTGGGAGAGTGAGCAGCAGTTACATGGGGCTGAGCTGCTTGCTGAGGTTAAATCGTGACAGCAGACTGGAATGAAATGTGGGCTGAGGTTCACTGTAGAAAGCTTGGACTAAATCAAAGAGGAGACAGCAAAGCACCAATCTGCTTTGCCCAGCAATCTGCTTTGCCAGCAGTGGAAGGGAGTGACTGCTTGTCACAGCTCTTTATGTTCACAAGGAAATGGTGAAGACCAGCTGTTTATCACCCCAAGCCTTTCCCTGGACATTTACAGACCTTTAGTTAAACATACTTTGTAAGCACCAACAGCACTCGCTCAACTTCTTCCTGTCCTGCTCCCATCAGCCACATCACAGCAGTGATCCTTGTGTCCCAGCAAGGTCTGCCTCACCTTCTGGGTCAGGCACCTACAGATCACTGTTGTCCCTGTTTCTGGACCTTGCTATATTGCTATTATCTAACTCAGAGCTGACCTGGGCTTCAGGTCTGTGACAGATGAGAAAAGCCAAGTTTTTATGTTTTTAAGAGCTAAGTATGGAACAGCTGTAAATTATTAAACTGTTACATGCTGTTAATGGGTTAATCTAGAAGACATGGCAAGGACAGACTAATAAAACTAAAGTTTTAGCTGAAGTTTTCAGTACTTACTTAGAGAGGGATGTTCTTGCTTAACCAAGCATGGCGGCACAGCCAAACTTACATCTATTCACTATAGACTCTGAACTCATTGCAGATCCCTGCTCTTCAAAAGGTGTGAACCTGAGCTGCAGGGAATGTAGTGTATGCCATCTCTGAGCTTCAAATGGGGGAATTCATATGCTTTATGGTGTGCTTCTGCTGAAGCCACGAGTGAAATAAATGACTGAATGAACGAAGTCACTTTATGTCAGAGACCAAATTATCTAACAAATTAACAATAAATACCTTGCTAAATTAAATCTTATTTTCTTCAAATAGCCACAAGGAGCGTGAACATTCAGCAGCAAGCTGATTGCCTAAAAAACAAAGACATCTTAGACAGACGCCAAATATTACAATCAAGGTATAATTTAACATCCTGATACTCAGATAAGAGTATATGAATGTGATTCAGACTCTACATAAGCATTCTCTTTGCTCTTTAAAAGAAATCAAAGGCACATCTCAAAGCAAAATGAGGCTTCAAGTCAAAATTATTATACTAGTAAAATTGGATTTTATAATGAAAGATTATCTTGTATCTTTCTATGTAATACCTACTTCCTCTCAATGAGATACAACCTACTGCTCACAATAATACATTGCCCATAGCTATTTTCTCTTCTCCCCTATGGATATACACATATATGTATGCATGCTTTCCTATCTAATGTAGAGACACTCTCATCCAGTGCTTTCACACATCCTCAAGGGTTTTTTCAGCTAATGGAACACGCTGCATCCTTAGGCTGAGATGAAATATTCAACACCTCACAGAGGTTATACAATACCTTTTTTATATGTAATTAAACTACTCTGGTTTACATGGATTAAAAAATTCATAAACACTTCACTCAGTTAAATTTACTAGTACAATGGAGTCAGTCCCTGCAAACACTCTACAACTTTCTCATGGTGGCAGGGAACCTTTTTTTTCCCCTTTCCTCCAGAATAGCATGAAGGTCCTGATGTGAAAATTGTCATCCTTTTCTTTCTTATTACAGAAGCAACAGTGTCTGAAGCAAGTTGTCTGTAAACAGTAGTCCAACTGATTTACTGTAGGCCTTGTCCCCTCATCTGCTTTCCCCCCACACATCCTAGCTCTCATTCCCCAGGCCTCAATGTTCATTTGCCAGAGGTAACACTGCTTTAGGCTCTCTGTCGAAGGCTGGCTCCCAAGCTATCACCAAACCAGGTCTATTGCAGCTGAATTTTGCCAGTTGTTTTTGAGTGGGAACATTAATGTAAGCCCCTTTCCAAAACCACCAATTTTCATATGGCTTACCAGATTATTCTTATTTATTTATGTTTTGCTAAAAATGCCCAGTGGGTTCAATGGTTTTTGATGATAGTGTGACACACCTGGATGCCTTCAGAAAGCCAACCTAGGAAAGCGAAGGGATACAAAATGCTGTTCAGGCCAAGCTCCAACTAAGAGGGCATGGGAATAGAAATCCAGCTGTGGAGGACCACTCTGTTGTGGACAGGTAATTCTGTATTGGTACAAATGCTTTTCTTGTACCAGTTACTGCTAGAAATAGGATACAGGCTAACTTATTCTATGGACTGATCAAAAAGGACAGAAATATTTCCATCTCTTATACAATATAAAGATAAAAAAAAAAAGGAAATAGGAAATAGTTCTTCAAGCAGCAGTACTGTTTGGTTCTGGTTTGCCTGGTGTTTGATATATTTAAGATTTCACCTAGTCTTTCATAATGAATTAAGATTGATTAGTAGCTTCAAAAATTATAAGACAGTGAACAAACAGAGAGGTGAACACAGAGGTGGATAGGCAAGACAAAAATACTTCTCCTCTCCAATCTACACCTAATCAAAGTTTAATTAAAGTTTCTCATGAATGTCACCTGGATGAGAATCCTGATTTATGCTCCCATGATTTAATCATATCATCATCTGACTTTCTGACTGAGAAATTTAACTATTATTCTAAGTGTAGAGCAATCCCACTAAGTTTCTTGCCTAAGCATCAAAAGTCCTTAAGTGCTGGTTTTCCAAGCTGAGAGTAGTATTTTAGAAATAAGTATGCCCTGCATTTTATTTCCTCCCCTATGACGATTTGTCCCCCATTACTAAGTTACATGAATGAATATATTCTGTTCATAAAGAGTGACCACACAAAACAATCAATATCAGAGACAAATCCTGAATTTGGTTACCAGAAGCTTTTCCTTGTCTTTCAGCTTTTCCTCTTTAGCTATACTTTAAAATCAGAATAATGTTTATTTAAGGTCCTTAGTGACTTTGTACTGAGTAAGAGTGATTGAGAGGTTGTTCTGGGGGATGGTAAGAGAGGGAACAAGCCCTTGCAGGGCTCTTCCTGAACCTCAATAAAAAGGGCCTGACAACAAAAGTATCAATAATATAATTGCTTTTATAAGACAGACTAGAAAGAAATATATGTAGTGACTAGATGTCATATTCTTTCAGATGGAGGGCACAGGTGTTCATACAGCATCAGAGCTAGGACTGAATGGAATTTCCCCATCAGCACATATGCAGAGCTGGTCATGTCTGTGGAGGGAAGGTCTCCCTTTTAGGCCATTTGAGCAATTATATAATACAATAATTGTACTGTATACAAGAAAACTACTGTATCCTACAGGATGCTCACACATTAACTTCTCTCTACCCTTTTTTTTAGATGAAGTCAAGACCAGGCAGGTCCTGTGATCACAAGGGCTTCTCAAGCCCTAAATATGAGCCCTAACAGAGCAGATGAGACCTATCCAGGATCAGCGACTCCTTGAACGCAAGGTCTTCAGCAAAGCTCCCTTTACAGATGTGTGTCTTGTAAGACTTTCCTCTGCACCTTCCTTTTAAAAATAAATTGGTACATATGAAGTGTGCATGAATCATTTAAAAATGTCACCAGGGAGTTACATTAAAGGGCAATGTAATACTCTGTAGAAATTAGAAATAAAACTCCTAGTACAGAAAACTGCTGTACTGCAGAACAGCAATTACAAGCAAACAAAGGGAGACAATAAGATTCTTGAATATTCTGGCTGTATCTCCAAACCTAATTAGTTCAGCCTCGAACAACATCAAAGAGTGCTTCATTAATGAAGCTCTGAATCATCTGTACTCATCTGTGACTGATAACCATGACTCAGTTTTACCAGTGACAAGGATGAGGTGGTTTGGTAATAAAGACATTAAATTGCCCACTATCTCCAAATTCTGCCGTGAACTTGCACGGGTAGGCTGTCATCTCTGCATCTCAGTTCTTCAGTGAAAGGCAGTACTCCTCATGTGTACTGTGACATTTATATTTCTCATAGATCATGCATTGCCACGAGCCTTGAGCCCTGCAGAATCTCCTAGGTAGTCCTGGAGCACTTGAGAATGCAGAGAGCATTCATAGATGGGGGTCCTCAAATACAGAACTACCTAATGTTCCAGACATTTCACAAGGAAGAGATTTTGGAAACATCAAAGTCATAGCAGCTGGAAAAACAGGAACATGGTTTTAAGGAAATTATATTTAGGAGTGCATAGAGAAGAATAAAGGGGAAGAAACAGGGAGCAGAGCTAAGTTTAAACGAAGAAAGAAAAGACTAAGGTAACTCAGGGAAAGAAAATAAAGTTGCTATCAGATGTGAAAGGAGATTAATGAGAAAAGTGGACAGAGTTATTCTGATAGGGAAACCAGAGAAAGCTGTTTAATGAACAGAGGAAAAAACTACCCCAATAGTTAATTAAAACAGTAGTTAATTAGAAATAGTTAATTATCTCCTGTAAGATACTAGGTAAAATGAATAATGACAGATATAATTGTATTTAGAATTATACTGATGACAAAAGTACATTTTAGCTGCTTCTTTTTTTTTGCTAAGACACATCAATAATGCATAATTTAATTACATTAAACGACAGAACCTATGTATTAGAGTGGTGATGCTTTGATGATGGATAGAGATGTCCAATAATTTGTCATTTTGCAGAGTACAGTACAGGAACAAGCCTAACTTACCTGTATAGAGCTGAAAGTACCATTCTCTAAAGGAAAACTGGAATGTATGTATTAAAAGGTGCATTCTATTGAATGCATTCTATTGAATAGGAAGTTGCTAACATAAATACTGGGATGAATTCTGGCCTTCTCATTGTAACTAAGACATACTATGAGATGTATCTGAAGTACAAACAATCCAAAGAGTGACAACAAAACAGAAAAAATAAGATGATGCTTCAAAAAATGTTCCAAAATCAAAGAGATAACCTGAAAATTAGCAAAAATAATGAAAATATTACTTCAGGAAGAGGTTATTATAGTTTCAGGAATTTAGATACTCTAAGCAGTTTATCTGATTTTTCTAATGCTCTTGTAAGTCTACCACAAAAAAACTGAAGATGTCTTTACATCACATATTTTCAATTGGCATCAAAAATTCTGCCCAGGTTTTGTTGCATATTAGCATAGACCCCTTACAGTGCTCTACTGTTAACATACTTTTCACAATAAAATAATAGTAAGATTGCCTGTCTGAGAAGCTGTCAGGCAAAACCCTGTTTACTCTGGCATGTCATAAAATACAAGTATAACAAACTTCTGTCAGTTTTAAATTTTGAATATAGCTGGATCTGACAATCAGTTTCCCATGTAACAAATTTTGATGTCAGTTTAGATATTTTAAAATTTACTTATTGCAAAACTAAATTGAGATATCAATGTTAACCTTTTATTTCTTTTAAGTATGAAGCCTAAGGTTAAAATTTCTTCAACCATAAGTACTCTTAGTGGAGAGCAGTAACTGAGTAATTGATTACTGATTGCTGTTTAAAACCTGAAACAATCCTGAAAGATATGCCTTTCAGATTCTACTTCTGGTGAGAACGACTTTTATTTAAGTGTGAAATACTGGAGATGGACTGTATGGGCTATGAGACACCTGGTAGGAGAATTTCTAAGCTCATCTTCAGGACACGATGACATGCAGCTTGTGTTGGTCTGGAGACTGTCTTGCGTAGAGGTAGGAGTTGAAGAGTGGTTGCTTTTGTACAGTTGAGTATCTGGTCTCTGGCACTCCCTCAAGTTCTCACAACAATGTATTGTGGAGCTTCCCACACCCACAGGTGGTCCTCATGGACTTCTGGGGTTTGATGTAGCTCAGGGCCCACCACACCCTCATGCACAGAATCCCTTTAAAATGGCCAAAGGGCAAGATGCAGCTTTTCCATTTCTGCATTCTAGGGATGTTGATTCAAGGGTAAACTGCCAGGTGGGACTCCTTCCCTTCCCTGCTGCACAGAAATTTTGATGCTGGACAACACAGACCTCTACAGCAGCCAGAGCCTCACTCATGATGGACTCATTCATTGTCAAATGTTTGTGAAACATTGTTCAGAGAGAGCTGCATGACATGGAATGGCCACACTAGGGACAGTCAGCATGTGATACTTTCAGACCCCCCTACTTTTGCCATGCACTAACTCCCTTGGCCACCCCCCAGATTTCTGACAGATTCCTCTAGTCCTACAGCCCAGCTTTCATGCATGCTTCAGTCCCTGCAAAGTCCAAGTCATAGAAAATTAAGCCTCTCTTCGTATGGGGAAAACTCCATGAGGCTGCCTCATATGGGGTCAGAGAGACCTCTGACAAAATGGCAGTATGAACAGTGCCCCTAATTACTGATCACTCAAGGTTTTCCCACTCCCTTCTGGGATGTCTTCAAAGGCCTCCTCACCTCCTAGCTCACAGCTGAGTGAAAACTTTGTAGTCATTGTGGAGTCATGCACAGCCCTGATGGAGCCTGTGGTGCTGTTTGTGCAAGGAAGCTCTCCTATCAATGGAGTGCTCAGACGCTTCTGTGTCCATAAGTGCTCACAGCCTGTGCCAAATTCTAGTTCCTTTTAGACACATAAGCTGCTAAATCTATGAAACTTCTGTGTGCAGAGAAAGGTTTGGAGCAGAAACTACTTTGGAGCGTTAACTTTCAGACAGCTTTTTGGGGTACACATTTCCTGACCCCTGCAACCTACTTCCCACCTTTGTTGCGGCATTTTTGAGAGATGCCTCTAAGGCTATCACCTGAAACACTGCAGAAAACTTCTACCTTCTACCATTAGATGTCCAAGACCAGTCAGTGAAGCAGAAGGTACCACAGGAGACATTGTAAATCCTAGGCTCAGTTACTTGTTTGTAAGGCCAAGATTTTTGACATCAGTGGAGCAAACATGAAAAGTCTCTATTGGAAGTTATTAATTTAAAGGAAACTTCAAATTAATTGCTGAAGAGGTCTTATGGAAGCTGGTTTATGTCAGTCCTGTTAGCCTCTGCCAGGGAATAGGATAGCTAGTATTTAGTTTTACTTTACTTCATTCCTCAAATAAAATTGTCTTGTAGTCAAGTTTCTTCTCCTTTCATTCCCAGACTGCAGGCACCACCAATCAGACACATATGTGGCTTTGTCTCCTCTCTCAGAGCACTGTAACATCTTATTTTATATGTCTGCTCTCATCTTTCCTTGAAAGCCCATTCATGTGGGCTTTTGTTTTTGTTGAACATCTTCAATTCTCCATTCTACAAGTCTGAGCTCAGAGAACTTGAAGCATTTATCATCATGTGAGATTGCACTGGAGTGATGTGAGGTGTTACCACTGAATAATTTTTCATTCTCAGTAATCTATCATATGAAGTCAGACAGCGCAAGCACCACAAGTTTTGTGTGGCAGCAATAAAGTTCTGCAGTGGCAGAAAAATAAGATTAAAAGACAGTATAGTAAATCTTGTAATTCTTTATTAATCCTTAACCTTGAATACTAGATGGACTCCTCTCCCCATATTGAGCTAGTGAAAAAAGAGGGGTGACTTTTTGTGAATGAAAAGGAACATAAGGGTGACTAAAATCTTCTATTGCTTTTTCCTGTAAATACTGTTCTAGACAGAATACAAGTTCAACAAGGCGAGAATTTTTGGTCAGTGAGACATGGTAGTAGATGCATGGAAGTGCAGTGAATTTGTGGGGGAAAACAACTGATCAGCTCAAGCTATTTCATGTGGAGTGGAAGTCCACTAGAACAGACAAATGGATGGGCGTTTTCTGTCTTGTATGACTCCCTTCTGGAAACTAGGACAAAAAGTGCTATTCCCAGGAAGGTAGAATAGTCATTCCGTGTTCAAGTGAGCAAAAAAAAAAAAAAAAGTGTTTTGTAAGGATTGTTTCATTCTCTGCAGCTCTTGTAGTGCAGAATCACTCAATATTTGCTGTCTTATTTAAGTCTAAGACAAATATTTCAATCAAAATATTTTTCTCACTGAAGTTTAAACATAGAACCAAGGAAGGTTAAAAACCACCTCATGACATGAATGCTTTGATATTAAAAATAAATATTACTTGAAGAAATAAAAGCTATATTAAAAATACAATTTGAAGCAAATAAATTTGAAGCAAACACATAAACCATTTTGTACAAGTTCCAGAATTACCAATATCCTCCAGATTTACAAGGATAAATTGCTCTCCACAGCAATATAGCCTGAAAATACCATCACTCCTACCCACTAGGCAATGACCCAGGGAGTCATTATCTGAATGGAAGGCTGGAGTTGTAGGGAGACATGTTCCTTAATGCACTCTAAGAAAATCACTAAGCAGAGGGAAAAGTATAGAAGGAAACACAGCAGGTGGCTGGCCCAACAGTGGTTGCTGTCTTTGCTTCCTTTCATAGTCAGTGGAGACAGGAGGAGTGTCTTGCCAGGCCAGCTGAGAACAGGAACCTGCCATCATGTATACTGCATTGTCCACACCTCCACTTCCTTAAGCTAAGAGATACATGAAAAACTTCCAAAAGGGGGAGAAAGGCAAAGAAATTAAAAAAATAAGAAAATGGATGGAGAGCAATAGAGAGGGTGTACAAGCCAGAAGGGCACTTGAATGAGAAGACCCACGGTTACACAACAACTTGGTTTTGCTTCTCTCAATAGAAGAAGCAAAGTTAATGCTTTATCTTGCAAGAGATAAGGACCCAGTTGAGGATCTCAGATCTCATGTTAACTGTAGTTTGGAGCAGAATTGAATTAATGTTTCAAGCTGAACAATTGTAAGAAGAAAATGTTTAGTGAGAGAGACGAGAGACTGTTACCTTGGGAAAAAAGCAAAAGAAGGAAAAATGACATGAAGTTTTGCTGGTAGAGGTGTAAAGAAAAGGATGGATTTTGAAGGATGTTGCAAAAGTAAAGTTGACCATGAGAAGCCTAAGACAGGTCAGAGAACTGCACAGCTGGAAATTTGAATTACTGGAAATACATCTGAAATGCCTGTGGCAATTACATAAAAGAGGAATGGGAAGAAAGAAAATTCAATTTTAGTTGTATTAAGCTAAGGAAGTACAGGTCTAAGCAATACTCTCATGTCTCCATTGAGAGGGTCACAGAGTATGACAAACTATGTACCTAATGCAGGCTTTTATCTTGCATTTAAAATTTTGGCATATAGGGCTTCCTCTTGAAGGCTTTTAAAAGTACACTCTTCACTCCACTAGATATACAGAAGACATACAATTTACAAGAACTGATGAGCTAGGAACAAAAAATTGAGGCAAAAATCTGGTTTCTGAGTTATTCAATCTAGACCTGTGCACCTCATCCTGCTCCACTTCCCCTCAGTATTTGGGCAGAGGAGTAGACATAGTTCTATGAAGCAAGATTCTACAAAATAAGGAGAATTAAAAATACATGCAGCAGTGTGCTGGCTGAGGAATAGAAAGACTGCAGAGCAGACAGGATATAACATTGAGGAGTGGTGAAAGAGAGAGAAGCTGATGAAAAGAGTCAGTGACAAGAGCAGAAGGGATACTTTTGTACCTCAGTCACTCAGAAGGATAACCATGCCTTCAAAAACAAGTCAAAATTGGACTACAGTAGAGCTTAGCAGAGGATCCCAAGTTTTTTTGTGTTCTGCATATATCAGTTAAGCAAGGAATGGTTGTAACTGTTAAAGACAGGTTTGAGTCACATAAACTCAGATCCGGTTCTAAATTTCCCTTGCCCACTTTGAAGGGTATTTCCCTTTGGGTTTGATTCAGCACCACTATTAGTTTTAGTGGAACTCCAGTCCATATTGAGATCTGGACATAATTCTAATTTTTAATGCTATTTGGATTCATATTTAATGCTTATTAAAGAAGGAGATGTATAGGATTTATTTGAATTGGAACTTATTTTGTCAACTTAAGATAGAGCACAGTAAAATTAGACCAGCTCATGTATACATTTGTCAATAATATGAAGATAAATGAAAGCTGATCATACAGATTGTAGAGTAAAATTTGGTTGCAATTCTGTAGACAAAGCTACCCCTCTGCAAAGAATCAAAGACAACTTCTCTAAGAACTATTCTCCAAAAAAAAGCAATTTTTTTTTTATTCCACAAAAAAACTGTTAGAAGGCTCATGCATCAGAAATGGTTCCTGTGGAAGTGGAGTGTGGTTAAAATCTGTTGAGAAAGTCAGTCAGCCATGTTTCCACAGCAGTTTCAGTTTTCACTATTCACTACTGGTATGGTGAACTGCAAAGTAGCAGTGTATAATCACATCCTGCTCTGACGTAAAAATGGGATTTTTAAATTTAAAATAACGGTTCTCACACTGTCTTCTCACCAGCAGAATATTTTAAGCAGTACTGCATATCATGGTTCTCCATGCTATGATATGTAATACTAAAATTCAAAGTGTGAGAAAAGGAGATTGATTCATATGCCTCAGCTATGAAGTACTTATCCTGTTATTGATTATTTTGCTCTAAAATCTTGATGTCCAGAGGAACATTGTGATAAGAAATTAGGTGTGATAACTTTGAAATAGTATTTTATCAGTGGAAGCTTTTTTAGATTCAACCTGAAGAAAATACATGAGATCACCACACTTTTCATAAAACCTCCTAGTCTATCCCATTTGTGTTCACTTAAAATCAGTGGGAAGTGACTATATGACACATCAATTTTTAATCAAAAATATTTTAGCTAAATATGTTTCTTTGGGAAGCAACAACAAAATGAATTATACAGTTCTGTCACTGTACAACTCAAAAGAGAATACTTAATAACACCATGCAGCACGAATTGTGCTTGCATAGTGATTTTCACAGGATGTCTTAAGGAAAACTACACATAAAGAGTAAAAACCCACAAATTTAGATCATTGAATGGAAGCCAAGGAGAACAAATAAAATTTATGCCTAGATTTATGATCAGAAATTGATTCAACAGAACAAACCTCAGTAGGCAATATGCTCCAGATGTGAGAAATAGTACCCCAGCAAATCTCTTGCTTCCAAGAAATGTCATCCATTAAAACAGCTGAAAAAAAATAGCACAGTTATTACCATAGTGACATTCTGCCACATATGTGAACAAAAGGCAGTGGGTTGTTCTAGGTTAAAATAGCACAAAAGATGAAAAGTAATATAGCACTTTTCATAACAGATGTACTGGCTGAAAAATGGAATTACGAACAAGAAGATGCTAAACTGTGGTAATCTGTGTTGGTTAACATGTGTGTTGAGGTCCTTGTAACAGACCAAAAACTGACTAGTAACAGTAATCCTGAAAGGAGTAAACTTTCTGGACCTGTTAGTGTTTATGTATCCAGTGTTAACACAAACCCGAGTTTTCATTTCAGCAAACTTCTGAGATAGTGACTTCACAAGGAGTTCCATGGTTTTCTAGCTAATTTATACACTGGTGTCATATAAATTTAATGTTTTCACTTGCAAATAACTAAGCACTCTGTTATAAGTAGTAGAGTTGTCCCCCAGAAAAATTTGAACTCTCCCAATGCTCAGTAATTTCAATAAAAGCCTTTAATCAAAACTTTTAAGCCTTTGAGCACAACTGGGAAAGTATGCATCAGAAACCACATGTGGTATGACAAGCACCTTTAACAATACTTCCATCACATTGTGACTATGACAAATATTCTCTCTTCCTTTGCCAGTAACCTGTAGCTGAGCTTTTCTAGGCTGGCACTTTCTTCACTGCCTCCTGCATGAGGCTCAGATACATGACCAGACTGCTGCAGGGTACAATGTTAGTACATGTCAGCTGAGATGCAAGTGACACTGATGCACACATTCCTAGACCATGGCAATGTGTGGGAAGCTACTTGCTGCCATCCTTCCTCACAGTGAGTTCCATTGAATACGCTTGTCTTGAGCAGGGACATGTTTGTCAGCTCAGCCATGTGGCTGTTCCAGTGGCTGTGGCTGAGCTTGGACACTGGCACTTCCACACTTGTTTCTAGTCTGAGCTGATGCTTGTGTCAGCTCCCCAGTTAATGTCACAAAACACTCAGGAGGTCATTGTATCGAGTCAGAAAAATCACAGATGTCAAAGTTGAGGAAACTTATCAGCAAACTACTTCATACTTTCCAAATCCCAAGAGTTGCTATTAGGGGAAAAATACCCCCACCAAACCCACAAAACTCTAGAAATATCTATGGATGGAAAAAGAAAAGAGAAAAAAACTTCTTTTCCTTTGACACTGAATGAGACTGGAAAGCTGAAGGGGCAGGAGTTTTGTAGTGTTTTATCATTAGTTTGGAGGGCCATGCTTTTGCCTCCTTACAGCCTGATAGGTGATATTAAATGGTTAGGATGGTATCACATGAAAAATGGGTAATTCTATTTGCCTCTCTAGGTCTGACACATTTTCCTATCAAAGAATGGCTTGCACAAAATCATGGAATGTCAATGTTTAAAGGAGAACAATTGAAGTTCTATTGAATCTGTGGTTACTTTTTACCGTGGTTAAGCAGAATGTCAAAATATAAGGGCAGTTGATTTACTAAAAGGGGAAAATACATATAAGATAGCATATTAAAATTTACATCAAAATGTCAATAAATCAAATAAGGAAAGTGAGACTTTGTAGTTTTATTAGAAGAAAAACAAATGTAATCTATTAATTTTGCATGCAGTCACATATTAGCATATATTAATTTAAACACAAAATGCTACTATCTTGGGAAATATAGCTTGTTTCACATAAAACAAATCTGTCTTGTTGTCTCAAATGTGTGGTAATACACAGGTAATGTGTGGTTCCATAGGAAATACAGAATATGAATTCATCCATCTCCCCAGGGCTGGCACTTTAGCAGATGATGAAATGTACATTACTTAATCAACAAGACTTTTGCAGTCTCTAAATGGGTAAATATTGGAAGGCTTACCATGGCTAGGTCCTCACATTGTGTAAGCATGAATGAATCAGGCAACTGTAAGTCAATAAAATCAGCTACAGAGGTTTTCTTTTGGTTAGGTTTTTTTAGTTTGGTTGGTTGGTTTTGGTTTTTTGGGTATTTTGATTTTAGTTTTTTTGTTGTTGTTGTTGGTTTGTTTTTTTGTTGTTGTTGCTTGGTTTATTTTTAAATTTCAAACGAAATTTTTTTTTGTGAAATTAGGAAGAAGAACTGCAGGTTTCCTTATTGATGCGTTATACTACTTTGACAATTTACCTAGAGCTATATGCACAAACATAATATTATGAAATGTTGCTGACTAATAACAGCCAATTTACTGCACAGTTAACCTGTCAAAATCATTCTTTTACCATGGTATTTTATTAAATAATTAGAAATTTCATCACGAAAAGAATCATAATACAGCATGGTACTAATAATTAGCACTTTGTGAGAAACCAAAGTGTTTAAGATGTTTGTTTCTTGTGAAGCATCTTTTCTGATTTACCTGTGGATTTTTAAAGCACACTAATGATGCTTCAGATATCTGTTTCATTTTTTCATTGAAGGATGTGGATTTAATTTTTAGAGGAGCGTACTAAGAGATGAAAGGCCTGGATATTTGGGGAAATTTCTTCATATCTCAGAGTCTTGATGCCACCCATTTCCTCAGTAATCTTTGGAAAGTGCCGACTACATGAAATTAAACACTGACAAAAATACTGTTCTTAAAAAAAATTCCTTATGTCTGATACTTACATAGTTGATTCACCATTAGCTAGGGATTAAAAAAAACTTGAATGACTTTCTGCTGTGTGAATTTTCTTCCAGACTTCCTCTTTTTCCTCACGCATTTAACAAGTGTTACAGTAGCAGGATTTATAAGTTCATTAACAGAGGGCTTAATTGTGCCTTCATTATAACTAGCAAGAGAAACTTCTGTAAAAGTTGGTCCAGCAGTATCTTAGTATAATTTTACAGTTTCTGTGTTAAGGCACATAAGTTACATGAGCTTAAACACTCAATTAAATATTATCAGTATTATTAATTTTAAAACTGAAACCTGAGTCGATATCATCTCCATTTCATTCCAGATGGGACCTTTAATCCTGAGATCCCTCCCAAAGCAAGAAGAATGTCAAGTCTTAATTAACTCACAGGAATGTTACAAGTCTCCAGTATTTTGTAAAATGCTTTGAAAAGATCAGAAGTTTAATGCTAAATTAATGCTAACAGTCCTTATTACAATAATTATTAACTGTTTACAGTTGTAATCAGGTTGTTAAATGCCCTGCTCATTGCAAAGAGGCCGGAAAAAGTTCAATTTGTTGCATAATCAGCTATCTGCTCTTCAGTACACAAACTAAATATAGTAGAAGATGTCAGCTACTAAATATGTAAGACTTGACGAAACAGCTCCTCTCTAACCTCAATTCTTCCAAACAAGTGTTATCAAATTCTGCAGAATTTTAACTTTATTTAAATATCAGTACGGAAAAAAACATGCTCAAGCCTGTTTAATTTAGATGAAAACCCTGTTTACATGAAGCAGGAATGGCCAGATCAATGCTGTCTTCCTTGAGGTTACAAGCACACAGCTGCCCATGCTTCTGTTGCAGCTTCTAGCTTTCCCAAGGGTTATGGTTGGATGAGGTCCCTGACACTTTTATCTGTCCTTGATGTCTGTTTTAGAATAGATGAATTGGTGCTGCCAGGATTACTGTGGACAGGGCCAATGCTGGGATCCCTGGGGACAACTGAGCAACTGAGAAAACTTGGGTCAGAATCATCCTCCAACAGCTTGGAGGAGCTTTGAAGAAGAGTCACAGTCTGGAACTATTTACAGCAGCAGAAGATACAAAATCGGATGGGAAGAGAGAGACAAGCTGTGGCTTCCGGCTGAACAATAAATAGTTTTGCATTTCCAAAACCAAAGGTGGGAGAAGCAGAAAGAGAACACTCCATCTGGCTGGAAGCAGTTGGGAGAGCTGACGGGAAAGAAGGACTTTCTGTTATTTATCAGACTCTTACTGAAAAATGCAAATGAAGGGTTTCTCCAGCAGTGACAAAAACCAACAGTTTCTTAAGAATCCATGTGTTATATGTTAAGGAGGGGAGACCTGATATTTCCTCAGACGAATAGCAACTTTTTTTTTGAGTCAGTTTTATACAAAGTGAGAAAAATGAGAAAATTTTATCCTAGTCTATGGAGTTGGCAGATGTGAATGGACTATTAACCTTTTGTTGATTTGTTTGTACAGGTTTGGATTTACCTACTATAAATTCAGATTCAGCATAGTATCCTCATTATTCTTGCAGAATGACATTAAAGTGTCAGATGACACCTGCAAATGAAGGTGAATATTTTTGGAATTGCTCATGTTTCTTTGTCCTTCATCTGATAGGGAGGAGGGTAATAGCAAATAACTCTAGTTGTGATGGAAATAATTTTGCCTAAATTCTGACACTCAAAATCTAGACATGTGCAGAAGGGTCACTCAGGTAGTGATAAAAGGTCTCAATCACATTTCCTCCTGAATTTAGTTCAAGACATAAATATTATCTGCATGTACCCAGACACAAGAAACAAGGTGTAGGCTGTTTCCAGACCTTAAAGGCAATACTAAAGGAACTGTAACTTGAGATAAAACTTAACTCCAAAGAAAGCAAACCTTGCCATGAAATACAGGTGTGATTAACTGCAGTAACGGTGATCTAATGGACAATTATCAGACTCAAATAAGGAAAATTATTAGGAAAGTACAGTGCTCATACTAACCATTTTAAGATTTTTATATAGGGTTATCACCAATAGGAGATGTATATAAGAAATTGTAGGCATAGCTGACAGTCCCTCCTACAGTTCAATTTTCCTGACACATTCCTTTAGAAGATTCTGTTTCCAGTTACTTAAAATGTTACCAAAGATTACCCAAAGTTCTGGATAAACTTTTTCCCGAGGCTGTGAATTTGTAGTTTTTTTACAAGATTTTATGTAAGAACAACCTTAGGGAGAGGCTATTTGTCTTTCTGCTATTAAAATTATATTTGTGAAGAGTTTATTAATGTTCCTACACTATAAAGAAGAACCTTCAAGTTTGTTGGCAGAGTGTGTTTTCTCTCCCATAAGGATCTATAAAAATTTGAACATTTATAAAATTACAAAATATACTTATTTGGTAGTAAGGCTATCGAATTTTATCATTGCAGTGGCTGAAGTTGTTACCTGTACAATGCGCTGGATAGATGGATCTACAATGTTCTCTGCATCCCACAAAATGCGTGCTGTGGCTTCACTATAGAAACAGATGCTGGATTGAGAATCCAAAGCAAGCACTCTGATACTTTTATGAAAAGTACTCTCTGGCTAGCACCCCATGCTTGTTTCAATAGTCTCTCGCATTAACTTTTATGAAGCTGGCCCAAATACCTGCATATCATGGGCTGCAAAACTATAACTGTAACCTGAAATACCATAATCTGATTTTGTCAGACTGAGCACCAAAATCAATGATGCTGATACCACTTTACCCCTGGATATCTATGCCTGAACAATAAAAGCCAGATTTCCCTCCAGCTTCAGGTGGCAGATTCATATCCAGAAATGTCTGGCCTTTAAATTAAGATAAGATCTCCATGTGTGCCTCCTCCATTCCCTGCCCACAGGGCTTCTTTCTGTAGAAGAAAGGGTAGAGTAGAAACCATAGGATACTCAGTAGTTTGGTATGATGATTGGGAAGCAGAACTGGGAACTTACCTGAATCTTTATCTGCTTCATGTCCCTGCATGCACAAATAGGCTCTGAATCTTCTTCCACTTTGTCTTCTCACCTCCCTTGATTTTGGCTGTACGTACTCAAGCCAGTTGTGTTGCTGCCCAGCTCTGTCATCTGGGAGCAGATGGCTGGGAAGGAGGTGAGCTATAGAGAGTTCCTACCCATCCCTTAACTTGCTATCTGCTTTTAAGCCCAGAGTTAACTGAACCTTATGTTTAGCCCTCTTTTCCTAACTGAACTACACAACAGGAAAGGCAGTGCTCACTCTGGTACCACATAAGGCCTGGCCTTGCTGTGCTGACTTATCTTCCTAGGTTAACTTTGACCCTGCCTTGTTGCAGTGAACTGCCCTGGCCGTCTGAACTCTTGTCTGACCTGGGTGACTATTCTGGGGCTCTGCTCCTCTATGAGTGCTTGGGTCTCCACCAGGTGGGTCACAGTCCTGTCTCATTGCCATCTTTTGCCCCCAGCTCCCTGCCTCTGAGGGCAGCACCTGTCCTGCTTGTTCCCTGGCACAGATCATGGTCTGATGTAAACAGCAGCACATACCATTAACACATAAACTCTCCCATCCACATCAAGATGGTTAGTTGGCAGCCATAATGATCTTTAAACACAATGTAGGAAAAAAAAATTCTACCACACAAGAGAAGGTAGTACTGAACATACCAGAAGTCCAAATATCCAGACAAGAATCCAATGAAACTTACCATTGCTAGATGGTCTTGCAGTTCACTGCTGTTTCACCCAGAAGTGTGGACTTTGAGTGAGTCAAGAGGGATTGAGACTCTTTCCACACAAGAGCTGAATAATGAAACTGGGCACCTTCCAGGGGATCTTCAGACATCTGAAACTAAACTTAGAGATGACTGAAACCCTATGGATGCAGAGAGAGCATAGGCTTTGGAAATGAAGCAAGCTGAAAGAAAAGTAAAGGAACATAGAAGCAGTTTTGTCAACCAGCACATACCTTTTAAAGTTAAATATGGAAAAGCATTAATTATAAGGACTTAAATAGCACAGTTGCCGGTCTCAAACACTGTTAAGGCCACAGAATGGGTTTGACATGAGATAAGCAGAGAATGGAGCAACAGGATGGCTTAGCTCCAAGCCTGGTGAAAGCGAGATCTGGTTAGCTCATCCTGGTTAACACATCTGGACAAAAAATTCCACTGTGGCAAAGTATGCAAAGAAGCAACAGCTTATACACATATCACTGATCAAATAAAGGTCACCCCAAGTTATGGGATGGATAGATGACATCTGCAACCACCAATGACCGCCAAAGTCCCCGAGAATATGCTTCTGTGGCTACCTGAACTCAGGCTGTAAGTTAAGCCACAGCAAGAACTTGAGATAAGAAACAACGTGGTATTATTGTCCAGGTATTGACCCAGACTTAGTGGGAGGTTCACAAAACTTGTGGAGAAGAATCTATCACTGATAATGGGCACAAAAAATTCAGAATTTATGGGCCTCAAGGAAAGCCAACTCAAAAAATGTGTTAAAATCAGTTCTTATGGATAAAAGTTAATTCTGGGGAAGATTGTGACCAGTGACTTACAGCCCATCAACCCAAGAAAGACCCAAAAGAAGAGAAATACTGAGTGTGTGGACTAATTAGCATTAGAATAAGAGAATTAGCATTAGAAGTGAGGGAATAATTTAACAAGTAGAATAAAAGAACTATGCACCCAATGAGCATTAGTTCCTCTGTTTGCTAAATCATATAAATAGTGAAAAATTTTGAATGACATTGGGTGGCCCAGCACCAAGAAGCCCAGGGTGAAGAAGAACCAATGGGATGCCGCTGGATCCATAGGTGGCAATTTTTTTCCTCCTTCTCCTTCTCCTTCTCGTTCTCCTTCTCGTTCTCCTTCTCCTTCTCGTTCTCGTTCTCGTTCTCGTTCTCGTTCTCCTTCTCCTTCTCCTTCTCCTTCTCCTTCTCGTTCTCCTTCTCCTTCTCCCTCTCCTCCTCCTTCTCCTTCTCCCTCTCCTCCTCCTTCTCCTTCTCCCTCTCCTCCTCCTTCTCCTCCTCCTCCCTCTTCTTCTTCTCTGTCTCTTCCCCCTCCCTCTCCTCTGTTTTCTATTTCCCTCTATCTCTCTACCTCATATTTATTGTAAATAAGATCTCTACTATTGATTTCAGCATATGGTCTCATTTGCGCCTTAATTTGGGCTGCCACATCTTTCACTATTCAGATCTTAACAATAATGTCTGCCTTGTTTGCACATAGATATTACCAGAACACCCTGTGGGATCATCACAAAGCAGTAGCAGACAATGATAATCATTCTGTTAACATGGTTACCCTCACACAGCTTTGGAAGTACAGCGTAGCATATGTGAAAATAGACTTTACAAATTTCCAAAATGCAGCTGACAAAATGTGCAGCTGTACTCACTGATCAATGGAGACACATCAGATATTTGCCAGCAGCTACTGGTAGCAGGAATTGTTCATACTAGCTCTAGATACTAGCACTAGTCTACTGAAGTGCAAGTGTAAATAGTGAAGAAGAGAAAAAAAAAAAAAAAAGAGGATTTGACTAACAGCTTTAATGTCTAAATAAAATGGTTAGAGATTGATTTTTTTTCTCCAGACAGAAGAATTTTACAAAATCAAGAAGTTAGCAAATATCATTAAGTTTGTCACAGGTTTCAGCTCTTCATTGTGAAATGCTTCTTGGAAATTCCAAATTCTATATGCTTTCATCAGAGGGACTATTCACATGCTGAAATCAGACTGTGTCACTCTGCAATAAATTCGTCTGGCACCTGTATGCTCCTGAGCCATGAATTGCACTTGAGAGTGGCTGAACTTTGACTGCCTGATAACCTCCACACAATATAAAAAATGAGAAAAGTAGAAATTTTATGGAGCTACTTATAAGCTTATCTCCTCCAGAAAACCTCCTTTTCTAAGTCAGTCAGTGGCAGAAGTCCATCTAAACTTGACAGTGACACTCTTCTTGTAGAATAGTGTGTGCTAATGCATCTGGGAGCAAAGAGAAAGTAATTTCAAACTCCAGTATGTGCTAGCAAAAAGAAATCCAAACAAGAAAAGAAGCTGCTGGTAGTTTTGTTTTCCCTTGAAGTTCTATTTATTCTGTTAAATCATTGAGTTACAACTAGAAAATCAGAGTAAGCTCTTGTTCTCTCTCCTCCAAGGCAAAGGGTAATCCTTAACATGACTCAAAAGCTGACAATTTGAAGAAAAGCCCACTGATATCTCACTGAGCACAGTGTTTAAAACCCACAGATCCATCACTGTAGCAAAGTGCTTTGTCCCTTTCCTCCCATTAGCTGACACCTGACCATTGTTTTGAACTGTGGTGCTCCACACTTAAGCTGTATGTTACTCTTCCATGCCTACTATATCTTCCTTTGTCTCTCACTAGACTGGTCTAATAAGCTCTTTTCTCTCTATGTTGCTTCTCTATGTTGCTAAGATTTCACACTGCACACTTTGGTCTGCAGTTCTCATTTTTTTCAAGTCCTCTGACTTCCCTCCCTTGCTACACTGCTGGTTTTTTGTGCTGAGTGTCAGCCCTAGTTCAACTTCATCTCTCACCTACCCATCAAGTTTGTTTCTGGACCTTATCTTTATTTCTATTTCCTTTTCAGTACATTTTTTCTAATCTCAATAATATTTTCTTCTCTGACATTTTATCTACCTATTTCTCTACTTCTGCAGCTAAATCTTTTCAAATTTGGGATAGAAATTGATACCCTTAATACTCTCTCTCCCATTTATTTCTTTCACTTAATTTAAAGTGAATAACTGTTCAACATTTTGAAGACAGCAGGTTCCTACAAGTGTTTCCTGTTAGGTGGGGAAGCAACCAATCCATGTGCAGAAAAGACAGTTTGTTTCTTTAGTATCCAAGTGCCAGATTAGCTAAATTCTCATATAGGAGATCTCCTGACCATTTTAAAGGAAATTTTGACTCCTGCTGTTGTATTTGAAAACCAAACAAGCCCGAGAAACTAAAAAGACTCAGTAGAAATGTAGAGCAAGAAAATATAAATGTCTGTAGCAGTCTTCTGTTGTTTCACTCTGCTGAAGTTTTAGGAAGAAGGTAGACATAAATTCAATATAGATCATAAATTGATAAAAAAACCCCAAGTATAAATACATTATAATTAACTATACATTAGTTATATAAAAGCATACAAAATTTAAAATATTTTAGTTTTAGCAGTGCAATCCTATCCTTTAAATCTCCCAATTCAAGAGAGGAGAATATTTTTTTTTAACTTTCATGGCTGTTTTACATTAAAGTAACTTGTCCCACTTTATGCTTGCACAGTGCCTCATGCAACAGAATTCTGCTGTGCCTGGACACTAAAATAAGAAATAAAATGACTGTGCATCCATAAAATCACAAAGAATAAAAATGGAGAGCAGTAATTTACAGTACTGCATTTATAATTTCCTCCTGTTTCACATCACTACTGGAAGTGAAAAAGGTGAGGTTGAAACTGGAACACTGATCCTCAAAGAACAGCACTGCCATTCTTCATTCAAAAGCTTTATCAGAGACACGAAGGGAGCAATTGAGTAAGACAGTTTTCATCACATGCTGCTTCACCAAACAGGCTTTTGACATAGTCATATTTTGTGTTCCCCAAAATAGCACTTCAGCATGCTTCAGTTTATGAACTTGTTTTTTTTAACTCCTTTGAATTTAATTAGGCTATTCATCAGTTTGGTAAATGCAAAGAACCTTTTAAAAGGGGAACAGTGATTGATTTTTAAAGTGCTATAATCACTCCATCTAGCTATAAAAATACTTTCCAATATATTTCAAAGTATATTAATATTCACCTTTTAAAATACATCTTCTGTTCTCATTTTAATATATAACGAAGAAACTACCATAATATCACTAGGTGAAGTTCTTTACCCAGCAAACCTTCTGTATAAATCTTCCATTAACATTTATTCTTCACATGAACCTCGCTGACACAGGAGGAAATTTTGGGAGTCAAATAAAGTTTGTCCTACGTAGAGTCTGAATCTGGGTCTGAATGGACTCACATGCAAACTAAAGGTGTATGACTATACCTGCACATCTCCCACTAGCATAAACTACCATTTTCTGCACCCAAATAACAGTTTGAGAGGGGTCTCAAGAGTTTGTGTGTGTGATTGCACTGAACAATGTTGAAAAACTGCAGAAAAAGGGAAGTCCAGAATTGGCTAATGTGCCAGCAGCCCTAAGGAATCATGTGCAATTAAAGTCTCTCTTTTTGCAGAATCTTGCACCAAATTGCATCAGAAAAATACTTTATATACCGCAGCATTTGTCACTTAGTCAGTGAGCCCCAGGGAGAGAATTCATCCCTGAAATATGTGTATTCTAAATGTTTTCAGCCATAGATGGTGTCACAGACATGTCCCTGCTGCAGAAAGAGAGGTTATTGTCTCAAAGAGTTACTATTCAGACAATCAGTGTGATGGTTTGCAACTTCTACATTCTTGGCAAGCCACAAACCCAACAGCTCAATCATCAGGAGCATTGCCTGTGTGACAAGGCTGTCTGACCTCTGGGTGTAGTGTCACCACCACAAATGTGTCTGCTGAGACCTCTGACTAATACAATGAGTACAGCTGTGCTGTGTGAAATGCCTGTAACTCTGCCTGGGGCTGGCTAGTTCTGGGGAGAGAGCTAATACTTGCACTCTCTATGAGGCTGCTCCTCTGCAACCAGCAAATGCTGTCATGTAATGAAAGGCAGTGGGACACCTTCAGTCTCTCATTTCCATACAGCAATTGCTTCACAACACTCCTGCAACCCTTCTCTGTACCAACCTGAATTATTTACTTCACTGTCTCTCACTTCAACTGCATGTCCTCCTCATTTATCCCTCTGCACAGGATCAGCTCTTTTCCATCTATCTATCCTGCACTTTCCCTGAGTATTTTTCTCTTTCTTTGTTATTACTAGCGTTTCTTCTCCATGTGTCCCTTCATATTATTTTGTTGCTCTTTCTTACCTTAGCTTACCTTAGCTTACCTTACCTTGCCTTGCCTTGCCTTGCCTCGCCTTGCCTTTCTTTTACCTTACCTTACCTTGCTTTTAACTTACCTTAACCTTGCTTTACCTTCCCTTTGTTCCATCTTGGCTTGAGGACACATAGGCACACTTGATCCCATTCCAGCCACAGCACATAGCCCACTGAAATCCTGCATGACTCGTGAGGAGAGTGTAGTGATGTGATTCCATGCCAGCAATCTGCCATAACTTTAGCAAATGAGAATATATTCTACTCAGCCCATGGATATTAAAAATTCAAAATGTGTGTGGGATTGTAATTGCCATTCCTCTCTTTTTACTGTTGGGTTTAAAGCATGTTAAATTGACCACTCTAAAAGTATTTCAATTATGCCATTAACAGCAAAAAGAAAGCCAGTCATGAGTCACACCAGTAAATTTTAGGGGAGACAAACAGTCTCATACTGTGTGCACACAGACCTCTTCTATTGATATAATACTCAATAATCCTGAAGTGCCTGACTCAGTGTTGCATGTAGAGAGAGCTCAGGAGCCTTCTAGTGCTCAGGGATGCTCTCACAGCAACTTTGACCATGCATCAGCCCCCAGAAAGGTGCCTGGGAGGAGCAAAGCACACGGCAAGGGCCCTTCTTGCATGAAGAGCAGGAGGAAATGGTGGCACCAGGCTATGCAGGGTGTTTTGCAAGAGCATTACTGGATGATTCTGGCCTCAAGAAATGAAGCAGGCTTATAAAACCAAGAACTGTAGCCCAAACATTTTTCTTCCAGGAGAAAACAGTGTGCAAATGGGCACGTAACTGCAGCTTTTACTGCGATTTACACTCCTCTGTCACACACCTGAAAAAGAACTGTGCTTTTGTTTTGGGAGGGAGTTTCAACTCCTTTCAATGAAGAGCACTGAACAGCAAGTGAACTCTCTTCACTCTACTACATTTTATCTGATAGATTTAAAAAATTCATATAAGAGCTGCAAAAAAAATCCCAGAAAGCAAAAGTGTTTTAAAATTTGCTTCCATTTGTGTCCTTTAGGCTTCAGTGAAGCAGCTTAGAAATATAGGCCCATTCAAGCTGAAAGAGGACAATTTTGGGGGTTCTTGCACAAAATACTTTTGCTCTCAGAGTAGACTGTTCTGAGTGATCCTTTTCTTCCTCAATTTTGTTGCTACAAATAGCAAACTCTTCTGCCTCCAAGCTGCATCACCTTCAGAGAAAAAATGCTGCTTGCAGGATTCAGAACACTACACATGCCATCAAAATATTACCATGCATTTCAACTCTGGAGACAACACCATAGAAATATGCCCCAAGAATGCCAGAGGTAATGAAAAGCTGATGAATAGAACATGAGGTGGAAGAGCACTGCTCTGTTGATTTCTTCTTTTTTTTTCTTCCTGGGAAAGCTGATATATTTTCCTTTTTTTTTTCCCGCAAGAATAAGTTATTCTCATTTTTTACAGTTTAGTCCCTCTGTTATGCATACCATGCCCATACTGGTTACAGGATGTGTAGTGCTTAAAATGGATTCTGGTTGCAGAAATTAATTCCTGCTTTCATTCAGATTACAGGAAGTTTTAGCTACATTTTTAAAATAAATGATTAACACAAATACCTTGATTAGTCTGTTAAAATCATTGGATTCTGTTCTTACATAATAAAAAATAATTCTTAGGAGTTGTAATTATTTTTTAAACTGTAAATTATTTCCATACATTTAATAAATTAGCCATTAACGAGGCCCATATATTTCTAACACAAGAAATAAAAGGGTGGATTGCATCAAGTCAGCATAATTTAGCAATTTTCTTTGCATACATCTTCATACAAGTGCCAAAGTTTCTTGTATAGACAATTAAGGTGCGTCATTGACTTTTATGATTTCCAGAGGGAGAGAGATGCTGTCTCCTAGAGCTGAATGGCCTGGATGCTAAAAGATGAAAAGCAGGGAGAGACTCCTATTGTATGAGATCCTATTATATTGAAACATTTTTGCTTGCAACTCTAACTAGATAATCACCTCTGTTTAGAAGATTTTAAAAAACATTTTAGCAAGCTCTGGAGTTCTTGCATGGCTCTTGCATACTCTTTCAGTTTGTTGCCCTCAGCTGCTGGAGAGTGAAGAAAAGGCACTCTTTCATCACGCTACATTTTGCAGAGAAGAGCTGCATGTCAAGGACTCCTGACATCCTACATTGTGCTTCATGACATCCATTTATACCAGGCTTGTTGTATTCCATCCCATGACCTGGGATAATGAGGTGTATGGTTATTGTACCAGGAATTGATGTGTTGTAGCATGGCATTATCTGCCTTGGGAAGGTGAAATGAAGGCGTTGTCTGCAAAAATATAATTAAGGAAAAGGTTTCTTAGCCCTTAATAGCAGAGCATGAACACTATCAAGCTGCTGCTGTTTTTTGAAAAGAAATAGAACAACTAATACCAAATGGAAATGGTTTTATTCTTCTTCGGTTGAAGGAAGCCTTTTGGACAATACAGAGCCTCAAGAAATACAGAATGAACTGAAGCAACTGAAATCAAAGTTATATAGTTCTCTTGAAAACCTAACTGAGGCTTTGTGTTGGAATAATGTATTATTATATTTTCACATCATCTGCAATCCAGTGAAAGGAGTTATTCCTTGAAAATAAGTATTCAGAGAATTCATATCCTCACAAAGGAATCATGTCATGAGAATCAAAAGCAAAAGGTTTGCTGGATGATCAGAATTTGGAGGTAAATTTTTTTTGTACTACCTGCTCATGAAATCAGCCTACACTGCTGCTGAAATCACAGGGCATTTTTTGTAGAAAAAACACACAGTCAAGTAATTTATGGTTATACACACAAAAATGCAGCACTAGTTATATGTTCCTATGACTAATGGGATTGTTGTGATTGTCTGTGCCACATAGGAACAGCCCTAATATGGATTTGGCATCCATTTACCATCCTGGAATCAAGTGTTATACAAACACAAAGGATGGCACATGCTTGGGAGAGCTTACATCCTAACTGGATGACTAATCAATGATTCTCAATAGTAACTAATAGAGGGGAACAGGGAGAGAAAGAATAAAATGCCATAAGAACCATAATAAGAACATATAAGAACCATGTTATATAAGTGAGCAGAAACACTCATTAGTTTTCTTTCTCAAGGACCTTTGAGAAAGATAAAGGTAGATGTCTGTCGAGGCTCATTGCATGGGAGGATGTGAGAGATGGGAAATCCCAAAGACAAGGTCCTGGCAGGGATGCTGCACTTCTCTTGAGAGATCAATGTTTGACAAAACCCTAAGAAGATGGTTTAGCAAAGGAGGAATACAAGGGGAAAAATAAAGTAAAATGTCCCAAAGGAGAAAATGCAGGATCAGAACCTTGGTTTTTATCTTCTACAGAGTCCTTTATATTGAGTTAATAAAATTTAAAAGCCATCCTTTCCCTTTAATCATGGCATGAAGCTGTATAGATAAGGCTAGTTGTTCAAACGAGGTGAACACTATCTGCCCTCATCAGCCCATCAGGGCAAGAATCTGTAAACTCCATTTTCGTGGTATGGCAGAATAAAAATAAGTGTGGCTGTGCCTTCATCAAGTTCTAAAGCCCCTGTATTAACAGCTAGGTCAGTGTGAGTGCGTGCTGTTGTAAATGAGAATTAGACTGTGAGCATCTACATTCTCCTGCAGCACTTTCTTCAAAGGAATGAAGCAAACACACACCTCTGCCAGGATGGCTTTAGGCCTCACATTTCAAGAAGACTAGCTGACCCATTGCTGCTTGTTATGGTCTGAAGTAGCTTCTTGAAGTAGCACATATAAGTGGAGCTAATCTGCTCTAATTAGGGTAACATCATCAGTCATGAAGCCATTGATAACATCTTAACAACTTCCTCATGTTGGTTCTGTATATTAACTCTCCTTCAGGTTTTAAATGTTCAGTTCTGGCTTTATGAAGGCATTGAAATACAAGAGCCATGAAAACCACAATGTCCTACTGCCTGAAGTCCTAAATATTGATGACAGCACAACTGAAAGAAGGGCAGCAATTCTAATTTTGTCCTTTCTTTATTCTGCATGTGTTGGACATCCTGTAATTGTCAAAGCAGTCCAATGACAGATTCCAGTAAAGTGAAATTGCTTTTTCGACTATTACAAAATAACAATCACAAAGCTTTGGAGAAAATAGCTGAAAATTGTGACATGAATATTGCACACTCAATCACACGCTCCAAAACAGTCACTGACATTAAAAAAATTGATTACTAAAGGTGCCACTGACATGAACAAAAGATGCCTGTTGTCCAATACAGCAAATGTTGAATAAATTTATTTTTAGCTGCAGAATTTCTTTTAATAACAGTCATTAAAGACATTCCAGTCTCTGAGTTTTTTACATCTGTTCAACTTTCATTTTTTGATTATATATGGGAATTTAACTAATAATATTGAATTCACACTAAACCCTTTCACAGATGAGGTCTTTTACATGGGGAAGAGATGCAAATTCAGAAGTAAGTTTTCAAGGTTTTCATGATACACTATATTACTGTATACTTATTAGTAGGCAGAAGTTGAGAAAATTCATACCTGGGGTAGTGGAATCTGTATTTAAACTTTAGTCAAAGATTCAGTTCACACTTTGATAGTGTAGGAGCCCTCAGAGTTGGCCACACAAGAACGAGGGTGTGCCCAGCTGAAAGGATTCAATTGTACCCCTCAGCTCAGGGGTCCTGGCCCGTCCTTGCCCTGATGGCATTCCATCACCTTCCCACAGGCCCCAGATGAGCTCTGCCCATCGCAGGGAAGCTCCCTTTCTTCCTAATGCACAAGTCATGTAACTTCATGCTTTGAACCATCTGTCATTTGGAACAATTCTCAAGTGAAATGGGCATTTAATTGCCTCACTGACAAAATCACTTGTCAACTGCTGGTGTTAGTCTATTTTTAGAAATGTCACGTTGGTTTTGGTAGTTTCTGATATATATGTCTTTTCACAGCAGCCTGTAGAGGTGAGCTGCAGGTCCTACAGGTATTTTCATTATGATATACTGGATTTATCCAGAGGAGACAGTGAGAACAAAGAGCTACATTTATCTTTCACCTTGGCATGTGCACACATACTTCATGCTAGACTCTGCATAAAAATTTTCAGGGAGCAGTCAGGAATGGATTGAAGGAAACTGACTGAAAAGGTTCCTTCCACAGTTTTCACAGGAAGTCACAGACTATGTGTAAGATATTTTTAAAAGCCTTTTTACGACTTCCATTCTTTTTCTGGTGGTTCACTTTTTAGATGACAAAGTGATTTATAAACTGTCTTTTAAAAGTTCCATTTCATTGAACAAATGATAAATATCAAAACCTGAAGTCTGACCCAACATAAATATCAAACATTTGCAGACTTAGTTTACTTTTCAAAAAATAAGCAAAATGAGAATGAATATATTATTATATTCACTCAATATAAGAACAAATTAAAAAAGAATTATTTTTAGCCACAGTGATTGGAAGATTCAACTTGCTGTGTCAATTCCACTAGAGGCAGATGATAATCACATTTGAAAATTATGAATTTCCACTCCTACCCCAAATAAAGGGCATCTATGAAGAAGGAAATGTAGTTTTCATTAACAAAATAGAGCAAAACCACTAACCTGTGTCCTACTATGCCTTCTCCTACCCATCATCCACCTTGGGAATGCTGTGTGACAATTGGTGTTGTCACAGCTGTTAATTTCATGGACATGTGTGACTTGATGCTCCTGCGAGTAGCTACAATATGGAAGACGGTGTCATTCCCAAATACACACATGCACACACACACACATTTAGTACAAAGGCAAACAGTGGGAAGCAGTGATAATTCATTCAAAGAAAACGTGATTTCCTACTGTTCATTAATGCCATTAGTTTCATTTAAGCCATTTGTAACTCCTTAATTGTACTTTGTTTAAGCTCTAACCTTCCTAAATATATCTTATTTTCATTTCAACTACTGTTTAAAAACAGAAATACATGTAAATATGAAAATATTCACAATTTTAATACTACTCATTTTACATCTTGCTGATGCTTGTTGAACTGGCTATCAGAGCAGTTAAGGATGGAAAGGATCAAATAATACCAGCTGCAGTGACACCTGGCAATTTGCTACACCTTCTTGTGTCAGGCAATTCAAGCCAATGGTCCTGCAAGAAGAATGGAAAATCCATATGATCAAATGAGACTTCTTGCAACAGCACCATTACCTCCTTTTATTTACATGAATTTTCGTTCGCTCCTCAGAAGGTGGTGGAGAGCTGAAGAGGTCCCAAACCCTCCAGAACAGATTCAGAAGTTCTGTGGCCTGTAGTTTCTTAAATTGCACTCCAGCACCAGTAGCAGAGGAGCAAATGGTGCATGAGTTTAATCTGTGGGACTGTAAATACCATTTTCCCTAAGCAAATCCTAGACACTACCAGCAGATGATTTACCAGAATAAGCCAGAATACCTTTAGGCTCTTAGAAACCCAGCTACTCTGAACATTTCCTGGTGTCCATATGGCACAGCAGCATGTAACAGAAACAAACTCAGTTTTCAGAAAGAATCTGGAAAACTGTTCAAGGAAAAAGATTTTTTAAGTAGAAGCAGAGGGTTAGGAGTGAAGATCCTATAGTGAAAGAGGCAAGAAGCTGGGGGCAGTCAGGGCAGATTCCTCCACTGAAGTACACACTTTCTTCAGTGGAAAGATGTCCAGAGGAAAGACAGGTTTGAACCAAAATGACGTACTAAGGGTTTTTTGGATTTATCTCTGATCGAGCTCAACTTCTAAAGGAACCATTGCACAAAAGTATACATTTTAGTAATTTAAAAATTAAAATTTGATTCTACTTTTTGAGCTTTTCAGAAAGATCAACTAGAGGAAAATTTTTGCAACTCAAGGAATACTGAAGATACATAATTTTAGTTACTCTTGTATAGGTCCCTACTGTGTCAGAAATGGCTGAGACAGAAAAGCCCCTGCACAAAAGCAAGGAGAAAATAAGGAACAGGGGAATGGCATTCTTCAGCAAGACAAAAATAGATCATAGACAGAAAAAAATTGAGTTTCTGACCTATCTTTTCTTCTGTAAGATACCAGATTGGTAAACAGTAAGTGTAGCTTGTCTCCCTGGCACTAGCTGAAAGCCAAAGATAGCACATCGACCTTCTCCAGGGTCTGCTGGGACTGGAATAACCTTCAGGGTCAGGCTTGTCAGCTTTGCTGGTATCACAGGAGATTGTCTCCATGGCTAAAACACAGACTGCTGTCATATATCTTTTTGCTGCTTATCCAAGTGACCATGAAGAAAAAAATCAATTTAGTTTCTCTGAAGCAGAGCTGCACAATATCCACGTAGCTGGAAAAATGTGTGGCTAAATGATGTTAGGATTTGTAGTAAGAATAAATATATTTAATTATGCAGTCTATTTCTCCACCAATTTTTAGATTTCTACATAACAATGAGAAATTCAATTTATGTGAATGGCTACAGTGTCAGGATAACAGAGTCTGTGAGATGTGCTTGTGGGGAGGGAAAACCAGAAAGAATCAAGAGTAATCATACTATACAGACTGGAAAATTTCAAAGGCAAACCCTCTACTTCAAAGGAATATACTCAGTGAGCTTAGAATACTGAAGTCACAAGGAAGAGATCCAGATCCAGCTTAGTCACAACCAACTCACAGCAGTGTTTCAACTCTCAGCATCTATAGCTGGATACCTTCTCCACAATATTAATCACCTGGGTTACTTTATTCCTTAGGCTTTGCCAGAGAAGTGGTGACTGTCCTGTTCCTGGAAGCTTTTGAGGCCAGGCTGGATGAGGCTTTGAGCACCAGATCTACTGGAAGGGGTCCCTGCCCTTGGCAGTGAGGTTGGACTCAAAGATCTTTAGAAGTTCTTTCCAGCCCAAACCGTTCTGTCAGATTCTGCAGTTCTGTAACTTCTGCTTTAACCTTCTCAAATACACAATTATAATACTTCAGCTTCAGATTTGAATAGTAGAGGCAACTCTATCATTTTGGTTTGTCTTGCTTTTATTTGGTTTCAGAGATCAGATCCTTTTGAGATTATAAGTTTTCATTCTGAGAGTTTTCAATAGGGACCCATCCTTTAGAACTGAAAAAAAATAATCAGAAATGAAAATCCTGTGGAGCTATACTCCCCACTGATAACGTGGTAGAATAAATATGCATTCTTCTAAAAGAAAAACACTCTTTTAGGATCATATGATTGCAGGAAAGATTTTTAAGTGTGAAAAAACCACATTATTAAGGACCTATTATCTGTTGAGGTATGGTGGAAACCATGTGTCTAACCAGCATTTGTATCTTATGAAATTTTTCTCTTCAAAGAGTATTCAGTTATTTAATTTAGCAGCATAAATGAACAATTTTCATTATCTACTTAAGCAAACGTACTGAAACCTGAAATAGTTGTAACTTATATATATGGCTATTTTATTTTTTAAATCTAGAAGTAGTCCTTTCATGTAGTTGCTGCTGATTATTAAAGAAGAGAAACGTTCTTTACCTATCATATAGGTGTTCATGAACATGTGATGATAAATACGTTCTGAAGTGTGTATCATAAATGACTGTCTTTGAGTTTTAATTTTTCTTCTTTTCCGGAAAAGAAGTGTCCAATTATTTTCTGTGTTTTTCTTGCTGGTAAAATATATCCATTTTATCACATAGCTCAAATAAGCTTGCTTTATTAACTACATACATTTAAAAATATTTTACTCTATTCTTACATAACTGCTTATTCTAAAACTATAATTTTATAAATTATCTTGAGAAATATCTCTAGCAACATAAATCTGGTTTTCTTCAAACCATTTTGAAGTGATATGTTTTGGACACACGGAAACTTTTTTGAGCCTTGCATCTAAATTTTAAGTCACCTACTTCATCAGGGAGTTAAACACATTTCCCTGTAAGTAGTGCACTTTACAGGTTTCAAATGTGTTTTCAAAACTACCTCTGGCAAATTCTTTGCTATCAAACATGGCATGTATTCAGCTTTTTTCTTCCTTTTGGTTCTGAGCCTCACTCTAAGAAAAAGAGGAGATAGTCAATATTTTTTCTCTGTTTGATGTTCTCCTTGACCTGTCCTTGAATCTTAAAATGTTGTAATTTCTTTTTGGAGAAGTTGTAATAGGTTAACGATGACATGTAGCAGTTAAATAGTTCATTCTGGTTTCTTTTAAAAATATGATATAAAAATACCATAACTCTCCACTTTCACAATGACTACAAATGGAATTTCTTCCCCTTGCCCCCAAATATTTCAAGAAATTTTTTTCCAGAACTCAGAAATATTTTTTTTGTTTCTTCAATGGCTATCTTCATCATCTTTCTTTGAGCTTTCAGTGTCACACTGCCCTTAGAGATATCAGCATCACCCTTGATCAAGGTGATGCTCCTCCTTAACTGAGGAAAAAAGAGAGAGCGTCAAAGTGCAGGGGAGAGATTCAATATTGCCTTTGCACAAAGGAGTGACATGCCACAGTAATAGTTCTACAATAGCTGTACTTCTGTGCTGCAGTAATGTGCTGTGCTACTGTAAGATGCTGGACTACCATAGCAGCTCTGCTATCCTCACTTCCAGAGGAAGAGTCATAAAATGAAATTGCTAAAAATAACTCTTCAGATGAGAAGCTGTTCCTATTCAGCTTATAAAAAGGCGGCTGAGATAACATCTTGCGTAGCTACTCATACATGTAGGGGAAAAAAAATATCTTACAAGTGTGTAGTTCTGGCTTTTAGGAAAGAAAGTAAAACTAGAAATCTATTCAGTATTATATAAGATGAGACAACGAGATCCAAAGAACAGAAGTCAGGAAAATTCACCTTGACATACGATGCAGTTTTCTAACAGGGAAGATGATAAATTAACACTGATTTTGGAGGGTGGTGCAGTCACTATAATTGGAAGGTGACGTCAGTTGCTGTCCTAAAGATAGGATTTGATCCAGCTTCTGAGAGCATGAAGATAGCACAGGCAGGTACCAAAGTAAGCCTAAGAGGTTGTGGTCCTTTGTACCTTGGATCTTGTGGCTTTAAATACCACTCTGCCATCCACTTTCAGCCACATATTCTTAGGGCAAGAAAGGTACAAGCGTCTTGCCTGTGCAGTGCCACAGAAGTGACAGGTCTGCAATAAATGGCTATAATCTGTTCCCAAAGCTCCTCATTTCAGTAAGACCAACAACTGGCCAAATTTTGTTTTCTTCATTTTTCTCCCTTATTCTAAGACATCAGACTTTGACTGGAGCAGGACAACAGATGAACTGGCATTCTGAAATGCACCTGTCAAAAGATGGATGATTGACATTTACTTAAAGTCAAAATGAACATCAGATTTGGGATTATAAAGAAATGCTTCTGGGAAGAAAAATATATTCATACTGGAAAGACTCATGGCATTTTATGCAATTTAAGTAAAAGAGGTCCTTTCAGATGTAGTAGATTCCCTTCGCTGTAGACTGATGCCTCAATCTTGTCTGTTTCCACTCTGTGGTATCAAAGGGTTTAGTAGCTTGAGGATTGAAATATTTAAGTCTAATTAAAGTCATTGTGTTCAGAATTGAATATGTGGATGACATTTACAAGCCTTTAATACATGAGAAATCAGTTTAAGTAATTTAACAGTCATCTCTGGCCTCTGAAGATGACATACTCCATGAAATGGTGGAATCACTACTTCTCTTAATTGATCTCCCTCATAAATACAGCATCAAATCCAGCTATCTAGCATCATTTGTTATCCTAAATGTTTTTGCTTACTGAGAGCCTTTTGGGCCCTTCTTAATCCCATCTCCTTTCAGTTTCTGCTACATGTGCACCCTCCCAAAGTGGTTGGGCAGCCTGACTCTGCCCTGCTTCCTCACTGCTTCCTCATGAGGGAATCGGTGGGTGTCTCAGCCAGGAGCAGGGAACTGGTGCACTAAGCCACATGTGATTTCTACAACATCTGGATATAGCATACAAAAAACTGGTGTCTCTACCAGAGGCCAAAAGGTTTAGACTCTGAGCTATGACCAGGAAAAAGGTGCCACATCTTATGGGACTTACTAAGTCTGTCTGTGATTGGGAGGAGCTGCTGACCCCTTTGAAAGCAGAGGGGCTCTGCAGAGAGACCTTGAAATAGTTGAGGGTTGGGCAATCACTAGCCACCTGGGATGGGACCACCCTGGAGGTACACACTGGGGAATGAGATGCTGGAAAGCAGTGCCATGGAAAGGGCCCGGGGAGTCTTGGTCAATGGCAAGTTGAATGCGAACCAGCAGTGCCCTGGCAGCCAAGAAGGGACAGGCATGTCCTGGGGCATCAGGCACAGCAGCACCAGCCAGACAAGGTAGGGGATTGTCCTGCTCTGCTCTGCACTACAATGGCCTCACCTTGAATATTGTGTGCAGTTTTGGGTACCACAATGGAAGAAAGACACAAAACTATTAGAGAGTGCCCAGAGAAGGCAACAAATTTGGTGAAGGGCCTTGAAGGAAAACCTTATGAGGAGTGGCTGAGGTCACTGGGTCTGTTCAGCCTGGAGAAGAGGAGATTGAGGAGGAGACCTCATTGCAGTCTGCAACTTCCTTAAGAGGGGAAGAAGAGTGCAGACATTGATCTCTCTGCTGTAGTGACAGGACCAAAAGGACTGACAGGAAGCTGTGTCAGGGTGGTTTAGAAAAAGATGTTAGAAGAAGATTTTTCACCCAGAGAGTGGTTGGGCATCGGAATGGCTCCCCAAGCCTTACAGAATTCAAGAAGCATTTGGCCAATGCTCTCAGGCACATGGTGTGGATCTTGGGACTGTCCTGTGCAGGGCCTGGAGTTGGCTCAATGATCCTTTTGGGTCCCTTTTAACTCAACATATTCTATGATTCTACAATAAACAGTAAAAACCCAGTAGATAAGAGGCTCCGAGTGCCTGTCCTCGTGATTCCAAGAAAAGGAGCTTCCGGCAGCTATAAATATATTCATAAAGCAAAGATAAATGGAGAAGATACAAGCAATCACAGGAACAATCCTTCTTACACAGGGAAGAGGTGTCAAGCACCTTTAGAATGTCTGTATCAGAAAACTTAACAATTGGTAACGAGATCTGCTTTGCCATTTCTCCCCAGAACTAGCATAGTTGTCCAACACATCAGATTCACCTCTACCAGGACCTGTTTTATCTGGATGATCCACACCCTTACCTTGGGACATTGATTTCCATCTTTTTTCCCAGAAGGCCAAAATTTCACTCCTAGTTTTTAGTCATGCCTTCAAAACTTGATCCAAGATAAATCCTCTTGCAATAGACTTTTCAGGCAGGGTGGAAAAAAAAAAAAAAAAAAAAAAAAAAGACATCTTGAGATTTAAAAAAGTCCCTCATACACAATCCCATAAGTCATAGCATCCCAGAACTCCACACCCTGCCCAAGACTGCTTTGAGCTAGAGCAAGTAGAACACTGAATAAAATACTGCCATGTCACAGACACTTATAATTCTTTGAGTATTAGCTTTAAAAAGCCGGGGAGTCTGGTAGATAGTGCTCTATATTTACGTTGTGCTGTACAAATAGGCCAAAGAATGTACAGAGAGTGGACAGTCAAATTGGTTCCTTGATTCCTTGGAAGTCAACAAATCATTTCCATGTATTGTGAAAGCATATATACAGATATATACATATACAAACACATATACCATTTGATGCGACACAGTGGTTTAACCACTCTGGGAGTTTTAAAATACTTATAATAAGTTCTGTGGAAGGAGAGTCTGTGCAAGCAAAAGGTGGGTCTAACTGAGGTAGCTAACTTACCTTACAGTGACTGCTGTTCTTCCCTTTGTAATGATGTGCTACCTGCAAGTTTATTGGGTGGCTTTCTTCAAGCCTTTCCGACTATCAGGAATAAAAGCACATATCTATCATAATATCTGAGGTGTTCCTAAAACAACATTTCCCACGGCAACTCAGTGGTGAACAAGATCAAGCAGAGAACCAGACCTATTTTTGCAAAGGAGAAAAATACAACTATCATTTTAAGATTGTAGGTTAGGAAGGTCATTTCTCCCTTCCTTCTCCTGCTGTCAAAAATGAAATCCAGTTTGTCATAAAAGTCTCCTGTGTGTAAATTTGCATCAATGGGCTCTACAGGGACACATGGACATGGATGGAGAAAGAGTTACTGAAAACAGCCATTTGAAGGCAGGCAATGGAGCTGAAAGGGAGCATCTCCCAATCACTCTCCAAGCCCATGAGAATGAATAAACTCATAACACCACAAGTCAGTGGAATTTGACAGTGGTTGCCCATGGGCACCATCCTCAGAAGTGGGTGAGGTGTCTCAAAGGACAAGGCTATCTCCCTGCAGAGGCTGTGATCAAACATACACCTGCCCCATGGGGCTGGGAGCCTCAGAGGGCACCAAGCCAGGCTGACCCCAGAGCCCTCAGAGCCAGGGCCAATGGATAATTGTAGTAGTCTGCCTCTATTAAGAGTAATGGCTTCAGTTATACTGAATATCAGATACTAGCAGGGGTCTGCATCTCCCTTGATTTGGCAGTAGAGGAAAGGGAATGTTCAAAACTTCCAGCCTATTTTATACTAAAAACTACCCTTTTCCCCCTCCAAATTACTCTTTTTTTTTTTTTTTCACTTTTAAGGCTGTCTTGACTATCATTTGGGGTTTTCAGTCATTTAAAATTATTGTTATTCTTTTTTTCTTGCTTCACTGGAAAAGCTGTAGAGGCTGGGAAGAAAAGGCATCTTGTCAAAGCATTAAATGTTCTTGTTTTGTTTTTCGGGGATAAATAAAAAAATTCCCCTTCAATTTAAACAGAGAGCATATCTGAAAAGAACCAACACCTGTCAGCTCTGTTAGGAAATAACTGAGAGGCCTCCTTGAGCCTACTACAATAGGAACAAATTGATACAGCTGTGCAACTGCCCACATGTTCTGGGTAGAAGGGGGAAGCAGATGGATTGTGAAAGCTGCTTTTTTTTCTGCAAGATTCACAGGCACTTTCTGCATGGAAATAAGCTCAGGTTAGTCTATTAGGAAATGAATAAATAGTGAGATCACTTCGGAGGCTTTTTGTAAAATTGAGTCTTCAGCAATCCTAAATATAAATCCACATTCCTTGGTACCAATCTTGTCCTGCTCTATCTCTGGTTAGAGTTTGTCTGTATATGGGAATTTAGCTACAAGATAAAATAGTCCTTTATATAAATATCTTATGAGTCAGTCCCAGCTGTAACTCCGAAGTGGTGAAGTCGTTAAGTAAATGCTGTTAAGAGAAATATAAAATGAGCTATGATTTCTTCACAAGAAAATGCTTTTATGGCATTTAATAAAAGAAAAAAGATTTCAAAAAAGCAGCATTGAACCCCGTGTCATGCTGCACAAATGACTATTTGAAAAGTAACAGGGTTAAAATAAGATAAGAATCAACATGCCTGGCATAGCTCCCCTGATAGGTTTACATCAGTCACACTAGGGTATCCTATGATGCTTCAGGAGATCAAATCTCACAATATTTTCATTATAAGAGAAATGGATCTTCTGTGGATATGAGAAATTATGTACCCTGTGCATAATGTGTTTCTGTCTGTAGATAAATCTTTTTATTATTAGCTCATCAAACCTAGTCTGTTATTCTATTATTAAAACTGGCTAAATTATTAATATAATTTTTAATCAGTTGAATTAATACTTATAATGGTGGCTTGTGGCAACTTTGATTTCTACTTCTTCTCACGATGAATATTAAAAAAACTATAATTAAAACACAAACCATATTTCTAAGTTTCTTTTTTAATCTGTGGTATTTTCTGGAAATATAAGTTATGCGTTTTTAATTTTTTGTCACAAAACAGTTAATTCCTCTGTAGCTGCATCAAAACTGGACTGCCTGGGGAGCAAGCCAATTTCATTAGCAATTAAAAAGGTCATTCTTTTAGGTTTTAAAATATACTGAGTAACATTTTTTACAGGCCATATGTTAAAATAGAACTATGTTCTGGTAAGGGATCATCATGTACACTGGCTTCATGGGATTCTAATTTTTATTGTTCTTTAATGGTTTTATTCCACATGTGTTGCTTAATAACCAAAGTACGCTTGCCAGCTATGCCATGTTTCTTTGGTAGGTAGAGAAAACTTGGGAAACAGCCTTCATCAGCAACAGCTTTTTTTTTCAGTTTCATTGTCTTGTTTAGATGTTCCTGGATGCCATTGAATTGTCTTCTAAACTGCCAGGAGCTTAAAACCGGTAAAAGAGCCATGTTCCTTTGTGGTCACACCTGGCCTGCATTGCTAACACCACCAGAGAGCTTACAAGCCCTCCCTTTTGACCTGATGGCTTTATGTAAGGCCCATTACAGGATGAGGATGGTGGCCTCACAAACAGGGACATGGACAAGGCAGAGGTGTTTAACACGTTGTTTGCCTCTGTCTTCAACATTGATGATGGACCAAGGGTGTCTCCAGCCCTGAACTGGAGGACCATGACTGTGGGAATGATAAATTCCCAGGTGACCCTGAAATTATGAGGGATCTTCTGCTCCAGTGAGATCCCTGAAAATTGATGGGGCTGACCAGATACATCCAAGAATCCTCTAAGAGCTGCTGATGCCACCACAAAACCTCTCATGATGACTTTTAAGTTGTCTTGGGAATCTGGAGATGTCCCAGCTGACTGGAAGCTGGCGAATGTTGTCCTGATTTTCAACAAGGGCAAGAAGGAGAACTCTGGAAATTACATGCCTGTTAGCCCCAATTCAGTGCCTGGTAAAGTTATTGAGAAGATTATTCTGGGAGATCTCATTGCAGTTTACAACTTCCTCAAGAAGGGAAGAGGAGGGAAAGGTACTTTTCTCTGTGATTACCACTGACAGGAGCCTGAGAAAACAGCCTGAACTTGTGTCAAGGAACTTTTAGGCTGGATATTAGAAAATGGTTCTTTATCCAAATGGTGGTTTGGCACTGGAACAGGTTCCCCAGGGAAGTGGTCACAGCACCGACCTGATGGAGTTCAAGGAGCCTTTGGACAATACCCTTGGGCACATGGTGCAACTCTTGGGGATGGTGCTGTGCAGGGCCAGGAGTTAGACTTGATGATCCTGGTGTGTGCCTTCCAACTCAGCTTTTTCTGTTATTCTGTGATTCTGTGAACTCTCTTGGTTTTGGTGGTTAAAGCACAACAGTAACTAAACTAACAGTAACTAAATTAGCATTGAGAACCTGGAATCAGATTAGCATTTAGAATCTGGAAGCAGATTAAGTTCACACTTTCAAGTCAGGAGGCACTGTACAAAGAAAATATGTATCCATTTTCCAGGATACAAAATGAGGAACAGATTATAAAACAATGTTTCCTTCTTTAGAAATAAAAACTGGACAGAAAGGCAGAAAAGAGAAATGGCTGCAAAACCCAAGACTCCAGATCAGAAAGGCAACAGAAACAACAAAGAAGAGGTGTGACTATAAGCAAAGCCCATGAAATCTGGCCTCTCTCCCAGGAGGTCAAGTGGGAATCTGAGTGTTGTGTGAGGGTCAGCACTGTGACTTACTCAGACTGATCTGCTCACTGCACCTGTGCACGCAAATGGCATCAGCTGTCTCAGGAGAGAGGCGAGGGTGAGTGGTACAGCCTGCTGGGGCTAGCTGGCCACCACCAGGCAGCAAGGAACAGAGAAACACTGTGAAGTTGTGAGAATTAGGAAATGTAGCTATCTGGTTTGTTCCACTGCAGGGCTGTTTTCCAAAGCTTTTATGTTTTTATGGCTATGGCAGAAAACTCTTTACATGGAATAGGTATTAATACTAGGAAATTATGCCAAAATGGTATTTAGCTTTCTTGATGGGGTTAGATTTGGAGACAAGCACTGCTGCCACAAGTGGCACTGTCCAGCTTTCTGCAGAGCACTGCCTATGTTCTTTGAAATACCACTTTCAGAAAATGCAGCCTGTGCTACCGGAACTGTTCAGTTGGAGAGAAATTATTTCCAATTTGTTTCTTTGCATATGAAGGGAGTGTCCATGGTCAGAGTCATGCCCTAGTTTAACAAAAAGAGAAATGAGAATTCAATAGTCATGTTTCCTCTAGGATGAAAACCTAGACCTTCTAAATATGACTGCTAAAATTTAAATCATCTGAGCTTTAAGTTGCAGAGCTTAGCAAGATGATAGTAGGAAAATATTATTCACTAAAATCAGTTAATCTATAAATGTTTTCTGAGTGTTCAGAAAATGTGTAGGTCCATGTAGCAGCTGGTGAGTAGTACTATTTCTCTCATCTGAATCCCTGCAGATGCTAGGGATGGAATGTTTATCTAAGAAGCTGCTCCCTGTCTCAGAAGCGCATGGTCAGACTTTGTGAGGCTCTGAGAAAGAAGTGGGAACAGACAGTGTCAGACTGGAGACATCACTTTTCCAATGGATGTGAGGAGGGGTTTTCCTTTTCTACCTGCCTAAATCATATAAGGGGAACCCACGGAATAACTGCCAAGCTGCCATGGAGAATTAAATACTTGATCTGGTATGCTAGGTTCTGAATGCTGTAGGTCTGGGAATAAGATGTTTAGTGCATTCTTGGGATAGATAGCTTTGATTAAAAAAAATAATCACCTCTAAAAACTAACTTAGATTTTGTAAAGAACAAGGTAATTGAAGCAGATATTTTTATGGGATCCAAATAGTTATCATGTTGAATAAAACCATGCCTGAGGTTGAGCCGTTGAGTGCAGAGTTGTGAGGTGAGAGTCAAGATGGCAATGCTGTATGCCCAAGTGCATTTTTGGTCATGTGTTTTTCCAATATTGCCTCATTCAGTCATTCAGCTTGAAGTTAAGGAAGAGGAGACAGAATGAACAGGTGGGTGAATAAAGGGGCCCTGAAATTTTGGTCCTACTTGCAGGCATCCTGAGACGAATCTTTGCAAGCTGCTTGCATCTGTATACGGGGAAGAAATTGTCTCATGGTCTCACAGCAGCAGACAATGGAAAAGTAATAAAAAAATTAAATTAGATAAAATTAGTTTAAATAATGAGAAAGAATATAAAGGAAATGATCTCAGAGGCAGGTGCCCTTTTGAGAAAGTAGTTTTATTAGATTTTGATTTAATTTATTAAAGCTAGGCTGATGGTGTCCTTTTTTAATGCTGTGTGGAACGTTATCTTTTACTCCTGTTGATGGACAATGACAAAAACCAGTGCATTTAGAACTGAGTGTGTCTAGAGGGAGGAACTGAAAGTTTTGTTCTGTTTTTCATCTTCTCTCCATATTTTAGTCGTATTTGTCTGTTGATGCCTGATAAATAGGTTTACCTCAGAAAAGCAATGAAGTCTTACAATTTTGTGATACCTTGTGGCAGCTAACTTGTAAATAACGCAGTGACACTTAGATTTGCTGCCTAAATAGTGAAAAAAGAAAAAGTTAAAATTTTAGTACTTATTTTTGTAAAAGATTTTCAGGTCTAACATGTTTTCAGTTGTCTAATGCGTTTTAACTTTCTGTCTCTTTCAAATGAAATCCAAAGAGATATTACGGGTTCTCTCTCTGCCTAGATCAAGGATGACCTAAACATTTTTTTAATCAAACAATATTTCTTGTTTTTGTTTCCTTACAAAGGATGTTTCAAGAAGGAATAAATGGGGCCCTCATTCCTAAACTAAACTCCTTCCATTTTCAAACGGCAATATGCCTATAACCAGATCTGGGCACATTGCAGCAAGGCTCTGGTTTTTCGTCCTTGGTCTCTTATCAGTCCTAATGCAATTTTATTTCTTTTTAATAAAAGGTTTATGTAGATACTTGTAAATGAAGCGAACGGAAATTTTCCCATATATGTAGTACTCTGTACATTGTTCTATGACTCCATGAGTGTTTGTGACTGGTGTAAAGAGAGATGAATATAAACCAGGGTAGGAAACAATTGAATCAACCTGTGCTGACTATTTACTTACCTCTGTGTCATTCCAATACATTCCACAGATAGTAAGATCCTAGATGTCTAGATATCTAGGTAAGTCTGTTATTTCCTATGGTCTTTTTCTCAGAAGATGCTTCCCCAGCCTCCACCCCTGCTGACTAGAAAGTCTGGGAAATGTTCTTTCCTGTCCAGATTCAGGCAGTCCTGAGATGGGATTCAGAATGCACAAGGACTATATATTTAAGAAAACCCACATATATGGGGCCCTATGCTGCATATTAACAAGCATAACTGTTTTCTGCTTTGCTTGGTTTTCCACAGCAGTATTTTCATCCTTTCCATCTGTTACTTAAATTGGATTCTTTCTAGAGCTCCATTGAAACCTAATATGTGTTGGAGGTGGGATTAATAAACAAAATCAGTGATCTATTCACTCTTAAATGACTTCTACTAGCCTTATCTTGCCACCGTTCAATGTGAAAATGAGCCTTAGTAGAAGAACTAATAGCAGAATTTTTGCAGCTGCTGCAACATCCGAACATATATATTAATACTTGTTAAGCTGATTTCTGTCCTTCTTGATTTTGCTGGTCTAGATGTGACTTCAGATGCATAAATGGGGTTAAGCAAATTGCTTTAGTTCTGTTTTTTAATGCTTTGTTTCTTTATCTTTTAAATGAAAGTCAATGAACCGCTGCTACTGAGCAGTACATTTTTTTCCTTTAAAAAAATGGTAGCAGAATGGCTCAGATGTTTCTACAGACCATTATTCTAAGTCATCGTCTGCTCTTAACTTACATCCCTAATAGGGAATAACAACTCCAATGATTTGACAGTGATTCGAGATTATTAAGGATGCATATGGGAAACAAACTTGGGCTTTGTTTTCCAACAACACTTACACTTTATCAAACCTCATTTTGAGGTACCTTTTTTTATGATTCTGTGACACAAGGCATGGAATAGTCATTTAGTGTAACATAAATGCAAGATCTAAGAGGTGCAGTAGATACATTGTCAGTCTCTCTTGTAATTTATTATTTACAATCTGTTCTCATTCATTTGCAGTACAAAAGTACATCACTATATGTTTTAATTTATTAAAGAGTAGACTGTTACCTCTAAGGCCCATGCTCCAAGTACAAAGTAAAGCTTTTAAGCAAAAAATTTTTGGTGATTTCTGTGCAAACTCTGTGCAGTACAAGCAGCTACTCAAAAAAAAAAAAAAAAAAAAAAAAAAAAAAGTAAATGTAGCTGAAAAGCTGTAAATTGCCCAGATCAGATCTGAAACGAATAATTTTTTTGGGAAGAAAAAATATGAAAAATGTGAGAATAACTCAAAGGAAGTATTTTTTCTTTAGGAAAAAAATTTTAAAGTTCTTTAGAAAGATGCTCTAGATTAAGAGCTTTTTCAGCACAAACATCTACTAAATACTGGCATAAAGAGAAAGACATGAAGAAAGAAGTTATGTGTGTTTCATTTGCACCTTCCATTCTAAGGTAAGATTGGATTTATTATGCCTTAATAATTTTTATTGGAGTTGCTTTTTTATTTATTTTGGAACAAAAAAAAATCCATTAAAATCCAAAAAAAATTAAATCCATTCTAGACCCTTTTCTTTTACCACAAAATATATATTGCCAAAGAAAAGGACTTGAGACATAATTCTCATTTATAGCTAGACCTTGCTACTTTGTTCTTGCAGAACAGAAAATGTTAGAGTGAATTCCTTCCAGATTAAAACCTTTCATACACTAGAGAGACAAGTGAGAATGACTGACTGCAAATCAGGATAGCAAATGCCTTTGGAAAAACCTTGCTTTCCATTGTGCTGTGGTCACCAATTTACCCCACTTCTATTGCCACTTATCCCTAAGCAGAATAAAGGTAACAAAATGATGAATCCGAGGGCTGGACTTACCCAATCATTTACAACTCTCTCTGTATGGATAGCACAAGAAGAAAAGCAAGGTGGGAATTGAATTCTGTGTGCAGCAAATCTCTAACTTCAACAGTAACAGTATTGAGAAAAGATCTGGAAAGGACAAGTGTCAAAGAGGGACCATCACTGAAATCAATCAGCAGACTGTAATGCCAGAATATGTAGGAGAAAAAAAAAAAAAACTAGAAAAAAGCAAAAATTCTGACTAGAAGATGTTGACTGGAAGAACAAGCAATAATAATCATAGGACCTGCTTTCTTATCTCACTGAAGAAGCTGCGCTAACATTTTCAAGCTGGATACTCACATCAACACTGCTACATAGCAATCTAAATAAATGTCCCAATTTTCAGATTTTATGTACTGTTGCTGCTTTTCTATGCTCCAGAAAGTATGAATTCGCAGCACCTCAGAAGATCAAGCTGTTTATGTGGGAGGTGATCATAGTAGAAAGTGAAACTGATGTGGCTTAACTTGCACGTGCAGAAACCAGCATGGCTGGGTAATGTTTAGGAGTCAATGTCTGTCTGCCTATTATTTTATTAATTTGATTGCCAGTATGATAACTTTTGAACTTAACACAGCTCGTTTTCATTCTCTGTTCACTGGCATATCACCTATATGTAACAAAGGATTGGACTCAACTTGCAGATTAAGGCTTTTAAACATAATCTCTATTATGGAAAGCTAGTCAGTAGGGTCAGTGAAATCAATAGTGGTTTTCAGCTGATGCAGTGCAAAGCAGACCTGGTGTCTGTTTTGAGGGGAGCAGAAAAATGCTAAACTACAGTCTACTCTAAATTCTTGACACTCCATTCACTGTGCTGAGGAAATCTCATTGACTACCGTGGGAACAGAGACTGCCATCTCATATATAGATGTATATAGATTATGTGCAAATACATGCAGACCTCTTACATTTAGGTATTTTAAACTGGGAGCTGAAATCCACTCACTATCAATACCATGAGGCATAAAAGCCATGAAGCATAAAAATTTTATGTCATTCTTGAATAGTCTCTTTATACAACCATTGTGAAATAATTGCATTCCTAGATGTTAAAAAAAAATTCTTATTACATCTGTTCCCACCAATGATCATATGTTAACATGCTCTAAAAACTAGAACATATAGAACAATTTCACAGTAAAAAGCACAGCTTTAGAGCCAAAGAATGGATAGTTTTCCTGTTGTAGTTTTTACCAAGAAAAGAGTTTTCTTTATTTATGCAGGAAGAAAATGCAAAAGTGGATTGGCTGTGGAGATAGATTTCCAAATCTCAGTTGTGTCTCAGTGGTACAGCAAAATTGCCTGTCAATGTATGCAAGCTAAATCTGAATTAGTTCTGTCTTGGGTAAGTCTTAGATCCTTTTATGGTCAAGGGAAAAAAAATGAGAATAAGTGAATAAGTATCTTTATTCCTCTTGATCGCTTCAGCTCTGGAAATGATTAGTGATAATAAAATTTGGCATGTAGAGAGTTCTCACTGAAAAAAAATCAAATGACAGCTCTTGACATGGCCTCTGCTTACTAAACTCTTTAATTCTTTTATCTGCTTTGTGGATTTTTTGGTCTTATTTACCTGGGCAATTCACAAATTTTTGTGTCATGACATCAGACATATGCATAACACAGAAGAAAGAAAAAGCTCCAGTCAATGCCTGGCCCATGTGTGCTTCGCTCACTGGACTGTTGTTACAGATAATGGCTGTGACAGGTCATAGGGATTAGATTATCACTCTCTTTATTGTGAAGAGAGCCCCTCACTTCCAGCTCTACAACTTTTGCCACTGGTTAATTTTGCAGGTGGGCTGGATTCAGTTCTCTGCATAATCATTAGAAGATAAAGCTATTTAGGTAGATTTCCCCTCTTGTCTTTCATGGCCAAGTCTTTAATTTTTCAGTGAGATAATTTTCGATGTCAGGCAACTATATAGGTGAGTTGACTTCTATCTCCAGCTATTTCTTACTTATCTATTTGAAGGATACTCTTTATCTTATGGCAGTTTGACATCACTGGCTGAGTTTGATGCACTACATAATCAAGTCAAGCCTAGAAAATAATTTGTTCTAAAGAAAGACACATGTACTTGATTAAGATTATGAATGGTTTGGATTCTATTCCTTTAGGGGACTCTGATTTCCTCTTGTGGATGATGATGATTGTTTCAGAGAATATGTCTTGATAAGAAAACACTGCAGATTAAAACACTTCGGGGAAAAAAGTCCTTTGTGTCCAGCAGGTAGATGTTTGAAAATTCCCCCAGTCTGCTTTGATGGCAATTTTCTTCTGTTCTTTGGTGACCCATTCCCATAGTCAGAGTGCTGCATTGTCTCCATGCCTCACCACGCTTTGTTTAAATAACCTGGCACAGCCCATCACACCACCATTCGTGCCCACCGCTTTAACTGGCCCAGCTGCTGCCTTAGGGTGCTCTACTAAATGGTACCAAGGCAAAGAAAAACAATCTGCAAATGTGTTCAGGCTTGTCACCGCTGTATTTCTCTCCACCTCTGCAGGAACCAAGTCTCTGCTTTCTGTACCTATAACGCTCTCATTCAGATTGAGAGTATCCTTTATACTTCCTTGTTGGATCATGAAGGTCAAGGTATCATGCTATCCTTATGTTTTCATCAGTGTGTGCTGTGTACCTGTTCTAAGGATCTTCCAGTGACTTTGTTGCTTCTACTGCTCAGGTCAGTGAAAAAAACACTGCAGTATCTTCTCCTTTCCCAAACAGTTTGATTTCTTCACATCTTTCAAATACAATAAACTGAGACAATAGACTCTACTGAAGTAGAATTATTTTCTTCCCCTTCAACACTTAAAGCATTTTGCTGTCCTTCACTGACACCATTTTTAATTTGGCCACAGAGCTGTAACACAAATGCTTTGCCCTTTAGGAACTATAAAAGTTTCACTAGTCAGTCTTCATAGCAATTACACATATCTGAAATTAAATCAAGCAACTACAGATACCAGACCATTGTATCACCTAAACAACTTAGACTAAGCTATTTTAAGTCTTTCCTCTGTCCTAAAACCTGCAATATTTGCTTAGTTCCACAGTTAACTGCTTCTTCAATGCCATTGTCCCTAAGCCCATGAGACATTTCTTGCAGTATATTTATCTTAACTGTACCTGCTTCCTCAATGTTTTTATATTTCTTAAATGACTATGCTCTGCCCTGTACTACATGCTGCTGCACTTTATGAAATTCCTGTTATTGAAGGAAAAGAGGCTCAATCTTCCTTTGAAAGCAGTGCCTCGACCAGGTTTGTTTAAAAATTAATTTCCTTCTGCTCTATTACCCATAGCTGTATTTTATTTGAATGACCACAACGATCTCAGATTTCCTACAGTTTATGATCTCTGCAATGACATATTTGTGTTTCCACAGAGCAAAACACTGAGGAATTAGCCTTGCAATCTAAACAGGGATGCTGCCCAGCCTCCTGTCATAACCAGAGGCTTTACAGCTGCTTGTATATCATGGAGTAGCCAGGGCTCTGCTCTCAAAGTTTTGGTCTGTTGAGGAGGCTCTGTGCTCATTTGCAACCATTTGGAGCTGGTACCAGGGCAGAACCTAGCAGCACAGCCAAGGCACAGCCGCAGGCTGAAAAGCTCAATCAGCAAATCCCTCACCACTTTCTAGCCCCTGTCCAGTGCCCTAATAAAGGCAGTCACTGGGTGGGTGCTGCAGGTTAGACAGAGGCAAGTATGGCTACCACAACCTGCTTTGGTTTGCTTCATGTCTGATGGGAGGAATATGGGGTTAATGGGCTTCCTACATGCAAACCTGCATGGCATCATGCGCTACCCCGTTTGCTGACTCTGCACTCTGCCAGGTTGCCTGCATTTAGCCTCTCCCTTGGGGGAAGCAGGGGTGGTACACATCCAAGTGGACTGATACGTGCTTATGGCCACTGGACCTTATAATTTGCTGGGGAATATGTTCATCCAGTTAAGGCATGCAGGAGCATTTCCATTCCTTTGAACGTTGTTTAAGTGTTTTACAGACTAATGAATAGATTACATTTTGTCTAATGTGGGACAGTATCTGAGCTGTCTTAATCTGGCTGCTACTTCCAATTTAGTTCTTTTATTCTCCCCTGCAAAAATAGATCTACTCTAGGCACAGTTTTTATGTTTTACCAGACCCAGCAAGTCAGAGTCCTGACCCTTGAATAAAGCTCCTTTTTCACACTGCTACATAAAAATCAACAAATTGCTCAGTAAAGCAAACTTGGCACCTCCTTGTAAAGCCTCTCATGGAGCTTCTAGTCCAAAACAAAGTAACAGGCCAGGGCTCCTGATCCGGATTTCTGACCATTTCATGTATCACTAGATCCACATCACACTCATATCCCATCCTACCACCTGGTAAATGCCACATAAAATCTTACTATTCTCTATGGAAACAGTAGGATTCCTTCCACAATTGGTCCTGCTGAACATCGGGACCTTAGGCCTCTACCAAGCAGGCAGCTCCAGGCTTTTTCTCCCATTCACTTGTTCATAGCTGGTTCTTTCCCACACAAGCAATGCTGTCATGAGCATGAGCTGTAGGACAGAGTCAGGCAATTGAGCACAACACTCATGCTCATGAAAATATCCACTTGCTTTAGCAAACTGAAATAATCCCAGGCCCTCTGTGTATATCCACCTTTACCTAAGCTACTCAATGAGACATCACCCTACAGGGCACCAGTGCATCACCAGTTCAGGGCACTGTTCCCCTAAGCTGCCACAAGAACTCCCTGCAGCTCTTTCACCACTGTGGAACAACAGGAAAATCCTGATATTTGGTAACTTCTTTTTGTATATATAGAACAATGGATTTGGACAACATTTGCTTGTAAGAATATGGTCTATTCCCCATTTTCTCTCTTCCTTTCTCAGATAAGAAATGTCACCCTTCTAGTCCTGCAGAAATTGGTACTGAGCTGGAACTGGTCGATCAGCATGTCCAAAGTTGTTCTCACACATACTCTTCATTCACTCAGGGCAAGTGCACCTGTATGCTGAATCAAGGGAGACTGACAATCCCTCCTCACTCCCTTTTCCACTAGGAAAAAGGTGACTTTTCCAAAAAGGCTCAGTACCTTTATCTTTCTCGCTCTTGGTTCTTGGGGACTTATTTCTGATGTTTTTCTTTGTGGAATAGTCAAAAAACTCTACTATGAAATATGATGGTTTCATCCTCCCTTTCTCCTCCAGACACTGCCCCTGGCATAGAAGAGGAAGACGTGAAAGTGTTCAGAACTAGTTGTCTCCAAGGATAGCAAGAGTCTACAGGTATAAACATTTAGTTTGGGGTACAGCTTGTAAGCAAGATGCCTAAACTGAATTGTGTATGAGCTGAGTATCTAAGCCCCTGTGCAATCAATAAGGATTTAGAAGCTCCAAAAAATTGCTTGCCCATAGGAAGCTATCACTGTCCTTTTGAGATTCTCTAGGATGTACTGTGTGGTCTCCACCTGCATTCCGTGCAGCCTTGGTCTCGCAGAGGTCCAGAATCAGATCATCCATGCCTGAATTTGCCAGCTATCCTAGAACATCTCAGATGTCTCTAGATTTCTAAGTTATTTTGGTTTGTGCATTTTTTTTGTGGATTTTTTTTTTTCAACTCTTTTTTCAAAGGGCTAATCTTTCCATTACTTTGACTTTACACGAAGAGGAATCCTGAATAAATTTGTGCTCTTGCTCAGGTACTTCTTTGCAGGCCTGCCATGCTTTGGGGACCTTTTCAAGGGCATTAAATTATCAGACAGGCAAGGTGTGTATTTGTCGTCTCAATTAAAATAGGAAATTTCTACTTCTGTTATAATTCTGATAAACCTTAAAATCATGTTGCCACCATCAGAACCAGCCCCCTCGGGTTTCGTAGCCACAACTGAATGACAATTAGATGCTACAGAGAAGTTTTACTCTTATTTAAAAAGTAGGCAGTTACATGCTATCCTGAGGGACATATATACCAATTGCTTGGGTGGGAAGCTGGTAAATAACTTTTTGTTTTCCACAGATCACAGACTGCGCCCAGATACATATTGTTGGCTTCTGCGGTCAAGGGAAGACAGACATAGACCTCAAATATTTTGGGAATACTCTAGATCAGTTTTATGTTTTTGGAGAGTTGTGATATATGAGCTACCATGAATAGCACAAGGGCTGTTGTAAACTCCCAGCCAGCTGGCTGCAAGGTGGCTGAGCCAGCTTCTCTTCCCTGCAGCCTGTGGAACTTCCACATGCCAGGCAGGACAGCGCATTAGCTCAACAGGCAGCACAGCCAAGGTGATAGAAAAAGAGACCAAGCCACCTATTTGCAAAAAGCAGTATCACCTCTGTGACCTTTGCCTCACTCTTAAGTTTTCTTACATTTAATCTATTGATCTTTGTTTCTTTTTATTTTTACAAACTTGGATGCCCAGAGGTAGGAACTCTTCAAAGTTCTGCAAACTCCATGGCCCATTTCTCACAATATAACACTTCATTCCTATATGTAATTCTTAATCTTTGTAAATAGGGTAATGATACTTAAATGTAATGTAGATGAGGATCTAGTAAGCAAGTATCTCATCTATTTGTATAAATCCAGAATCTTATTGAAATTAAAACTGTTGGAAAAGTTCTCTTTCCTGGTGGGCTTTCTTGGTGTGCTGACCAAATGTCTACTATAAGCATTTCTCCCTGTCGATTAACAACAGATCCTGGCAAGGCAGAAAAAGCACACACACAAACCTCTGCATTTTTCATATTTTAGTCTTACACTTCCTTGAGCAATGACAGCTTCCATGGATTCAGGAAAAAACACCAACATCTGACCATGTCTAAAAGAATGTGAGTAATATTAGAGATTCCATATATGAAAACAGTGTCCTGGTACTTACAGTTTGTATTCTGAATATGGAAAAAGTGAATGCTCAAAGAGCAAACCTTTCTTCAAAGAGGTGAAGATGATCATGAAGATATGGATTACTTTGGCAAAGAAGGAGAGAGAGAGAGACAGAGGAGAGGAAGAGGGAGCAGGAGAGGGAAAGGGAGAGGGAGCACTGTCCTTCTGTGTTCCCCCACCTGCTTTGTCTTTCCACCCTCTTCTCAGCAGCTCATATTTTCACTACTACCTCATAGTATTTTCCTTCATTTGTTCATTCTCTCTGTCCTATCTTTCAACATCTTCCATTATCCAAACAGTCGACAGAACTTCTGAAGGGGAGAGAGAGAACATGGGCATCAACTTCCAGCTCTTCAAGCGCCGCTACTGCCACGCGTGGGTGCAACCGCTCTGGGCTCGGCTGGTGCCCGCCGGCAGAGGCCAGGGAGGGCTGGTGAAAGGGCAGCGCTGCCTGAGTGGGCCTATGTAGAGCATTGACTGGCGCTGCTCAGGAGCCGGTCCGTCTGCCCATGGCCGTGTTGCCAACTCGGCTGTGCAGCAGGTGCTTTGTGGAGCTGCGTTAGTCTTGCCTCTCTGGGGGTTTGTGGTACTCGGGAACCCCACTCCCGGCCCAGGACTCCACCGCTCATGGCATCATCACACGATGAGACGTACGGTGCTTGCCTCTGCTGGGGCAACCCCCAGATCTCACCAGAACACTCTCTAGGTCTGCTGCCAGCAGGTTGCAGAAAGAAACACCCCTCTCGGGCTGATTTATCCAGTTCGCGACTGCGTTGGTCATTCCTGACCGTTGAGACCACGGCACGGCCGAGACGGGCACAAGCCACACTCGGGGGAGGGGCAGATTTCAGGGGCCAGGGCACTTCGGGCGAGGGGGCAGGGGTACGCGCCCGGCGGCCAGCCCCGGGGCAGCCCACCCGTGCTGCCCGCGGGCGGTGCCGGGCCGGGCCGGGCCGCACGTGGCTACGTGACGGCGATCGGGGCCGGCGGGGCTCGGCGGCTCCTCCTCCCCCGGCGCCCGCCGGCGACTGGGCGCCGAGGCTGCGGCGGGCGGCGCGGGGCGGGGGTGCTGCCTCCTGCGCGGCGGAGCGGGCGCAGCGGCACCGGGGCCGGAGGCGAGCGGCCCGCGCGGGCGAGGGCGGGCGGCGTCGCGGGGCGGCGGCGGGGGCTGCGGGGCATCGGCGGGGGCTGCGGGCGGGGTCCGCGCCCGCGGCCGGCAGCGGTCTCTGCGCCTCAGCCGGGCTTCGCCGGGTGCTGGCGGTGCGCTCTCCCGCCGCGGGGCTGCACAATGGCAGTCGTTCAGTAGGATGGATCCTGCCGTGGCTTTTGTTCTGCAGATCCACCCATCCTCCTAGCAGTCAAGTACCAGGCTATGGTTTTCTCTCTGGGGATCCTTCTTCCGCGTTTTGCCGGTGTCTCCGATGAGGTTTTGGCCTCGGCTGGGATTTCACTACCTTACTTTTCGTTTGGCTTCACGCTGAAAAAAGGGATTCCTTATATTTGCTCTCCACGCTTTTGGTTATAATCCACTGTTGGTCTAGGGGGAACAACCGTTCAGCCTGGCTGAAAAAAAAGCATCCGTTGAAAAGTCTCAAAGAAATATACCACGTGAGGAAAAAAAACTGGGAGAAGATCGGAATATAATCGCTTTTTCTATGATAAAACTGGTGCCCCTCTTCAGGAGAACTGATCTCAATTTATTATTATGCAACCACAAGGATCTCTTCTTTCTCAGGGTGTATAAGCTGCTGGATTGCTTTTCGCCCAAATCAATGTGGTTTCTTTGGAACATTTTCAGCAAAGGATCGCATATGCTGCAGTGTCTTTGTGGCAAGAGTCTTAAGAAAAACAAGAACCCAACTGGTAAGCAATCCATTGCAATGCGTTGTTTTTCTTTAATGCTACCCTGTCTGTTGCTCGCCGAGGTAGATCTGCAGTCCTGCTGAGGGGAGAAGGGGGGATATATCGAGGCCAGCACGGACATGCATGTGCATACGTTTATGAATAAGCAAGGAGCGGTTTGTATTAGCTTCAGCCCCTGTCACCACCGAAAAGGGGTAAAAAAATAAAATCAAAGGCGACCCTCGCCCAGCCGGCATCTCCTAGTTCCTATGTGCTATTTCCAAGGAGGAAACTTTTACACCAGTACCCTTCTTGTGGGGAAGGCGGTGGAGCCCCCCACTCCCGACTGCGGGAGCCCCCCAGTCAGTTTTGGGAAGAGGAGACTGGCTCTCCTGTGCTGGTGTTAGCCGGCCCTGCTTGCGGTGGATGAGTGTGCCGGGGCTCGGGTCCTGCACAGCACTTTCTGAATAGCTTGCAGTATGTCACCCCACACGCATACACACCCACCCACCGCCTCGCTCGGCTTTCTAAAGTCAAGCCAGACACCCCCTCCCGCGGCCTGGGGGCTCCCCGTTATCACACACCCTCGGCACTCAAGGCCAGGAGGGTGGAAGGTGGTGAGGATAGGGGATGGACACTTTCTTGGGGCTTGTGCCCAGACGGCAACTCGGCCAGCTATACCGAGTGGCAGCAGCAGCACCGCCGGGTTGGCTGTGCCGCTCCTCCGCCTCTCGCTGCCGGGATGACCCCTCTGTGCCACACACTGATGTCTCTGCGTCCGTCTCTATGTCTGTCTGGCAGCCGGGATCATGCGCTTCGGTTCAGCCCGGCTCCGAGGGGGAAACTTGCAGTACATTACATAAGAAATGCAAATGCAGGTGCTCTGGGCCGCCTGGTCCCTGGGGGTCACGCTGCTGCTGTTGCATCCCTCTTGCTCGGGGCATCCGTGCGGCCAAGCCCCCGGCTTGGCGAGCAAGGTGGGCGAGAAGGGATGCTCGGCGGGCGTGGGAGCCGGGAGCTTTTGTAGGGAAATACCGGCCCTTCCCGCCGGCCTCTGGTCCCCCACGCCGCTTTGCTCGCTCAGCCCGGCCGGCAGGTTGTCTGCAAGCACTTGCGTGCCTGGGGAGGCGAGAGCCGCCGGAGCCCGGGCTGCGAGGGGAGGGATGCCGTGTGTGCGCGCTGGCGTGTGTGTGCCGGCTGCCCTGCAGTGGCAGCTCCCGAGCAGGAGGCTCCTGACGCTGGCACTGCAGTGTAGTAGATCATAGGCTCTCGTTGCCTGACACCCCAACATCAACAAGCAGCAGCCCTGGCAGCTCGCACCCCTCTCCTTAAAGGCAGCCAGGCTGCCGGCTGCTGCTTTGCTCAGCCCAGGTCCGGTGCAGAGTCGAGGTGGGCACCTCGGCGGATTTACCCTTCCCCGCCCCCGGCTTCCGTTTGCCAGCTCGTCTCGCCCCTTTCCCCCCCGCCGCTGCCGCAGCAGTGAAAAGCAGCCACTTAGCATACCAAAGAGGCTGAAATGCCCCGCCGGAGGCTGCGCTCAGCCTCCCGCAAAGTGCCCTTCGCTTCACTCGTCCCTTAGTACTGCAGCCAGCCAGGGGCCACTTCCTAGCCGTGTGCCCCCCCGGGCGGGATGGGCCAGACAGGGTCAGGACGGCCGACCACCTTCTCGCAGCCTCTGGGGATGCCCCTCTCCGCCCGCCCGGGCCACCCACGCAGGGGCCGTGGGTGAGAGAGCGGGGAGACCGCGGGGAGAGAGCAGAGCGGCGGCGTGGCCCTCTGCCCTGCCCGCTGCCGTCGCTCCCCAGCCCCCGGGGTTGGCCGGCTCCAGCGCCGTGGTGCCCTGGGCAAGAGGCGATGCTCCTGAGGAGGGGATTTGGAGGGGGGTGGCAGGGGGAGGAAGAGGGCTGGTGGTTTCTAGGCCTTTCAGTTTGCATACCGGGGGGTGAGATGTATGCCCCTGCACACGCACACTCTGGTCCACCCCTAAAGATTCGTGTCCTTTCCTTGCGGATGGCAGGCTGTCAAGACATCGGTCCCTGTAGCCGAGTTGTGTCCCCCGGAGCGCCAGGCAACCGCGGCACAGCTTTCCACCTCCCCGGGGACTTTGCCGCACTTACCTACTCCCTCTGCATGGGACGAGTGGATTTGGCTGGCAGGAGCGGCACCACCCCCCGCACCACCCCTGCCGCCCCCTGCGCTGGCCCGAGGGGGGCTGACCCCCTCCTCTGAAGGAGTGGGGGGAGCACGTCTAAGCCAGCGAGGTGGGCGAGGTGGGCGGGGGGTGGGAGCGGGCTAGGTGCGCGGAGTGGGGCCCTGGCGGGTGCTACTGCTCTGGCCAGGTCCGCGGTCTCGCTGCCCGCCCCAAGTCTGCGCTGCGCTGCGCTGCTCTGCTCTGCTCTGTTCCGACTTGATCCCGTCAGAGCAGCCGGGACGCCGAGCCCGGCCGATCCGCACGGCCCGTCCTGGCACTCCGCTCCGGGAGCGCCGAACTGCGGCTCTCTGTCTGAGGAGGCTAATAATCCGCTTGGCCGGATTAGCTGGTAGCTCGGTCACGGGCGCTGTTGCTCTGACGGCAGATCATCTCCACTCAGGCTGGGGTCGCCCGCGGGAGCGCAGGGAGCCGGTGCTGCGATGCCCGTCCTCGCCGGGTGCCCCCGGGCCGTGGGGCTCCCCCTCTGCGGCAGCTCGCAGACCCCCATCCCTCTGCGGCACGGGGCGCCGCTACCGCCCCCGGCCCCCTTTGCCCGCTAAACTTTTCGGGAGCCGCTGGGCTTTTCAGTCTCAAAAGTCATCAAATGAGCGAGCATCTGCCGCTGATCCAACCGTGCAGAAAATCCAGCAGGTTAGGCAACTAACGCTGACTGCTGACTGTAATTGCAGTTTATTTAGCTATTTTCGGCCTGCTGTACTTTTTTTTTTTTTTTTTTTTTTTTTTTTTTGGTCCTTTCGAGAGCTGGTCTATTTTCAGAAACGGGACTGGGTGGCTTCTTTCCAAATGTTCTCTGCCTTGCGTTTCCTCCCCACCGCTAGCTGCAGCCCCCCCTCCATGTGCAGACCCCCTCCCGGGCTCCCCTGCCGTCCCCGGGGGCTTCGGCCCACCGGCACCGGTAACCGGCGCTGGTCGGAGCTCCAGAGACAGCGGGCAAGTGCGGCAGGGAGGGATGGGGAGTCCGAAGGCCTGTGTGTAATCTCTGGCAGGGTTGCATCAGGAGGCTTTGGTTTTATGGTTGGCTGAAACCCCTTGGTTTCAGATTTGATCTCCTCGATAGAGGAGCTGCGTTTGCTGCAATTATTTACCTCTTCACATTTCTTCATGAAGAGAAAAACTTTGGGAATCAATAGGTGTGGCTGTGTTTTCAGCTACTGAATATTTTTGAACGTTCCTCAGTTTATTGGTGCTACAATCAATGAAGCCCCTCATATCTGCAGCATCCTGTCTCTCATGAAAATGTTTGCCTTGTGTCAGGTTCCCTGGGCCTCACTTGCCTTTGCAATTATTTGTGTCTAACTCTGCCCTTCCTGCTTGTCATACACACAGAGAGGACTTTAAAAAGTGCAAGACCAAAGGGACTTTTTCTCACAAATAGTTAAAAACTGCTCCAAACCATAAGTTCCAAACTAAGGCTTGTTATAATAAGATACTGTCGTCCTGGCTTTCCCACCACCATCCCCAGCCTCCAAACTGGGTATTTTCAGCTAGGGAATGGCAAAGTCTTGGGGAGAATTTGGGGCCTAAGGAGAAGTGGGAAAGGAGATTATCTCTGGTTGCTTTTTGAAGCAAGTCCAGCAAGTGAATAGATTTTTTTTACCTAATGACAACTGTTTGGGTGCCCACGGGAGCTGTGTTGGCTGGAGTACTAGATGCCCCCATGGCGGGAATTGCTATCATGTTTCACTCCTGGTGGCAACCCAACAGACAGAGGATGGATCAGGTTTCCTCTCCATTCACTTCCAAGGAGAAGCATCTCCAGCACAGTCAGGGATGTTGACAGGAGAGTAGATGGCAATTGACATTACTATAAATACATTACTGATGGAGGATTTAATTTAGAAAATTAGTATCAATCTCACATCAATTTCAAATACAAAACCTGTTTTAAAAGCAGTAAGTCTGAAATCCAGGTTGCAGCTGAACTGGAATCTTTGCATAGTTCCATGTTAATTTCCTACTCCATAAAATAGCTTGCCTGGTATTTCCTGGTTGCTAATAATTTTGTAAAAGTTTCTAAGCACAGCCATGTGAGGATCTGTTTGAAATGGCAGCTTGTGTCCTGCCCATAAAATATATAGTAGGTATGTGTCTTTATCTGAATTCTGAAAAAATTTGGCCTCCTCACCTCTTTCATTACTCACAGAAAGCAAACATCCTACCAAAAGACAAAGACAGTAAGAGTTGTGGGATCAGGTCCTTGAAGTTTCTTCCATGTAGGTCCGAAAAGCAGCTTTGACTGCTTAAATACCATAATTCCTGTAGTGGGAATTGAGGCATGGTCTGTTTCTCTTGCTCAATGTAAAACTGCCTATTTACATGTATTGCACCTATTGAAGTTTTGTCCTCTCTGGAATACATTTCCTGAATTTATACAAATTTAATTATTCTTGATCAAATTAAATTGCATACTCTACTCATTAAGGGGTGAAATTTATGCCTGCTCATGCGTCTCCCTACTGTAATAAAATGTTTGCACCTAGTTCAATGTCTGCTAATGACAGGCCATTTATAAATGAATTCAAATATAAAAAGGATGACTTAGGCTTAAGGAAAATACAAAAAAATGTATTTACAGATATCATTGGTTTAAATATTTGTGTGTATACATTTTTCATTTGTGCTTGATGTTTATTCTACTTAACCTTGTTGGATTATATTAAGTAAATTAATTTTAGCTAAAATTCCTATTGACTTCAAATCTAAAAAAGGAGTGATATAGGTGTTCAAAATTTGTCCCTTTGTAAAGATTTTCTGTCCAATAAATGCCTGTAAAAATATAATCTGGAGATGAGAGAGTTGCTTGAAATTGGAAACCAGTTTTTCAAGAGGACTTCATAAATCTAAAGAAATGGGAATTGGGCCCTTACACTGACTCTGAGGGTGCATTTTGCAGCTGGTGGGGTCACTACTGAGATTTTCACAGGAACAGTCAACATTTAGGATAAAATCCTTTGAGTTTGGTTGCAAATGGATAAATGAAGCAGTTTTGTGCAGATTAAACTGAGTATTTACAGATGTTTGCCAAACGTGCCTCTAAACAGTGAGTCCTGCTGGAGCATGTTTCACTCAGTCAAGGAAGATCTTGTTGCTTGGGGAGCAGTGGTTTGTTTCTATACTTAGTTCTGGTTTAGATGGCTTTTGTGATTTTGGACACACTAATACTTACCTATGCCTTCCCTTCCTGCTTGTTAGAAGTTGCAGGCAATGTCTGAACATTGCACAAGTGTGCTGTTGGTCTTTTTGTTTGTTTTTCACATTTCAGTGAAGGATAGCTTTTCAAAGATAAATTACTAGTTTACTGAACAACTCACTGAGTAACAAAACATTGAGCAATCATAAAACTTTACAACCTCTGTTGTGATAAAAAATTGAGGAGATGTAGCATGTGGCTTGATGTACAACTAATATATCCAAGAGCTACTTGCCACTGTACAGAAAGAGTTTATATGTGCATAGAGTGGCAGAACAGTTTACTTGGGAATAAACTTTGTCAGACAGCACCCCAGTTTAGTTCAGGAGTGAACTTCTTGCACAGTGTGCTTCTATTGTCACAGCCTGGAAGAAAATATTTTCATTGGCCACCATATAATAAAGTGCTTAAAACAGTATATTCATCTTCAGACTGGCTATAAAAAAAATATATTTATTGTGTTCTTGAAGTGGATCCTTAGAATAGATCCATGCAGGAGTACTGAAAATAATAATTCCGAAGGGAACTGATGGTGTTTGGCACCATGATGGACTGATCACATAGCAAGAAAAATGTAAGTGATGTATTCTTTTTAAAATACTCTGCAGCAAAGAAAAATAGTGTGTGAATAATTAGCAAAGCTGTTATCCAAAACAGGAGCATACTGACTCTGAAGAAGAACTTTTTGAGGCCAAAACCTCAAAAATCATTAAGTGAAAAGTATTTAATGGATACATGGAATGCAGGTTTGGTGTATTTGTAGCATATGTTAGAAGCATTCATGTTAAAGAGTAGCAAGGAAAGTAAACAGTTGCTGATGAAACTGCATCGAGAAGTCAGAATAATAATATCTGTAGTAACATTCAATGCACAAGCCAGATTAATAGCACGTTCTGCAGTAAAATTCAATGACTAATTTAGGTACCATACTGGGGTGAACATAATCAACATTTTAATAGTTTTTTAGTTAATATTGAATGGTTGTGTGGGTCAAATAACAATAGGTAGCACATAGTTGCTGGCAGAAATTGATAGTCTAATTTTAATATTTGTGTTTTTTCTTTTCACTCTGTCACCTGCTTATTTGTCTTTTAACCGAAAACAGCATGAGGAATTGCACTGAACAGGTTTAGCACTTGCATACAGTAGGCACTGTCTTGGAAATTACCTAATCTTTTTGTGGCACTAAAATGAACCTGGTCCTGTTAGAAAGTAGAATCAAGTTAATGTTAAACATTTTAATTCCACTGGAATTTTTTGGCTTTTGCTTCAGGACAGTGATACAAATAAACTGTAATCCTCTGTGAAAACATGGTTCTATAAGGATTCCCAAAAGGCCTGTATTTTGTGAACTGAGAGAACAATATACTTCACTTTTCACTGAAATTTATTGTGTCATCCATGGTTTTTTGTATATGGCTTTGTCATCTTTAAAGATAAGAACATAGTGAGGATACAGAATGTGCAGGATTTGTGCCTTAGTTGTTGATCTTGTCCTGTCTCCATCTCTGGGCATTAGGTGGTGTAAGAAAAAATGCAAGACATGGGCAAATCTTTGGGTTTGATCCTTCCCCTCGTCTGTCCTCTCAGTTTTCAGCTGTCACTGGACTGTGAAGTTGGAGCTTGTATTCAGGTCACTGTGTGTAGTAGCTTCTGAAAGAGCTACTCAACTTCAGTTATCAAACAGCATTTCTATTTTGGGCATCAAAAAACTTTGCATGGCAGTGAGCTCTACATAACCACGTGCTGTGTGGAAAGGATGTGGGGGGGGTTGCATTTTCTGTGGGTACTCCTTGGTTGTTCTGTTGAAAAACAGAGGGTAACATTGCTATTTCTGCGCCATATTTGTGATTACTGATTATGGAGGGCTTTTCAGGTGAAGAGCACTTCTTTCATGGTGCCTTTTTCTTCCTTGAGCTGTCCTGAAATCCTGGACATTTCTATCATTGTGGTTCCTATGCAGTATAACTTGTCTTTGCTGAGGGTATAGGATATCTTTGGCTTAGGAGGACAAAAATAAGGCAGCAGCTGACACATCCTTTGCATGTGCTGCTTTTGTCCAGCTAAAAGAAGTTAATTTCTATGGATTTTCTAGACCTAAGGGATAAGGAAGTATCTCCTGAAAAGGGCATGTTTTCACAATGCCCTTTCTCTTGAGGGAACAAGTGGAATATTACTATCTTAAAGACGTTTTTAAAGAATTAAGCTCTAGTGTGACTGAAAACTAGAATTTCGTAGCATTGTTGAATGGTTTGAACAGAAGAGATGGCTTGTGTATAAAAGCAGACTCCTGTTTATATATAAATCTCTTGCTTCTCACCAGTGCTAGCAAAGGAAATATACAGGAATTTCATTGCCCTTTAATGAAGTTTGAGACTAAAATCTAATTTAAAGAAGGAAAGTTTGCTCGACTTGTTACTCTTTCAGTAAATGTATTTCTGAGCATGTCCCTCTACAGTCAAACAAAATGTGCAGATTAAACAGTTCCCAGTTCATGCTTCTCATTAAAGAAGTGTACTATAGAGCACTACAATTGCTCAGTGGTTTCGACACATATCACTCTTTGCTATATAGGTACATTTATTGATGATGAATGAGTGGAAGAGGAACTGCCAGTGCAAAACATAGTGGAAAATACATTAAAAAAAAAAAAAAAAAAAAAAAAGATGTGGAAAAATTATAGCTCAGGGTAATGCTTAAAAAATCAGTTAAATCATTAATATAGTAGTATCTTATAGAGTAACCTATCAGGAATATCTTAATGAGGATTAAATAAATAATAGTCCCTATTAATTTGCAGTACTTATAACATAAAGAGCCACTTTACAGTTCTGATTTTCTTTGACCTGGAAATTGCAAGTCAAACCCAGACAACTAATAGTTCCTGAGAAACTGAACCTAAATGTGATATAGGCAGATTATCTCACAAGGAGATCAACCAAAGATCGCAAATGTGAACTGCCTTTAGAATGTCTAAAACCCAGGTGCAATTTTGTTGCTTGGACTCTTTGACTAAAATCCATATTTTAAAGTAGCACTAACAGGTGGATTAAAATTTGTAAAGCTTTGCACCCCCGAGAGAGTTCTTCCTAGTCACTTGCTGTTTTAAATCCTTTTTTTTCTTTTTTTGTGTTTGTCTCTGTGTGAAGGAGACTTTCTGCTTCAAAAAATCTGGTTACACAGAGTTTCATAACCAACATTTGCTAGTCTCCTGGCTTTACTCAGACATTTGTTATCTCTATGAATATGCCCTTGATCCATCCCAAACTCTGTCATCTCTATTATAGCCTCTCACATCTCTTTGAGTTTTTTCACCTTCTCCTTGTGGAAGCATCTCACCTTTTTACTTTGGATAAGGTCTTTGAGGAAAATTAGCCCTTAATTGTATTTCTTTCAGACATTTTAAGTCCTCTCCACCACTTCAAATAATTAGGTAGTGACCATGAGCAGAACAACTGCACAGGCTTATTTTTGGATGGATGAAGGGTAGGCTGATGGACAAGACTTTTTTTTTATTGGGCATGAGCTGTATGCATTGTTGTTTTCCCACTTGCTGCTAATTCACAATAGCAGAACAATAGCAGAAGTAAAGAAATTCGGAGGTCGTAAAGCAATTGTGATTGATTAGGAAAAGACAGTAAAATCAGCAAGAGGATTTAGAAGACCTAATAACAAATGCTATCCATTTAATTTATTTTGAGGATCATTTGAGGATAATACTTGCTTGAGGGTAAAATGGTTTGTGTGAGATTTTGCTGTTAAAGCAGAACTCCTCAGCATCCAGGGAAATTTTTTGGATATTATTGCTGAGCATTTCTTATTTGTGTTGGTAGGGAGTTGGTTGCAGGTCCTGGCTTTGTTCACTTAGGTGCTATATATCTCCTTGAAGTTTGTGGTCATGGCACAAGCAGAAGAGATCCCAGAGAACTGCGAAACCTGTGTGGATGCAAGGCCTGCTCCATATATCCATACCCTCAGCAGGGTACAGACAGAGTAAACCTGTGGTCTTGCTCCCTTTTGATTCACCTTGTTAACCTTTGAGCTCAATTTTGATAGTCTGGTTTAGAGACATTATTGTATGAGAGGATTGTAACATGCCCCTTCAGTGCTACATGCTCCAGGGTTTCTGCTGACCAGGGACATTAGTAACAGAGCCAGTGACTATGTGTCACTAAACTCTGTGTTCTGAACTGTTGAGCTCTGGCTATATGCACAAAGTTGTGAAACATGGCATAGATGAGTTCTCTTACCTTTGAAACTTGTAGCATGGTTTCTTCCATGGAACAGTGTAGCTGAAAGCAGTATGAGATTATTTTAGAGCAAGTAAGTCATTATGTAGTGTATGTATGGAAGAACCACATTTTTAGAAGGTGATCTTACTTTGTTTTCAAACTGGACTTTAAACTCAGATAATGTTTGTAGAAGAGTGAAAATACAGGAGAAAAAAACTGTTGTAGTTTCCTATGTAATACATATTTGGGTAAAATAAATAAGTTTACTCATGCAGAAATTTGAGGAGAAATTTAAGAAATAGGAAAAATTTGAACCAAAGAAGTGGGAACAGAGGAATTGTGATTTTCTGTTCTACTGTCTTTCCTAATTTTGATTCGTCTTCGCAGTTTATATGGGATTATGTATCTGAAGCATTACTGACTTGAAGTGGAGATGAATCCAGTGATTTTTGTGCGACTGAGAATGTAAGACATTCTCTCCTTACTGAAAGTTTTCTGTGAAAGCATGTCTTTGAAGACATCAGCTTTCTTAGCACTTCAACGTCATGGATCTTGATTTTGTCCATTTCCATACACCACTGATAAAAACACTCTCTAAGGGGTTCCTCAAGATAGTTACATAAATATGGTGCTCTCATTAAAAATATATATCTTTAAGCAAAATGAGAAAAAAATTGAACTTAAGTATATAAAGGTGAGTAGTTTTAAGTATAGGGTTACTAAGTTTCTGTTAGATGCTGGATGAGAATAATTTTATTCCAGTTGTGGCCAGCTGCCATTGCATAAAAGTGGAGGTTGAAGTTTTGGACCTTATAACAAAAGCAGAAGTAAGCTGTGCGTGGTGCAGTCTGGGTTAAAATATTTTTTTAAAAAGGTATCAGGAGTAACAGCAAAACAAGGGCTTGTTATGTTTTCTGGAGCTCCTTTTCCTTGGATTTCAGTGGCTGTCTGGAGTAACTATGGTCTTGGGTGGCTGCCAAAAAGAACACCTGCTAATAGATTTAAGACTGAAGATGAGGAGAAGATAAATACTAAGCCCTTGTAGTCATATATGTAGGTTAGGAATTTGGGGGTGGAACTTGCTGAAGTTAGAACAAAAGTAAGCCAGAATGTGATGTTAGTACATTAGATAGCTAGAGTTTTTATCAGGGGCTATGTGGATGATACATGAATAGTGTGGGATGCTCTCTCTCCCACTTATTCTCAGAGGGAGATGAAAAACTAGAATGACAAAAGAAATATAAAGTAAGTAATGAAGGGATTAAAGGAGTCTCTAGTCATTTAGACAGGTTAGTGATAGAGTCCTACAGGCATGAAGAATTTAGAAGCTGTTGAAGCTCTTTATCAATTGAAGAGCAAATAGAGCTGAAATTTAAAGGTCTTTTTCATGGAAAACATCTATTTCTAGAAGAGTTTCTTTCCAAGGACATAGAGAGAGTTTTATATTTGAGAGTCTAGCTTCACTCAATTTATTCCATTTATAGCTATCTTGCTAAAGGTGAGATATCCTTGTAAACATTACTTTGCTATTATAAATGAAGGTGCTCCCACACTCCCCTGAGTCTTCCAGCTGTCACTGCCCAGCTCTGGAAAAGTGGCCTCCAGGATGACCTTAGGCCACGTGTCCAGGGCCTCCTGCCTTCCTGCTGTCAGGTGGATGCCCTGAGAACCTCCTGTCTGGCAGCCCTCCATGCTTTGGACCTGCATGGGCGTGTGGAGTCCTGCGTGTGCTGCAGCTGCCTGGGCTGACACTGCTGGCTCCCCTGCAGGAGAGATGGCACGGGAGTTGGCTATGAGGGTGGCCCTCAAGCTGAACTGAAACAGCCTGTGTAGTTACCACAGCAACTTCTGGGGAGAGGAAATGTATTATCCCCCTCCAAACTGTTTTACAGCACAACTTTTAAAATGCAGAATATGTACTTCCATGGATTTTATGCTGTGTAAATATTTGTGCAGGATAGCATGTCCTGGGCAGTATGAACTATAGAAGAAGGCACTATTGTTTCAGTATGAATTTGCATTTTTCTTCCAATAGTTCATTAAGTTCACAGTCAAACAGGTAAGAATGCTGGGTGCCATTCAGTCCTTGAAGATGACCATAAATCTGCATCAAAAAGCCTACATTGGAGATCTTCAAGTAACTTCAGAGGGAAAGCCAGTCTCTTCTTCTGATCAACAGATGGCAAATCAGAATTGTGAGTAAGAACTGTCCACCTTCAGTTTGGCATTGATATCATTCTCCCACCTTAAACTCCTCCTAGTTGTTCAGGAACATAAGACTGAATTTATATTGCTTAATTAAAAGGGCCAGGGATTGATCCAAGTCCAAATGCCTCTGGCTGGCTCATGTCCACACCACTTACAGTTACCACCCTCCCTGGCAGATGGGATTGGAGAGAGCATGCTGAGGTGGTGCCTGGGTCTTAAGGAAGAGTGTGGATGACTAGGGCTCTAGCACTTCTTAATTTAACAATCTGAACACAGACAAAGAGAATCAGAAAAAGCTTTTCACTCCCAGTAAGGAAAGTTAAGGTAAGCTCTGCTTGTAGAGGTTTACTTGTTCCCCCAGCTTCAGAGAGAAACTGTACCTGGACTAATAACAGCATAAAACCATCCTGGACCAGCTAAGGGGTTATTAAAGCTTCTCTAAAGTGGTGAATCCCCGGTTCGTCTTTTGAGGAAGGAATGCCTAGAAAGGGGCTTCCTATGGGCCTTGGTTAACCTTGTACAAAGCTGGTGGAGAAAGGAGAGCAGAGTATACCTGCTTCCAAGCAAGTCTGGCAGCAGAGCAGCAGAGACCTGAGTCTGCAGGGAATGAATCATAATGACTCTCTGAGGAGGATGAACCAGACAGGAAGGAAAGCTCAATCTTGCTTGGGAAAGGAACATATCTCCTGTTTTTTCCCTCTTTCACAAGAAGGAGTTCTAGGGTAAGGAAGAGCTGAAGGACGGGAGATTTCCTCTGTCTCTGAATAAAATCTTTTTTCTTCTGCTTCACTGTCTTGTACTTCCTTTCTTTCTCACTGGCCTTATTTGGAATCATCCCTTCATTTGTGTGAGCATGTGCAACAAAACTTGTCAGCACTTTCAGTCATTTCAGTAACCTGTTGTTTTACTGCACACCCACTTTCTATTTCCTGAGCTACACAGGCATCAACCTGAATTGTTGCTACACATCTTGATCTTCCTTTAAAGGATATGTATTTCTCCCTACATGGCCACCAGTTGCTCTTTTCCCTTATACAGTTGTGAGGAGATGAGTAAATAAATATTTTTTTTTCTGATTATTGAGGCTTTAAATATGTTGGCAGACTAAATCTGGTCACAGTCTGTCAATTTAAAAGGTTTGGCTTATAGTCTGACAATATGGTCCAGACTATTTCTGTGTTTTTTCTTAAAGTAATGAAATTTAGACATCATAAAGCATTTTGCATTTGATTTTTGGTTGGGTGGAGTTTTTTTAAAAATAGTTTATGGGAAATCAGTTTGTGGCACTTGGAATTCTTTGATTCTTCTCTGTGAGGATGCACAGGGTATATTTACTCTTGCATTTAATGCTAAATGTGAAAAGATTGAATGTAAGCAGTAAATTTTTCTTTTTTTTCATCAATCCCTTGAAAACCCCTTAAGGTGACTGTTCCTTTACAAGTTGAATATCTGGAAAGACCCAAGTATCACTGATTGATCTGGGGCTAAGAAGGGTGTTGCATCTAATAGAGATTTTTATGTTTCCATTGTTTACAATAAAAGCAGTTATGAAAAGTACTTATGATGGGACACAATTATGTTTTGCATTAAAATAAGACACAGTGGGGGGCTGTATCCAGCCTGTTGGCTTGTTAGAAAAAGCTGGGGTTTGTGAAACTCTTCTAAACACCCTGAATTTAGAAGTCAAGTCAAGTCTTCTAAGCCAGTGAAGTCTTCACTGGCTTAGAAGAGTAATAAAAGACTTTCAGTATAAACACTTCTCAGTGTATTAGGTGTCTTGGAATCAGTTTCTTCTGTTAGTAGAACATTAATGTAGCATGTCTAGGACTTTTCATATGGCTTGGCAATTAAGAGAGTTTGGGCCAAACTAACTGCATTGAGATTATTTTCAAGAGTGAAAGTACTTTATTTTCAGTCCTACCTCTAGGCTGGAGAAATTAAGTTTTTTGGTGTCTCTGCATCTATAGGGCTTTTCCCTTTTGTCATGCTAATTGAAAGCACCATCTCTAATCCTTCTTCTAGGAAGTTTCTTGCTATTTGCTTTACATGGCAGTGTTCCACTGTCATATTCAGGTCATCAAAGACTTCCAAAGATGCATTTTACAGCAGGATAAAGGAAGAATTCTCTCATGGCCAGAACATGGGACCATTCTTCTGGTGGTCAATTATCTTTGCTCTCACAAAAAAAAAACAACAAAAGAAAACAAACCCCCCCCAAAAAAGCCAACCAACCAACCAAAAACCAAAAACAAACAAACAAAAACCCAGAGAGGTTTTTTTGGCCTTGGCACACTGCTTTGGATTTTTAAAATCTAGCTAGCTCAAATCCTTTCTTGCTAATCCACCACTCCATGGCTTTTCTAAGGAAAGGTTCCTGTTTCTGTGGAAGACAAAAATTTTCTTGTACAGAGTAAATAGTTCTGTCCTTAATCTGCTATTACTTGAATAATTCTTATGACATCAGCTTTAGTCTGCTTCATCTTCTTGTCATTTTATCTTACAGTGACTAATTTGCAGGACAAGCATACCTTCCCCTGTCTGTGCTCAAGGGCATTAACTAATCTAGCTAACAAACTAGTCTAGGTCTAGAGAAAAGAAATAGAACAAGCAGCAAATGAACAGCCAGACTGAACAACAATTTCCTTCCATGTGGGTATGGTTCTCTTGGGTTTTCCTCTAGAGGGAACTGAGCTTTTTCTCAGGATCCTAAAGTTCTTGGTTTTGTCATTGCCCAGTTAGGTACAGGCAATAGCGAAAACCAGAACAAACTGGAGGTTACACAAATAAATTTCAGAAGTCTTAATGTGTCTTCAATGAAGGACCTCAAAGCAAATTTATTAAATGAAGGGCTGATTTGGCAGGAAGTTCTAATCCTTTTGAAAAATACTTCTAAAAAAAGGAATATCAGAGAATGAAAGTTCAAACTGCCTACATTGCAGTATACAAATTAGCAAGCAAGTCACCTGGTAGTCTCCTTGTCCCTGGTAGATGGCACTAATATTTTCTCCTTCAGGGGGTATGTACAATACCCTAAGTCCATGACAGAGTGCTACCATTTTTTAAAATTTTTTTGTTTGCTTGGTTTTGGTTTTTGGGTTTTGTTTGTTTGTTTGTTTTTAATTCAGCACAGAAAGATCTGTCTAGTATAGAAATATGTGACATTGGTAGGTCTTAGTTGTACTTTTTGAAGAATAGTTCTACAAATATTCATTCTTTTGAGGTTAGATAATAGTGGTGAGTATACAGAGCTTCTGAAAAAGCAACGATGGAAAGACCAGTATGTAAAATGCTGCCCTGTAAACTGCAATACTCAATAATTATGACACAAAGATCCATTACTGAAACAAAATATAGCAATTCTTGCTTTAAGTTCATAGATATTTACCTAGGAGGGCAGTTAAGCCAAAAAACTCCATTATCTTAATGTGGTACCCTCTGCAAGTGTGTGCTAAGCCTTTTGAACTGCAAATACACTCAAACATGCAACTGGGGTAGTGAAACTGTTTTCTGGAGTGTTTATAGGAACCAATTATATGGAATTTGTTTAAATTAGTGGTGAGCAGTTCTCCATTAACCATTGTCTTAGTGCTAGTAAGTAGGAGTGTCTGGAAAATGTGGCACTTTGCATACTCAACTTGTTTCTGCACTTTCAACACACCCAGTGCTTTCATAGCAAGAGGATGGAGCTGAATCTCTTCTGCTCAGATACTTTTAAAATCTCTTATTTTTTTTCTGTTTTGTTCTGGGCAAATTGTTACACTCTTTCTACAAGATAATTAATTAACTGTTGCTCCTGTATTTCCTGTAATAACCCCATTAAAAGGCACCTTTTCTGTCAGAATATCCCATGGCTAATGACTGGGCAGATTGTTCTTGCAGTTACCTAATTAGAGATTATCATGTTACACAGCGCTTTAAGCTGTATTTCCTTTTCTTAGCCCACAGAGAACATAGAATCACAGAACAGTTGGGATTGGAAGGGACCTCTGGAGATCATCTAACTCCCCTGCTAAAACAGGGTCTTTTAGAGTGGATTGCACAGAATCATGTCCAGGCAGGTTTTGAATACCTCCAGAGATGGAGACATGAGCATAGGAAAATTATTTTTGCCAGTGCTGTGATCTCTTCTGTAGTCCATCCACTTATTCCTCTCCTTCTACTTTCATCTGTCTCCCCATCCTCCTTTCAAACAAATTTATTAGAGAAGGAGTTAAAATCCTGCTTTACAGCACTGAGTGGGGATTTTTCCACCTGCGGATTGGATTTGTAGCAAAGTTTCCTCACCACTCTCTCTGCTTCTGTGGGTACAGTACAAAGCTCCTGTCAGTTCACATCCTTTGCTGTAGTGCAGAGCCTCAGCAGCACTGTGTGTTTCCCTGTATTTCAAACTGTAATGGATTTAAAGAAGCCTGAGAGCTTGGACGCTTCTGCTGTGCTCCAGAAGAGAGCTCACGGTTTTGCTCCTGTTTTCCTTCAGTGCTGAGAAGAAGTAACCAGTGGCAGCTTTCAGCACCTTAGTGGCAGTGACCATCTTTTGAGCACAGTGTGTGGCCCCATCGCCTGATGAGTTTCAGCATGGAGATGTTTCCTCACAGGAGAAGCCTCTTCCTTAGAAGCGAAGAGATTTTGAACTTTGAGTTTATGGTACTCTGCAGCAAATACTGCCCTTCTGAGAGCAAGCTCCACTCAAAACAAATTAGGGTGTATTTGAATAACAGATGGGGAGGAAAAAAGGCTCCTGAAGTTTCTCTAGAGAGGTCACAAGATCTGCTCACTGTACCATGCAGCCTGTGTGCAGAGGGATCTGTGTGAGTGGAGTAGAGGGAGGAAAGAACAAAGCCTGTAAATCCACTGGTAGGCAGATGTTCAGCAAAGGAGCTTCACATTTTGTGGCTGAGAATCAAAATTTTTGGGTCTTATTGCTGGAAGTTCTCTTTTTCGAAGTGTGATAAAAAAAGAATTTGTTTTTGTTTTATTATAAAGAACCCTTCTCTTCTCTATACTATACTGAGAGTATTCACTGTATATTCCTCTTCTTTCCTGCTCTTCTCTGCTCATGAGACTGTTAATACTTACTAAAGAATTTTTTTTTTTGGGTCTTTTTCATCATGCAGCAGCCATTTCAGTTGTGTCCACTCAACTTTGCTTCATTTTCGGCAATTCTGTAATGAAAGTTTAAGAAGATAATGTCTAAACAGAAGCCAATTAGTCATATTTATGATGGCTGTACAAAGAGCTTTTAGAGAACAATTTTGATATTACTTCCCTGATATTTCATAGTTTGGCATGTACAAAAAAGCGTGAAGGATTTTTCAGTGGATGCTGGTTCAATTAGATTTTGGGGTTTTTGCAGGCAATTTTTAGTTCAAAGATTCTAGTGATAATCTGAGAAATAAATAGATTAATACATTATACAAATGCTCATTCTGTTATTAACAGATCTCAAAATGTTCTTAAAGGTATGGTGTAATGCTAATGGTGGGATTAGGCTCATGGCCTAGTTGGTGTATCAAGGAATATCAAGTGTGTTATAAAAATTTCCATTTGTTTGGGAACTTTCAGCTTCAGACTTTCAGGTCTTTTAAATAAGTGTGAACATTCCCCTTGACTTGGATGAGTCTTGGGGAGAAAATTTCCCTGTGATTATTTAATGAATGGGATCTATTCAGTTAGCAAGAATATAAAATAGAAGATGCCACTTGCCTATTTTGTTTTTATGGTTTGTATTACCATTCAGTTTCTTAACCAGCCTTTCCCAAATGTATAGTTTTATCAGTGCATTTCAGTATGTTGAGAGGTTTAATGATGAGCTCAGTCATTCAAATATTATATTGTCAATAATAGCAGGCTCAAGGCCTGTCTGTGTCTCAAACTTTAGCTAATGAATATACTAACTACAAATTCACTATTTTTGAGATTAATTGTTCCTGTGACTAATCCAGTTATTTGATTATTAATTATTAATCCAGTTATTGATTATTTATTATTATTATTGATTGATAAAGTTATTTTATCCTTGGGAAACAGAAAAATTATCGTATCTGTGCTAATTTTATTCTATTCTATTTAATTTACTTCTGTTTTCACCTATGATTTTTTACTTACATAAACAAGAAAATACCTCAGTAGGAGATAAGGAAAGTATTTCATCTTAGCAAAGTCTTTTAAAAGCTAGAAATTACTCACTATTTACTCTAGCTAACCTTGATCCTATGTAAATTTCTATGTTATTTTTCATCAGTCTTTGTAAATGTTCCAGAGATAACAGGAAGGTAATTCTTCATTTGTCTTATCAGTGACTTGTTCTCTCTTATAAACTAAGTAGGTCACAATACCTATAGGAGTGGAGGGAGTCATATATCTCTTCACTTTTAGAACCCAAACTGAAAACCTGTCTTGCTTGGAATACTTTTTCTGGGACAAAAATGATTTAGAAAAATGTCATTATACAATTAAAATAGAGTTTTAGATGGTCACTGTTCTTCATCCCAGCACCCCACAGTACTTACTGCTTTCAGTCCAAATTCAGATTCTCCCAAATGCAGTGACAAAGGGTAAGATTTTATTATTGAGTCCGCTGCTTTGGCAGAGTGTTGCCATGGTCATGAAAAAAAAGCACAAAAATTACATGCTGACTGTGCCAGATACATCCGAAGAAAATCCCTGTACAATAATGTGCACTCATTCAAGTTGTGCTATTCATATGGTAAGGCTGAGATTATGCTTTATTTCTGCACTTGGCATGCCAAGGACAAAGTAGTGCTTAGCTCATTTTCTACCTCATCTTCCTGCAGAGGAGCTGGCACAAACTTATTTCTTCTATTCTGGGCATGGAGAGATGTCCAGGAGGTTGATTCTTGACAAGGTGGGAAAAGCCATGTCTCTGCTGTCTCTGCAGCAGCCAGAAGGCTGGAGGCAGAGTCATGGGCTGCAGGATATAGAATAATACTGCAATTCTTCCAGTTAGAACAAATCCATCTCTGGTGTCACATGGAGTGCTGCAATTCTGCTGATTAAAAAAGCACCTAATTCACAGATTCCTAATGGCATGTGGTGTACAACTGCAAAGCCAGTACTCTCCTTTAATATGGATAGCAATTAAAGTTGACAACTCAGCCTAATTTTTTGTAGTATTTTTCAAAGTGTTATTAGACACTTTCTGCTCCTCATTCATTTGTCCCTGTGCTGTAATGATGAATTCTACTTAAATGGCAAATAAAGTTTCCTGTTTCCCTCATTTCCTCTGCTCAGTTGACAATGTACACCACTGTCAAATGTTGCAGAAGTTAAAATAACAAGTTACAGGATGTTGTTTAAAATATTTGCTAACTAGTGACTTCCAATGGCCCCTACTTGTGGGTTTAAGCAGGTAAATGAATGGTGAGGGATTTTAGCATCTCTCAGAATTTGGGCTGTAATTCATATGGAGTTGCTAACATACAATATTTACACAAGGCAATATTACCTGTTCTACTGCACTCTGAGCATCTGTTCAAAGATGGATTTGGTTGATATCCGAATGACTTGAACCCAGCACATGCAATGTGGGCAGAGAGACGGGCAGGTGTTTTCAGCTGTTTATGTTGAGTGAGTGCAACTTCGGAAATCAACAAAGTGGGGAAACAAGAAACCACCTCCTCCCTGTTGTAGAGTTAGGATCACTCCTTTTTCTAGTATTTCTGGGGTTTTTTTTTGGTTTTTGGTTTTTTTTTTTTCAGATCGGTTCCTTGACTATGGTTATGGCACAAAACTAATGCATAGGCATACGATGTAAATAAACATCTTCACTGCAGACATGCATTCCTTGTCTGGATGGCTGAAATGGCAGTGGGAGAACAAAGAAAAGAAGTCATGACCCAGTTCCTTTGGCTGCAACCTTCCCTCTATGAGCATATGAAATAAAATTGCCCAGGAGTCATAAACGTGTCTCTATCTGATGTGGGGACAATGTTGACAATTCTCCTATGTTTAAGCTGCTGGATCTGCAGCAAGACATCAACAGCCTCAGGAGAAAAATTAGCCACATCCTCACCATAGAGAGTGTCTCAGCTGATGAAAAGTGAAAGGGTTTCTTTCACATCAGTGATGCTGTGGAGATTTCCTTCTGTCACAACAGCACTTACTTCCTAGAAGGACTGCCACATAATGTAATATCTGAAACAAGTGCATTGCCTTTTTTATTCTTGTATGAATAGAAGTAATCAAAACAGCTCAGGAATATTTTGCAACTGTAGTGATTTTAAGGAGAAAAGGGTAGAAGGTTTTGGCAGGATTCATTGACAATTTCAAGCATTTTGATATTTTGGAGAGGGGAAAAATTGTAAAGGTAATTAGTGCTATGGAAACTATAAGATGCATAGAAGTTTTACTTTTTTACCCCCCTTTAAACCTAGGTCTATTTAAATGCATTCATTAAGTGGTGTGCTGAAGCCTCTGAGAGAACAGGGCATGCACCAGGAGCTTTGTATTCCTTTGTTTACTGTGTAGTATATAGAAATTTCAGTCTGCAACATGCAGATTTTTTTAAGTTGCACTGTAGAAAATATAGCCAATAAAAATTAATTGCTTTAATTTGTTGTATCCATCCCTGATCATAAATTATTATGCAGGTGCTATTTATTATGTCAAAAATTTCTGTGGACTAAAGGAGTGTTAATAACCTCTATGTAGAAATAAGAAAAGAAGAACTAGCAAAGCATAATGATTTAACATTTTTGCATAATACTCTTTCTAAGAACACAAACTTATTTCTCAATGGCTTAACCTTAAAACCATTCATTGCTCACTAACTTTGCTCACTGGCATTCAGATATCTGAAAAAAAAAAAAATATCTCCCAGTGATATGAGGCAAGTTAAACCTGGTGCATGTAAGCATAGTGCTTGTTTTCAGCTTGATTTTGTTGCTGCTTGATGATATTTGTCAATACATCATTAAAACAAACAAATAAATTAAAATTCATTAAAAGGAACTGCAAAATCAAGCATTCAAATGTTAGGTCTAATTGACTTTGGAAAGCTGTAATGCTTCAACTGCCTCAGCAGGATTAAATCCTGTAGTTTTGAAGGGCATTGTACCAGGGAGGAGTAAGAAGCCTGGGTATAAAGCAACCTCAGGTGTGTAGAGTGGTTAACTTTCTTCTTAACTAATCCCCATTAAATGTGTTATTTTGTTTTAGTAGAGCTTTAATTGCTTGTTTGCCTATTGGTTGTTTTCTTTGTCTTCACTGCCTGAGCATGGAGCTTTGCCTGAGCTCTGGAGCCACACAGTAGGGAGTACCTCACAAGCAGCTTGGGAAAGGGGTTAGGAGCAGCAACCAGAGAGAAAATCCTTCTTACTCACCAATCAAAATCCTGGGCTGAAGCATGCACAGCACAGCCAGAGATTTTAGCTGCTAAATTCTAGTAAGTCTATTAGAGAAACACAGCCTGAGGTTTTCTGTGGTGCTTTTACAGGCATCTGGATGCACTGGACCTTTTTTAGAGGATTGACTGAGAGTTTTTTAAATATGGGCAAGTTGTTTCTAGACAGCTCAAGCTGAGAATAATAAGTCTCAGGAGGACTTATTAGCTCAGGTGTGATTAGAAATCAAGCTGTCTCTGTGTGCTTGTGCTGCACCGTGGCCAAGTGAATAATGTTTCCTATTACGTAGTACACTGAAGAGTGCAATACATAAACATCCAAGTGGCTACCACCAAAGCTGTCTAGACCTTCTGAAACTGGTGCTCATCTGGAGCTAAAAAACTCCTGATGAATGGAAACTGATGCCATCTTTTCACTGCTGAGATAACTTTCCACATGCAGAAAGTAGTTAATGGAGGTGCCATTTCCTTATCAGGAGTTCAGTGTCCAAACCCTTTTCAGGGTTGAGGACTGCCACCTCCTTAACTACAGAGGCTCTGAGGGCTTTGACAAGAGAAATAGTTGCAGTTGCAGTTTGAATTTATAGATACTGTTTTAAAGTGATACAAATATGCATAGTTAATTTCTTCCCAAATTTTCTTTATTTTTCTGTTGTTTCCTGCTTTATCACTCATTTGTCAACATTAGCAGGCACAGTATTTTCTTAGTGGCAGAACTTTATGCTCTGTCTTTATGAACTAAAGCATAAAGTTTCACCACAAAGAAAATGAACTGTGGTGACCACGCTATTTAAAGCTATAAGAGGATAATAAAAAATGAAAGGTCCTGTTTCACTGCAGAAGCAAATGGATTTATTTATGACACAAGGAATGAATGATTAGTTTGTGCTTTCTACTCCCTAATAGGAAGTGTTTATGGAAGACTTATTTGAATCATAGAATATGCTGAGTTGGAAGGGACCCTTCAGGATCGAGTCCAACTGCTGGGCCTGCACAGCACCATCCCCAAGGGACACACCATGTGCCTGAGAGCATTGTCCAAACACCTTTTGAATGCTGATGCTCTGACCACTTCCCTGAGGAGCCTGTTCCAGTGCCCCACCACTCTCTGGGTGAAAAAGCTCTCTCTGATATCAAACCTAAACTTTCCCTGACTCAGCTTCATGCCATTTCCTTGAGTCCTGTCCCTGGCTAGGAGAGTAAAGAGATCTGTACCTACCCCTCTGCTTCCCTTTTTGAGGAAGTTGTGGACTGCAGGTCTCCCCTCCCAGCCCCTCCCCTTGTCTCCTCCAGGCTGACCAAGTGAAGAGACCTCAGCTGTTCCTTGTAAGGCATCTTCTCCAGACCCTTTGCCATCACTGTGGCCCTGCTTTGGACACTGTCTAATAGCTTATTATCTAATTGCTTAGTGTTTGTCAAATGTACATAAGCACCTATGTATCAAAGTACTGGGAAAAAAATCAGTCTAACCACAGCAGTGTCTCCCTTTGTGCACTTTCAGAAATGAAGCCTAGTTTTTCCTCTCTTGGTCTTTTCAGAAGTGTTACACAAACATACCCAGGACATTATATGGAAGTCCTGAAATTAAATCTGATTTTTTTAAACTACTGCTTTTAAAAAATGGCTTCAGTCCTCAGATATTTCACTTTGAGCAAAATACAGCATTTAAAATTCTGCCTGAATTATTGTAAAGAAAATGTAACCAATGTGATCCAGCTTTTCTCATGGCAGTATTTGGCAGTTTGCACAATGTACATTTATGGAAGAAAGAATACATGCCTCTGGAACCACAGGAGAAGGGAAAAGAGAGGTTTTAGTTTTGCCTCACACATGAATGTATATTGTTTTGTGTTGCTTCCCTATTGTTTTTTATTCTTTGTCTTCACTGTCTGAGCACTGAGCTTTGCCTGAGTGCCAGAGCCGTGCAGTAGGGACACGTGCTGGAGAGTCTGCTCCTTGAGCTGTGGGTGCCAGGAAGGCACTGAGGAAGGTGGAGGGAAGGTGAGATGAAGGCAGGTGGTTTGATCTTGGAAACCAGGTGGTTTTGTCTTTTGCTGGAAGTTTATGATAGTTGTGAGGGCTCAGTGACTGCGAAGATGGCTCAAGTGGGCTGACTCATGTTTGACTGGGAAGAAAGCTCTGACGCAGGTTTGAGAAGGGGATGGTAGGCTGGAAAGGCATTGTCTTGGCAGGTAAAAATGCAGACTGGGTCCTTCCTCTCATGTTGAAAGTGTTTGTTCTTACTTTGACTTCACTGGGGAGAAGGGATGGGTTGGGGTGGTCTCATGTGGCTGCTGGGTGAAAGGGGCCAAGCTGTGAGCTGAGACTGCCGCATGAAATGGACATTTGGCAGCCCCAAACATAGTCTGAAATGCAGCATTTGTCATTCAAGCTGAAGGTTCAGTTGTTTCACAGGTAAAGGTGAAACAACAGCATGTCAGAACCAAATTCTTCTCCAGGGTCAGAAAATGTGACCTCAACTCTCCTACCTCAGTTTTCCTGCAATGCCCAGTTTCCAGTGTCAGAAAATATGAACCAGCCAGATTTTCAAACATGAAAATCTTGTTTGAGTTCACTGTAGCTCTTACACTCTAGCCTGGATGGCAATTACGTTTTTGGCCTTCTGACACCAGCTGTGTAGGTGAGCCAGAGCAGGTCTCCCATCTGTACCTAGATCTTTAACATCCTGTCTCCCTTCCTGTATCATCAGCTCAGTAGTTTGAACTCAGGCTAAGGGCATGTAGGGGATATATAAATCTACCCCTGAGAATGACTTCCATAAGCTTTGATTAACCAGTTTGGAGCCTTATTTTCTAGATATTTTCTGGGGAAGTGGGTGGAAGAAGAGGACTAGCAGTGGGGAAGTGTTCTATTTCATTCTCTGGCTGCTTAAATAAAGATGAAGCTGGCAAATTCTTTTTTCACTCCTATTACTGTTTTTCTCTTTTTGCTCATAACTCCCAAGCAATGTGAAATAAAATGTTACTGTTTCAAAGGAAAATTGGATTATACTCACTTGGAGGGAGGGAAGGAAGAAGAAAACAGGCTTTATATTTTGACAGAAATCAATCCAGACTTTAAAAAAATAAAATGAATAATTTTGCAATATTTTGTAAGACTGTGTTTTCTAAAGACACAGCTAATCAGATATGCATGCAAATTTAACATGGGTTGCCAACTCTCATGAATTTTTTCTTTTTTTTTTTTTTTTTTTTGCTACAATTATGCGGCGTAAAAATTGGCCTCTTGTGAGAAGTTGCTGACAGCTCAGCAGTTCTGCTTCAGTGCTGGCTGCAGAGGGTGGGATGGCTGCCAGTGCAGGAAAGTGGAAGATGGCTTTGGACTGGCATGCAGGATGCTTCCAGTGGAGGCAGGTGTTGCACAGCCTGCACCAGTTTCTGCTGTCCCAGGAGTGACAACCTATGTGGCAAACCAAGAAGCCTGCTGCATCTCCTCACCCGTCCTTCCCCTTTACATAGGGTGAAGTGAGGGAAAGAAAAGCAAAGGAGAAAGTGTAGCGGGTGCCCAGAATTTCTGTATTTCCCCATTTGACCCTCTATTTGCATGGAATCAGATCCCAGAGGGAAAAAGCTGAGGTGAGGAAAGGGGTAAGAACAGTTTGGAAATAAAATTCGTAATAATATTAATTTTGTTTGTGGGTTATAATCTTGGCAAAGCTTTGTGCGTGTATAGATATACACGCCCTGTATAATTTGATAAAATTTGCAACTTCAAAGAAAATGGGAGGCAATAAAGAGTATTTTTTCATTACTGTGATATTTAAGTGCTGAAGATGAAGCTATATTTTATTAATTTGGCCCCTATTTATTTGAATCTTGTACAAAATACCCAATTACCACTTCTAAATATCAGTCTATTAATATTAAAAATCTTACGCAGAAGTTTATTGCATTTAGAAGAAAGATATGGTGTAGTTCATTTTTCTGTTATAGTCTCACATATGCTCTTGTTTGTTTCAAGACAGGAACAAATCTTAGTTTTCCAGTATTATTACCTGTAGTAAGTTCTGATGAATGGGTATGTAAGCCAGCAAAGTCTGTACAGAGATTTGGTCAATACAGTGGTTTGGTTTGTGCCAAACAATGTCTGGAAGACAGACCTTCATGGCCTCACTTGTCTCATTACAGGGTTCCACTTGGCTCTGTGGTCAGACTGGGAAATTCAAATATGAAGGATGTAATGAGATTCTATGTGCCATCACCTGTGCATATGTAGAGCTTTATGGCAGAAGGTAGTTGTTATGGTGCTCTACAGCTTGATTATGCACTGGTGCCTTTGAACACAATACCTGTACATGGTTTGACATGTCAAGAGGTGTAATTAAAAGTTGAGCTTTCAGATTAGCTGTTCATAAGAATTGAAAAAGGAGGGTGAGCCTTATTGAATTTACATTTATAAGTGTGTACAACATGTTAGACAACTAGCTGAAATGAAAAATCTTGTTGATTTTTACCAGTCTGCAAATAAATGAGTGAGAGCTAGGTGCTAAATGACCTGGAGTAATGAGTGCTAGGGTGACTCCTTTGCTGCTGCGCACAGTGTCAGGCCTCCTGCAGTTGTGCAAAGCACAAATACCACATCTGATCTGTCTGCCTATTGCACTCTTGTTTTGCACAGCTGTTAATTGCACAAGTTATGGGATGAGGACTGGCAGCTGAAACAATGTGTGGGCTGGGCATGTGCCACAGGACCTGAAGCAGATTTGCTTTATTGCCATGTGGCAGTGTCACCTTCAGCACGGTGACGAGTCCATTCCCCAGGTCCGTGGGATGGAGGCTGGATGTACAGTACGGCGTCTGTGGCACCGTGCTCCAGCTCCAGGCTTGGAGCCCACGTTACGCCCAACCTGGAGCTGGTGTGCCTCCTGAGTCTCTGCCTAACAGGGAACATCCCATTATGTGAAGCTTTTTGGGTGTTGCAGGGGAGCGTTGTCACATGTTGTAGCTGAAATGGTGAGATTTGTTGCTCGAGCTATAATTCCCAAAGTGTGAATGTTTTGAAGCACTAATTTTAACTTGAAGACCAAAGATTTGAAGACTATTTTTAACTTAAAGACTTGATTCTCTGTGCTAGGAAACTAAAGATGGATATAGTCAAAGGATGTAATAAATACGGTGTGCCTTTTCTAACTCCTCGCTTTCTATTTTGATCACATAATGAGTATTCAACCTGAGTGATTTGTATTGTAAGGGAATGTTGACTTCTTTTGCAAGTTATAATTGAAATTAAAAGGGAAGAGATGTAAAACCTCAACTTTGTAGTAGATGAGTGGTTATATTATGGCTTGGAAAAGATAATGGTACAAAAATCATGTCTGGTACTGTAGCCTTTGTACATATTTTAGAGGGATCTTTGAGGCCAGACAGCATATCAAAGCTGATGAATACAAAATGGACCACTTATGTATTTGCTATGAAATCATTAATGTTTGACACTAAGTGTGTGTCACGTCAAGACAGAAGCTCGTATTTTTCTTTTACACATAGAAAAGACAAGCAGAATTATTTTAATTTCATGTCAAACACACCATATTTTTCATCTTTAGAACTTTATAGTCTGATTTCATTTGTATATAGCCATTTGCATTTGTGCTCAAGGACAGAACAGAGCTCAGTGAAGCTGTTCTATCTCCTGCTTGAATCTTTTCAGAACATGGTTACTCGTAGAAGTAGTTAAAAAAACCTATTGTTTTTAATGATTATCAGGGAATAATAATGAAAAATAAATATGGAATTTAGAATGAATGGACATACTGCTGATCAGATGAGCTATGCTTGTGTAATCAGCAAAAGGCATTCAGTTTAAGCTCTGTCAAATTAACTTTAATTTTGAATTGTGAGTATTCAACTTCTGATATATTCTTGCAATGAGCAGCTTATTAAATATCTGTAGGAGAGGATGCAAATGCATAAAACATGCTTAAAAGAATTCTGAACAATGAATGCATTTATGGAAAACATGTTCTGTTCCTAGGCAATTCTTGTTGAGTAATAAGTGCTAAATTTGACTTAATTGCTGGCTATTATTATTCCTTACTGTTTCATGTGGTAAAACCATTGAAAATGACCCAATTTTGTGAATTGAGGATTAAATGAAAAGACAGTGAAATAGCAAGGATGATTTATTTCATTTTGTTCAGAGAAAAGCTTTCTAATCCACTGTGTAAAAATGAGGTGAATTCAAAATATCTTGGTAAGACTTTTCTGAAGAACAGAAACTGCAATATATTGTATGAGATTTTATATAAAGATATGTATATAAACTGTATATAATGGTATGAGATTAGATGGAGCAGTGCAGTCAGTATGTGCAACCAGCAGTGAGAGGGTGACTTTTGCTCTGGGTTTTTACGCAGGACACCTCATTTGATCCAGCTCTAGCTGGGCAGTGATCATTAGGTCTAACTAAGATGAGTCTGGCTGGACAGGCATGGTAAAAAAATGAGGCTGTATTTAGGTAGTGAGTACATCTCCCACTGCTTTGCTAGTTCTTTGGTCTGTGGTCATGGGCATGCACAAGAGACAGAAAAGCTGTAGTTGCAACTGCAGCTACCAATACACAGGTATTGTATGCAACTACATCATACAATATTGTTGCTGTGTTGTATGCTGTAGTTGCATACAATACCTGTGGCTCATTTATATGTTCCTCCCATAGAAAAATGACATTTATAAGTTATTGCAAAACACTGCATTTGTGGACTAAGGAAATGTGACTGACCACAATCTTACCTTTCATTGTTGCTCTTTCCACCATGAAATGCATTCAAGATTATTAATGTTTAATGTGACATCTTAATAAACAAATGTGTTAATAATAGAATTATGACATATAACATTATAAACTATACATTATAATTATAATATTAGCCATGTCATTTTTTTTTCTAAAATGTGAATTTTATATTGCTCAGCTATCTGTTATGATTTCTCAGAAACAGGCATATGGGTTGCTAGAGAAGATGGAAAGAAATGTGACTTGAAGTGGAAGGTGAACCCCATCTCTGATGTTGATGCAATTCACTGAGATAATCTTTGCTGTAGAATATTCTGTCGGAAGAATCAAATTATTTTCCAAATCCTTGCAATATTCAAACTATGAGATATCTTGCTGTTCAGTCATTGACATCTTTAAAAATAGGGATTAGGGCCTTGAACATGATATTGCATGGAAAATGCATGTAATCCAAAACCAAATCTGATCATTAAGATGGGTATGGAGATGTGCTGCATTACGCTGTCTCACCTGCTATTCACTCTTCTGTAGAGATTCAGTTGCTGATCTGTGGCTGAGTGGTGATGGAAGTGCAAACATTCTAGGGAAGTGCAGGCCTCACTGGCTGAGAAGTAAATGAATCAGTTTCATTGTAGTGAGGGAAATCAAGTGAACTCTACTGTCATCATTTCTCCAGGCAGACCAATATGCCGTCCTTTGTGCTGCTGGTCTGTGTGTTTGTGTGCACAAATGCTTGCACACATGTAAACATATATATGTATTTATATGTGCATCATCTCTTCACAGCCAGGCTGGAAAGCAATATGAAGAATGTAATGAGATTCTATGTGCCATCACCTGTGCATATGTAGAGCTTTATGGCAGAAGGTAGTTTTTATGGTGCTCTACAGCTTGATTATGCACTGGTGCCTTTGAACACAATACCTGTACATGGTTTGACATGTCAAGAGGTGCAATTAAAAGGTGAGCTTTCAGATTAGCTGTTCATAAGAATTGAAAAAGGAGGGTGAGCCTTATTGAATTTACATTTATAAGTGTGTACAACTGCAGATTTGATAGAAATGAATTTAGTTATAATTAAAATGGTCTTTCTATAATATTTTCTGTTCATGCAATTAGAAAAAGAAGGCTAACCTTTGTGTGAGTCTTTCTTGAAGAATGGCTTCCTTAGGGAGAAACTGAAATCCCTATTTTAACTCCCCGGCTTAATTACAGTTGCATGTAGCCTACATGGCAGACTTTTCCTTTTTGTCTGCCTTTCCTTTTGCATAATTGTTGGAAAAGATGTCTTCTTTATATGCCTAGGTGAAAAGTCATAGAACAGAGCAGCATCCCTCTGGAGCTGAGACAATTCTAGAAAACAAATGAATAGGATTACAATATGCAGTCATCAAAAAGGTTGAAGCTCTAATTTTGAGGTTCAAAAGCATCAATTTTTTTAAAATGTAGGGATCTTGATGGGCAGTGTGCCAAGAATTTGACTTTGATTTAATATAATCTGGAATAAGTAGTCTAAATCAGAGAGGAGTCATGACCGTTAGAGCAACATGCAGCTGACATAAGCAAAGAGACCTTTCAGACTGTGGGTTGGAACCCTTAACCACAGATGAAATAATTTCTCTGTTAATGCCTTAACCTTATGACTTGTATAAAAACTTGTAGCATGCTAATATTTTAGATACATTATGAAAATGCAATATTGTGTATTTCTTTTGCTTTATTCATTGGAAAACATTGTTATGTAGCCAAGTTAAGTTCACAACAAGTCCTGTTTGCTTTTATATTAACAGAAGCTTTTATGGATTATTTTGTAAATAAGGAATCTGCCATTGTCTCTTGCTGATTTAATTCTCTGAGAGACGGTGAAAATAATGAGTTCCTGAGAGAATGAAACCTAAAGAGCCACACCTACACATGTGAAATCATCCATGGAAGCTGCTTTAAAAATTGCTCACTGGAGGCTCAAATACATGATTAATATTGATTTCAGGCTTTTTATAGTATATGAATGTGTAACTCAGGTATGTTCAAGATACCCCTTTCTCCTGAAGTTACAGTTAATAGGGTACTTCTGTCAGAAGGCAGTTCTGGTGCTGCAGAAGAGTTGCATTTACTACATCTGAGGGGGAGGTGAGATTCATAAGCTGTGATTCATGGTGTGACTCTTGGGGATGGTGCTGTGCAGGGCCAGGAGCTGGACTCGATGATCCTTGTGGGTGCCTTCCAACTCAGCTTATTCTGTGATCCTGCGAGTCTGTGATTACTGACTGGCACAGTGTGGAGAGGGAAGGACAAGGCCAATAAATTTTTTTTTTTTTGAGGACTCCAAGTGCATGTGATGTGTATGTGGGCAATGAAGTTCAGGCCAGTTGCTGGTTGTAGGTACCCTCTGTGTGCTGAGCTCACAGGCTGCCCCTGGAGGTTATGCAGGCTCCATCCTTGGAGGTATTCTAAATATATCTGGACAATGCTCTGAGAAACCTGGCCTGATCTTGGAGCTGAGCCTGCTGTGTGGGGGAAGTTAGACCAGAAACCTTCTGAGGTGCCTTCCAGTCTGAATTGTGCTATGCTTCTGTTTAGTGACCAGCAGCTGATTGCTGCTCAGCTGTCCTGGGGCAGGAGCACAATCTCCTCCCTGCGGGCAGGACCCTGTGTTCCCACAGTCTGAGGGGTTCTCCAGCGATATCCTGGCACACAACTTCAGCCATGGGACTGTTGGGAGTGTGGAGCACACCATCAATCCAATGGGAGTTTCAACTTAAATACAGCCTCTTCCTTATACTAAATGGTTGGTGTTGGCACTATGCTGCTGAGAAATGAGCTGTATCTTAGCATGACTTGGAAAAATCTCAGGATTTTCCAAAATGCTGCCAGAGCGTCATAGATCTGACAGGTCGTTTTTCCCAATAAACAGTGCTGGAATATTATTTTTTACTTTTTTTTTTTTTTTTAATGCCATTCTTAATAATTGGAAACAGTAGGACACAATTTGTTCTATATTTCAACTAGAAAACTCTCACACATTGGTTATTACTGCATTATGTTAGTCAAATCTAACTGGTTACACTTAAAACTTTTTTTTTTTTTTAACTATCAGGCATAGATGTTGTTCCCCATTGAGTTAATTTAAATTGTATTTTGTTTGAAATAAATATTCAAGGGTGGTTTTTCCACTTGGCTCTCAGATGAATATAAATATGGTTCTGTTGCAAAGTGTTCTTTGCCTCAGGCTCTGTTTTTTATAATATTACACTTACAATATAAATAATTCAACAGGTAGACATATCAATAGTTGCTGACAGTTTTGGCCATCAGGCACAAAGAAAATAAAAATATTCTTTATTTAAATAAGTCACTTCCAAACATAGGGCATTTTTTTATTTACGTTTAGGGGTCAGGCGGCATTCAGGTGATAAGATTCTCTTCCTTTCATGAAATCCACTGAAGTTTCCCTTTTTCATTTCACAGAGAATTCCTAAGTTCAGTTAAATTGTGCAAGAAGTATTTTGCCTTAATTTGCTTTAAAACATCGTCTACGTATCAGATTCTATGAAGTAGCTACATCACCATCACAGCTTATTTTTTTAAATAACATGATGTTGTAGGTAATAGAATGAAAGCACTTTCTTACTTGAATACCAACAATTTTGTATGAAAGCCTTTCTTTTTTAGCACATAATAGTATTCTTCTGTGCTTAAATTTTTATAAATACAAATTTCCTTTTTATTTCTCAGCACAGTAGTTTGTCTCAAATAAGTGAGATATCCAGCCTCATACAGACAGGTTCAATGCATATTTGTAAGCAGAAATCTTCCAGGCTGGTATTTAGATAATATGGATGCAGATAGCAATAGTTTAAGTCACACCATGTACTGATGGTGTGCTCATTGGAAAATCAGATGTATTTGAAAATATAACATTAAATTGTTTTACAGTATTGGGAAGTATAGATAACAGTACCTTTGCATTTATGTCCACTTCAGTATAGCTGAAGTATAAGGGTAGAGATCCTAAAGGATAAAGTGTATTGCAAACTTGGTGACATCTTTACATCACAAGAAGGTGATCTGAGGAAGGTTCATTCTGTGCAACACCACGTACAAGGTCTGCCAGCATTTATAAAAGGTCCTTAAAATTTTTCTGGATTTCACTTCAGGCTTGTGAACCATAAGTAATACACTAGATCTGGGGATTTGCATGTTGAATTTCAGGTCTGTAATCTGCTAATAGCTTTTACTTTATGGTTGGCAAAATATTTACAGAAATTGCCAATGTCTGCAAGAACACTTTGATACTTTGCCATGGAAATATACTTAATGCAGCATGTTAGATTGTTTTGTTTGTTTTCATGGATTATTTGTTCACAGAAGATAGGGAATATCAGCCCAGTTTTGTAAGAAACTGAACTCTTACTGACATTCATAGGAGTAAAAGTCACTCAGTACTTCATAACACTCAGTATCTTGCAATATCACAGTTTATGTTGTCATATAAAATATGACAGGATAAGTTGAAGGGGATTTAAACAGTGTATGCCATTACCAGTTCTTGAGTTGGAAAGAGGAGTGGTGAGCAAAGCTTAATGCAATGAAGCCAAAGCTTGGTTTCAAGCACAGCTGTTAGTAGTTCTGATGATAAAGCTGTCCAAAGAATGGCAATTCTCACTGGCAAATACTTTCCTTCTTGTCAGAGACTTACTGCTTGACTAAGTTGTCTAGCAGCGTTCATGACCAGGCTGAAAAATGTTAGACTCAGGATCATCACTGCATATGTTTCCTTTACAGATTCAAGGACTGAAACTTAAAGGACTAGTATGGTGTTGTCAAAGAAGTTAATCAGGATAAGAAAGTCAAGGTTGGGAATACAGTATGTAGGAGAAGTCCATGGTCCTAATTAGGTATAATTGCGGTGTGTTGTACTGTGTACTATAACTGGTACGTGACATTCTCAAGCAATAGGCAATATTTACAGTATCCTTTTGGGATGCGTATTTACTAGCTCCTTGAAGCTTGTGGATATTTCCCAATATAAGTATTCTGTAGTGTTGTAATAGCAGAATACTCATTTAACACCTTAACTAATAGAATTTACATATTATTTTAAAATTAGAAACACTCCATAAGTCATACCATAATTTTGTAAATGTCTTTATCTGAATTGTGCGAGCCAAATATAGATCAAACACTAGAATTCTTAGTGTTGCAGAGTGGAGTATTTTGGTGTTTGATATTAGTGAAGTTTTGTTATTGTGTTGAATTATATGTTTGAATCAAAATAATAAAAAATAAATTCAAACGACAACCAGCCCCCCAAAAGCCGCTTTCTGATAACTCTGAGACCTAACTTGCATACACAGACAAAAAAAATTCAGAGATTTGGGGAACACAGTATTTTCTATACTGAAAGGTACAGTAAATCCAGCTGTTCAGAAAATCCTTGTAAAAAAGCAGACAAAAAGGTGAATTACCACCAATCCACTACTGTTAGTGTGGATTGTCATATGGTTTGTACCAAATTTTCAAATTTAAACATCAGAAATCATACTGGATGTAACATGAAGGATGGTAGCTAGCACAGCAGAGATAAAGTATTTTCCTCTTCTCTAGATTTTCTGGAGAGTTGGGATAAACAAAGCATCTCTCTTAAAGCTTTCACAACAATATGAGGAGGACACCTTTCTACCTCAGAGTGATAGTAAAAGGATAAATATGTGCTGGATGATGTGCTCAGAAGTGATGCAACATTTTGCTCTTTTGATACCATGACTTTTGCAAAGTCTTTTGCTTTTGACTTGGGTAGGATAGTGCCATTCTAATACAGACAAGTGTTAATAATTTATTAAAGTACATGAGTTTGGGTACAGTTTTTTGAGGACTTCAGCTTCTTGTCTTCACACCAGAGTGTGCATATTAAAAAAAAAATTGCCACAGCTGTGAAATAACTTGTGGTTGGGAGCCACATTTATTGCTTGACAAGCAGGAACAATGCCTCAGGGGTTTCTGTGCATCACATGTGTGTTTTGTGAAATCTGTTTCTGGAACTATTGCTGTGCTATATTTCTGTGACTAAAGAAATGTACAAAGAAAACATGACAGAAGTCAGCACTGCTATTGGAAACCCACTGGAGTGTAAAAGACCAGAGTATTGTATGGATATCCCTATACCAATATCATGTTATGAGTTATGGATCTCATTTTGGTGTAAAATGTGCCTACGCGGGTCATTTAGCAACCTTAATCTCATTTTATAAAAGAGTAATTTATAAATGTCACGATCTCTGAAGAAATGAAATGGCTTTGTATACACATGTATACAGGGTTCACTCACAGCCAAAGCATTGCATGTGTTATAATTTATTAGTGTTATGTTTATTATTCTCTCTAATTTAAACCTCATAACTGAACATTGCCAACAGTCTTTACAGGGAGAAGAAGGAAAGTCTGAAAATGGTACATATATAAATATATTTTTTCCAATGCCTTCTTCCAGTTGTTTCAGGCTCTGAATGTCTCTGAATGTTTCTTAATGCTCATGCCATCTTAAAATTTATTGACAGGTACAGCAGATTTCAGGTGCATTGCAGGTACTTTGCCTGCATTTCCTTAAGGTCATGCAAAGCTGTAAACATCAGAATTTATTTGATTACATATATTCCGTTTATGTTTAAAGACTCTTTCTTATAATCTGTCTATTTCAGTGGCATTAGCCAAATGCTTATGATTCTAAATGTGTAATCCCTAGCATTCTATGACATGTTCAAAACTCATGGAGGGCATATAATACCCACTCTTCTTTAAAGTGGCATAATGCTTAGTAAACTGTTATTTTTCTTTTCAGCTATTTAAAGGCTTCTGCCATTAAATGTGTTTCTTATTATTTCTGTTTAGCCTATGTATTCAGCAACCAACATTCTACTAGAAGTTTTTTGTTTCTAACTGACATATATTTTTCTAAATACTTACACAATTTAAATTCTTATTTTTAGCTCATTCCTTTCAGTTGCTTTGTTAATGTTTGGAGTAATGCTAAATATTGGATCCTTACGCAGGGTTGAACAATGTCAAAGCAGCTCTTTAAGTTAACAATTCCATGCTGCTGAAGCACTGATATACACAGCAGGCCACTGAACAAAGCATGTGTATTACTCTGCTTATTTAGTTTCAGTCACAATTTCCTTTCTGGAAAACAATGTATTTCTGATTTTCATCTTTCCTATTGCTGTAGCTGCTGCTGTTCCTTTTTAAAATATTATCATTTGTATCGGGTTGTCTGGTCAAAGTCAGGCTTTGTCGCTAGCAATCTTTTACAACTGTATACTTAAACAGTATTCCTCACTCATTCATTATTTTATTATCCATGAAAAATTGCAGCCTCTTTTCTTTATCCACTTGCTGCTGTGTCTATCATTCATCCCCATTCTTTTGAAAAAGTCTGAAAACTAGGTGTGTTTCCATCTTCCCCAGTGACTGGAGAGAAAGATCAAACAAGTATCTGCTGTTGGGTGAATGCTGGGTCTTCAGTGGGCTCAAAGCTAGCATAGCTCAGGCTGCTGTATCACCTCTACCTGTGGAAACCTGAATGTGTTTCTCTAAAGTATGACAGGAGTGTTTGGAATCATGCAGGTAACATAATACCTGGTTTATGAGGCCTGGAAGCCCCTTCTCTGTTCTCACAGATTTCCCACACTCAGGCTTTTAAAATATTTCTCTCAGAGAGGAGGCGAATATATCCAGTAAACCAAAAAATGTGTTTTTGTCCATGTGGGTGTATATAAAATCTTGAATCTGTCATTTGTTTCCAAAGAAGAAAAGAATTTTCCATAGAAACCCTGGTAGTAATATGACTGAACATTGTGATTTCTTCACAGAAAGATATAGAACTATGGAGGCATAAATCTGTGTTAAAGATTAAAAAGATCATTTTGGAGTCTGCAACTGCAATAGCAGTATTTGCTTTGGATCAAAACAATTCTGTATTAAAAGGGCCTTTTGGTGGCTTTTAGAAAACTTTGCTTTTTTGTGTAACAGCTTCATTTCTACAGCTGTAATTTCTAATAAAAAAAAAAAAAGAGAGAAAACTCATAGCTATTTTCCTGATTTGGACTCTGACAAGAAATATGGTGACACATGTGATTTGTACCTTGCACAGAAGGGAAAAGAGAAACAAAGAAATCACAAAAGTAGCTTGAGCTTAATAACTGGCTTTGGTTTGTGTGTCCATTGGTGAGGATCAATAATGCCAAGAGGATTTTTTCTGTCTTCCTGCTTTTTGCCTATCTCAGCATTCATAGGCATCAAGTTATGAGCTTCCTTCTTCACTTGTAGGTAATCAGAACAAGTAATGTAATTACGCTTTGATCTGTAGAGCCAGAGTGCTCAGAAAGAAGAGCAAACGTGGATCTTTCTCTGCCTATGGCTTCATTTCAGTATTACTCAGGTACATCACACAACATAAAAAGTGCATGTCAGTGACAATGACTGTCTCTACCTTCCAAATAGTAACAGACCTATACAATTCTTTTGATTTCCTTGGGGACGGTAGCTTTTACAATTTTCTGTGAAGGTTCATAATTTTTTTTTTCTCTTCTAGGAGTTAGTTCCAGCCCTGAGTGTGGTATCAATAAAGACTTCTAATGCTTTTATGAATTTCACTGTAGAAAATGGCAGCCCTGTTTCTGTAGTGGGATACAGGTGTTCTGGAGGATCACATGAAGTCGATTTCATGACACTCAGCTTTTAAAGAGAAGAGATTTTGATACTATGGAGTCTAACTCATCATTTAACAGGGCAGGCAGGTAGTGATACACTTAATCACATGGTATTGGTTTCTCTGTTCTGACTGAATTAGTTCCTTTAAATATTAGAAGCATCATAAATAGACAGGTGGATTTTAAAGGCTACTGAAAACTATAGCTGTGTGAATAACTGGGGGCTTTACATTTGAGGGCATTAGAGCTCAGCTTTCATTTGATGAGATTAAGTCCAATCTTCTTTAAATCCAGGAAAGTGGAAGGTGTTTTTCTTGTAGTGGTTCCAGTTAGATTTTCAGAAGCAGACATAAATTCAAATCAACAGCCTAGTTACTGAAGGTCTTCACGATCTCAGGGCACATACTCATTGTGAAGAGTGCTATTATGGAAGAATTTGTGCACTTCCCTCTGCTTTTCTTCTTGCTGGCATAATTTTAGTCTTCCTAAGATTTAGTTCTTCAGAAGACTAAACTAGCAGTGCAAAGTATATTGACCAGGATACAATTGTTTGCAGGTTTCTGTAAACCATGCTAGGCTTTATTCATGTGTATGTTTTGGAGGCAATGTTTCATAATCAGGAGGGCTGGTTGCCTCAGCCTGGCAAATGCAAGAGTTTCCAGTAGGAATGGAGACATTGCAGTCATGGATAATTTTGCAGTGCAGCATCCTCTTTCTAGGTTTTCATGTGGATGAACTGAAAGAGAGGCAAATAATACTCCATTAGGAGGCTTATATTTATTGTAATATTCTTGACAGGAGAATGCATTTTGGTTTAGTGAGGGATCTGAAGGGAGTTTTATCTCTCCCACTCAATTAATGATAGCCCCTGAGCTGTAATAAAGTGCTTACTGTACTCTGGCAAACTCCTGGCATGCCACTGAAGGCTCCAAGACAGACTAGTGCAGAAGCTATTTGCACTAAATCCATGGTTACTGTTCAACTCCCCTCTTAAATGTTGCTTCATTCCGTATGTGTACTGCCAAAGAAGCATGAAAGTCTTGAATGCAGAGTGAAGAATTTAAGCAATGCTGTGGATGTGTTTCATATGTACTGAGGGCATATGCAAAATGATCATAGGCATGACAAGGTTGGCTGAATTAAGAATTCTGAATTAATTTATCATCTGTCTGATTCTTTTTACAGCCTTGGAATGTTTGCTTTCTCATAACAAATAATTGTAGCAGCCACAGCTTTGCTGTTTTATTTTCAATCCACCGTGGCTAGGCAGAAAAAAAATCATCACATTCTTTCCCTTTTCTTGTTTATGTCTATGTCTTTGGCTCAGAGAGTATGTTGCAACAAAGAACTTCACTGAGTCACAGCAACATGATGGTTACCTCATGACAGTGTGACACAACATTTTGTAAAAGCACAGGTGGTATGGTACCTTCTTATTTTGAATACCACCTGGCTAAGAATCCATTTCTGGCATTTTGCTTATTGTAACCCAGTGTTTTATACTGGAATAAAAACAAAGTGCAACCTAGTGCAGAGGGTGTCCAAGGAGCCACCATCAACAGCAGGAGAAAAATCAAGGGCTAAGCATGGAAAGCAATAAGTTAAGCATAAGGAGCCAGTCAAAAACATGCGCACATTGCTTATTCTTCAAAATATGTCCCTATTCTAGACCATGGTTTGTTTAGTAAAATACAGGTTTTGTGTCTTGTATTAATTTCTTAAAAAAAAAAAAAAAAAAGAACTAGGCATTTGATAGGCCTTGCCCCTGGCAATCATATGCTGGAGATGTGGATGGCTTGAACGAATGTCAGAAACCTGGACTTCTCTCTTGGACTCACAAAGCTTTATGATTTTACTGCTCTAAGGGCATCCTCTGGCCCTGAGTTGCTTCTAGAAAAACTGTCTATTATCTACTCATTTGACCAGAAACTCTACACATGCATTTAAAAACCCCTCCTGCTTGCCAAGGCACAGCCTCCTGTGGGAGGGATTCGAATGGCAGGCATAGTGGCTTTTAAACTCTTTTTCCAAGAACAAGTAATCTATTCTAGGATTTTTACTTGCTATTACTGTTAAGAATGTGTCAGAATTTAAACTGCAGAGGCATTTCATGTTTTGATGGCAAATAATTTTCATCTGTCTGAAATTTGGTGTGCTAGCTCAGCCCTTATTTAGACATCTAAATAAATAGATTGGCTTGATCAAAATATTCATCATACTATATTCAGCACACTATAAAAGTAGAAGCCATTGCCCCAAGACTTAATTTTCATCACTTTTGGAAATATAGCACTTAATTTGATGTAGGAAGGTCACTCTGAACAATCATATTTTAAATATTGGAAGTTTAGTGTGTAATAATGTGTAATTCAGAGCTCCTGTGTCAAGAAGACAACATCTTAAGATGTTGATCTTACAGCAAGCATGTATTTGTCTATGGCTGCTTTTTATTGCAATGGCCTGACTTCTTTTTTTTGTTTGTTTGTTTTTAAACATTAAAAAACTGGATGCTCCTGCACTTGAAGTAGATTTTTTTCCTACCTCTTTCTAAGCTGTGTCAAATGTTCTACATTACAACCTGCTCTGTCAAAACATCATCAGTGTCTTGACACAGTTTTAAAATGGGAAGTCTCAGCAGCTGAATGCAGATTGGCAATGCAAGTAATGCTATCTGGGGACAAAGAAGTTAAAGAGAGAGGTTGAGAAATTTCAGTAACACAATTCTGAGCTGGGTTCAAGATAAAAATGAGGAAGTTTACTAATTTTCTAGATGTTGATTGTCATGGTTTGACGCTGGCACAATGCCAGCGCCCCATGAAAATGCAACTTACTAATTAAATGCTGTGAAATGCGATCGAGAACAGAGCAAAGCAGGCTAAATTTAATAACAAAGGAAAGACTTTATTATACTACGAATAATAATATAAAGGGAAAAAAAAAGAAAAAAACTACACAAACTTCAAAATAAAAACCTTCTAAAATATTCTTCTTCCCACCACCTAACTTTAACAAACTACAGCGAGACCTATTTAGATCTTTAATCCAGTTTTTACCCTTCAATATAATCAATACTGAATCTATCGGGGAAGAGAGGAGTCATCTTTGCACTACAGACCCCCAGGAAACACAGCTGCCACCTCTTGTGTTTCCATGTCACACGAGGCACTGCCCAGACACACCGGCCAGTGTGACATTCTCCTCTCCATGTCACAGTGCTCTCACCCCCGTGCAGAGACAGAGACTGCTTATAGGGCCCCTTTAAGGATGCTTTGCCGAGGACTATTAGGAATAACAGTCAGTCTAGTTCTTCTTCCTTCCAAAAAAAATTTCTCTTCCCGTGTCAAACCACGACACTGATACATGCTAATTTGCTTGGGTCAAGGGGTCTTTGAATTGTTGTCAGCAGATCTCAGGAAGTCTTTGAGGCTACAGTAAATGCTACAAAGCTGTCGTGTGGAAGCGATCAGATTTGTCTTGGTTGGCATCTCCACTGGCTCTAATATAGCTCAACAGACAATTTAGGTCTTCAGTGGTACCCCGAAGCCTCAAACTCTTTTGTGCTGCTGGCTGAAAATGCTTACATGGAGTAAGTCATAGAGGCAAGAAAGACGAAGAGTAAGATCAAAATAGTCTTAAAAGAGTCTGGCAATGACTTTTGGAAGCTTCTCATAGCACTCTGTGAAAGTTGCTAGTTTTTGCATTTCAACTAGAATGGAACAGAAAGAGATATCAAGGGAAGAAAAGTCAAATGAAATAGTCACAGGTACAAAGTGATAGAACAACTTTATGCCTTCACAAGTCTCACAAGCTAGCAAATAAGATCATCATTCAGGGAACCACAGGCTGTAAAAATGAGGTTTCAGCTTAGACCAAATCTACCTGGAAACACAGTGACATCCTAATTACAAAAACATATCATAATTATAGTAAAACAGCTTAATTTTCATGATTAGGTATTAAAATATGGGCTTTGTCCTTCAGCAGTGTTCTTCTGGCAATGACTCACCCTCAGTTCCCAGATGCAGGCACAAAGGACACCCTCTTCATCCCAGAAGTGGCATCTTTAGAGAAGCTAAGGAAGATTTAACACAAAGAGAGCTGACTGCTTGCTAAAGTTTATTGACATCTTTCAGCTTGTATAAATGCTATCCTTTTGATAAGTTAATAAATTTAGACATCTCATGTCTTTCCTTCAGTGCTTGCATTACATGACTTCTTTGGTTTATTTGCCCTGTTCTGCAATTAATGTTTTAGGTAATGGTTTTCTTGGATTGCTTAATTTCATTCCAGAACTCATTTGATGAATAGTTTTACTTTGCTCTCATTTGAGAGTCATCACTTCTCTTCTGCCTATAACTCAGTGTGTCCCTCCTCCCCCACTCTGCTTAGTGGTTCAGGAGAAATGTCAAGGTTTGACAGCAATTCTTTTGCCCAGACTGGTTAGGAACTGCTAGTTAGACTTAAAAAAATATTTTTTCATAGCCTTCTTAAGCTCCTTCTCTGCAAGTGCTAGCTATTTAGGTTTGTAGTGCTGAAGCAGGTCAAAGGACTGTGCCAAGTGTATGTAGGAAGGTGTGGGAACATTGCTTTAGAAATATTGAGTCAGGCAGAGTAGTGAAAGCTGACAGAGTATGCCAGAAGTAAAGGCAAGGTAACTCAACATGAAAAGTCCATCTGCTTAATGTGATTGCTGACTGTTGGACTTGGTTTGCTGTGGCTGAGGAAATGAGCCTAACAAGCACATAGTGGTTGCCTGAATGTGCTTAAGAGAAGGACATTATATGGTTAATTTCTGCCAGAAGTAGTGTGTAGCTTCAAAGTCTTTAATTATTTCTACTCTTAGAAACTAAAAATTAGAAAGTCATCCTGTACAAGCATTTTGAAGAAGTAAAGGAAACAAGAGGAGCATGCTTGTGCTTGTTTTATTCAATTTTTTAAAGGGGATCCTGGCCCATATGTAAGGAGTTGTATATATAAGAGCTTGACCTGCCATGTAAGATGCTATGGAGATTGCTGGTTCAACTTCCCTTTAAGGCCTGACTCCCTTTGTTTTTCATATAAATGACCAAAATGAAGTGTCAGTTAAATGGAATAGATATGTCAAATTTTATTGGTTTTCCTTTTCTTGAGGGAAAAACAGGAGAAATCCTTGGATGTTTTACTTGTTTTATCATTTTAGCAGCTGGGATTGCTTAATCACACAGCCCTACTTTACTAGAGTCTCCATATGGCATATGAATGTAGGAAAAGCAAACTATACAGCACATGCTTCCTCCTCTGTAATTTATAGACTAGAATAAAATAGAGAGGGTCAAAAGGATCAGTGGAATAGGCTATTTCAGTTGGAAGAGACCTACAGCCACCATCTATCTAGTCCTGTTGCCTGACCAATTTGGGGTAACCAAAAGCTGAAGCATGTTGTCAAGTGCATTCAAATGTCTCCTAAATGCTGAGAGTCTTGGGGCATCAACCACCTCTCTGGGAATTCCGTTCCAGAGTCTGAGCACCCTGTCAGTAAAGAAGTGCTTCCTAGTGTCCAGTCTAAACTTCCATATGTGCAGCTGGGAACCATTCCCACATGTCCTATTACTGAGTATCAGGGAGAAGAGATCAACACCTCTCTCTCCATTTCCCTTCCACAGGAAACTGTAATGAGCAATGAAGTCTTCCTTCAGCCTCCTTTTCTCCAAAGTAGACCAGCTTATGAGGGCTTTAGCCTTCCAGCCCTGTTTCTCCAGCTTTGTTGTCCTCCTTTGGAAGCATTCTGTGGCCTTCACATCCTTCCTAATTTGTGGGACCCTAGGCTTGGCTTTGATTGATTTTCTTTTCTCAAAGGTTGCATCTTTCTGTTTCTTTCCTTTCATCGCCTTTCCTTCACTGTTCTGTTCTCTCCTTGTTCTAACATTTTTATTTTCTTGTGTAGACCTGGCTACACTCATTTTTACACAGTAGCTGTTGATCTAATGGTGTTACTGGAAGGTGAGAAGCTGAAACAATGAGCAGTGCGTCACTGGTAGCTTTGACCTCATTTCTTTTTAATTCTTTTCTTATAGTCTGAGTAAAAATCACTCAGAGGAGTTTGAAGAGGACACACCTGTGCACTTTTTCAACCTATTTGCGCATGTGAAGGTGGCTGAGAAAGTCTCTGGACTTGGCTTCCAATTCCCACCTTCCCACCTCAGCTTGTGGTTGTTCGGGTACTCTTAGTCTGTGGATCCATTCTGCACACTAAGGCTGGGAAATATTCTGTGTTAAAGATAATTTTTCAGAAAAGGTGCACAACTAATGCATCTAAGATATGTGGGATATATAGGGATAGGTCCCAGATATAGGGACCTAAAGGCTTTGGCTTTAGGTCCCAGATATACAGGGCCCTAAAGCCAAAGTAGGCTTTGGCATTTCTTAAAATGACTTTGCATGTGAGAACAAGTGTTTGTGAAACTATGTCCTGACAGAAAGAAACACACACACTCACAAGCACACATGAATGCCCCCCATGTGGTAATGCAGGGACTGTACAGTTCCCTACCACCCCTTCTACTGTGCTCCCTAAAGCATAGTATTTGGGGGGACCTCCCTTTAGCAGGTAGGACCAGCCCTTGTGCTCTGCACATCCGAACTGCACTTGCCTGAGCTGCATGGTCTTTCCCCACACATCCTGCTTTGAGGCTTTCTAGCGAGCTTCAAAGTGTTCCACCGTGGAAACCAGTGTTTTTAAAGAGAATGTGGGGTGATAGGAAGTACTAGGACTTAATGCTGCTACCCAGGAAAAGAAAAATCTTTGACAAAATGTTCCTAGAATTTTTTTTTCATAATACTGTAAAGCATTTGTTTAATAAGAACTTTTCCCATCTCTGATCATATATTTTCTTCTGTTTGGACTTGCGCTTCAATATCCGTCCTTGAGACCTTTCCATTCATTGTTTCCTTTAAACTAGGACTTTATATTCTGGAACTACTAATGTCAAAATAAGTCAAAATAATATTAATAATCTTCCCAGATGCTATTGCAGTGACATATACATAGTTTTTTAAGAATAGCTCCCTGGATGAAGGAAGTAAAAGAGCTGAGATAACCTTTTCTATATTGCTATTTGTTTTTCTTTGGGGATTGTTGAATATTTATAGCAGCATTGTCTGGTTTCTAAAACAGTTAGTTCATGTGTAAAATTTAACCTCTTTTTTGCCTTTTTAATATTTTTTCCTTAAAAGAGAATTAATAAAACATCTCATATATTAAGACCAAATCAAATTGTATTTGTGGTAGAATCAATACTAGGAACACAGCATCTGTATTTCATCATAAAAAAAGGAGAAGAAATGCAAAGACATTCAGCTTTTAGACATTGTTTTCTGCTCTCTATTCTCAGATCAGATGCAGGCTTATAGCAGATTTTTGTTAAGGCTGATGGCAAGAGATCACTAGGCAAAAGTAATATATCACCCTCATATTTTGCTTTGGTCACCTGAAGCATGTGTTGATAGAGAGAACAGTAAAATGAATTCCCCTCTGTGGTTTTCCTTCCTTCCATTTACTTTTTATCAATTTCACAGATAGAAAATAATGTCCCATTTGAAATCCTCACAATTTCTTAAAAATCTGCCTTGAAAACTGCCTACTGACTCTGTTGATAGAAAAGAAATATCTATCTTAGTTGTTAATAAAATGTTTTTAGAAAGTGTTTCTCACTGTGATATCTAGATGCTGAAACTTGATTAGAAAAATTACCAAGATGCATTGGCATCTGGAAAGTGAAAATAATGGTTTTAAATACTGTGAGATAGCATGATTTCATGAGATTTACAGAGAGTCAAAAATGTAAGTCACTTGAGAAACAATTCAGAATGGAATTGTTTCTGATCATTTGATATCAAGCTACTCATGTTTATAGAATTTTTCTGATTAGCTGAACTTAAATCCCCAATATATTAAATACTGAAGATGTGATATTTTTAGTTTATAACAGTGAACAAAGCAAATATAGAAAAAACCCAAACTGGCAGTAGTACTATGAAATTTTGACTATTAGCTCTTCTCTCCACTCTGTGCTCCAAGTCTGTGTGAACAAAGGTTGACTGTGGGCTTCAGAACAGTAGGGCCTTTCTGGCACTTTAGAGGAGGTCCCTCAGTTACCCTAAAGAACCAGGGACTGAAATTCTTCCCGAGATGCAGCTAGTTAGTGGAGGGATCATGATCACACATTGGATGCACAGCAGAGACTGCTGAAGTCACCCTCAGAAGGATCCCCATGCTTGTCAGTGGCTGTTGGGGTCAAAAACTCACCAAAATACCTGACAGTGGGGTTGAGTCCAGTGCTGGCCACAGTGGTTATTGTAGTTAATGTAGGTTAACTATAAATAATGCTTGTCTTTTCATAAAGAGTAAAATCTGTTCAGTTTGAAGCATGAACAGCAAAATCCCTTGCTGCTCAACAGAGAGTAAAAACACTGCATGCAATGTTTAATATGTTTTTCTGATTAGCCTTGCAAATTTAATTAATTTATTTGTAATGATTAATTAAGTTTAAATAATCTTTAGGTTTTGAGAGAGTATTTTTTTCTGTTTCTTGTATCTATCAATGTTCTGGCCAGGTAAATACTTTTAAGATCAAGTTGTGGTGTCAGAGAGACACAAAGCAGCACTTTCAGTCTGGGGTTTCATTAGTATACTTGCCAGCGGTTAAGCTTTCCAAATACATGTTATTCTCAAATTTAAAGCCACATTTGACTATAGATTCTAGTGACAGAAGTGACTGTGTATAGTGGACACACATACACATCTATTTAAATGCACATAAATGCAGTTTAAGTGATGAAGAGACCTCCTGTGCTTCTTTGTTATCTACAGTTCTGTCCTTGCATCACTGGTACATAGTCTTTTATATTGTCAGAGATGAGTAAGTCTACTAGAAATGGTTAATACCAGAAAAGGCTCTTAAAATAAGTGTTTTAGGAGATTTATTGCACTGTGTATTGTGTGCTTTTTTTGGTTTCAAAGGGGATGCCTCATGTTAAAATGCAGTAATTGTGTACATGTCTTTGGAAATGGGATAACTTAGGGGTTGGGAGCTAAATGGATGATAGAAAAGGCAGCTGTCGATAGAAGACAATTTTGCAGGAAAAAAAAAATCTTTGTTAGCCCTGAATTTGTGCATTGCCTGTTAGTACAAAATTTCATGAAGTATTTAAAATTATTTGATGTACTAGAGATAGCAAGTTCGGTTTTGGGATTTTTTTTCCCCCAAAATGCAGTCAACCTGGCCATGTAAACAACTTCACAGTCAGAAATGAATGGACTCAACACGTTGTGATGTCTTTGTTTGTTTCATGCAAATGTGTTTTATATCTTCTGCATTTTTGAAGGAAATTTTCAAACTTTTTCAGTCCATCTATATGTAGTTGGGTTTTTCCCCCTCTCAGGTTCTCTCTTGTTTTGTCAGGGAAATTAAGGTTTATACCAAGATCCAGTATAAATTAATCTTATTTTATTTTCAATGAAATCTCTGATTTCTCATGCATTATTCATCTATGGTTTTGCTTCTGTTAGTTTAAATGGCAATAGAAACGGGACTCAGCTATTCAAGTTTTTACTCATTGGGAGATGATAGATGCAGTGATTATCATCTTGCTTCACCATTATGTTTTGTTTTTCAGAGGTGTAAGCAATAAAATAAAACTATAGCTATGGAAATTTTCTAATATTTGTAATAAGGTATCAAAATTTATATGATGTTATACATAATGAAGTTTCAGTCCTAGAAGAAACTTCATAACATTTACTGGAAACAATTAAAAGTTAATCCCATAAGCAATAAACAAATTTTTGCAATGAATTCTAAATTAAATCATAATAAAATAAAATAATATAATATGTGACATTCTTGATGACTTTCCAAAGCACTTATCTGAAAAGGAAGGGGAGAGAGACTTTTTTTTTTTTTTTATAAAATATAAGTTATGTGAGGAAATGTTGTTCTCAAGCAATTACAGAATTCATCTAGAAATTCCATACCAAAATTTCACTTCCTTAAAAGATAAATAAATGAAACAGGACATTAGACTCTGGCATGGACATTTCAGGCATTTTTTAAAAGGCTGTCTGATGCCTATAATTCTTTCTCTTCAGGAATTAACTCCCACTGCTCTCGCTCCAGGTGGAATGAAGCCTTTCTTCATTAGAAGATTGTTGGTTGTCACACTATCATAGCTTGCACATACCGAGGACTGTGAAAATCCAACGATGCCAAATCATGGCTGCCGCCCCCTGGCTGCACTAATACTGCTTTACCAGGAGTTTCTTTAAGTAGTAAAGCAAGGAAGGTTTTCTCCAAAAAACAAACATGCAATGTATTTATAAATTAGTTTGGACTTCAGCAGGAAAGTATGTTAATGTTCAAAACTGAAATCAGTTTAAGAATTAATCTAGTGTTAAATAGTTGAATAGCTGATTTTTTTAGTGCCCACCTGTAAACAAAAGAAACAGCCAGCAATTGTTTATTTGGCAAAGACATTGGAGGTGTACTAAAATCAAAATAAGAAAACGATTTTTAGTGCCATTTTGTAAGTCTTGCCTTTGAACAGAGGTGTGATGGGAAAACAGCTATTAACTGGCAAAAGGCAAGGGCAACTAGAATAATATTTGGGAAGTGAGAACAGGAGTTTGAGGCATTGATGTGATTGAAGAGGGTACATTTACAAGCCCAGTTTTTCACCTCCCATCATCTTACCAGCAGCCTTCAGCTGACTGCCTGGCTGATGGCTGATGTCTAGGCCAGTAGAATAATCTTGAGAAAATCTGCCTTTTCTGTGTCTTGGCTGCATAGAGCTGTGTGGAAAGCAGAAGAATTTGCATTGCTGTTTGTCCAGTGTCCGCCAAAAACTTTTCTGGCTCCCAGTGGCCGTCTGAAGGGCTGTGAATTTTTAATGAGGTTTATCCAGATCTTCTTCCCTCCTATTATTTGCATTGCTTCAGGAGATACAAAAGAAAGATGGAGGAGATGTTTTTTCCCTGAAGTAAGGAGGATTTCCTGATACAGCATGTAAAACAATGATGGAACATGTGGAAACCCAGAGCACAGGGAATATTTCTCTGTCTGCTCTGAGGGGTTCTGACCCCCAGAGAAGCACTGACTTTGACCCTCATTCCTGGTGAAAGCTTTCAAAACTTCAAGAGAAACTAGAGACCACAAAAGTGTGAAATAGATTATAAAGAGTAATATAGTATGTCACTTGGGTGAGAAATTTAGGTTTTAGGATTTTTAGTATGTTGTAGATGGGAACAAGATGGAGGGTATAGGGTGTTGTCTCAAGTTCCTTTTTTTTTACCTTTTTCTTCCTTTTTCTTCCTTTTTTCCTTTTTCTTCCTTTTGTTTTCCCTTTTTCTTCCCTCTTCATGGATTTGGGTGGTATCTTTAATTGGTTAGAAAAATCTGCGTTGCGGGTCTTGAGGGGTCAGTTACTGGGTTAGAAGGAAAAATAATCTAGGTGTCATTTCTCAATTGGGCAATTTAGTTTTTGATTGAAGACTGAAAAAGTCCTGCGCATCTCCTTTTCCTGACACAAAACTGCTCCAGGAGGGTTTCCCCCATCAGGGGAGCCCCCAGGGAATGGCCCAGCTTGGGACCAGCAAAGCCAAAGGAGCAGTGTGGGGAAACTGGTTTTTCCACAAAAGGACTGGGACTGAGCCAGCAGCACAGCACTACAGATTGGTCTTGTGGCCATGCAGCTTGTTCTGCTTTCAATGCAGGTTTTTATAATCTATCACCACTCTGAAGGTTTTTTCCCCTACTTATGCTTTTTTTTTATGGAGGCAAGGGAAGGGAAGAATAAATTGGGTTGTATCTGTTTTGACTTCATTTCTGGTAGTAAAAAGATTCCACAGAATGTCCTGAGAATAATAAGCGCATACACCTTAGGAGTGTAAGTACAGTTTATATCAGCAAAGCAAAGGGATATTTTGAATAGAATAGAATAGAATAGAATAGAATAGAATAGAATAGAATAGAATAGAATAGAATAGAATAGAATGGAATATTTCAGTTGGAAGGGACCTACAACAATCATCTAGTCCAACTGCTTGGCCAATTCAGAGATGACCAAAAGTTAAAGGCCGTTGCTAAGGGCATTGTCCAAATGTCTCTTACACTGACAGACATTGGGAATCAACCACCCCTACAGGAAGTTGTTTCAGTTTTCAACCACCCTGTTGGCAAAGAAATGCTTTTTAATTTTCCCATTTGAAGTGGGGTGTTGGGCTTCCATGGGAGATGGGCTGGTGCATCAGTGACACAGGTTGTTGTGAGGCAGGTCCTCAGTTCAGAGCTGGGGTGTCTTGCTCTGCTCCTATGAAAATGTATTGGAGCTCAAGCCTTGATTCAAGAGGTTCTGGGCTCCATGAGCTGGCTCATCCGAGGACTACACTATACACTACTTGAATTCTAAGTAAGGTGATACAAATGAGGTGTTTTTTGTTTAAAAACAGGTTTTGTAGAAGCTGACTTGAAAGTGACTGAAATGAGACCTTTATGTATATTGTCAGATGACAAGAAAAGGATAAATTAATGCAGCATGCATTTTTTTTAGGAGAAATATGCATCAGAGTGTGGGCATAAGAAGGTGGGATCCAATCTTGGTATTTGGTTTTGGAAATTTCAAAGGCTTTGGAGCCAAAAATTTTATTCACTGTCAGGACATCCTACAAAGATCTGCAAGGGGTAAGCAGATGGATGTTCAATGTGCTCCTTTTCCCACTCCCTTGTTGAGTTTGGAACAGTTCTATGACAATTATCATGTACCCAGAATAAGAAGCTTTAAAAAGCTGACAGGAAGGATTAAGCGTATGTTAGAATAATCTGGGTAGACATATAGAAACAAGAAGGAGGTTTTCTCTTTTCTTGGTCTAGACATGATAGAATTAAACCTCTAAATTTGGTTTGGTAGTCCTAATTTAGTTTCATAGCTGATGGAGGGAAATGGGCAATTTCAGAAACTGTTTCATTTGGCCATTTTTAGACACATTGTTTGGGCTGAGCTGGATTCCTCTTTCCTAATGCTGGTTTATTTCCATTGGATAAGGAGTGATCATGCTGATTTGCTCAGACCTTGATGTCTAATATCATATTTCTATGTTAGACCATGTGCATTTCACCTGGATTGTAGGGGGTAGGAAAGCTGATCAATATCTTGATCAAGAAATGTGTTTTATCATGATAATTTCATTCTACTCCATCTGCAGTGACTGTGTGGCTCAACACAAGAAGGACCAGTCAATATTTTCCTGCCTCATTCTCAAAGGTAGACTGTTTCCAAGGGAAAAAAAAAAAAAAAGGCAAAAAAATAAAAGCACGTTTAAAAGACAAAGACAAAGAGAGAGACAATCACTAAAAAGGAAACATTGTTTCTATTCAGTCCACCAGGAAATGTGAGATCTCATTCTCTAAAGTGATTATTTCTAAACAGATCCTCATTTATGAGTTGAGGCAGAATAGTACCAACTTAGTGAGCAATTTTGGCTCACGTGCAGCACTGTGACAGGCTGCCACAGAGGACTACTGGAGGCTGGGCAGAGTTTTACTTTGCCACATTCTCCCACTTACCTGTTTCCTACACACAGCTTTACGAGCACACTTTGTGGCACCATGGGCTGTTTTCTCTGAAGAGTAATTAAATTCATACCTGGAGTCTTGGCCCCTGGGAAACAGGTTTTCATGAGAAACTAGGATATCTAATGCAGAGGGACCTCTAAGGAATACTGCACAGTGTTCAATGTTATACCTTCACCAAAACTTAAATCGCAACACGCAACACTGTGGAAACAGCAGAAGACTTTTCCCACATGTAAATATATATATATATATATATATATATATATGTATATATATGTATATATATATATATATAATGTAGCTATCAAATTCCAATTTTTACTTGAAATGTTAGGTTTTTTGCTGCGATTTAAACATGTTTAATGAATTGTCAATGGAATATATTGTAGAGAGGATACATTGTCCCACAACACAAGGTTATGTGCCCTGATTGTATATTGCAAATATTTGGGCACAATATGACCTTGATGATCTTATTTGCTATTTTGTCTCTTGGGGCTTTCTCCTTCTCATTCACCTGGATTTGTAGCTCCCTCTGGGAAGTGTGGGGAAGACAAGAGGGAGGCCTTGCAGAGTACATGCATGCATTTACCTGCCACAAAGTTATTTTTCTAAGCACTGACTTGGTCTCTTTCCTGGACTCTTAATCTCTCTGTGGCATCCTTTACCTTCCTGCACAAGGTTCTGCACTATCTGTCATTTACTGCTAAGACCCAGTTGGCCCAGAATGCTCAACTATGTCTTCTATTTTCTAATTATTAAACAAGCATTTTTGACTTTGCCCCTTAATCTAGGAATTACTAATGCAAAAACTTTTTCAAAACTCTTTATGAACCTTTATGAGTACAATTGAAGTCCTCTCTAAAAAAGTACTTTTTGTCTGTGACCTATAAATTCTAGCCTCTACAGCAGAAGAGTGAACTATGGATTGATGCAACATTTAATTCAAAGTTTTCTTTTAATTTTATGGCTATTCAGTATTTTTTATCACCATTTATCACTATGAATAGGAAAGTGGATATAAGATTTGCTTTCTCATGCATTCTCTCACTTTTAAATATTTGTTTAGCATTTTTTGTTTGTTTTTTTTTTTGCCTACCTCACTGAAGTATCTCCCACTTTTACGTTAATATCTTTATTCACCATATCTTTTGGATTTTCTATTGCTCTAAAGACTTGAGTGGTGAATTACCTTCACTCTCTGTTGCTCTTCTTCCCTTTCAGAGAACAAGACATAGTGTTCCAATTAAGGCTGTACTGGTTTATGCACAAGCTTTATAATCAAATCCAAAATTACTTTTTGTTCAGATTGTATCCCAGCATTGCTTGCTTTTTTGATTTGCAGGGTGAGCAGGTGTCTTCAGTGAACTCTTCTGCAGGAAGATGTCCATGTTCTTCTCTCATGAATGTTTTATCTGCAATAATTTCTTCCTATTCATTACTTATTTCTATTGTCTAAAATTAAGTACCTATTCTCTAAAGCATAGAAATGCTCACTCCTTTCCCATTTCTCTTTTCTTTCTCCTTTGGTACTATTTAAAGGTATAAATATTGGTATTTTACCACCTAAACTATTTTAAAATCCCAAGTTGTCTTCATACTGTGGTTATTAGCATATTCATTCTTCTTCTATGTCTTTTTTGATTAATTTCTTCACTTTTGTTTTTAAAAAATACTCTTCCGAGAAGACTGGTGCAACAATGTCCTTTTATGCTATGATTATTCTATGAAGGAAATTAAACTTAATTGTTTTTTGTCACTGTTACTTAATGGCTTGTAGTTATTTCTTAAACTGATTTTAGCATCTTTAAGAGGAGAAACCTGAGAATAGCTGCAAGTCCTGCATACTGTGAAAGAAGCTTTTCAGAAGAGAATTATGTAATCTCTAAAAATTTTAGAGATTAAGCGTATGTCACACATCTTGCATATGTAGCTGAAATATCTTACAAACACTTGACATTTGAAGCTTTTTCTTTTATATCCCTTAACTTTATGAAATTAAGTACCTTCTCTTGGTCACTGGCTCTTGAAATGTGAGTACTAAAAGTGAACGAGGACTGATGGTAAATGATGGAAAATGGCTTGGTGAGCCCTTCGACCAGCTCTCTTAGTACCCTGCAATGAATCTCATCTGTCCCCATAGAATTGTGTGTTTCTAAGTGGTGGGACATTTATTTTCCATGCAATAGATCAAGAACTAAAGAAATGGTGGCAAAAATGTCAATCCAACATGGAATGAAAAATATAAAATTGTTATCACAATTCAGGAAAAATAGATTGTTCAAAGGATATGGAGACCTGAGAGGTTTCTTATTTTGTTTTCATAAACTTCCGAGATTAAACATAAAAGTTATTGTTGATTTAATACAAACAAAAATAAACAGGTCATGTAGGGAGAGCTGCGCCTTTTGGGAAGCATGATCACAAGGCATGACTTAGATTTTTTGGAAGGTCTGTCTGCTAGAGCAAATATACACTGGGACACAGGATGGAGACCATATTTGCAAAAAGGAGCACTCTGCAGAAAGGCAGGTCTTCAAAAGCAGCATGGGCAGCAGGGCAAGGGTGGGGATTCTGCCCCTCTGCTCTGCTCTGGTGAGACCCCACCTGCAGTGCTGCGCCCAACTCTGGGCTTCCCAGCACAGGAAGGACATGGAGCTGCTGGAGAAAGTCCATAGGAGGCCACCAAGATGATTAGAGGGATGAAACCTCTCTCCCATAAGGAAAGGTTGAAAGGATTTGGATTGTTCATCCTGGAGATGATTTTGAAGTGACCTAATTGCAACCTTCCAGTACCTGAAGGGAGCCTGCAAGACAGATGGAGAGGAACATTTTCCAAGGGTATGTGGTGATAGAACAATGGAAATGGCTTTAAACTGAAAGACAGTAGATCAGATATTAGGGAAAAAATCTTTCCTGTGAGAGTGGAAGGCACTGAAACAGGTTGTCCAGAGAAATTTTGGATGACGAATATTTGAAGTGTTCAAGGCCAGGTTGAGCAAACTGGTCTAGCAGAAGGTATCCCTGTCAGTGAGGTTGGAACTAGAGGACCTTTGTGGTCCCTTCCAACCCTAACCATTCTATGATTTTATGCTATGATTCAAAGGCACAGGAGAAAGTAATATCTGTTGGCTGAGGCTGGACAAGGTCCAAAGTAGGTATCATTTTGTTAATGAACAAAATGCCTGATAAATGGAACAAATTATCAAGTACTCTATTTTCTGCTTCCTTATGTCTTCAGATCCAGACACAGTATCTTTCAGGAAAATATGCATAGGATAAAACAAAATTATTTAACGTGGTAGCTTTTTGAAATTGGAATTCTCCTTGGGTCACCAGACACATCTTAAAGCACAGAAAAAGGATTGTTTTATCTTTGTCCACGCTAGGCAAAGGGTCTGTATGTTTTTTTTCTTTTTCCCTAGGCTGGTACCCTACCATAAAAATTGATACATTGCCATAGTTTTAGTAATTGAAAGGAAGGAATTTATACTAGTTACAGAGGAATTTTCCTCTTGTATAGCCTGCCTCCACTTCTGTAATTCCCCTTTTCCTTTTGGACATCAGTAACCTCAGAATTTACCCTACAGTCTGATTTGGAAATGCAGATTTCCCAAAATTAGCTTTATTTAAATTCAAAGCTTTGCTTCAATTAGATTTTTGAATTAGAAGCTATGAGAGAATTTGTAGGAAAATTCTAAGTGATTTGATTTTTTTTATGTTTTTGTCTTTTTTTTCCCCAGCGCTGATATATGGCTGATATGTCTACCCACACACATAACAGAAAACCCACCCTGGAAGCTGAAGTAGGCTTTTTAGCCTCAAAGATTAGGCACATTAAAATTAAACACATTTGTTGCCTTTCATCTTGTTTAATGTATCATGCATGCTATGTGACATCTTCCTGTAAGCTCTTCAACAGACGCTCACATTTCTTCTGACCTCACTTCTAGAATATATCCTTATTTAATTTGGGGTCTTTGTGATTTCCTGTGTAAGAAAGTTGATAAAGGACTTGTCAGAAAACCATTCCTTTGCAGACATTTCTAGGGGAAATAAACCCATCTAGGTTCCTTTCATGTTTATCAGCTGGGTAGATGAGCTCATCACTTTAGTGCTGTCATCACTTTAGACTACAACACTCACATCCAGGAAGCTTTTTGTCTCAGTCATTAAAACAGGTTTTGACTGTGTTATCACCTCTAATTAAATACACAACATGAAATTTGTGTTAACAAATTTTGCTTTTGGGTGTTTTAATGAATTAGAGTATCAGAGGGGGGCTGTACCTGTGCTTTGTACTTTTCTTGGTGGATTATCTGTTATGTAAGTATTTTTTCCCACTTTTACCCAAAACTACTAGAAGGAAACAAATGCCTTAGTAGGCAACTTCTATTTTCTTCTCCCCTAAATGCCTTCATCATTTTGGTAGGGAGGAACCATCTGCACAGTACTGTAATTTCTTCCCACTAATGTATGCTCTGATGAGAAACATAGAGGAGAAATCAGTCCTTGTTATAGACAGATTTAGGGGGTGGCATTTGCTTGACTAAAAGCCTCCTTACTTCCCTTTTTTTAAAGCTTCATAGTAATAGTGTTTGTCATAGGTGTCTCCTGTATCTAGATGGCCTTGCCAGTTGCATGAAAAGTGATTAATGACAAATCTTCTTTCAAGTAATCTTTTAGCTATTAGGGATTCTCATCTTTTCTGTCTCCATACTTAAAACATGTCTCAGTTTAGCAAAGGCCTCTGTGAGTTCAAGCTCTGCTGAGTTGATATCACATGAAAGATGGTCAGATGTTTAAATGCTTCCAACGGGAATTACAAAACAAACTCGTATAGACAATAAGAAGATATTATTTTGAAATTTAAGAAAGATTGAGATTGTCCAAATCTGAAAACAAAGAGTGTTTTTTCAATAGCTCCTTCTCATTATAAATTTACAGATCTCCTGTTTTCCTGTGAGCAAGTGGTAGGATCAAGGAACAAAAAATCCTTGCATTTGAGTATTTCCTAATCACAGTGGCCTTGGCGGATTTATAGACTCTGTGTCTTTGATTTGAGGCCATGGCTTCTATAAGCTCCCTATGTACACTGATACTTGCTTCCTTTTAGGGAAAAGTCTGAGGCAGACTTGCCTTTCAATACATCCAAAATGAAGCATCTAAGATACAGAGTCATGGGGTAATTTAGGTTGGATGGGGCCTCAGGAATTCATCCAGTTCAATTCCTGCTCACAGTAGGCCTGACCAGATAACATTCCTTAGGGTCAATGTTGAATATTCCCAAGGATGCCAATAATCTCTCTGGGCCATCTGGTTCAACATTTGAACTCCTTTTATATATTAGCAGACAAATGAAGATGTTTAATGGAAAAGTTTTTCTTTTGCACAGATTGGCATTGCAGAGCATCTTTTTCTGAGGACATCTTTAACCTCAGTGAATCAAAGGAATTTCCCACCTTTCTTTTCCACTATCAAGGCAATGTTCTCCTGTTTTTTTCATGGATAAACCATACACTAGAGTAGCAGAGGTCCAGGTGATGCCTCGCTTTACCTCCTTCCTCTCAGCTGATTTATCTATACACAGACAGAGCAGACCCATTAAAGTTTTGTCTGTCATTTTGTAAGGCCCAATATTGTATGTTGTCTGTGATCATCTGGAAGGATTTTTAGCTGTCTTGTTTTTAGTTTGGATAATGTCTGATCAAAGGAAACAGGGTTAAAGTTGGTGCAGAAGAAACACTCCTTTAGGTAATTCTGGATTACTCAGGAGAGCATCACTTCAGAAATATGTTAGAGTATAAGGGAAATGAGGTGTGCTTGGCAAATTAGAGTTTTAAAATAATTGGTACAACAGCAGCACAGCCACACAGATTTTTAAATATGCCCTGGAATAAACTAATGGGGAATTATACAGATACAAAATGGAATTATATAGGTACAAGATGGAATTACACATACAAGCACAAGACAAACAGGATAGAAGTCACTTGAAAAAAAGGGAGGGAGGTAGGAAGGCAGGAAGGCAGGAAGGCAGGAAGGAAGGAAGGAAGAGTGGGCTTTGGAAAGGGCAGTGTATGGCACAGAAAGATCTTTTCTTTCAGTGTGCTATGCGGAGGAAATGGCATGCTGTTTGTTTACTAATAACAACAGAAAGGTCAAATATTGTTCCTTTTGCTGTCACCAGTATGTTCTGTCTGCTGCTGTCCCTAGAAAATTCCTTGGACATTAAGGGAATGAAGTTCATGTTGTAAGTTCACATCAAAAAGATGATGCTTCAAGATGTTACTTAGGAAATTATACGCAGAATGAGTACATCTTGTAATTTGATAATAGGTGATGTGTGTCATGGATCACAAGGTCAAAGACATTGGAGTGAATTCCTTCCAATTTTAACACATTTTGCTGGTATTTTTATCTTAACATTTATAAGTAAAATGCAAAAGCTGCAGTTTGTGTAGGTGCATGCAACAAGGTTGAAACTTTTCAGTCAGCTGGTGCCACACAGAGGTCTACAAAGGTCCCATACTTTCTCTGTGCATTTCCATTTCAGGCCAGCTTCCTTATGTGGAGCCTGAAAGAGGGGATATAGGGGATATGTGGTACGTGGCACCTTGTTGCATGTGGGGCAAATCAGTGAAGCCTTTTTTTTTTCTCCCTGGGAACAATGTGGAGGATTCTGTGCTCTGTGTCAACTAATATTATTTTACTGACAGTGAGGGGGCTTTCTCCACTGTTAAGAATTGACTGAAGATCGATGATGAGAAGTTTTATTCAAAATATTGGAAAAGCAGAAGGAGAGAAGTCATGAAGGGAGAAAAATTATTTAAAAGATTGTGACCACTCAGTTCAGAAAGGATATGGAGATTAAAGAATGCAAAGGTATGAAAAAGGTGAATTGAAAGCTCTGATTAGTCAGAGATGCAGGGCCAAACAAACTAAAGGACAACTAAAAGAAAAGCAAATTAAATATTTGTACTGCGAAAAACTCCTGTAGATCAACAATTCAAATGGAGATCAGTAATGAAATAAATTAGGGTTAAAAGGTTTATGCGAACTATAAATCAATCAGACACACAGCAGAGATTAGAAAGAAACACCAATAACTGGGCTGGTACCTCAGCCATGGCCTTCAGTGCTATGAGAGTAGCCTACATGCTGGGAATCCACCTCTGTGACTTTGGAAAATTCCATATCTCAACACTTGGAGGCATAAGCCAAACTGTAATTATTGCTGAGGGGTTAGAAAGATTTTATTTTTTTCCACACAAGAGTAATTTAATAATTGCCTATTTCATTATTTATTTGTCGTTAACTGAAGAGTTCTGCGGGTGCTGCTGTAGGAGACGTTCCTGGAATAGTCACACCACCAGACAGGCCTATCTTACTGTTTCTGGGCTGTGCTGGAGCACAAGCTCTGTGTGTTTAAAATGGAGCTCAAGCCTATTTAGTAGTGCAGTGTGATAATTACAGTGTCACCACGATGCTCCTGAAATAGGATTTAAAATTCTGCAAACTCTCACAGCAGCTTTCATAGGACCAGATGCTTCAGCTCAATCTGTGTTGACTCAGCTCAAGTGAAAACTGCTTGAAGTTTTTGCAGTTGACAAGGAAGAAGTTGCTGTCTCCAAAAAAGAAAAAAAAAAAAGTTTATTTTTAACCTTCTTTTACAGATTTAAGAAATAGCAATTTTATTTTATGAAAATTTTAGTCCTTTAGGCTAATCTGTGTGAACCTTGAACTGGCTTTATAATCACTAAAATGGACCAAAAAAGGTGTTTTCTTTTATAGATGTAGACATTATTTTCAGTTATGTAAATATTTATCAAACACACATGACCAGATTTCAGTTGCAGAATCATATAAAACAGGTTAAATTCCTCTTCTAGTTTCTAGATCTATCAGTAAGCTCAGTATACCTCTCTCTCACTCATGTAGAGAGCTTGTCAGAGACAAAGCAAAAATGACAAGCAAAAATAATCACATGTGACTTTAATCATTCAGGCTTTCCGTCATTTCATGGGTGACGTTATCTGAGTGCAAAATGTACGAAATATTTGTGACTGTAAGTTCATTAGTTAAAGTTATGGATACTTTCATAATTTCATACACTGCTTTTTGGGAGGAGATTTGTTTGAAAGAAGGGATCATGACTTCCCTGTCAAGTGTCGTTAAGATGTAAATCATTGGTTCCTTAGAAAGAACAAACATGATTTACTCAGTGATGATTCACTCTGAACTATATATGACCAATATTCTTGAAAGGCTTCTCTTTTTTCCTATTTTGCTTCTGTTTTGAGTTGGTAAAACTTGGAATAATTTTTATACAATAAGTCATCACAGCTTCCTGACAGTTCAGATAATTTTTGTAGCCTTCTGTCATCCGAATGACTTGATGCATTTGGTATGAATAGAGATGGGAACATTTTGTAAGTTATAGTTGCAAGATAATTTATTCATACAGAGAAGGCATTGTGTTTGATAACTGATAAATTTCATTCTGTTTTCATGATAAAAGCAAAAATGTGTGTGTGGCTTGCAGCTGCTTGCTTAATAGTGTTAGTGATGACTAAAGAGTGAATGAATCTTTCTGTGGGTTATATAATAAGTTTAAAAGCTCTCCACACTCTGCCTATAACACTTTATAAAAAAAAATAAACTAAACAAGATCCCATGGAAGAGAGATGTGTTTGTTTTTAAAATACCTCTTTTAGATGAATATAATAGCTAGATAAAGATCCGGCATGAACAGTATCTCTAGAAATAATTTAAAAAGTAAGCACTGAATCTCATCTTCATTTAAATGAAACTAAGTATTATGTTTATTTAGACTAAGAGATTCTCATTTAGGAAACTGTGAAGGGAAGGGTTGAATATTTAGCTCACACTAATTAGGAGCTTGCTTGGAATTATGATAATTATTAACAAGTGAAGGAAGTAGCAAGACAGAACCTTTTTCTCCATACACTAGGGGTTAGTGATTCCTAAAATTGAGCTTTGACTGAAACAGTAATAGCCTACATAAACACACAGTCCTCAGGGCATTTGAGTTGTTTCTTAGCCTGGTACTGACTATTAGCTCAGCAAAATTCTAAATGTATGCTTATCCTTTGTCTCACTGATGATGTCTTGTATACATCACATTTACACCTACTCTTTAAATGGAGTAGCAGAAAGAGCCCAGAAAGAAGAAGAAGCAGGGTGAGTCCATAAAGATAATCTCCACCAACCGCCCTAAAACTCAAAAAAAAAAAAAAAAAAGATTTATTTCAAAAATGTGGGCGTGGATATATTTGGGTTGAGTGGGTTTTTATTTTGTTTTGTTTTGTGGGGTTTTTTTGGGGTGCTTTTTTTTTTTTTTTTTTTTTTGTGTGTGTGTTTGTATTTTTTTTAAAAGCAAACACAATCTCAGAGTAGAAGAAAAACCTTTTATCACATAAGCCCAGAGGTTTCTTATTATCTCCAGGGAGGATAAGGTTGTGTTTGCATCACTGCTTTTCCTCCCTAGACCCAAGAGAAGGTAAATGCAAGGAACAGACATTGGCATTAAGGTGGTAATGAGAGATTTCTGCTTTTATTCCTTGCATGGGAACAAAGTCTGTCACAAGTTTACCCAAATCCAGAAAACAAACCAACAAAGAAAACAAAATAACTGGTTGATTATGATGGGGAACAATTTTAAAAGTGGTAGGTGGAATAATCCCACCACAACAAAAATATTACTACTCCTTCCTCAGACCCTGAGCTTCATCCTGTGACCAGGCACATAACACTACAGACAGCCTGCATATCTCCTAGTACCCACATTTTTCTTCACTCTTTGTTTTATCATAACACTTTAATACCTTGGCTACCTGAGGTGTAGGATGCAAGAATTATTCCTGACATCTGGTAAAGCACATTATCTGGTCAAATAAAAGTGTCAGAACTGTATTGTTGAATACTTCTATTGGGTTATTTTCTACATGGAATTTTATTTTTCTTTATGTTTTCTTAACATTTTACCTTTATTTCTTCACAGGATGTTTTAGCTTTTCGAGGTCCTTTTGTATTTTCCATAATACCTGAATGGCTTCACAGTCTTACAAAAATAATATTTCTTTGGTGTTAAAAATGTATATAGAAGAAACCAAATGTTAAATACAATGGGATCTACTAGCTTCTGAAAGATCAGGCTTGGACAATAATTGGTGCAGACTGGCTGAGCTGTTCAGTTTTATGTATGTGAGACGGTGATGTGTAAATGATAGGGAGAAAGGAGAGAGACAATGGATTTATAATAATAATAATTTTGTGACACTGACAGAAGGCATTTAAAAGAGAGGAAAAAACAATTGGTAATGTGAAAGTGGTTCTGTCCATTTCCAAATCCTTTTGTACCTATTTGTTTTCCTTATATAATGTGATACTGGAAGCATCCACTTACCTCTGGAAAAAGTGGGCAGGTCTGAAAGCAGTCAAAGGAAGTTTGGAAATAAATTGATTCTGGGAAAATGCCTACCTGTACATTCAGGTAGTGTTTCTCCTCTTATTCTTCCACATGATTTTCATTATCTCAGAAGATATTTTGAAGGATTCCAAATCTGGCAATGCAACAAGGCTGGTAGCAGTGCTGACAGCAATCAACACAGTAATTCTGTGACAGTGGAGGGCCTCAAATACTCCTGGAGAGATAACTCCAGAAAATGTTACTAGAAACCATAGTGCAAACTGAAAGTTTAGCACAGTTTAGCGAGCAAATTGCTGAAGCAAAAGCTTCCAGCAATCCTATTTCAATGCACTTGAAAGCTTAGGTTTTTTTGGTTCTGCCTCCCAAGCACAGGGAAAGTCCTGCTGTGTTGGTGACTTCCATGCTTGGCGCATCTGCTCCGCCTGACCGTGCACGATGAGTCCAACAGCCGAGTCCTCTCCTCTGTTTTGTAAGGGAGCAGCTCAGATATTTGTTCATGCACTCCAAAGCACCATGAGACCACCAGAGCTATCCTTTCCAGCTGTTGATTTCTATGTAAATAAATAAGTATAGAGGTTTAAAATGTTTGCTGTGGTTGCCTAACAAAAAGTCATTTTGTAATTATGGAAAAGGTACACTGAACTACATGATCTTTATACCAAAACATTTTTGTTTTGGTATAGAGGGAAAGAAGGAAGAGATAACATTTTACTGGCCCTTTCTGCTTCTGTGATCTGCAGATAACACTAAAATTACAGTTATGAACAGAGCAGCTTTTCAGAAATACTAAATTTTTTCACATTAATCTCTATTGATACTGTTAGAAGCTTAGTGTTTTTGTCAAGTAAATCATTGAGTGGATACCATATCATTTATCGTCTTCTGAGATAACTGAGGCACATATATAAAGTTTGAAGGCTCTATTAGCTCATATATTGCAATATTGTGTTGACTGACAGGAGATTAACAGACAAATAACAGTCCCAATCAATCAGTTGACCTCATTCCATGTCATAAAGTTGTGGGAGACTGTACCTAGGCAACCTATGCAATGATAATTGCATTTTTTAATAAAAAGATTGGAAAGAGGCATGTTTAGCTCCTGATTGTTAAGGTAGGACATTGCCTACCCTGGTCTTCCTGTGCTTCCTTGTGCTGTGTGGATGTGAAACCACAACAAAGCCATTCCTTACGAAAGCCATGTCTTTAGGTGTCCCCAAGTGGGTCTGTCATAGAAGGAAGCAATAAACACTGTCATCTCAGGCATCAGAATTGCTGGAAGAAGTGTAAAGGTGAGAAAAGTATGACTTGCACCAATCTGGTATTTCTGCCTTTGTCATACAACATTGGTAGGAGATGGTCCCATCACACAGAATAGCATTCTCCTGTGGCTGCAAGGATGGGAGCCTCCTGGAAACACAAGATCATTTCCTTTATTTCCATAGAGAATTACTTTATTATTTGTATAATAATGAAATAGCAGTGACTTTTATTTTCAAACCCCTAGAAAAAGAGTGGTTTACTTTTTCTCCTGCCAGACTACTTTATAACTGGGTTCAAGGTGCTTTATCTGGAAAGATACGTACATGTGCTTATTCCTGATTTAATCCTAACATTTAATTTAAATGTTTTCATTGTGTCTTAAATCAACTCTTTTCCCAAAAATGGCTTTAGTATTCTTCAAACACTTGTAGGACACTGACGTACTCTCCAAGAGAAGCAGCTATTTTATAGTGAATGCATCTAATCCTTTTGCACTCTAAACCACTTTGTGCTCCCTCTTATCCTCTTGATCTGATTTAGCTTTGCTCTTTAGGTAACATGTTGCCACTAATTGAATCTGATGATTCAAAGGTAGTTACATTCAAGTGCTAAAGCAAGACACTCGCCAATTGCTAAAGAAGGTGTTTCAAAAGGATGCAAAGTGATTCAGTCATCAAGAAAACCCTGAAAGGAATCATCTTTTACTTTACTAACTTTAAGTTCAGTGTCAGTAAGCAGCTTTATTTTTTTATGCTCTTCAAAATTCAGGAGAGGCTGAGTTGAAAGTTACATACACCTTCCATTTCTGCAGTAAGCTGGCAAGATTGTTTATATCTCCTTTCTTTTAATACCCTTACTAAAAGTTCAAATGTTATGAGTTTTTTTTCCTACAGATAATTTGCAAATTTATTTTTATGGAGTGTCACTCTCTGATGAGGTGCAACAACACTAAAGATATAGCAAATTCCATATTGCTTATAATTTTTAATTTTTAGAAAATAAACAATGTTTTGGAATAAATAGTTTCTTGCTTTTATCTATTAATTCACAAGCTCCTAAGTGCTGCATGTGTCTTATGTAAATCCTCAGTATTTCAATTTTTTTTTCTCTATCTGATACTTAGTTTAGAAGAATGTAGTTAAAATTAGAAAATATGTATTTTGGATCTGAATCAGGAGTGATTTTTGCCTAGTATCTTCACTAGCTCCACAGCAGATTTTATCACCAGAACAAGATTGCAAAGGGTACTGTATGGGAGTCCTAGAGAAAAAACTCCATGGTCCTTTCTTCCTCTTCCTGGTGGAAAGGATAAGATCCTCAGCATTATAAACAGCAGAAGTAATGCTGTGGCTTTAAACAGCATAAAATTATGTCAAGGTCCATTTTTGCACTGCAGAGAACTGAAAATATAGAGGTGCCATAAATTCAAGAGCATATGCTAGTCCTTTGCAGAATAAGCCTGTTTAATCTGGGATAACAGTAACTATGTATGTGCCATTTAGTTGATCTGGGCATCAGTAGAATGTCAGATACTCAAAAAAAAAAAAAAAAAAAAAAAGCAACAATTTTGCCACATCCCAAAGCAAACAGCCTGTTCAGTACATAGACAGGCATCTCAGGAAGGAAAGACTAGGCTTGTGCACTGTGGGTCTGATCTATATTTATGTAATGGACATCTGCCTATGGTTTTCTAAACATGTGGCAACGTGGACAGGGCTTCTGCTACTGTACTGACCAACCTGGGAAACACTCAGACTCCTCTCATTTGGCTGTTGTATTACTGTAAAGTCTAGGTGGAAAGAGAGGTGTATGCAGAGCAGATGTACTCTGTGATATTTGTTTTGTGTCTAGCAGGACAGTGCTTGAGGTGAGCCAGACAGAAAAATGCCAGTTTTGCTTAGCATCTGGACAGGGAGCAACAGCGCCGAAACTGCCATTCATATGGTGGGTCAGAAAGTGAACAGCTTCCTGCAAATAAATAGGAGATTTTTAGACTTGGTACAACTCTGTTTTGATGATATCAAAACTTTAAAATTAACTAATTCACTCTGAAAATCTGATGTTTTCAAGAACTCAGTTGCACCAGAGTTATTTTGTTTCCCCTAGTTAGTCAATCCTGAATTTTTAAGCTTGGACCCTAATTGGTACTCTTTGGTTAGAGATGTATAAAACTCTGCTTCTGCTCTCACATGCTGAGGCCAAGGATAAGACTGATGTGGTGAGTGAGTGAGTCTCTGTTCTCAGAAATATTTTATCTGAGCCATTGGTGAGAGATTATCAGTGCTTCTGGGGAGGTTTTCACATTTCTGCCTATAATGTATCACATGTACTGGTGTATCTGTTCTTGCTGTAGTGATAGAATCACTTCTTCAAACAAGAACTTGTTTTTTTCTAAGACTTGCTTTTTTTCTAAAATAAAAAATAGTCATTATTCTGGTCTAGCTCTAAGAAAGAAGAGTCTCAGTTCTAGTTAGTTATTCAAAGCCTGTTTATGTCTGTGTTCAATAACAAATAGATATGATGGGGCCAGTTCCTAAATTTTTCATGCCCTTGGTTCCCAGATGAGTTGGGTATTTTAGATTCACATGCAAAAGAGAACACTAAATAAGTACATGTAAGTAAATATACATATAACTTCTTGTGGGGTATATAAAATATTTCATTATTTGCTTTGTGTAAACTGAAAACCTTGCAAGAATATAAAAATGTTTTCAAAAAATTACTTCAAATAATCCTATGAGGGTTGTAAAAATGAAACATATCAGGTGTTGCATAAAAACTGAACTCCAGGGGAGTTTGCTTTTTTGTGCTTTTCCTTGTATTTTACCAAAATACTGAGAAAATTTAGTGTTTATTGGTTTCCTGAAGAATCCTATCCATAGAAGGGCATCATTCAAAATTGGTAAAAATTCATGAAAATATTTTTTCCGTTGGTATAACAATTGTAAGGGAGACACCTGAGACGTTTATTTTGCTCTTGTGCCTTTTAGTACCCTAAATTCCAATGCAGACAAGCTGAAATTTGGTGAAGCAAAGGGGAAGTGTTTTTGCTGCCTGGGTTTGTTCTGCAGCTTCAAGAAAACATAAGCCCTATGAGTGGAATCCCTTTTGCTCTTTTTTGAAATCCGTAATGCTGAATGTGAGCTATTTCTCCTAAGCCATTTTAACAGACAACTCAGGAAGGTGGTACTTGCCATACCAAAAACTATGTTTTGCCAAATGAATAATTAATATTTGATGCAAAAATATGAATGCTTTAATTTTAAACACCCAAGGTAAGTTAGATGTAGTTTAACCTAAGTCAGGAAACTGTACTTCTAGTTCAGTAGCACCCATTTGAAGTGTTCAAGTAACATTTTGCCTTCAGTGGGTGAAGTTCAAAACTGACCCTTTAAGTGGTAAAGTTTGTTTATCTTTGTGCAGTTTGTTGCTGAGGCAGTGCATCAGGCAGGGGTTTGCAAGGTCACGATGCACTATAGTTTTTTAAAGAGTGTCATTTTACTGTGGAAAGTTGTATTTTGTTGTTGTTACCTAAAAAATCAAAAAACAGTTTTAAGGAAATACAAATTCAAATTAAGAATGTTGTAACAAATGCATAATGTCTCAGAAATGTTCCGTATGGAATCCCTGCCTTCCAAAGTTAAACCTAAGCTAAAGTTAGTGTTTGACATAGGCAGATCTTTGCTTAGAGTCTGACATACAGTTTGATTTTCATAAGGTATTACTGCCTGGCATGTGGATAAAGGGAATTCTTTTGTAATATCCATTTAAAATTACTTCCCCAAAAGTGTTTGCGCATTTGTTTATCTCCTATTTTCCTATAAAACTAATGGTAAGAAAATATTAAAACATTTTTAACTCATGCCATGGAGTCTTTGCAATCTTATTATAGGAAAGAAATAGCCTTAAGTGCTGATAGAGAAAAATCTGACTTTCCAGATTGCATGGTCCTTAAAGCATTCAGGTGCGTACAGTGGTTCTTTGCTGTGCAGGTCTGACTTGCTTTGCAGAGCCAGACAGAAAGAAATGAATGCCTACAAAGGAAACGGTGACATAATGAAGAGAAACGAGAACTTGTCTAAATTAGCCCTTTATTACTACTGGAATATAAATCAACATTTAATCTGAGGGTCTCTTTTCATCGCCAGTGTGTCTGTGTCCCCAGAGCTCCTGTACTGCCACTGGCTCTTCCAGTCTGTGTTGGGCAGGAGGACTGGGCAGGGCCATGCAAAAGATTATGATGCTTTGGATTGACCTGAGCTTGCATCAACTATTCAGAATTTTAAATGGGGCCAAAGCAGGAGTGGGGAGGGGAAAAGAAAACACATATGCACCCTCTGTACAGCAAGATGAGGAGAAGGCAGCAGCAGTACCTTCCCCGTACAGCTCTGAAGGGAAGGCTGTGTTTGGTTGCACACCCAACAACATTGCTGCCCAATCTCTGCCCCTTTGGGCCAGCACAGAAATGAGTCTAGTGCAGGAGCTGAAGTGGTCTGCCTGCCAGAGCCCAGGGACACGGCTTAGGGCACCTTTTGAATCAGATGAGGCAGCAAAGAGAAGAGCTGGGAAGTGTCTCTGTAGTTTAAGAGCTTCAATATGTAGTTACAGTAAAAATGAATGATCTGGCCAAATCAAAGCACAAATGAGATTACTGGATTGTTAAATTGTGCTACTTTATTTTTCTTTATTAATATATTTACTTACTTGGAGGCTGCAATAGAACACTACTTTTAAGGGAGTACCTGACCAAAGATTTTACACAAAGACAGTGTGCCTTGTCTGTTGCTTTTAAGATATATTTTATAAATAGGACTTTATTAAAAAATAAGTAATGCAGTGAGAAATTTTATAGTTTGTGTATCAGGCTTTCTGAAGAGAGTGAATTTTTTTCGTACTAGTAGCAGTGGTCATAGTTGGCATCTAAATCACATGAAAGATGGTGCTCCAAAGGAAACCAGGAGGGATCAGTCACCCTCTATGATCAGTCAACTTATTCCTGCCTTACAGTCAGAATAAATCAGCTTTCTTCTCATTGATTACACTGCTCTGTAGTTTTAAGTTGTCCCAAGACTTAGTTTATTTAAAAGTACCTTGCGTGACACTGGACATCTGATGTGACTCCTTAGCACTGTGGGCTCTCACCCTGCAGACAGGATTCAGAGAGGATTACAGAGTCTTATGCAATGTTACCTTCAAGGGAAAAATGCTTCAAATTTTTTGCTTTCTAATGAAAAAAATGTTTTGAGGAACATTTGCTGAAAATGTTTTTGCACCAGTGAAAATGTTTATCTAAGTTGCCTGCCAGGTTTGTCTGCAGAAATGCTAATGCTATTTTTATGAGATAATTTTGAGCTTTGCAGTGAGTTAACATGGACTGCTATCATGTGTTGCATTTCTTCAGTCTTCACAGAAGCCTGATACAATTCCATACCATTGCAGAAGTCTCTACAAGTTGCTGTAATGCCAATTCTTAAAAGTTAAGGTTTCCTTTTCTTTTCTTGGATTCAGGTTGATGACTCATAGTCATTTCTTTCAGTGTTTTAGATGCTTACTGTTATAATTACATGACTTTGTATGGCTTTCATTCCCTTCTCACATTTTCAGAAATCTAGACAAATTTTCCTCTGGCATTCAAATGCATTTTACATTAAGAGGGACTAAGAAGAAGAAGACGTCTCATCACTCTATGCTGTTCTGATATACATATATAGACTAGATAAATTTAAGGAAATACGGTGCTGAGGAAATCAAACATTTATTCATCCTCACCACTCAAACTTATCATGCAGTTAGCTGATTTCACTGTTCTTAAGGCCTGTGCAAGGAGCCAAATATTGCTGACAAATTAGGTAGCCTTGAGGTGGTTATTCATCTCTGAGCTAATATTAGATGCTCATGACTCCTCAGAATACACAAAGTGGCATTTCTGACATTTATCCCTTTCTTCCATCTTTCTGTCCTTCATGCGTTGAGTTTCTTATCTTTTCTTACTGTCTTTTCCCCATCATAGAGGGAAGAATTTTCTATTATTAAAGTAAACTTACACACAAACACAGGCAGCAGACATGAGCACTGTTTATGTGGAAGTTAGGTGAGTGTTCTGTGAGCATCCAGCAGCTGTGGAGCTGATAAGGCAGGATTCAAGGGAAGCAGATGAATTGTACTTAAACACTGTTGAATGTTCACTAATATGTTCCTGTCAGGGACATCAGTTTTCTTAACCTCCCAGCTGCTTCAGGTGGCTGACCTTGAATAAATACACACTGCTACAAATAATTTGCTTGCTTCTGGCAATTTTTGGTACTCTGTCCTCTTCAGTACAAAATATGCAGCCATCCACTGCATTTTCAAATGATGTGCAAATTCCATGAGTGAGAATAAAATATTTGGTCCTACAGCAGTAAACGTTTTGTTTATAGTTCTGAAAGGTCTTAGACACATGCATAGCAAATATTACCTAATTAGAAGCCTGCTATCAGAAAGATAGTACACTTAAAAGCTGTGACATTTTTATAAGTGAATTTTTCTGTGTGTGAATATATAGGGCTACCTCTCAATATTATGCATTTGAAATTATTTTGACAGAAGGCGCTTCTTTAAAAAAAAAACATGTCCTAAACACAGTTTATAATTTTAGAAATGCTTACACAAACTATTAAATGCATTTAATTTTCAGAAATAATTGGAAGAAAGCTCAATAACAATAGCTGTCTCCAAGCAAACATACCCAGTCTAGTAGAATGATAAAAACACATCTTATAAAGCTAAGGCAATATAACAATTTATAAAGGAACAAAACAACTGAGTCCCTATTGTTTAATATTTATTGTCTCTATTTCATACTCAAATGCTTTTCTAGTTAACCAGAAAATTTGAAGAACTAAGTGAATGCAGGGCAATGTAGGAACCCCTCTGTGCATGTGTGTATGTAGAAAGATAAAAAAGTGGTAAATGTTTACATGGAAAAGTGATACAATTTTGATTTACTTGTAATATTTTTAATTTACAGGCTGCTTGAGATGGTTTGTAAGCTGCCTCTTAAGCAGGATATAACACAATAACACTTGCCTAGACTTTGACTTCTTGAAAAGTTGAAAAATTCTTTGATAGACTTTCTATCAAAAGGAAAAGGATGAACTATTTTTTTATTTAATATTCTTGGGTTTGCTTTTTCCAGTGGCATGAGAATGTCTTATTCGGGAGTTTCATTACTTCCCGTGCTGTGTTTCCACCATATGACAACACATCCTGGAAATATAACCCCACAGATGTAATAGAACAGTGAAAGAGAGGATGACATGCATATCACTGCTGCTGTAATATCAGTGACTGCTTAATGATACAAGGGATGCTCAGTTTGGAGTAACGTCAACCCAACCCAGATATTCAGAAAAGAGCAGTGAACCCACGTGCACCCTTCACCCTCGTGTGTGAGACTAAAAGCTCTCCTGTGGCCTCTGACTGACTCTCAGGTGAGAGATAAAATGCACTGCCTGTTTGAGAAACTGAGTGGTTCTCACATGGTGTGGAAGTGTAGCTGCTCTTGCCTTTGGACTGGGAACAAGGCTGGGTGCTTCCTCACATTTCCTTCTGTGGGAGTCCTCCAGCACTGAGCTCCTCTGAACATGAGCTTTCATCTCACTCATGCCCACTAGAGCCCTGGCAGCTTCTGAGCCACTAAGGCATTTTTGAAAAAGGCTCAGTTCCCTGATCCTGTCAGTGAGCACTGTTTCTGTTCTGCCATCAGGGTGAGCTGTGCAGGAAGCATTTGCATTACCTTGTCTGCTTGTGCTCCATTATAGCCTGTGTACCTGTAAGAGGCTCACTGAGACTTAGCAGGAGCCATTAAGGCACTTTTACATCCATCCCAGTTTACTTGCTCTTTTAGCTAATATCCTCTGCTTTGGAGCCAGATGAAGATTATACATATCATTGCTGGAATGAGGAAAACATTTACAGGATCAGAATTTGATCCCTATACAAGCATGAGGCTCAGAGATATAAACACCATTCAGTGAATCTGACTGCTTTGACTGAATAGCATGAGAAAAGAACAGATAAGGTACTTTAAGAAACAGATCTTCTCTAATCTAATCTACTCTGTGTATAATTTGATTTTATTCAGACTCAGAGGAAAGGTAATTTTTTTTTTTTGACATCTTTACAGAAGCCAGATCAGCAGCCTTTCCATCCTGAGCACTGTGTATTTTAATTAGTTTAATAGCCTAAAGGCTGCAAATGTAAGTCCCTTGATGTGAAAGAGGAGGAGTCAGGCAAAGGAGCTGTCACAAAGAATGTCCATACATAGCCTACAGGGTAGTAGTCACCAACTTCTGAGGATCCTGTTGGGAATACTCCACCCTTCTGAGGGTTTTAAAGACTCCCTTACTGAGGCTCATCAAAACTACTGTAGCATATTTAGGCCTCCAAGCAGATGACTCAGCAGGACCCCTAAATAACTTCTATACAGGCCTTCCCAGCTTGGTTATAAAGTCCATCAAATAAGCAAAATGAGAGCTAAGCAAAGAGAAACCTTTTCCAGGAAATAGCATCTTCTAGCCTGTAAGTTTCCCAATCCTCCTACATAATTTGGCAGCAGAATTCAAGGACTTTCAGTTCATTTCTGGGGGTGCCCCTTTCTTATAGGTCAAAACCCTCTCCTTTTCTGTATTTTCTTCTGCGTCAAGGGTCTATATCCTCAAAGTACTGGCTCCAAGACTTTTTATAACTTTTTTTTAGACATTAAGGCTACATTACCGCTAAATAAAAGAACACCAAGGATCTTGATAACCGCTTTTTTAGGATTAGCTTCTCCAGAGCTGGCTGGCTGGCTGGCAACAGCATGATACCTGTCAATGGCTTTTCTCTGGGCCCTGTGTGGGAATGTGTGGCTGCCTTTCAGAGCAGCATTTTGATGTGTGATACTCAGGCTGCTGCAATCCCTGCCTAAGGAGCATGTGCTTAACCCTGCAGAACTTGGGACATAGTTGAAGCACATCACGTGGTCTTTGTTTCCACTGCCATTTGCCATGGTTTGTACTTTATAAAATGTCCACAGAAGAGTAACTAGGGGTTTTTACAGAGGATAGTAAATCCAGGATTCAATTGTGTGGTGAAATATCAAATAAGTGATGGGAAAACTTCTGTGTAGGTGTACCATAAGAATCTGGCAAGTTGCGATACAACGTTCAAAGGCTCCCTTTGAGCTGTGTGGTTGAAGTGGCAATGTGGGCTTTGGAGATTTTTAAATTTTGTTGTAAGAAAAGTATCTGGGAGAAGTTCACATTAACATAAGTGTACTGCTTCTTAAATCCAAATGATGCCACATAGACATGCCTGTTTGCTTACTGTTGCTGGGGTAGTCTTTGCCAAGGCCCCTTCTTGCTGCCCTAAGCACGAGCACATCTTCCTACAAGTCATAACCTGTAGTACTTATGGCTGTATCTTCCCTTGACTCTTTTCCCACTATGGGGCTTTCATCTAGCCTTTTGAATAGCCTGTCTCTGCCTGTGCCTCCTGTATAGGTTGCATCCCCACTTGGGATGATGTGCAGTATATACTTTCTACTGTTTACCTTCAGTCCCAGGCTTTTATCATTTTTGCAACCTTTCAAATTTTGTTACGATGAAGAAGAAAGTCAAATCAGGAAGTCCAAGCAGCTTAAGAAAGTTTAATTTTGTCTTTCACTTATCTCTCTAGATTTTGAGTCCCTTGCAAACTTTATCTCGGTAAGAATAAGTAGATGATATGTAACTGTTACAGCCAAGGGCTTTCCAACCATGTATAGTGATTTCTGATGTCTAAAATTCTTACACTGAGCTTTGAGCCTTGTTACATTATAGTCTCTGACTTTCACTGACCTTTAAGAGACTTGTAAAACAGTCATTACAATTTTTTCTGCTGGGACAGCTTTTCTTTTGCTTTCTGCCATAATATATAGAAGGTGAAATGAAAAAATAAAGTTGTTTTTGTTGCTATCCCTCAGAAAGTATTTGGCATTTTATCTTGTGACTGAGAAAGAAGTCAAGGTTGTGTTATTCTGTTCCTCAAATGAGATAATTCTCATTTCCCTGCTGGAGTTTAATGTGGGCTATCACTGGAGATTTAGTGTGGCAAAATCTGCAAGGAGATCTCTATTCTTTTACAGTGTCCGGAGGGAATACAGAGGGCAGTGTCTTCATGCATATTATTTAACACTGTTGATAACAGTTACACTCCTGTTCATAAATGATCAATATGAATCTCTGATTTAAGTACTTGTTGCAATCATGTCAAGTGATTTATGTGTGGAAAATTCTGGGTTTATACATTAAGAGATATCCTGCACTTAACATACATCTCTCTTCTTTTCCTTCGAGGGTAGAAGGTGATTTCTCGAGGTTCTTGATGTCTTTTCCTAATTTCCCATTCACAGCTACTAGAATTGATAATGGGTGAAATATAAACTCTAATTGTGTATGTAGGTTAAAATATACTAAGGCTGTAACCCTTTCAAAGGAATCAGAGTACACAATCAATACTGAAAAGAGGCTCTCTTGGTCCCTGTCATCAAGGCATCTGAAAGGCTTCTTAAAGAAAAGGTTCCAGCTGGCTTATGACCACTCTGCCCAGTATTTATTTGCTTTCTAAGATGAGTTAAATGCTGTAGAATGAACAATAGTTTTGACAATTATAGTTTAGTAACTTATTTTGTCTGGAAGAAATGGTTCAGTAGAGGAATAAAGATTAATTATTTGATGGTCAAACTTTGTAGTATAAAATATAAAGCTTCAAGAAATTTTAGCTTTCCTGTTCATTTGTCATCTTAAAATGAACAAAAAAAAAAGGCTGTTGCAGCAAGATCAGTGTAAGGGGTGTCTACTGATTGCTCTCATCCTGAACTATAGTTCATTCTTCCATATACTTAATCAGGATTTTGTAGTCTTCATCTTTAGACAAACTGTGGAGCAATAATAAAGCTTGAAGATGCTTTTCCAGCTTGATTAGGAATGGGAATAGAGAGAATATTTTCAAATTAATGTAATAGTATATCATCCTCCAGTATAGCACGAGCTTCATAATCAGTCCAGAACTACTAGGGAATGAGGGGTTTATGTTTGAATTTGCTTGTTTGTTTGATTTTAACATTCTTGTAAGCCCACAAACCACCCTTTTCCAGCACCCCCTTCCTTCCCCCCAAGGGATATTGTATCCTCTAATAACCTCAAATCTGCCAGACAGTTAGTGGCTAAACAACCTTTCACTATAGTCTGATCTGGGAAGGCAGAATTTTCTAAGCCACTTTCTCTCTAAAGGCAGTTTTTCTCATGCAATTTTGCCAGTCTCAGTCTTTCATTCTTGATCTTCTGAGAAACAGCAAGGGGATTTCACTAGCTAGCTTGATGTCTTTATCTGGACATTGAGAAGTGGGCCCAAGGGAAGCTCATGAAGTTTAACAAAACCAAGGGCAAGGTTCTGCACCTGGACTGGGGCAACCCCCGGTATCAACACAGGCTGGGTGATGGACAGCTGGGGGTGCTGGTGGGTGAGAGCCTGGCCATGACCTGGCTATGTGCATTCACAGCCCAGGAAGACAATCATATCCTGGATGGCATCAAAAGCAGTGAGACCTGCAGGTCAAGGTAGGTGATTTTGCCCCTCTGCTCCAGTCTGTTGAGACTCCACCTGCAGGGCTGCATCCAGCTCTGGTGGCCCCAGCACAGGAAGGATATTGTTGGAGCCAGTCCAGAGGAGGACTTGGTGGAGGACACCAAGATGAATACAAGCATGAAGCACCTCTACTATGAGGAATGGCTGAGGGAATTTGGATTATTCAGCCTGGAGAAAAGAAGAATTTGGGGCAACCTAATGGCTGCCTTCCAGTACTTGAAGGGAGCCTACAAGAAGGATGGACAGGAGCTTTCTATGAAGGCATGTAGTTACAGGACAAGAGGAATGTGGCTTCAAAGTAAAAGAGGGTAAGTTTAGATATTAGGAAGAAGTTCTTTACTGTAAGGGTGGTGAGGCACTGAAACAGGTTGCCCAGAGGAATTCTGGATGCCCTATCTCTGGAAATGTTTAAGGCCAGGTTGGACGGGGCTTTGAGCAACCTGGTCTAGTGCTTTATATTCTATAATTCTAGGAAATCTTTCAGGCAGTGCTGCTGCAGCTAAATTGCTCTCCCCACCTCCACTTCTTCCAAAAGCTCAGTAGTCACCACTGAGTCCTTACAGATGCCTTTCCTGACATGATTCTGTCAGCTCTTCCAGGTTGCATATATGACCCCTAGTAGGGTAGTTTTGGTCAGAGGTTTGGATTTTAGAGGTCAAGTATTTTCCAGGATTGTCTTCCTTTCAGAGTGAATGGTCCAGCAGGTATCAAAGGGTGCCCCTCATGGTCTCCTGCAAAGTATCTCTGCAGTCACTGTGTTAAACAACCACTTTAAATGCTTCAATTCTTCATCCAGACCCTGTTAGGTAGTGAGGAAACTATGGTTCCTAGCAATGAATTCATTTGGTAGCATACTCAGGGGGTTTTGTGCTCCTAATGGAAGTTACAGAACAGTAAATGACTATTTGACCATCTGATGTGGCCTTTTTTCTTTAATGTGGATTATTCCATCCACATTGTCTAACTTGACGTCCAAGGCAGTGTCAGGTAGCAGAGAAGTCCAAAGTATAGATGTCAATTCTCAATCTATATAGATTTAGTATTTCATTTACCAGACATCATAAATAGCATTGTCCTTGCCAGCTGCCTGTCCAAATGAGAATGGTGCATTCAATCAACAACAGGACTTGGGGTGCACCTTTACAAATAGTAGAACAGTACAAAAAGGTACATAGATCCAATACTGGAGCTAGCTGACTCATATTGAGGATCTGTGCATTTGTGTGTTTTCTTTTCTCCCACTATCAAGTGTCGTCAAGTGTCCGCCCTAAATGCTTAGGAGAATTGGGAGAAAAAAATACATTAGTGAAATATTAGAATTTACTATTGCCTTTGAGGAAAGAGTGAGTTTGACTTGTTCCTTGCAAATATAATTTATTGAGATGAAATTATTCATTACTTAGGCTATGCTTTTTGCTGAATTTTTTTTGTCCCTTTCACAGTGGATCTCTGTTTCTTTTCTTTCTTTTTCTTTAAGGGCTTGATTCAATGAAAAGACAAATTGGTTCTCTCCTGCATGTTTCAAACCTCAAATGATGCAGGATATACTAAGACATATGGAAGATATATATTTTGATATGCTGGGAATATCAAAGTTAATACACATGATTTACAATATAGCTGGAATTTCTAGAGCTAAGAGAGGGGATGAGGATGACAGATATGCTGAATAATAAAATGTATTTCATGTCAAAAGAATACAGAAGTGACAACTGCTCATGCATCTTATTTCCTTGTGTGTGGTTTGCTGCAATCTCTCAATTAAGAGCTAGATAAAAATAAATAAATTAACGGGACACGTTCTGCATGTGGGACAACAGCCATCAATAACAAAAGAGGGTAAATATAAAATTGAACCCCTTCACAATGCATCCCTAGTAAATTTAGTGATCATAAATGGTGTTGCAGAGGGATGCTTTTCTGCCATATGGTGCCCTGCAAACAAAACCACACTTTCCTTAAGCTTCTTTTAATTTGGGAACACTCAAGTTCTGGCATTCTTTCTTGTTTTGTCTTTGAAAACAAAATATGGTGTGTGGTCTCTTAATGACTTCAGCACGACCCTGTAGTTTGGGCTGTCTAATGAGCAGGGTGAGCTGGGGTCCTGTGAGTGCACAGTTGGCCCAAAGCGGTACCATGCAGGGGCCTGGGTTTTTCTGTGGCTTTCTGAGATGCACCCCCTTTTCAGGAAGTCCAAAGTTTCATTTAGTACAAGAAGCTGTAGACCCAGGGTCTGGTTTACTGCTGTGTGTGCTGAAATCTCCTCCTTCCTCTCGCCTAGAGATAGAAGAGAGTCTATCTGCAAAAAATTCAACTCTTTTCGAGTTTAGTTCAGTAGGAGATCTCGATAGCTGGATTGATGTTCCTTGTCTAATAATGATTTACTTTTTATTTTTAAACTCCCTAGCTTCACTTTCCTGACCTAAACATCTTATTGGATGGTTTTTCATTAAACAGAAGATTTTCAATATTAAAGAATATCCATTACTTTGTGATGACAACACTGCCTTAGATTTCATATATAAATGGAAGTAAAAATAATAATAGATATATCCGATTATTATAAAAATTTAAATTTAAGCTGTCATTTAACAAAGGTATACACGGGGAGTTCATAAAATCAGACTTGTTTTCACACCTTCATAATATAGTGCTCATATGACCCCACAGTAATTATATTTTATAAACTCCACCACATCAAACTGTGAACATATCTTAAATTTCTGGATATTCTATTACCACCTGCAGCCTTTCAAACAGAGAAACCTAATAAATTATCAGCAGAGGGATTCAGGCAGTTACAGAAAGAGAGCAACTGTGGTATTCAAAAAGTCTAGTAAAAATTATTTTACCAATAACCTTTGTTAAAACTGGGAATTTCCTGAGGTTCAGCCATTGTACAGCAAGTGTTTACTGCAGAGGATGACCAGTCCATTGACAGGTCTGAACAAGCTCAAATTAATATGATTTCAGTCCCTGGGTACAGCTGGAATTCATATAGAGGCTCCTTGTGCCTCAGGCACTTTTGTGCGCAGTCTGGCCTTGTCTTTTTAAATGCTGTATGAGGATGATATGTAGGCTCCAAAATTACCTACTGTCACTGAAAGTATTGCCCTTTACTTCCAGTGACCTTTTTCAGCTTTAAGAAGCCATGGATTTTGGACTTTTATTTTTTTGTTTTTTGCCAGTCTGAGCCCTCATGTTGCCAGTACCAGAGTAACCATTCAGATAGACAAGAAAAACAGCTCCATGCTTTGGTATGGCTGACTTTGGTTCCAGCTGAAATCAATTCCACTGGTTTGAAGAATGTCTTTTTTTGTTGACACCAGAAGATATGCTGTTGAAGCCAAAAAACCCAGCTAATCAAAAGTCCCAGACAGGACAGGAATGCTATGCAATTATCAGGGTACAGGAATAAATATTTTTCCTCACAATGTAGCCCTTGCACTCTGAGCATCTGATTCAGGATCACAGGATGTTGATATTACGGAGGTTGTTTAATTAGTTACTAATAACATGGAAGAAGAATGAAACTTTATGCCTATGTGCTGTTAATTATAAATATTTTTATTTCCATTTACATTTGCACCATATTTTATTTGTTTGCCAAACAACATTTACAAATGCAAGTTTAGAAGGCAGTAGTTGGCCACGGGAAGGTATTCAATTTGTCTGTGTAAAAAGGGTCAACCTGGTAAATCTCTCTTGGGGATTTTTAAAAGCGCTTACTCCATTGAATGTATCAGCCTCTTTGACACTTCAGTTGTGAAGCTTTAGCAGTGCTTTAAAGCATAGGTGCAAGTTAGAGAGGCCAGATTCCTGCCTCCTGCTTGCTTTTCACAACATGCATATAGCTTTGATTATTTTTTGTTAAATAAGAAAAATATTATCAGAGCGGGTTCAGATGTTCCTAAACTAGTGTTCACGTGAATCTGACTAGGAGGTGCAGAAGCACAGATACACACTTGTTACCAACAACAGTCTTATTACTGTACTTAAGCATTATCAGCACCTGAGCTCTACTTCTGCCTGTGTCGTACAGATTTGGCCAGAGAAAGTGCAGTATACAGACACTTAAACTGTCCCTGGAAACAGCCATTATTGGCTGACCAAATTACCACTATTTGTGCAGTTGGTTCTCATTAGCCATAATGCGAATGCACAGATCTCTCTACTCAGGCTCAGTAATCCCTCTCCCTCCTGTGTGCGAATTTTTGTGCTATTCTTGGCAAAAGTTGTGCATTCATTTCCAAGTCTCTTCAGAGGAATCTTCAACATGTACATGAGAGGCATGAGAAGAAGATGATGGGACTGTAACAGTAATGAGATATTTTAAAGTTAATTTTCTTTCCTTTACTTCCCTCCAGCCTTTCATATCTCCTCTTTAAACTCCCTGCTTTAAGGAGGTCAGAAGTCATAACACAATTATCACCCCATAACCCCTCTTAGCAACTACTCTTAGGAAAGGAAAAGTGTTTTGTATCATCATTCCTCCTCACCTTTAGGCAGAGCAGCTGTCCTTTGCAATCACTTATACAGAAAGGAAAATAGTTTTCTTGGCTTTGTGCTATGCAGTTAAAGCATGATGATTACACAGATATTGTACCATTGTTAGTGGTTGTGTCATTTTTATAGGCTGAACAATTCTGTTTCTCCTACTGTGAGGCGACTTGCATTAAAGATAGAGGCTAAGGCTGTCATCTCTTGTGACTTTTTGGTACAAAGGAATGAAGATTATTCCTCTGGAGGAAGTTGTTTCTCAGTATTAGTCTTTCCTTTGTCATCTCTCTGTATAGTAGGCAGATGCAGCAATGTGAGATCTAATGCAGATGCTTTTTTCTGTATCTTACAAGACTGAGTAAAATCAGATGGCTACTGTGTAGAGAATATGATCTGATTACAATCTCCATCATTCGGTCTGTTGTGGTGCCTTGAGATGTCAAGAACTTTAACTTCATAATAGAAATATTTGAACTGAATGTTGTAAGACAGGGACACAGGGTTTTGATGTTGACTTTGATGCTGTTGTAGTAATAAAAATAGTAATACTCAGCAGACCATCAATATTAAATATTTTCCCATGAAAACATGTAGCATTATCTGTAGTGGAAAACCACCTTGCCTTTTGGCTTGTCATATTACAAGGACCTACTTTATATCTGGCTAGATTATGGTTTACATTTCTCCTGTCCTTACTCTTGGTGTCAGTCTTCAGCAGATGCTGGAAATGTGAGGAATAATACAGAACTATGGGAAATCCTCACAGCTGTCTGCAGCTTCAGAGTGGATCCACTCTCCGGTCCCTTTGAATAGAATTTGCTGAGGTAGAACATAGAGGCTGCCATTCTAAAAAGCTATAAAAAGAATATGACTACATATATGCATAGAGGTGGTAATAATAACTACTTGCAATGCATTTTTGGTTTCACATTTAGGACAGTTTGCTATTCAGAAAATCCTTAATTTTCCGATTTTCTCCCTTTCCTTTAAATTATGGAAAACATGCACAAAACTTTAGTGTTGTAACAAGTTTTATTTCAGCTGCACTCCCAAAACATCGATATTTTAGTCAAAATTAGTGTGATGCCTTAAGCATTTGAGATAAAGCAGCACTAGGGTCTGAACCATGTATAAAAGTTATGCACTGATTCTTGGTAATACCTATGTGGCATTGGCTTTTAGTCCTCTAAGTCTGCCTTGAAAGTGGATGATTGCAGCGGAATCTGTGGGCTGTGTTCCTCTCTGGCATTCCAAGCAGCCAAAATTCTGAAAACAAAGGGAAGTTTAACTCTTGTTTGGTTTGCCTTGGCACCTTAAAAGATTATGTCATTAACCTTGATGGAATATTTAATGACAGTTCACAGTCCAAAACGTCTGGAGCATTTTGGGACAGGACACATTTGGGCAGACTTTGAGCTTCACAATCAAGTGTAAGCATCCTATTAATGCTCATTGTTCTCTGAGAAGATTGATAGTGCTCTCTGACTTCACCATCCATTTTACAAGGAGGAGAATGTTTAAACAACTGGCCTCCATGAGACAACCTGACAAGTTCTTTGTAGCCTGTCAGGTTGCCTTGCTTTGGAAAAGGATTGAGCATGAATTATTTTCTCTCTGAGTCTAATCCTTATGGGAAGATTGGCAATTGATACTGCAACATTATTGTAACATTTCAGAATCTTTTGAAAGAAGAATATGAGAGCCTGTAAGAATTTCTTGTTAGCCTTTATTTCCAAACAGAAATCCCTGTATTTCAAGATCCTTTTGAATCCTGTATACTTTCTATATCTCACCCTGTTGCACTGTATCATAATAGGTAGCAACTCCTGTTGCTGCTTTCGCCTCTGTAAAGTGACTTCTGTTGCCTGTCTCCCATGTTATTGCAAATGAGAAAGCCAGGCTTGTGCTGGCATCTGTGCAAGAGTGAGGAATGTATAACAGTATTATATCTGGCAAGTCATATGGATGCCTTGTTTGATCACATCAATCATTGGCTTTGTGGCTGAGGCTTTTTAATGATAGTACCAAGCACATTCCAGGAATCTGACTGAAACAGAAAAGGCTGGACCCAAAAGGATTTTCTGAGAATCTAAATGTGTCTCACGCAGAATTCAGCAGTCAGTGTACAAAGCTGTGATGTGGAAACTGCTGTACCTCTGCTCCCTACCCTAGGAAGGGCAGTCTAAGTTCTGCTCTCTTGTACTCCAGAATTTCTTGGACATCTGCAAAGTGACTTCTGTGAATGTAAAGGCTCTATGAATCTTGATATGATCAAATAATTTGCACTTAAGCATCATTTGGATCCAAAGCTGCTTTTCCTTTACCCTCTGGGGCACTGCTAATCTGATCTGGACACAGTGAGCCACTCAGGCAGCAAGGAGCAAATGCTGGTTCACTTTCCTACTGAGCCAAACCTTCCAGCTCCCAGGAAATTGCCCAGAACCACTTGGTAGGAATAGCTCTGTAAGGAGAAGGATGCTTCTCTTCTTTCTAACTTCCTGTCTCCATGGAAGCTCACTACCATTTGAGAAGGAACTACTGTGGTCCCAGACTGAGCTGAGAACTGTTTATCTAATGTCACTAAAATTAATCTTTGGAGCAGGAACTGGCATTTGCACTCTTTCTGGTGTGTATTGCATCTATAAAAATACTGTGTTTCTAGTTTTTAGGTGTCATTGCCTGATATGAGGTGGAATAACTGTCGTAGATGAAAAAATGGATTGAACTGTGAATGCCATGAGGGGGCAGATAAGAGGATGCACTCATGCGTGGGTGAGTGTCTCAAGTTGAGCCACTGAACTCTCAAGCAGAAACCTGCTACTTGCTGGCTGTAACCACTGTAAGTTGCTTGTAAACTTTGGTAACATCTGGACTGAGCAAAAGTGTCTTGTCCTCAGTTCTTCAGCTAAGAGAAACATAAGACATAAACAATAATTAGGTGTCTGATCACACACTTCTGCATGTAGACTAGATCAGGAAAATTCAGGTCTTGGAGTGCTGCAAAGAAGAGGTAATGTCAAGAAATATTTCTGAAAAGAAACACATCTCTGAAATAAGAAAGGAGCCTGGAAAGGTAAAGGGAAGAACCTGGTTGGAAGAAAGATCATGGAAGCGATCCTGAAGACCAAAGATTTCACAAAGACCCAACTGGAAATGGATGCCAGGGGACACCCAGGTACCTTGTCTTGTAGCAACCAGCATGGATCATGGTGAGCAGTGATATGGTAGGAGCTAAATTGGCTTTCTGCCTGACTGTCCTGAACTAGCAGCAATATTCCTGTTGGAAACAGATAGCAAGGTCTAGTATCCATGGCAGTGGGGGCAATGGGGGCAGTGGAGGTGTAAGTGCCTCATACTCAAGTAGAGTAAAATTCTTGTCTCACTGGATGTTAACTAAACCTCAGCATCCAAATCCTCAGGGGGATGCTGAGGATGCTGATCTGTCATTGCACTCTGAGTCACGGATCCCCATGTCTTGGGGTTCTGATGACTTGGAGCAATCTTACAATTTCAACTCTACCTTCCCTTAGGAAGCAGGAATTTCTAAAGCTGGAAGGATTTTTGACCACAACCATTTTGCCTCTGTCATGCATGAGCAAAGCCTACAGCTATTTCAGGCCAGGAACTCATATGAAGTTAGCATTTTCTACTAAAACTGGGTCTTTGGAAGGGCTTATAATTATCTAACTCAATGATGCGACCTGAACTTTTGTAAGACAGATGGTTTTAAATATAAAAATACACTTCCTGTAGATAATATATTTTTGACTTATTTCTCCTCTCCTCTCCTATGTGAGTGACAAGTATTTAAGACTTGCAGATACCTCAGTACAACTACAGCATGACATTCTCATTTTCTTCATCTTTCTTTCCTTTACTCTTACTTTTATTTCTTGCATTTCTCTGGTTTGTAATCCCCCCTATTCTTTTTCACTGTTCTGCCATATCTTCAGGTATCCTCTTTCCCTAAGTGCTAGAAGTACTTTTATGAGTACAAATTCATTGTCATGGCATAGTTTGTGAAATACTTCCAATGTCTACGTATAGTCTTCATCAAAGATTTATAAGCAGAAAAGTTCAGAGTTCTGTCAAAGGAGAAAAGGAATTTATTTTCTTTAGTTATGGAAAATCACTAGCAACAAGTCTGGCTTATGTATAATAATACCATTGGTGCTCTGCAGGTTATTCAATTTTATTTGTTTAGATTTCCTGACAGAGATACATCTGGTAGGAGTCACAGAACCAGGAAAAACCACTGGATTGATGGTGGTGTATAAGGAGTGAGCAGTGTTTTGGTATCAAAAGGAGAGCAGAAATAGGCCATATGGGACACTGCTAGTAACACCACTGGAGGTATTTCTGGCATGAGAAGTGTACATGTGCTGGAATTAGGTCATGCACCTTGTCCAGCTTCTAGCACAAAATTATCTGACCCTGGCACTTGCCCCAGTGCACCTGAGGGAGAGCGATCTGGCCTGGCATCTGTCCCCAGTTTTAAATCTTAAAATGGAGATTTGTGATAGTCTGTGAAAAATCAGTGCCTCAAGCAGATCTGCTGTGGTCTGCATTACCTTTCCTGAGGGTGTCTATGATTCCTGATAGAATCTTTGTTTGTAAGGAAAACAGGAAACTGGAGGGTGTTTATTTGAAAGAAAAAAAAAGTCTTACAGGGTTCCTCTAAGTAGAAATTATGAGAAGCTATATCCCTATAAAGTCTCAGAGTGCGCAAGCTGAGTATCCCAGCTTTGAGAGGCACAGACTTTGGGGATTTTTACACTCCTTTTCTGCAGCACAGACCACAGGTCAGCAGCAGAAATAATGGCTCTTCTAACTGACTGGCTACTTGCCATCACAAAAGTATTAAAATCTCCTGTTCTCTACATATAGCAAGTGACTTCTCAGCCTCTTTGTAGGTTGAACTTCATATGTCTTTACTGGTAAATAAAATGAACAAGGAGATGGCCTCTGGCCATGAAGCCAGCTTGTACAGCTTGCCTTGGCTCCTTTGGATGTTCTTCCTTTTTAAAATGAGGCTACACACATATAGCTAAAAACTTGTAAGAAACAGCTTTAATATTTTAATACTCTGAAAGAAAGATTGCCAGTGCTCAGATGTGTGTATTTGTGCCCAACAGTCATATGTTTATTTAACCAAAGTCTCTGGACCTTTTCTAGTGGTGTTTATTAGCCAGCTAACATGCAAAATGTACTTGACAAGATCTGTTTGATATTAAGGATATGGAGAATGCCAATCTAAACATAAGGATAAATGGGCAGATAAAAGCTGTAATAACCCACAGGTGCAATGTAGGGTGTGTATGTGGTATGGGAATAGACCTCCTTGATATCTTACATCCTTTGCCAGTATTTTGGATTGGGATTTGAATATTAGATGCTGGGATTAGCATGGATGATAAAATTTAAACTGGTGGGGGAGGCAAATGTTACATGTTTATTCTGTGAAGAAGCTTCTCTGTGAGTTATATTACTAAAGCTCTTATAGAATTAATCAGATTTCTATGTTCTAACCGCACAAAGGTTGATATATGTATTATAAATATTTCAACACTTTTTTCTTTTGTTCCTGCAGAGTAACATGACGTTTATACTATTTATTGTCCAACTGGTCCTACGCCTTGTAAAACTGTGTGATCTCTATAATAGAAAGTCCTTGTGGGCCTAATGTCAATGATACAGGTGAAGAAATTGTCTTTTTGCTCACAAAAGGAAGCTTCTGTGCAGTGGAAAACCACAATTGGTTTGGATTTTTCTTCTGCATATCACATAATGTTGAATATATAACAATGAATGAATAACACAGCAAAATATTACACCCTTTTAAGATGATTAAATGAATGTCTTCTCTGACTGATGAACAGCTTAATGCTAGAAATAACTTAGGAGGCTTTTTTATGTCAGCCTGCTTGTAGAGAGAGTGTGGCAGTGTTTTAAGTAGTGCAGTATGTTCTGTGAGTTTGGTGCAGTGCAGCAAGCTTGTATAATATTAGCATCATCTTGATGTTACATTTGGATCTTAACTTAGAGAAATGGAAAGCATCCAGTGTTTTGCCTTTCTTTTCTGTTTCTCTACCCCATGTCTTTTTTTCTTAAAAATAAAATTGTAGCTTAACAAATGAGTTCCAGTACAATGTTGCTACCAGCAAGCCCACCATTTGCTGGGGTTTGATTTTTGTCAAGAGGGTTAGAGAGTTTTTAGTAAACTTTGGGATAACCCTGGGAAATCACATGTCTAAGTCCTGTTTCAGTCCCGTGTAAGTAAGGAATAGACGGTGGGATGATTCTGTGCTTTTCTCAGTTTGATATTTTTTAAAAAACCAGTTTTAGGGTCATATCCATTCATTGTCAAGAATTATCAAAATCCCCAGAGCTGGTAGTTCTTGCAGTACTAATATTGTATACTTTGCTTTTTCTAAAATGTTTGGAAACATACATGTAACACATTTTCCTTTTGCTATCAGGTCTGATATTTTCTCACTTTCATTTGTTTTAGTGTAATAGGACTCCACAACCAAATTTTTGAATTCTGGAATCTGAAGCTCTTAGAAGAGTAGAAGTCTTTAGCTTCTTTGAGATTTTTTTCTGTAGTAATGATGTATTTTTCCAGGCCTTTTTCTGTAGATCTGCTTAGTCTCATAGTAATCTTTTCTGCTTACTCATAAAGGGGCAATCTAATTTAGATAGCTGCTTCTCCTGAAAGATATTTTTTTTATCTGCCAATTCTACCCTTATTTTTTCAGAATGAAGTCATCTTTTTCATAACAGAGGACTAAAAATGATGAACTAATTCATTTATAATTTATTTGTACAGGCAGAAGAAAGTTTTGGGTGTTTTTGTTTTTGTTTTTGTTTTTGTTTTTGTTTTGGTTTTGGTTTTGGTTTGTTTTTGTTTTTGTTTTTGTTTTTGTTTTTGTTTTTGTTTTTGTTTTTGTTTTTGTTTTTGTATCAGGTTTATTTCAGAATTAATGCACCTAAATCACATTCAGCAGTCACCTTTCTTATTTCCCTCAGTTCTTGCTATGATCATTAATGAAACTGCATCTTTTAAATGTAAATATACTGCAACAAAGTAAAAGTGCTTTATGACCATAAATCTCATGGGTCTTGTTGCTAGGCTGTTTATGCACACTGTGATTATTCTGCAGCTCTTAGGAGGGTAACAGTGATGCAGTAATTTATTATCTCAAAAAATATAATTTACCAATCATAAGATTCAAATGCCTTTCAATAACAAAATTTTAGGTCTGTCAGTATTTTCTGATGTCAAATGATTGGCAGGATAAAGAGAAATGGGTCAGGTAGGATCTTTCTGGTGAATTGAATATATCGCTATATGGTATTTTATATATGCTGTTACATATTTTCAATCACTTTGTCAGCCTCCTCTCTTCTTTTTTTTTTTTCAATTTCCTTCTCTCTTAAAAAAAAAAAAATCCATTTATTATTTCAAATCATAATCTGCTTCTTTCAGTTTCCTAACTGCAAGAGCAGCAATTTCTGATTCAGTTCATTGCTACGTAGTTTATACTAAAGGAAGCTCATTCTTAAATGATTCCTGTAAATTAGTTTTCCAGCAGAAAATGAGTCTTGATGTTAGATGCTGCACCAAAATCTGATGATGCAAAGACATCTGGGCTAAGGCAGAAAGATTTAAAGCTGACTTTTTTCTTCTGAACTCATTCTGCTCTCCCACACACATACATGCACAATTTCTCTCCTCTGCCTCCCAGTACATTTGCCACCTCCTTTCTTTCTTACTTTTTTTTCCTCCCCCAATAAATGTCTGAAAACTGGAATTAGAGACTAGTTACAGTCATGTTGCATTCATTGTAAAAAGAAGCTTTGACTGCCCTGTACAGAGAGCAAAAATCAGGATTTCTCAAAGGACATGGCATGCAGTGGTAATGAAGAAAAAAAACATTGAAATTCCTCTCAAACCTCTAATCTCTATTTTTGATAGTTTCTTATTTTCAAAGTTTTCATTGAAACTCTTTTTTTTTTTTTTTTTTAAACGAACATGCCTTATATTTCTAGTAATTTTAACACTGATAATGGGTTAAAATAGTGTAAAGGATAATGAATTTAAGGTCAGTCTCTGCTCTGTTAGAAAAGGTACTTTTTTCTCAACTGTACTTGGATATGTTCACCACAGGATGAAAGCTGCGTGCTTTCTTTAGCTAAGATACTGCAGAGCCCTAGTGAACATGACGGGGTTTTATACCTCCCAGATAGAATACAGATCAAAGGATAGATTAGGGTGGAGCCTGGAAGTCATAAATATTTTTAAAACTACTGGAGTCTAGTCTTCACCAGCACTTCATCTCAGAGGTAGTTACCAGAAAAATACAGGTGGGTTTGTGCTGAAAAAAGGCTGTGTGAAAGAAATAGAATCTGTCTAATATTCAGAAAACTTCTAAATGTTATCAGCCTTGAATACAAAGGCTTGGGAAGAGCTGCTAATTATTCAAATGGCTCCTTGCTTGGAATGCCACCTTTGAAGGTATTATGCTTGTTAGTTCCAGAGGAAGAACCCAGCTGATGCAGCTACAACCCCCAAAAGTGTGAGGTAAGTGCACTTGCATCACACTGCCATTCAGAAAAGTGATGCTAGATGTTTAGAAAGAAAGCTCTCAGCTTCTCTAAGATCTCTTCCCAATTGCTTGTAATTTCTAAAGGTTGAATTCACATGTTTCTCAACCTCTGCATTTCTCAGTAGCAGTATTATATATCTTTTTTCTTCTCAAGCTCTCTTAAGGAATTTTGTCATCCTCTGAAGAAATAGCATTCTTTTTTCCTGTGTCTCTTAAAGGAATTAATTTTAGGAAGACTTTTGCATTGCTAAATATCTTCTTTGTTCCCTTTGAGGTTTTCAAGGTTTAAATGTTTGGCATCTGCTGGCCCTTTTTGGTGGTTGTCTTTTTTTGTAGCACACAGCAAAGACTTAATGTTAATTAGGTCATGGCAGACAGACTGATATGATGGTTAAGAAGAAAAAACCCTTTACTATTAACTAAGAAATCGAGATGTGTGGTATGAAAACTAGATGACTCCTCCACTGTCTGATCTTGGCCAAACTTCCAGCAGTATTTTGGTGAGAGTAAGGCTTCAGGTCTCTGAGACACAGTTCATCTTTGCTTTTGTTCAGTGTCAGCTAAACATGGCTAAAGATTTGGGGACTTTCGGAGAATATACCTCATGTATTCTATGATAGCAATTCTTCAATTTATTGCTGAGAGAGAAATGCTTCTCTAATTAGAGTGGACAGAGATTTTCTTATTAATTTGTCCTATGACCATTTGGAAGGCTCAATCTATCAAACCTTTGTAGGACAACATGAAGCAAAAATCAGCTACAAATTTTTAATGAAGAGAGGCTCTCCTCCCTCATTTTGCTCTGAAATGTGACAGTACTGTGAAACAAACAGAATGAACAACTCTATCTAGTAAAATCTGGATTTTTCTTCCTTCATTAGCACTCTCAATAAATTTTCATCCAGTCTCAGCAGGCCATGTGCAGGAGTATGGGAAAATAATTTGTACTCTGGTGCTGCTTTTTTCTTAGTCACTAAGAAGATGCTGGAATGAAGGTGCCAAATCAGTAAGCAAAATGGGCACCCCAATGGGTATGGGCTGAATGTCAGTTTTGTAGTAGAACTGAGGTGAAAGACCGCTACTAAACATCTCCCTCACTTCCAAAAATGGGACTACAGTTTGGAAGCGGAATGACCTAACAAAAAAGAGATAGTAAATTCTGAAGAAACCACAGAGGTTTGTACCCCAATTTTGAATTCAGATTTATATTTTTATTTTGGCTGGCCTTTCTTTCTTTTCTCCAAAATACCCTGCTATTCAAAGTTGAGCAGTATATATTTAATTTGAAATAAATATGGTATTGTATAATTAGATCTATATAAGAATTTTAAAATACCCTAAAACAGCCTAAATTTCTTCTTCAGATTTATGAGCAGATTACTTCAATATTAAAAGATAAATAAAAATTAAACATATCCAATATTAAAGGCAGGTAGATTACAGAGGTGAATGCAACATTTTCAGGGTGCAGAATCTCAAGTCTGCTGAACGTGAGGGATGAAAGAAAGAACATCTAAAATTATTAAAGTCTACATTTTGATATTACAAAAATATTCTTAGTCAATCTGTTCATATTTATATTCAGTGCTACCATGGTGGTAACATCACACTGGTGAGTCAAAGTACAAAAAGAGAAGCTTTACTTTTTCAGAAGTGAGTAGGAGAGCACTTTTCATGCATCTGCAGAGATAGCAGTATGACTTGCTGGAGTTTGTGCAGAATAAATTTCTCAATCGCTTACGAATGACTGTCAGATGTAGGGCAGCATAAAACAGGCAGATCACAAACCCAACCCCAACATAGCTCAAGAACAGAATTCTTGAAACTTTTGCAGTAATAACATTATAAAATAAGAAAATACAGTATGTAATAAAGAAGATTCTGGAGTAAGCATATTGGTTTACTACATATTATGCGTAATTATTCATACTGATGAATTAACCATGGTAAAAAATAAAGTACTGCTGTTTGCCACACAGTAGGATAGAATTTTATGAATAGTCAATAATGTAACATTTCTTAAAATTAATTACTTGTTTGAAAGGATATATTTTTCTCTGTGACCACTGATGCCTCAGACCAAGGAAATACCAAAATGTTTTCAAAATATTTGTTATTTCATAATCTCAGTGAAAAGAGTCTGTTGTTTCCTTGGTTATATTTTAAAAGAATTAGGAATATCTTAAAATATAAGAATGCATACTGTATAAACTGCTTTCAGTTTTGATAGGGTATCTTCATCTGCAGCTAAGAATACTTCTACTTGAAGGCACTGTCTTGTCTAGAGATAAATGAAATTTAGGATGAGTATTTATTTCCATGTATTTACCAGCTTCTCTGCTGCAGCACTCAGCACAGCCAAATATCATCAATTGAAAGCTGTGTAGTAAAAATTTTTATTTCCTTCTTTTTATCAACTCAGAAAGAGTCAGACCTGTTCATATTCAGTGAAATTTCCTCTGGCCTCTGTCACACTCTTCAGCCCGCAGTCAAAAGTATATAAAAATATTTTCCGAGTGGTTTAAGTTGCTTTCTACTTTGTGTAAAGACAGCAGTTTTAAAGTCCTCAATGAAAGACAGAGATGAAGAGATGCTGCCAATGACATAATACTAATTTCTATTTCTGTCACGGTATATTTAAAGTTTTTATGAAAGAATTTGAAAGCTGGATAAAACACCCCTATTTTATACATTACAAAGTTTCTGACATAGTATAGATACCCAAAGAGTTAGTAAGTCCTTCCTGAAGAAAAAATTCTGGTTATTATTTTTTCAGTATATACTCTTGTGAAGCAGCAATACAAAGAGACTTCAATTCTGCAGTGTATCAGCACATAAACATCTGCCTCCAAACTGTAATTTCAACAAGAAAATTTAACTTAACTTGATTTGCTGTTGTCTTGATTTCAGTCATTCTGAAATCGTGATGTTCAGTCTTGCCTCAAACACAGCAGTGGAAAGTTATCTAAAGAGATCTGGACAGATTGCACAACCTGCTGAATATTAATTCTGTTAATCCTGAGCTCCCAATTAAAGTTCAGTTTTTCATACTGAGAGTTCTGTGAATGAAGAATGAAGAAAGATTATTTAAACTGATAAGTGCTACTTTAAGTAATACATTTATTTATTTTTAATTATTGAACTCTTTGTTTGGAAGGTTTAGAAGTATACATTTCAGGAAAAATACATGTTATATGGCATTTCTTGGACAGATTGTGTTTTATTTCATTGTCTTTTTCTATCCAAGGAATATTTTACCTCCAGTTTGACCTTATCAAAGTAAGACTTAGTGGTAAATTATTATACTGGGTAAAATCCAGTAATCAATAGGAAAATCTTTCTCAGGCTTGACTAGCTGCAATAAACATCTTCCGGCAATGATAGAAACTGATATTTAAAAGCAAAATACGTTAAGGTTTTGGGGTTTTTTCTCCAGTAAAAACAAAATTAGACCACGAACTAAAGGAACTCATCAGATATACAGCATGCAAAATGCAGATATACAGCATATAGATGGTAAAAGGAAATAAATTATTCATTTTAATGATAAATTCTCATTTATTTCATAGCAACTTAAAAACAAAATGTAAAATGTAAATGTTGGCTGTAGAAATAAAAACCTTCTTTGAAAGAATGTATCCTTGGGATGACATCATGCTGGAATGCATCACTTCTTTGTAAGCTGATTCATTTGACTTCTATTATTTTATTAACTGATTATTTATGCCTTTATGAAATTTTCTTCTAAAGAGGTTTGGTGCTAATTTGTTTCTTGTAGCATTGCTGTTTTATGAGGCAATCAACTTTGTGTCTACCTGCTGGTGGAAAAAAAAAGAAATGACAGGCTTACGCTATGTGTTAATTTAAAACTGCAAAATATCAACATGAACTAAAAACCCCAAATGGGCTTAAAATACAGCTGAGGATTGTTAATGGTGAGATTTTTGTGTTAGCACAGCTTCCTTGCTAGGGTATAACCCATGTTTTCTTGTGTAGACTATAAGAGAAATTTTTCAAATAAAGCATTATTTAACTCAGTAATCCTTCTGAGACTTGTAAAATCCCTGAAAATCTCATGTTTAAGTTTAGCCAGATTTTTCTTCCTTTACTCAAGTCAAGTAATGTCTCTTATCCTTTAAAATTCTCACTGTAATCCCTGAGATCACTTGCAGGATAAAGTGATGCCTATTCTCCCAAGAATGTGAGAATTCTCAACATAATGTCCTTTGGAAGATGCAGCACATAAAATCAGCAAATTTCTTCAAAGGAGATGAGCTTAAACATGTCTGCAGCATACCATCCATTTAGGGATTTCTGGGACAACATATTGAGTCAATTCCCAAGTTGTGGATCTCTTTTAAAAAGAAAATATGTCCTGGTAATATTTCTTTTTTCTGTATTGAAAAACCTGAAAAAACATCAGTGAGAGTAATTATCTTCAAAACCTCAAAATGCAGTCCAGAGTAGCTCATTTTGGTTACACAATGGGGAAGAAAACAATGCTACCGAACATTTCCAAGCCCTGGTTCTGAAATTGTTTTATGCCTCTCTCCACCTGCAAAGTAAGTGGAATCATACCTATAAAGAGTTTAAAGGCATGAAAATTTATAAGCAATGAAAAGGCACCCAAGCCCTCTTTTACATACTTCCTTAAAAAATGTAAAATACCTCTCAAATATATGTATTATCTTGCAGTGAAAATAATTTTTTTTTTTGATAACTTCTTTTTACCCCTTTTTCCTGTGGTATTTTCAAGGTTTTCATCATGAACATGAAGACTACACATTCATTATAATTTTTTTAATAAAAAGCTTTCATTGTAATGTACTATTCTAATTTCAAAATTTAAAGGAAAAGAGTTCCAAAGTACAGCAAGAATTTTTATAAAGTAAAGAACAATTGTGCTACTTTATTACTGGTTTGCAATGGCATTTCTGGCTTCAGGAGCTGCCACTGTTTGTCGTAGTAGAGGAGTAAAGTGCTTTCTCTGTTCTGGCATTTAACTTACTTTTCCAATTAAGGATTAAAAAACAAAATCTATTGTTTAAAAACATTATTTATACAATTAATCATCTGACTGAAATGGGATCTTTCATTCTTCTTTTTTTGATACTTGCAGTAATCTTTGTCAGCTTTGCAAAGCTTAAATCCTCTCGCAATATGTTTCAGTTATTGGCCTAATTAACATACAGCTTTACATGATTGAGTGATCTGTGCAAATTAGATACCAACGGGGGCCATTGACCTAATGTGCAGACAATCCCCAAACTAGATCCTCAAAATTTTTAATGACTTCAGAGTGTGGAGTTAGCACTATATAGCACTACGTGGCTGAGCCCTGGGGTTAAAAATAGTTCTCCTGCAGTTAAGAACAGTAGAGAGGACTTGACTGTGCCCAGAGCACTTCACGGTGTCTCACTCCTATCTGTGAATGCATCAGCAGAAAGAAGATGAAAAGCGACCTCAGTCATTATTGTTATACCATTGCAAAAGTTAAAATGACATTTTTGAAGTGAACCGTCCCTTTCTCTGGGAAAGCTCAGCCTCTTTATGATACTCATTTTACTGGAAAGGGGAGAGGGGAGGTAACATTAAATTTGTTTATTTGTAACATATGAAAAAGTGTTTATACTTCTGATGGGAAAAAAAAAAATCTCTGAGCATCTGTAATTATTTGGTAGACTATTACCTTAAAACTGTTCACGGGTGTAGATGACTAGTATTCATCAGGGGGCACAGCCCAGGTATTTGCAAAGCTAAAGCCAAGTGGATCTCTTGGCTCTGCTTAACTCTTTTCTAGGACTTATTTAGGGAAATACAAGGCCTGATAACATTGGATTGAGGTCAGGAGCATTTCTGTTACTAAAATTTGGGGAGGAGGGATAGGAAAACACTTTTTAAAATGCATGCAAGAATGCCAGTTTGGTTTTTGTCTGTGACATCTGTCTGTGCTGGTCTATTTTAAGAATAGCTAGGCTGTGTGCTATGTAAAATTGTGGTTTGCCTTGTTAGAAACTTTACATTTTAAGCAGTTGTTTGAGCTGCTTACTTTACAGCCTTACAATAGTTGTGCAGAACCTTCTTCCCTGACTTCCCAGTTACCTCCATGACAAGCTAGACCTGTCACCCACAGATGACAAGTGGCACAGTCCACCAAGCCCACCCTTACCCAGGAAATATCTGGACCACCAAGTCCAGGTGGAGTTTTTGCTGGTGTCTGAAAGCATGAATGACATCAGGGTTGTTTTGTTCCCTGATGTTAGCTGACAGATTGAATTAAGTCCCATTTGTTAAAAGGTTTTCTTGGCATCTGAAGCCAAAATATTCTTTGTAGCACTTCACAGTGAATAAGCGTGCACTTCAAAACACACACATAGGGTTGTCTTTCATTTTTTTGCCCCTGTGTACCTCTTTACAAAGTGAAACAAAGGGAGATTTATTGAAAGAAGCTTCTCATGGTTTCCATTTATTTATTTATTCATTTGTTCATCTATTCATTCACATATTTTGAAAAGACTCCATTCATTTAATTTATGCATAGCAGATAAAATTAATTACTGCACTGCAGATAATAGCACATAAAGGTCATCCTCAGAATTGTGTTTCACTTTGGTGTCTTTATCGTGCTTTGAAGATAATGGTTTGATGTTGTTTGTACACTGTGGAGTGCACTTCTATCCCTTGGGAAGCATACTGAGAAAACAAATAATAGTAACAGAAAGGTACAGCATAGCTGTTCTGTGGTGTTTGTCCCTGCTTTAAAAGTCTCAGCTGCTTAAAGCAGTGCCTGATGACAGTGCAGAGTTCCTCAGTCCGTAAACATGAAGGTATTGATCTGAAGACAATGAAATGGATGTATGTGAGAAAAGGGATGTGGTATTCTGGCAACTGTTAAATTATTCACAATGATTTGGTGTTGTGGTCCCTTTCCTGTGCAGCCTCTTCTCACCCAGTGCTGGATTAGTCAGTTTTCAATGGGTCTAGGATCATAGAAGGGTGTTTTGTTTATCAAATGTTTCTCCCCATACCCAGTGCAGTAGTATAAATGAGGTTTCTTGGGATAAAATGTTAGATTTCATGCGTATTCCCACAGAATTTTTCCTGCGGACAAGTGCTATGGGTTTACTAATGGTCACAGAGCATATGGTTCAGCTTCCCCACACTGAACTGGGTGACAAATGAGGCACATCATCAATGAAGATGCAGAGAGCAGCAGCACGTGTTCAGGGCCTGCTTTGGGAGAGACTTCATTTTTTCTTTTCATATCTGTGAGCAGGTCCAACTTTAATTGTCACATGATGGAGTTAGCTGGGTCTCATCAAGATTTTTGCTCTGACACGACACACTCCTGGGCCAGAGCAGGTGTGTACGTGTGCCCGTGCACATGTAATCCCAACCCTGCTGTGGAGTGGCTCTGCTGCTTCTCCCTGTGGGCTGCAAAGAGCTGGGAAGGGCTGAGTTGCCAGGTCTGTGGCAGGGAAGGGAGATGATGAGGAGCAAGGAACGATATGAGGAACTTGGGGGTTGGAGCTTGATAAGAGCTTAAACTCCCTTTTTATTCTTCTTTTTGAAAAGTAGCCTCTGAAGTTTGTTAGAGGTATGTTCTTGCTAAGAGGTGATGGTCTTAGAAAAGCATTTTTTGGATGCATGTAAAGAAAATGGGAGAGACAGGAAAGTGGTTCCATTTAAGCTTATCCTCTCATAAGCAGTCTGTAGAGTTCAAGTAAATTCTGACCTGTGAAATAGCAAAAAAAATCTTAATTTTAAAGATGCTCTTTTTCAAGTAAAATCAAGAGTATACATTTTAAGTCATCTGGGAGGCTTGGTAGTTTGCTAGGAATAGTAATGATGTTTGAAAACTTCTTGTACATGCTGCCCAATTCAGTACATTTAATGCTGTCCAAAAATCTAAGTAATTTATCCAATATCTTAGTGAAACTGTGTTAATTTGTATGCAGCTTTCACTAGAAAGATTCCTACTTACTTTTTCATTAATTAACAATTAATGTTCAAAGTATGGTTTAGAGAAAGAACTGGAGTCCTAAAAGTAGTCATGACTACATCATGTTGGTGGACTACTGCAAAGGGCATCTGTTTATGGCTGTGCAGTTATGGGGAATATGACAATCTTTCTCTCAAGGTCACAGTCGTTCCTCAGAGAAAAAGATAACTCTCGTACATCAACCCAGTATTCAAATAATGTGCTTGCAAAGAAACTCCATGGATAGAAATTTAAAGAGAAGAAAACACCATCTAGTGCTTAACTTCAGCTGCTGTGGGTGATGGGATAGGTTCTTTCTAGGAATATATAAGCTATTAATGTATTTTAAGCCCAGCTGGCAACTAATCACCATCAGCCACTCACTAAACATCCCTCTTTCCACCCCTTGCCCTGATAGACAGGGGGGGAGAATCAAGGATAAAACCTGAGGATTTAGGTAAGAATAGTTTAATGATTGAAAGCAAAGTAAAATAAAATAACAATAGTAAATAATTTTAATAAAGGTAATAAAAAGGGAAAGGGAAAATCCAAATGCGTGATGCACAGTACAATTGCTCATGAACTGCTGGCTGATGCAGGCCCTGTTTCTGAACCCAGATTAGCCCCTCTTCCATGTAACTGTGCCAGTTTATATACTGGGCATGGTGTTACATGGTGTGGACCCTTTGGCCAGCTCAGGTCACCTGTCCTAGCTATGCTCCCTCTTATTGAGTTTTTGGGCTTTTTCTGTGGACCTCCTCAATGCCAGAGCAGGAGAGCCAAAAAAAAAGTCCTTGGTTTACTATGAACTCAACTTATAAAAACCAAAGATATCAGAGTGTTATCATTGTCATTCTCATTCTGTATCCAAAAACACAGCACTGAGAAGAAATTAATTCTATCCTAGCTGAAACCAGGACAGCCATAAAACAGGTATCCCACTTTGCATTATAAGCAAATGTTGTACAGGTCAGAGGTGTTAAATTTGAAGCATTTAGGGCACATCTGGGTCATGAGCAACCAGGAAAGGATGCAATATATCCAAAGTACTTGTAATAGGCTACAAAATAGTTTGAGTTACCTCTGATGCCTCTGATAATTACAATGTGGTCCTTGGCTATTGATAGAAGTATTTCAAAGGAGACATAGCACTGAGTCTCGAGGACGTTGTTAGTGCTGATGAGATTGCTCATAATCAGTAAGTGGCTCATCATGCTCTTAAAAGCCAGTTGGGAAAGCCAGTAATACAGAAAAAAAGCCTCAAAGGAATGGTGTCACTGTGTGTCACATTACTCATATCATTAGATGGATTCTTGTAATAGCTTTTTGTCTGGAAATAATTCTTCATGACAAGTAATATTTGTGTCATTAAATGTTTGTGCCATGTAATAGGACCTGGGCCTGAAGAGTGTAAGAGAATAATTGGCGAGATATTTTGTAGCTTAGATTCATGCTCCAACTTTTTTAGTGTAAGAGCCATAAGATAAAGATAAACATGCAATTAGAAAAAATGAGAAAAAAATTTCCACGAGTAAACTACTTTTTTCCCCCCATCCTTAATTTCCTACATTTATTTAGAACAGGCTCAGTGTGTTTTGACAGTGGTTGCCCTGCCAATATATTATTGCTGTCCAAAAAGGAAAAGCATTTCTGCTGTTAGTGCCCGTTCAATTTTGAGAAGTAGCTCTTAACACACTGGTTTCTAAAACTAGTCTGGTAATAAAAGCCACTGTAATTCTGACATCCTTTCAAAGATTTTAAGAGGTTCAACTGTTCTGAATCAATGAAACTTAGCTGTTCTGGTTGGTATGTTCAAGTTTATTCAGGTTATTAGGTTTTTTTCCCTGTAAATAACTGTACAGAGTAGTTCTTCCAGGGATTGTTTATGCTCAGTAGCTACTCAATGCCTGGAGAATTTGTAGGATGCTTTCTTTTTCACCAAAGGAAATTTCATAAAAAGAAATTGGCAAATCAAAAGCAGTGCAAAAAAAAAATTATTTTAAAATTCAGAATAACTAAATAAATGACCAGTGATCAGCTGGTTGTTCTTTTTGTTGCAGAGTCACAGACTGAACCCCAAAAAGGTTGTTTGTGAGTGAAGGTCCAGCATTGGCTTAAATGAAAGCTGGGCACTCAGCTATCTGATCTGAGCCTTTTTGTGGAGCAGGAGAAAGGATAAATCCCTTTAAAGTGGTGTCTTTCAGATACGGTGCATCTCTTGAAGGTGTGCCAAAGACTGTTAACTCATTTAGCGAGATTATTTATCTGTTTTTTTTTCTTATGACAATAGATAAAGGTGCATTTCCTCCTGCAAATCTGCACAGCAGAGTTCATTTGGGCAAAATTTCATTGTTCCATACCCAATAATTCTCAAGTCTAAAGAGAGACAGTAGGAACACAGTAGGTTCAGACCCATTCAACAACGCAGGAAGCTGAACTGCTTCCAGAGAGCCTGCTTTGTCTCCTGGCAGCCTCCCTGAGACAGGATATTATGGGAAGACTCCTCTGTCCCTCCTCCGCCGCCCATCTCCAGCCCTTTATGTAAGAGCTGCTGCACTCTTGTTTTTGCAGCAGAGGTGGCTCTGTGGAGCCCCTGGGTGCTGGTGCCCACGTTCACAGCTGTGTCCCCCAGCAGGGTGTGCAGGAGGTGTGAGTATTAAACACAAGGTGACTCCCACAGCTGCCCCAAAGCAAGGGGCCTGGGACTTTCATGGATGGCCTGTGGCTCTTCATCTGTCCAAGAACAAAGTTCCCCGCAAAACAACACTACACAGGTGGTCCCATGAGGGGCAGTGGGCAGCACATGCTCATCCCTCCAATCCTTCCAGGGGACTGGAATTAGGTCCCAAACCCCAAATGAAATTCTGGGCTGTGCTTTCTCCAGGGCAAGTGCAGGCACCATAAGCTTTTGATGTGCTTCCTGCCGAACCAGGCAGTAGGCCTGCTCATCACCTTGTTTGATCCACTCATTGCAGAAGAAGACTAAGGGTCAAGGCTGGGAGGATTTTCTTTGCATCAGCACAAGATAGGCAGCTGTGGTAGTAAGAGAAATTGTGTGAAGCATGTCTAATCTCTCCTAGTCACACGTATCTGCTGATGCCTTAGAAAGGCATCTGGCTTTTAGATACCAAATCACATTATCCAACATCCTGGACAATATATCTCATACTGCTCTGAGCTCTGCCCAGCCACCAGAGCACAAGAAATGCTGAAATCCAGGGGCTGAAGCAGTCAGCCCGTTCTTGAGGTGATCACAAATAGAAACAAGCGTCTTTCTGTTATTTCCAGCCACCCATAATTTGAGTCAGAACTCTTTTCAGTCTGTCCTGAAATGGCAGTATCACTTTCTATCCTCAGTACTATCTTTTCCTTGTTTCTGAATGTGACAGTTGTTCCCACTCATGTGGAGGAAAGGAGTACATCTGTACCCCAACATGCCATGGTAAGAGCAGAGGACTCATAAATTCCTAATTTCCTATAGGGCTCATAAGGCTGATGATAAGCCTTTCTCCAAACCCATGAGACAATATCAGCTAATCTAGCACAACAGCTTTTGTCACTGCCATGGCATCAACTAACTCCAGGCTTCATCTTCAGTTTTAACTTTGGAAGATTTACATCTCAGTGAAGTCTTGGATGTGCCAGTTTTCTTCCTAAAAGCTTCTGTCTCTACTAGATGAGGCAATGCTGAATATTTTAGACCCTGTGAGCCTTTTGTGGCTTTGCAGCTAGATTGGTCAAAAAAAACTGATGAATTTGTGCTGATAGTTCAGTTTAAGAATTTATTCTGCTTATTCTGGTGAAATCATTTATAGGTGTGCTACCACAGATCAGTTACGAGGGAGGCCTTGCCTACAAGAATGCTCTGAAATGGCCACTATTTTTGTACCAGAAAGATTTCATAGTTAGATTTGGACCACTTCTGATAGTTGAGATCTGCAAACAACTGCTCTCTTTTGTAGCGGAGCTCAGTGCTCAACCTCAGGAAGCAAGTTTGGATTACTGCCAAATTTGGTCAGTTAGAAGGTCAGTTAGGAATATCTTTTTATCAAAACTTTGGAGGTATGAGAAGTTCTTTGGTAAGCACCCCAGCATATCGAAGAAAAAAATGAGAGTTTCTTAACAGTACCTGGAATTTGATAGGAAACACCCTCCCTTCATTGCTACCTGTATTCCTGTTTTCTTGCTAAAGTCTTCTGGTTCTGCAAATAACAAGGCTATAAAAAATTGAAATTACTTCCTGTCTATCATGGATTTTTAGACCCATGACTGAATAGATGTTACAGTGAGTTTTTAGATGTTTCCATTAGCACAACTCTTCTGTTACACTGCAGGTGTTCACCCAGAAGGGATGCTAGTTGGCCTCCTGTTTGATGCTGCAATCTGCAGTTGCAGCAAGTTGCTGGATGCCTGGCAATGCCGCACAGCAGTTTCTGCCATTTTTCACCGTGGAACAGATAATCACCACATTTCCTCCCAAATACTGTCATGCTCAAACCATCTCTCTTTAACCTTGAAAAATCAGGATCACACAGACTAGTACATTCTACTGCATAACTCATAAAGGAATCTAAGAAATGTATTAGCATTTTCTTCACTTTCTTTCACTGGAGTACTTCACAAGAAAACTTTGCTTATAAACCTTCCAGTGAGCTTGGTGGCAAAGTAATATCAAAGTGGACATATAGTTGAGACCCCTTTGAAGGGGGGAACTCTATTTAAATTTGGTGATGGAAGGTTTCTAAACTTAATAAGCATCTGTAATGGACTTTACATTTTGTGCAATTGGAGTGCTTAGTGATTATTAGATAGCTGTTAGGCAGAGAATTGAGGCTTAATTTAGACTTCAATATGTCTGATTTGACAGAGGCATGCAATTTTTGTGTAACACAGTAACATTTATAAGCTGATTCAAGCACTTCATGCAAGCGTGCTGTCCAAGTTTTCTTATTACAATTATGCATAATAACAATACAGTTATATGAAAATGATAGTCGTGCTTGGGTAATCATAGTAGTGGGGCCATTTCCCCTTTATTCTGAAGAGCAGAGAAGTGGAAAAGTGCTGGATGTGGAGAAAGGAAATTAATGTTTGCCCTTGCAGAACAATCTTCTTCCACTGGGTTTGCATACAACTCGTCATAACTTTTCTGCATCTCAGTTATGCTTCTGTCCAGTTCAGCAGGAGAACTGTTTCTGTTTGACCTTGGGGAACAGGTCGGAACTTTAAAAAATTAGTTTTGGTTATTCTTGTGGGAGGGTGTACATAAGCATGCAACGGTTTTCTCTGATTGTCCCACTCATCATACTCAAGTAGTGCTTAACAAGGTCTGACTAGTAGGAAGATGTGGGCTGGCTGTAAACATGCTACCTTCCAGATAAGCAGTATTGTCTGTAGTGGCTTTATTCTCATGCTGAAGGTCTCTTCTGTGGCCCTGGGCATTAGGAAGTGTGCCCATGCCACAGCTCCTTCCATGCCTCTGCAAAAGATCCTAAGCAAAGTTGCTCATGGAGTACATGGTTGCTCAGCACCATAAAGCACATGGCAACAAAAATGCTCACTTGAGTTTCAAGACTGACTTTTAACCTATGTGACTTGGACAGGCTCCTCTTCTAACCTTTTACCCTGCCCAAGTATGCTCTAGATGCTAAGGGACCCTTATCGGTGATCAAAAATTTTGCCCACGCATTCAAATTCTTCCTGTAAAGACTGGTGAAACCCAAAGCATGACTTGTTGACTCCTCATGTGTAGCTTCTTCTGGACTTCTTATCTGAGCTTCCTTTTCTTCCTTTTAGTGAAGTCTTCCTTCAGTGAAATTTTACTAAAAATAGATGTTGGCTTATGCTCCAGCACCTCTTTGTGTACTGCTGTGTACTGCTGGTGCTGGGTACTGAGGCAAGGATGTCTGAACTTCTCCTTCCAAAAAAGCTGCTTAGACCTCCAAAAATAATATTTAAATAATAGTGAACATGGAAAACCATGTAATTTTTCACCTGGTTTAATACTAACCTCATATACTTGCCTGTTACTGCATTTAACAAAAAATACAACAGTTTATGCATCATGATTAATTTTTGGCTAGCTTATACTGTTTTTTGAGACTTTATGTACCTTAGCAGATGGTGTTAAAGTTTCTGTGAATAGTTTAATTTAATTTCTTCCCACCTTCTTAGCATTACACTTTGCTTTTAATTATTTGCTTGCAAACTAGCTGACACAAATTAGTTGAACACAGTGATGACAATGGATTGTAGTAAAAATATAAATTTTAAGATGTCAAGATTTAAGCATTTGACTGTTTTTAAGGAAAAACTTTCAATAATGTGTCATTCTCTTTATTACAGGTTATTATAAAAATAATAATAATTTAAAAATCCATTATAGTGTTATAGGATAGATATTCCTAAAACTTGACTGCATATTACCTTGGACACAGTCACACTAAAAGGGAGAAACACAAAGAGAAACTTTTTCATATTCTAGCTATGCAAAAGCATCTTTTTGTGTGGGATCCAGAGAGCTGGGGCCTTTGTCAACAAAAATGCTGGGAACAGATTTTTACTCAATTATGTCATAATCTCATTTTCAGACATATATATATATATATATAGCATTTTCCAAGGTGTGCAGTAAGTGCTATTAATACGGTTCAGACATATCTTTAGGCATTTAATTCTGAAAGTTAATTATTTCAGACAGAAACAATATAGGTGTGAAGTGCCATTACCATTAAATGTACTGCTGGCTAATATAAAGGAAGGCTTTTAGGAAACTCTCTGGAGTGCTGGTTAGACAGGACACTTCATGGTGCTCAGAGTTGTGCTGTGTGTCTCAGACAGTGAATCCACAATCTGACACAATGGGAGCTTCTAAAGATTGACCACTTTTGAAGTCATGTACATATCAAAGCACATACATTGCATTGAATCATATTAATTTAATTTTAGACTGTAATTTTTTTTCCTACATACTAAAGTACTGGCAAAAACAAATAAACCAACATATTAGAAATTGTCAGTACTAAAAATACTATTCTTGCTGCCCTGTTATTAATGGCAATCTCCACACCTTACAATCTTGTATTTCCTGCATCATTTGCTGCAGTATAGAATGTCATGCTTTTAACAAACTGCATCCGTCAATGTATGGAATAGTTTTACAAGGTCTTTTTGACAACCGTGGTGTGTGAGTTAAAAAAAATAGGTTAAGAATCTGAAGTTTCAGGTGATTTTTTGGGTTAACTTACCTGGAGCCAAACCTGAATCCAATTGAATTTTAATAAAGTAAATAAATAAAAAGAAATTAATGCATTCCAGATAATTACAAAAACATATTCCTTCTCTCATGATTGTAAAATATCCTCATTTTTCTCTCTTTTTAGAACTTTCTGTGTCTTCAACAGCTACCTTTTACATTCTTGCAACCTACAACTTTTCAATCTGCTTTTCCACAGCCATTTCACTGTTCTACTCCTTCTTAGCTCCATTTAAAAGCATCTTCTTAGTTCAGCAGTGAAGCATTAATTTCTTTTACCTGGCACCAGCATCATTTGCCATCAAATAAAAAAAATCGGTCCAACTACTTTGATAGCGTTGCACAGGTTTTGGGTTTTATAAAAAGGGAAAAGCTATATTTAGCTAGAGTTACATTTACTGAACTGCAGCCTGAAGCTGAAACCAGTTTTCATTTTGAAGTTCTATTCTTCCTCAGCTATAGTACTGGCTTGCAATTCTGGCTGGACATAAAAAAGGCCAAATTCATGCTGGAAGCAGACATTAGTGCCTTCTGAAAATTTCAAAATGAAAAGAAACTCATCTTTGTGCCATCCTTCTCTAAAGTTCTTACTTTAATCTGTCCATCTCCACTGCTCAAAATAGCCCCTTATTGATATGCCAGAATAATTCTCCTTGCACACCTCTATGGTAACTACACTATAGGAACATCAGTTGTATCGGAGCAAGGCTCTAAGTGGTTCTGCAGTCTCCAGTGTGTGGTTCAGTTCTTATCTCACCAGTGGGAGTTTTTTCCCCTGCTTCAGAAGCACGAGAACATTATTCTAAGTGTGCTCATGGAAATATACAGGGAAAGCTATAAATATGAACATATTAATTAAATGCTTATATGCTTTGACATTTAAAGACATTCAGTAGTAGTCAAAGCTTATATGGCTGTGAACAACAAGGTCTATTGTATGTTTTTCCTTCTATTTACAAGGACTGTTGTTGATCTCTTCTGAGCATGCATTTTTCTTTACAGTTGCTATCAAAGGTAAATTAAAAACATATTTTGCTCCTTTCTGTATGAATTTATAGAGATAAAATGGGATTTGTGTTGGTATTTTGACTTGTCCATGGTGTTTTGGTTTTTTTTAAATTTTGCTTGGAGAAGAAATAGGGGCATGTCTTAAGTCATTGCAAACATAGTTTTAGTAGACTTCTTCTCATTTAAAGAGCTTCAGATATCTTCTTCAAGAACAGGGTGTAGGAAAAAAAAAAAACACTATTTATCTAAGCAGAAAAAAACCAACACTAAACAAACCAAAAAAGAACAAATAACAAAGCTTAAATACATAATAAAATCCTTTGTATTACCTAGGAAATACATGTAGTGGAAGCATTCAGGTACAAAATCTCTTGTGCTTTAGAATTTTTAAAATGCTAATAAAATGTTGTTGGGACATTACTGGCATTTTATATCCACATGTATCTTTTACTGGTACTGCTGTACCTGTTTTGCCCTTCATACTTGGCCTAATAAAAGTCCATGAGTACTTATAATGAATAATGCATTTGAAAAATGTTATCTTTCTGTTTCCTGTCTAAGCTAGTTGCATTATCTTACAGTTTTCCAGCACTTACTTGCCTGTGGCTTTTCCAAGACAGCTGCAGAGTATGATGGGCTTCATCCAAAGTAGCGTTCCTTCTTTGATCTCCATCTTCTCAGTAGTTTTTATTGCAGTGTAGTCTCTGCTTTATTTATTCAGACAGTTTTTCTTTATATTCTTAAAGGTGCATTTGGAAAGGGATCTCAGAATCACAATTGTTATTGAAACCATTAATTTAATCTCTCTTTTAATTTACTAACATCTTAATTTTTTTTGTAGTTCATCAGTTTAACATTTAAAAAAGCTCCTGTTCCTCTTAACCTCTGTGGAATGAGAAAAGAATACCATAAAAACATACACTATAACTCATGTATTTTTTCTTGTCTTTCTCTTTTTTTCTGCTGATTTTCACTCAGGTTTACTGGTCCGTTAGTGCGAGACTCTCGTCACCAGGTTTCTCATGAATACCAGAATACTTCTGTCTAAATTTTCTGCTCAACTGTGCATCCATAACTGAATGCATTAACATCACAGAACTCAATAAATATTTAATTAATAGCAGTATATGGGATTGAGGGGTCAGAATTTGTTGCAAATAGGTGTTGTCACCAAACAGATCTTAATAGAGAGGACGTTTACCTAACATTATCTTCAATTTTAGGCTACTGATTCCCTTAATTTAATCTGCTAAACTATTTTCATAGAAATATAAGTGGAAAGAGTTGGATATCTTAGAAGTATATAACATTTTGCTGTTAGCTGTGTGTTTTTCTTAAACAGAAGTGTTATTCTTCTGCAGGCATTTCCTGTTCTTCATTTGCAATATAAGGAACTTTATTATTTCCTTAGTTAATGGCTTCACCACCTAAGGTTTGAGTGTAAATTATTTGCTGGAGTCTGGCAGATTGTGCCAACAAGGCTCAAGACAGGTGCAAATCTTGCTTAAGAGCAGTGTCATTTTCTTTGCAAAATGGATGTGAAGTTGTTCTGTAGGTTGCCCAAGATTTGTGCACAGCTCCAGCTCAGCCTACACTGTCTCTTACATGGTTTAAGAATTGTACATGGCCCAAATACCTGTGTTAAGAAGGCAGAGCAGACTGCCCTATGAAGTCAGTGGGTGAGGAATTAAATTTCCTTGTCAGAGAGCAACTGGGATTTTCTTTGTTTTCACTTGAATTTCAGAGCCTTTTTTTTTTTTTTTTTTTAACAGCTTGGCTAAGCTAAATGCATATTTAAAGAGTGGTACAAAAGATAATATTTAAGTGTGGAAAACTGTGAAAACAATTTAAACAAGTCTTTCAGTTAAGCTTGAAAATTGCTTTCTGGCATGTATCCAAAGAAGAGAAGCCTGCCATTTTATTGCCAGTCCATTACTTTTGGAATAACAGCTGAAAGAATAAAACTCTAACTGGAGATGCATGCACGTGTGCTTTCACATGTGTTCACAGTAGCAGGTACAATCTTTTACCCCTCTGCAACTGTTTATCTTTAGTGTTTGTCAGATGTGTATTGACATGTTGGTCAGAAGAACTTTTGCTTAAATGAGAAATGTCAATTATTGTTGCAAGTAGTTACCACGAGAAAATAACACTCTTGATTCTGAGCTGCTGTTTCATGATCAACAAATATTTGCTCTGCAGAGATTAATTTCAATGCAAATTAAGCTTAATGCATTTTTTGTTTAATTATCTTGTTTTGTAAATTCCAGGTAAAAAGCCTCTTGGGTTATGGTACACAGTGAAAGAACTTCTCTAGATAGACTTAAAAGGACTATGCTGCTCATAGGCATTGAATCTAGCACTGATTAGGAAATTTTATTAAAGTTCTAGTTCTTAAAGCAGTATAAAATCAGAAATTCACTTAAAGTATTTAGTATATTCTTAGCTCTAGGCTATAGGGCCTGCAAGAGAAAAGTAAGGAAATTATTCAAGCGTGCTGTTTAAATGGTCAAACAACAAAAAACACCCAAATTCTCCCACCTAAACTCTTCCTAAAAGTTGGGGAGGGGGGGGCGGTGAACTGGTTCAAGAATTATGGAACCAGTAATAATGTGAAGAGTGTGGGAGACTCTTGGGCTTTCAGAAATAAAGAAAACTGTACCACAGGAGTGGGGCAGCTGCTGATATTGGGTAGGTAACTGAGACTATAATGCTATAGAAAGAATGAAAAAGCTCCACTGCTTTTTCAGTGGGATAAATTAAAAGGAGAAACAAAAATAAAAAGTAGTGAAGGAACTATCACTGGTCCTAGGGCTTTCTGCATAGTGGTGCCATAGTGTCATTGGAGAGAAATGTATTGGCTAGAAATCTTGAATACCTGCCCCAATTCCCAAACCCATTCATAATCAATAGGGAAAATTTAAAATAATTTTTAATTGTTGAATTTTTTTTTACTCTGTTCTTGCTGGTTGAGATTCTATGGACTGGAGATTTCATAGCCTTAGTATAGCTTCAGAATGGGGAGATGAAGCACAGAAATAGTTATTTAAGTTACTTGATTGTGTTGATTCTTGCACATGTGAACAAACAGACTTGAGAAACTCATGGAGAAATCTGAGAGAGATGATCATTCACAGCAATATATATAATAACTAATGTAAATTTTTATTCCTGACACTTAAGAGCAAAGAATATTAACCAAAAGTACTGGCTAAAAAAGCTGAAGGAAGATAACTTGATTTCTTTGACAAGGCGCTGGTAATACCAAGGTAGTACTTGAGAAGACAAAATAGACTCGGAAAATCATTGCTCTTATTCCTTCTGGGCAAATTTTGTGCAGCTAAACCCCACACAGCCACTCACTCACTGTCCCTGCGTCAGGATGTGGGAGAGAATTGGAAGAGTAAAAGTGAGAAAACTCACAGGGCGAGATAAAGGCAGTTCAGTAGGGAAAACAAAATCCATGCACACAAGCAAAACAAGGAATTCATTCACTGCTTCCCATGGATAGGCAAGTGTTTCTATTTCCAGGAAATCTGGCTTCCATCATGCCTCATGGTGTCTTAGGAAGACAAACAACATCATTCCAAACCTCTTCTTCCTTCTTTCCCCAGCTGTCCTGGCTGAGTCCCTTCCCAGCTCCTTGTGCACCTGCTTGCTGGTGGGATGAGAGGCAGAAAAGCTCTGTACAAACCCTGCTCAGCAACAGCTGAAACATCCTTGAGTTATCAATGCTGTTTGCAGAACAAATCAAAAACACAGCCCCACTCCAGCTCTTGTGAAGAAAACTAACTCTCCCACAGTCAGAACCAGCACAGCAGATGACTTTAGCAGATATCTAGAGACAGGATTCTAGGGACAGGATAACAGTATTGGCACCTGGCCATTGGAGGGCACTTAACAGTATCAGTTGCTCCAAGTCCTGTCAGTTGTATGCTGATACAAAGATGCTGTTTGTTTTATTTCCCAATGATGCATTTGGCCAACTTAGAACAGCTGCAATCTCATCTTTTTTTTTTTTTTTTCTGTTGGCTGCATGAACCATAAATAGATTTTATTGTTATGGATGTCAATCTCCTCAACAAATCTCATCTAAGCAATATCTTGCAAAATAATATCCTTCCAGTTCATTCTTTATTCAATTCCCCACTTAACAAAACAAGGCTGTCCTGCAAACTCAAGAATCTAGTAGAAATGAATTATCTACTCAGAAATTTTTGGCAATTTCAACCTTTTTTTTCCTTCGTGGCTTGACTGAACTCCAGGCCAGTCCTATTCCACCAGATTGCAAAAGAAGATGCTGACTGTGATACAGAGTTATCATATTATAGTATGAGTGATAGTAGATACTTCTCCTGATGGATAAATTTGATTTGTGTAAGAAGTCTGGTAGAAGTCCTTTTGTTTTTTGTTTTTCAGTGAGAGACCCTGAGTTATACCAGCTTAAAAATGTCTTAACAGTCAGGTTTTGAGAAGTGGTGCGAAGCTGAGTTTCAATTTATTTTTTCTAGAGGCAGCCACTCTATGAAAGGTAAAAACAGTACCTAGTACCTATCCTTTAAGTTCAGGAAGTCAAATGTCTTTCCCTCTGGTTTTCTTACCTAAACATAGGGCAGAGATTTGAAGCAGCCCCAGTATGCCAATTACAGGCTTTTAATGAAGACTTTTAATGTTTGTTTTGGACACATTTCTTTTTATTGATCATTGAAATGACTGGCAGCACTCATGTTCCTTAGTGCTGAATAATAAAACTATACAGAGACTGTTAAGTTAAAAAAAAATTTTCACCATGGAGCCACACTGAAGCATTCTTACTCCATTGAAAATATTGTTCCATTCACGTATCTGACACTTTCTTCTCCTTCATCAAAAGAAAAAAAGAACGTTAGACCAAATGATAATAATTTTTGCTACCTTATATTCATACTTTTATGTCTACTTTGAACCACACAAAAAAAGATAAAATTATAGGAAAATTCATTGGAGTTGTAGGTTTTGAAATATACTTAGCCATGAAATAGGCTGTAAGCAAGCATGCATGTAACTGAATGTAAACGAATAGTTCCGTTTAATTCAGTAATACTTTTCATGTACATAAAATTAAAATAACATCTTTTTTTTCATAGATGTACAAACTAGAATGGTTTGGGTTGAAAGGGATCTTAAAGTTCACCTAGTTCCAACCCCTTTGCCATGGGCAGAGGCCCTTCCATAAGAGCAGGTTGTTCAGAGCCCCATCGAGGTCATTGAACTCTTCCAGAGGATTTCCATTTTGTATGGTTAAAATTGAGGACTACTATGTGCTTTTGTTTTTCCTCGGGCCTGGATGGTTAATGAATTGGGATTGGAAAAATAAGGCTTAAAAATGGGAAAAACAATCATATTTTATAGAGACAAAAGTTATTCTGTTTATTGTATGTTTTTCAGTTTTTGAGTGTTTTTTATGATAGCTACTGTTTAGGTGCTATGGAAAACTTCACAGAGATTAGGATTTTATACAGTATTTTTAATATTTATAGTTTTATTTTTACCTTCATTTCTTGTTCTTTCAGCCACACATAGTGAAACTTAAAAGATGTATTTTCAGATCAAAAGGAAAGTGATTAGATACTCTTCCTTTCCCCAAATTTCCTTGTTTTTCAGAATAATTTATTCCTTTACAGATTGTAGGAGTGTGTTCATTCTTTATTGAATTAAGAATTCATGAAACACTGTCTTTGTCTCTTTTTTTTTTTTCCTTTTTTTTTTTTTGTGATATTGTGTGCTGCTGCTGCAGTTTTGTATTGGTGCATGGTACTGTAACCTCTAACTTGTGAAACACTAATGGCATTTTTTTTTGCCTGAAGTGTGTAGACTGTGGTTGCTCTTGGAAGGAAAAAAGATGCAATTTCTTCATTCATGTAACTTCCTTCTGTAAACTTGCATGCTTCATTTAAATAATGGTTGAACTATACAATCACCATTACTATGTTGCTGTAATATTTTCAGTATTACAGCAAGGTTCTAGAAGACTAGAATATTTTTTGAGGGGGAATAACCCCACAAATTTATTCTTGTTTCAAAAGTAGGCAGAAGTCTTAAATCTTTACATTACATTTTGTCACTTCTCCAGATCATTTCCTCCAACACAACAAGCTAACATGCTTTTCAGTGTGCACAGTACAGATGAATGCTAATGAAATATCTGAAGTCGTGGTGAGGGGTAGGGTTTACAAGCTCTTTCAAGCAGTGAAATGGTTAACATAAGCACTGGCAAGACAGCAGATCGGATGATGAAATGCAGCTGCAAGGGATAAATGCACTCAGGAGAAGTCTGCAGAGGAGGGGAAGTGCCTAAGGAAGTAGGGAGAGCACTTAGAGGAGTGCTGGTAGAAGGGCAAGCTGTGAGGCTCAAGGTGACACGAGCCTCTGAAATTAGGGAACAGGAAAACAGCTATGTGGAGGGGAAAAAAATAAAGATGCACTTTTGGGAACCGTTTTTTCCCTAGCAAGGCTGCCCCTGGCAGGGATGAGTCCCAGTAGTCAACCTGTTTGCAAGAGCATGAGTTCAGCTCCCCAAACTTCAAAAGTGTTTTATGTGACACAAGTTTGCATTTGAGCTTGTTGGTGTTGGCCCAATGTCCTTGGGTGACTTTATGATGCTTGTATCCCCAGTTGTCTGTTCTGTTTATGCTGGATATATTAAGTTCTGCGCCTTCAAGACTGATTCTGAGAGCAAAGGAGAAGAAAAAGAAGCACACAGTTCTTTTTCAGAAACTGCATTCACTCTTCTGCATTCCTTCTTACAGACTGTGCTGTCTGCAGCACAGACAGCAGAAGAAAGCTCTTCTTTGCTTGTAATTAGCTTTTAGCTAGCTGAGGCAGAAAAGTTCCCTAGATGTAGTTTTTTATTTTTGTTAGAACTGTTCAAACTTGTTCTAAACTAAAAACCCAAAAGAACACTGGGAGCTCATGCCTTTGGCCCACTGGGGCCTGGGATGCATTTTCCAGCACAGGAGGGACTGATAAGAAACTGAGCAAGCCAAGTTACTCCCCACAACAAGGACTTTCTGAATATGTCACCTCTTCAGAACAGTGAGAAGTTTTATTGTTTAATATTAATTTTCTGTGCTTGTGGATACTTTGCTTGTTAAATAAACAGGTTATTCTACTTTTCTCCAAAAAAAGTTTCCCAAACCAGTTAGGAGAAAAAAAATTTAAATCTGCTTTTCTAGAAAAACCCCTTTTAGAATTTCCACCCAAATTTGCCCTAAACCAAGACACCTCTTCACTGTCAATGGAAAGAAACAGATGCTTTTTAGGGCATGATTCATCTGACCTATTTTGAACACCTGCCTTAGGAGGAGTTGAATCATACCCTAGAACTGTTTCTGTCTATTGATTATAAAGAGAGCCTAGGGCAACTAACTCAGATTTAAATAACTATATACTAGATATCTTGGCTTGGACAGATATAAATGGTCCCAAAGAATACTGTGTAAGTGCAGAAGCTAATGTTTGAATGTCATCATTGTGACAGCTGTAGAGCATGAGCACTACAGAAGTTTCTCAGGATTTACCTTAAACTCCACTGCTTTGTTTCTATACAGGATATGGGCAGTGGGAGTTGGTGACACAGCCACCTTTTGCCACTGGATGTATGCTGAGTTCTGATGGCTGCTGCAGAAACTATGGCTCTGCCAATTGCCCCAAAGCTCTGCTGATTTGTAGGAATTGCTTCACTTAGATCTTTGGGGATAAATCACAAAGAAGAGAGAGAGAGAGAGAGGGAAAAAACCCAAAACACCCCAGGTCCTTCCTAACTGAAATTTGGCAAGCCTACCAGGTTTTTCTATGTGCGAGACTATCTCACAGCACCATTTTTAGTGCTCCTGCACTGCACTAATTAGGAGGAACACTGTGAAATTTTGCGATGGAAGGGACAAGGTTATCTAGAAGTGAGATTTTTCACATGGGAAAGATAAGGTAATCAGCTATTTTTCCCACTAAGATATGCTCAATTCTGTCTGAATGGCAAGCTTCCATGTACCTCAGTTTGCCTAAATTTGACTTGGTATTTATGGACATGTCTCACATGATGTCACTGTATCAGATTCCCAGCTGGGAAATCAGGATTGCTACTCTAACCTTCACCTGCAAAGATTAATTGTCCTGAAGCATTTGTTTAGTGTAAATGATGTCAGCCCTCAAAAAAAAAAAAAAAAAAACCAACAAAAAAACCCAAAAAAAAACCCAAAAAAACAAAACCATGAGAAAATTACTGATAGTTCTTTCAAACTAGGGTTTTAATAATTTTTAATAAATAAGACATTGGGCTAAGCATCCAACATTAATTAAATGTGGCATAAATGTTCATCAAATGTTCATCAAATTTACACCATTAAGCGGATGTATTTACAAAGGCATTGTGGAAAAAACATTTTGAAGAAATGAGCTCTCCTAACTCTAGCATATCCTAAAGAATGGGCCCTCCTAATTCTTCAGCATTTCCTAAAGGCTGAATGAATAAGTGACTTTGTAACCATAATAATGTTCTTTGATGAAACAGCTCCCTGGATGGATGAGGGGTAGCAGTGGACATTGTCTCCTTGAGTTCAGCAAGGATTTCGCCACAGTCTCTCACAAGATCCTCATAGGCAAACTCAGGAAGTGTGGACTGGATGAGTGGACAGTGAGGTGGGTTAAAAACTAGCTGAACAGCAGATCCCAGAGGGTTGTAGTCAGAGGCACAGGGCCTTGTTGGAGGCCTGTCATTATCAGTTCCCCTCCAAGGTTCAATACTGGGCCCAGGGTTGTTTACCTTGCTCATCAATGGCTTGGATGAAGGGACAGATACCTTCTCAGCCAGTCCACGGATGGCACAAAACTGGGAGGTGTGGCCAATACTCCAGAGAACTGTGCAGCCCTTCAGTTTGGCCTCAACAGGTTGGAGACATGGGCAAAAAGAACAATCTGAAATTCAACAAAGGCAAATGCAGGGTCCTGAACCTGCTGAAGAATAACCCCAGGCACCAGGGCAGGCTGGGGGTCAGCTTGCTGGAAGGCAGCTCTGCAGAGAATGACCTGATGATGCCTATGAACCAGCAGGGCTCTTCAGGAAGAGCATTGCCGTGAAGTCGAGGGAGGTGATCCTGCCCCTCTGCTCAGCCCTGGTGAGGCCAGATCTGGAGTGCTGTGTCCAGGCCTCTCAGTACAGGAAAGACAGGAGCTCCTGGATTGGGTCCACTGGAGGGTGACAAAGATGATGAAGGGATGGGAGCATCTCTTTTATGGGTAAAGGCTGAGGAAGATGCACCTGTTCAGCCTTAAGAAGAGATGACTGAGAGGGGACCTCATCAATGTCTGTAAGCATTGAAGGGTGGAGCCAGGCTCTGCTTACTGCTGCCAAGCTATAGGAATGAAGACAATGGGCAGAGACTGATGCACAGGAAGTTCCACCTGAATGTGAGGATAAACTTTATTTTGTGGGTGATTGTGCAATGGGAGAGATTGTCCAGAGAGGTTGTGAAGCTTCCCTCACTGGAGATTGAAGAACCTCCTGGACACAATCTTGTGCCGTGTACTCTGGGATGACCCTGCTTGACAGCAAGGTTGGACCAGATGACCCACTGTGGTCCCTTCCAACCCTACCCATTGGGTGATTCTGTAATTCTTTAAATTAAAAATGTATGTGAATTATCAAAATACCCTAAAAATAAGGTTTTTAAAGTTCTTAGTAATTATAGTGTGTATATATAATCTCTAGAAACAGAAGCTGGAGGCTGTGATTCTGTTTATAATATTTGTGCTAAGAAGTGAAATATCTTCTGTTTTATCAAGCACAAGCTTAAAATTATTGCAATTTCTCTATAAGCCCATCACACACCAAGTTTGGCATATCTCCTTTTTCTACAGCTTGGATATTTATCAACACAACAGGCTTGGCTAGAGGAAGTAAATTTAGGTTAAAATACATATCTGTAGTCTATATTTATTCTTTACATTACAGTGAGATGATATCATCAGTGAGTTTAAAAATGGCAATATTTGAATTTAAAAATTAATGGGATTAATTCTTAATTATTTTATAGTTTAGAAAAAGTTCTGCCTATTTTTCATATTAATTATCCAATTATTTCATACCCAAAGTACAGAAAAGATAATTTTTCAATATCATCATTTTTCATTAAACCTCATCTTTAATGAACTTTAGCACAAAGAAGCAAGTCCTTCATCTTCCCATATTCTTTGGTTTTCAGTCTGTATTTTGCACATTTTCAGGTACTGTGCTTTTCCTTCATAGGCAATTCAAATGACTCAAGGAGAATTAAGTCTTTGCTTAATGAGAAGTACACAAGCATGTTTTCAGAATTGTCCTTAAGAAATGAATTCAAATCAGGAAATATTTTTGTCAACACACTATGCATTCACCTGGAATTTAAAAGAACATTGTCCTTAATGGCAGATTTAGATTGTCGTCTTACCTACATCTTCCTGTGTATATTTTATGCTCTCTGAGTGCTTCAAGTTTGACTAAATGATCTTTAATGAACCTTTTAGTCCTATGTTTGATGATACTCACACATAAGGGGAGAAGAGAACTGAAGTGGCACAAATGAGATCTCTTTTCTTACTATAATTCTGTGGATGCTGAAGCTTTCTTACAGCTAAAAGGGAACACATCCAACCTCCTATTCTAGTAACAGGAGTGGAGGAAAACCTGATAAGAAAATTTTAGGATGATCCAAAAGTTAATTAATTGCTGATTGTATTTGCCATACATATACATTTCTCTTTACATTCCAATGTTGAATGAGAGGCCCTGAAGTTTAAATTTAAAAAGAAAGTAATATTAGGATAGTATGTAATTTTTAGAGATAAAATATGAAAATTCCCAAATTACAAGGCATGTGTCTCTACAGAAGCCAGGTAAAACAGATGAGGTTATTTGATGAAAAGGTTCATGGAAAGGAGAACTCTCAAGTAGTTTGGCATGGCTGCCTAAAGCTTCAATTAAAATTGTCTCAGATTGTTTAATTTATTTCTCTTTTGCATGAATAAAAGGCAAAGCCAGGAGTGCTGCTAAGAAAGCTAACAGTGCCTTTTTAAGGCATCTACATTTATATATACACTCTGAATTGTTAACCACGTTTGATACATTGGTTTAAAATCTATTATTTGAAGGGTTGGTTTAAAAGAAGAATATCAAAGATATGTGGATGAGCCTTTTTGAAAGAAAAATATCAGCTTGTTCTTTGTTAATAGAGGTTTCTGACTCTCTAGCTGCACACATTGTACTTGTGTATTTTTACTCTTACTAAATACTATTCATCGATAATACTGTTTCTGACTAAATTAAGGAAATATCTGAGGCAGAATGATTTTTTGCTTTTATCACCTTATGATATGGTTTGAATGTGTAAAATAGATTGGGGAAATGACAATTTCCCATGAATTTGTTGGAACAAATAGTTGTAATTCAATCCCAGTGAACTCTCTGCATTAAGAAATGTGGATGTAAATAAACCTATATACATACTTACAAATTAATTTTTTTTTCACATGAAACTTTTGGTCACTGTTGATACTTCTTTAATTTTCAATATCAAATTTGTATTTCCCCTTGCTGGGATTTTGCAAAGCTGTATCAGAAAAGGGTCTTCATCTTTGGTATCTAGTGGACTTAGTCCACACAGATGACTTCTTGCAATTGCCAATTAACTTTTTCCCAGAAGGAAGCAGTAGCATATGTCTGCCCTGTATTTGATAAACAGGACTGACATACACTCTTAAACACTAACTTGAGAAATATATTCTGAGTGTTTCATGATCACAACAGAAGCTGCATAAGGCTTAGTAAGCTGAGGGAGTAGAAAAACTTCAAGGAGAGAGAAAAAATAAAGTAATACCTAAAACTCTTGAAAGTTTGGAGATAGTCTTAATAATTTGCATTCTGGTCTGCCAAAGCCTTTATAAACTTTCTTGTGATTTTTTTAGTGTGCCAATTTTTATATCACTAAAGACAGGCAAAACAGCTTAAGTCAGTCACTGCCCACCTTCAGGCTGTTCACCTGAAGTCCAATCACAACTATTTTTTTGTGATTTCATTGCCAATTGAATATTGAGTATAAGGGCATTTTTGAATGGTAAACATCCACTCTCCCTTCTGCAATTCCAGCCAGATAAATGCATTCTTTTTGATGCTTAAAAAGTACTTGAGGTGCTTGTGGTGGTCAAGAACAACCTACTTATATATTCAGCATGGTTTAGTGAGTAGGAAAGCAGTTTAAGTTTTAACTCTCTCTGGAAGCCAGCAGCTGTACCCATCACTTGTCCTTGTGACCTGGGAGCACAGGAGGAGTAACTGTGATAATTAGTACAGGTGATCATGCAGATTTTAATCAATGATCTGACTTGGCACTGATAGGTGGCCAGGCCTCTTTTTTTCCATTGTAAATGGCCAAACTGAGAACTGATTTAATAAAATATACATTACTTTAGCAAGTTATGAAAAAAAATAGTTATTAAAAAAAAGCCTAAGTCTTAAATGCCTTTTTTTGTGATGTGTTGGGATAGTTCCATTCTTTTTCTTTCTCTTTTTTGTTTCTTAGTTGCTCAAAAATGTTTCCCTTTTTGGTTGTGAGAGGAAGCACTATCATCACTTTAGTGCAACGAGTGCATAATAATAGTTTTATAGGTGTAAAAGTCAGAATGCTATTAGTGCTGAGAGGTATTGTTTTAGCAGCTGGATCTTGTGTCTAAAAAGCTAATTTTTAATAATATAATTTGCTTAATGTGATGTATTCACAAAGTTAATAGTCAATTAAATTTCTCATGCACTGTCTTTTTTGAACAGAAATACTTTTTCCTGTCAGGTGCTTTGTTATTAAAGAACATTAGTTAAATTAAAATGGGCACCTAGGCTGAGAGTGCTCACAACACTTAATGAACTTTTTGCAGTTTGCTTCCAAGTACTTGTCTACTAACAAGATTACAGGCATATTAAGATGAGTGTATTTGGGGGCAGGAAATTGTGTGCTTAAGAAATAAAGCCAGTTTCAGCTGCGTGTCTTTTGAGCCATAAATTTATCACAGAGACAGTGAAGCAAAGTAATCATCTCTCCTGCCATTGCTGCTGTAGTCCAGCAAGGCCCTGAGCTGTAGCAAAGGGGAATTAAGATAAGTGACTGTCCCACATACTCTGAAACAAAAGGCTTAAATAGCAGCGAGGCCTGAGCCTGTCCTGCAAGAAGGGTGGTGTGTCCTCAGTGGCAGGCTGGTGACAGGCAGTAGCTGTAAACATCTGGAGGTAGAAATGTGGAGAATCACTCTCAGGAGAAATCAGCTCCCCTCCTTCCCACCCCATCTTTATGCCAAAATGTTTTCTTACAGTTCTGTAATAACTTACATTTAGTGAAAGCTTTGTTACACATTTATGGTCTTGTGCAATTTGATAACTCCTCCAGACAGCAGAGTAACTTTTCACAAGACAAGCATATTATTTCTGAAAATTGTCGGGGTCTCAGGAGACTTCATCAGTATTTATAAAATGTCTTTAAATGTTTCTATGAGAGGTGTTTTATACTGTGATAGGTGTTTTATCTGTGATAGGTGTTGTGGAACAGACCCTCCTCCCTCTATCTTATACCCAAAACAAACATCTCTACAGTGGTAATGAGAAATTTCTATAGCACTGAGACAATTTTTTTCATCAAAGGGTCATGCCATGTGCTTTATGGGATTCTCTATTCAAGTCTTGATGTGGTAGCATGGCAGAGCTAATCATATCCATACAACACTCTAAACTGGGCCCAAATTAAAAGTACCTGATTGACGCCAAGTCATACAATTGTTTTGTCCCACCCTAGTCTCATCCTAAACTGAACTTCTTTCTGTAGCCTCCAGTACACGGTACCAGCAACGAGAACACACAAAAGAAACAGTTTGAATTGCTGCCTTGATCATGAGACTGCCTCAGTGTTCCTTACCTTCACGTTGTTCAGCTGAACATCTGGCTGGTTTTGGGTGGCTTCTCTTTTAATTGCTGTGCCAGCCTTTGCCATGCCACACATTCCTTGCTTCATACAAGCAGCATGCAGATTCATTATCTTCTGTTTGTTCCAGTTGTCTTGTTCTGGATGGGTCACTGAATTGTTTTCTAGACTACATCTCCTGTTACCTGCATTGAATGGAAAGTGGGGGAGTTAAGAAGCACAGAGAACTGGCACCTATAACTGTTTTGATTTGCATCTTTCAAAGAGAAAGAATTGACATTGCACTTTTCAGCTTCAATGTGGAAATAAATAAACCCTTTCTAAAAGCGTCATGTTAAATTAAAATCAATGGGAACAACACAGAGGGAGTTTACGAGATTACAGATTATCCAAATGCAAATTAGAAATCCTACTCTGAACGATCAAAATATAGAAAGAAACATTTTTAGTTCTGCATATTTGATCACAAACTTGTGTAACAATAATATTGCACAATACAGATAACACTCTTCCATTAATTGACAGAACATCCTTTTATGGTGGGATTTCTCCAGTTTGTACTTATTCCTACAGAATATGTCTCATTTTCTTTCCTTCTTTCAAATACAAAGATTTTAATATGCTCCTAGCCAAGTACTTCCCAAAGATGTCAGAATTTTTGAATAATAACATTGGAAAGAAGTCTTGCTTTTATTAAGGAACAGAGAAACACAGAAATTACATTTCAATCTTTTATAACCAGAAGACTAAACCTTATTTTGATAAAGTCTGCAGAGATTAACCCCATGTATAGAAGCTAATTCAGAGATTTTAAAAATGACCAAACTTGATCTGATTTTTTTAAAGGAGTGTGTGCATAATGTCTCTAACCTGAACCTGTATGATACCATTTGTATAATTTTCAGCATTCAGTGAACTGCAGCCATCTACAAATTAATAACAAAGGGAAATAGATATTTCCTACCTGTAGGAAAACTGTTTGGGGCAGATTAGCCTTTACATTGTTAAAACAGGACAACCAGTGGGAGCGATTAATTGCTAGAAATGCATGATTCAAATATGCATGTGCAGCATCATCACCAAAGGAACCTTAGGCAACCAGGTCACCCTTGGCTATATTGGTTCCAGGAAATAGAAGCAGTACTGTTATTAACAGGAATTGTAAATCAGTGTCAAAATGAAAAATTTTGAACAATTAGAAAGTAATAATATTGTACTTTTGAGAAAAAAACTATGACTCAGCAATAAATTTCCTTGAGTGGAAGATCCATATGTCCTCCAATAAAATTAAAAGACTCATAAGCTTTCATTTCAGTTAAAGATTTATAACTCATTTCCATGAGAGCAAGACTGAACCATAAATTCTGGAGGAAATTTATAGACTAGCCAGTGGGAATTTCTTTTCTGTGTGTGTGTATACAGATTGAATTATAAAGCTGGTCTCATAACATTATTTTTAAACTTGGTGGTCATGTTTATGTTTTCTAATTTTAGCTTGTTTTGAGGATTTACTGATTTTTTTCCGTAAATTACACTTTAGAAGATTTCTTCTGATTTAAAGAAAAACAACTTCTTGTCTTTAGTAATGAATCCTACCTATGAATTACAACATTTATTAGGAGGGAATGCATGTTTTCACTTTGGGGTATTTGGGATTTTTTGGGAGTGGAAGGCATACTTGGAGAGATTTGGTAACAAGCAAATCTATACAATGTGTCATCTTCCACAGTATCATGTCTATTATGGTCAGCTGTAGCAGCTGCTGGAGACAGGACAAGCATACTATGAACTTTCTTTTCACTAATTATCCCAAATTTCAATAGTCAAAATTTAGGAGTCTTTCCTTTCATATTTTCAAGGTGACAAAGCAATTGCTAAGGGTCATAACAGAATACACCCTGAAAACTTGAAAGAAAATAGATTTTCTCCTAGGCAACAGCAACTGCTTCTTAACATTCCTAACTTTTCAGCATCTGGGAATAAACAGTCCTGGAGACTAGTGTTATACTAGCATTTATGTGTTGTTCCAATATCTAGCGCCTTAAAAAACAGTTTATTGTTTCTTTAATTATTTTCCAAAAAAGATGAATAGACATTATTTGTTGTGTCTCAGAAAAATTAGAATGAGATATGTTTTTCAATTTCACTGCTGTATTCTCAGGGCTGTAAGTTTGTCTGCATATCCTATTTTCAGTTGATAAATTATGTTTTCTCTGTCTTATTATATGCAGACTTATATATAGCATATGGTTACTTTTCCCGCTCATATGTAAATAATTTCTTCCATACAAATGTAAATTTTAACATAGTTTTCAAAATCAGGCAGAGTGAACATGCATTAAGCAGGAAGTTAATGAACAAATACAGCAGGCTTTTTCTTTCTTTTTCTTTCTTTTTCTTTCTTTTTCTTTCTTTTTCTTTCTTTTTCTTTGATATCCAGCCAGCTTTATATGTATTCAAAACTCAAGGCAAGGAGTTAAAAACGGCTAGTGAGGTCAACAGGTAACTATGGGTAGTAGGTAAGGTAAACTAGTCTATTTTGAAGGGAATGTTTTCATATAAGGACATCAAGATGGCCTTCAGCTTGCTTTCAGAGCAGGTTTTTATTAGACAGCAGATAAGTACTCTTGAAGACTCTGCATTTCACAGAAGCTGTTTCACCTTTCTTCAACAGTGCTGTCGTGATATTTCAGGTGAATTTGAAAAAAGGCTGAGCGGTTGCTCATCTCTGCTTGCCCTCTTCATACCCTGCCTTCTGGGTGATTAGGAGGCAGAGCTGTGCTAAATTATCCCTCTTCCATGAAGCAATTTCTCTGCTTTTCATATTCCTAACTGGCTTTTTGGCCCACATTCAGGTATGACCCCAGTAAAGATGGGGCTCATTCCCGGGAGGGAACATCCTCCTGCTCCTCTCAAGTTAAAGCCATTTTGCTCCTTATTTTTGAGAACACCACTAAAGTTTTTTTACCTATTCCTGCTGTTGTCTGCAATAATTTGTGCCTGTGTCAGCAATAGTATGACCAGCAGGATTGGGTCAGTGATCCATTCCTCCTGCTCAGCATTAGTGAGGCTGCACCTTAAATCCTGAGTTCAGTTTTAGGTCCCTCGTGGCAAGAAGGACATTGACACAGTGGAGCGTGTCCAGAGAAGGGCTGATGAAGCTGGTGAAGGCTCTGGAGCACAGGTCCTGTGAGGAACAGCTGAGGGAGCTCAGGGTGTTTAGCCTGGACAAGAGGACACTCAGGAGACTTTATCACTTCCTACAGCTATGAGGCAGGAAGGGGGGACATGGTCTCTTCTCCCAACTAACAAGTAATAGGACAAAGGGAAATGGCCTCAGGTTGCACCAGGTGAGGTTTGGATTGAATGTTAGGAAAGGTTTTTCACAGAAGGGGTTGCCAAGCATTGGAACAGGCTGCCCAGGGGAGTGGTGGGGTCACCATTTCTGCAGGTATTAAAAGATGTGTAGATACAGCACTTGGAGACATGGTTTAGTGGTTAACTTGGCAGTGCTATGTTAACATTTGGACTTGATGACTGTAGAGGTCTTTTACAACCTAAAAAACCCCTGTGGCTCTATCATTCTGTGATTCTGTATAATTTTTATTTGTATTTTCATTATGCTCCACTGACCTATATAGTCATATAGTAACTATTTACATTTTGTTAATGGAGTTACAAGATGCAGGAAAATTACAAAGGTTTTTCATCCTGACAGAAGTTCTTGAAGTGCAAGTCCATAGCCTTTACCTGAAGATCACACTTCTCCTTCAGATTTATTGTGCTGAGAAGTCTAATCTGAAGTTTAAGTTTTCAATGCATATACAAAGGATATCATGTTAGTATTTGACAAGTGATGATACAAATCTAATGTATAACATAAACAATATTCTTTATAAATTTAAATTTAATTTTAAAATGCCATTTAGTTTCTGAAAATCGGATATAGTCATGGTCACTGTAGAAAGATAAAGACAAACATGTAATAAGTAGCATTGTATAAGAGGATGAGAAGAATATTTACATAATATGAATGGAAAAAAACCCCAGAGTTACCATATACAAATTAAAAAAAAAAATCTGTGAGTGGAGTATTTGGCAGCTTGTTCTTTTCAATGGCATGCTTACCTAAATCTCCCCTTGTAAATACTTAGATAATAATTGGTATGAAAGCTGTCATAATTTTCCTGGAAATGCAGGCTGCTGATTATTCCAATATATTTTAATTTATTGCAGTGCTAAAAGCAGTGTAGCTGGCCTGTGTATTCTTCCTACACTACCGAAGTAAAAGCTGAAGAGAAAAACAAATATAGTTAATATATTTTTTTCTCTTAATATATACAAGAAAATAAATATATTAGTTATTAGATATCTATCACTTTTAAAACCTAATTACACTTTTAATAGTTTTTAGTGTGTTGGAGTAGAAAAAAGGTAATGAAAATACTAGAGTTAATTTTAAATTGAGAAGACCCCACTAGAAGAAAACTTAGAGGGTGACAGTCAGACTGCATCTGGGGAGAAAGTTTGGTGGAAAACGACAGGATCAGCTGGCACTTCACTAATTAGTGAGAATCCAGATGGAACAGCTATCTGCTGTTGTGTTCAGAAATGCTATGGTGTACAGAGGAAAAAAAAAAAAGGATCACCTTACCCAAAATTAGTAAATTAATTTTCCTACAAGAAGCTGAAGCAGTTTCTGGATATCTGCCATTGCATTCACAAAATGCAACTCATCAGCTTAATCTGAGCATAAGAGTTTTTGCAGAGTACAAAACAATTAAATGGTTAATTTTCAGTAATGAAACTTCTCTGCTCTGAATGGATTTATGGCTGAAGTTGGTCTCTTATTTCTAGTACGGCATTCTGTTTTAATGGATGAATGAAAGACTTGTATGGGTAATCATACACAGCCAGACAATACTGAGGTTGTAAAGAAACACCAGGATCAAGTGCAGATCTGTAGCATTTTAACAAAGCCTTTTTTCCACCTACCACACCCTTCGAAGCAGTAAGCTGTATAGCAGCAATAATGAATACAGATTTTGGATTCCTCGTACTGCTGGGAAAGTTTCCTGGGTTTTATTCCACATTTATATACCCAGAACTCTAGAGCCCAGTGTAGGCAATACATCTTGTACAGGCCACATGTTAATGTTACCTGAGTTATAAAATTGGTGTGGGGCAGAACCAAGTGTTTTGTGTCCATGCTGCAATGAAGCACAGGAAGATCTGTCATTTGGCTACCTATTGCAAATACCCTGGAGCTGCAATATTAGAAATAGGATAAGGTAGAACCATACAATCATCACAGAACAGTTTGGCTTGGAAGGGACCTTACCAATCATCTAGTGGCAACCTCTGTGCCATGGACAGGAAACCTTCCTTGCCATGAAAACCTTGCTCAAAACCTTTCCCAACCGGGCCTTGCACACTTCCAGGGATGGGGCGTTCACAGCTTCTGTGAGCAACCTGTTCCAGTGCCTTGCTACACACATGATTTCTTCTTTATATCTAATCTTTACTTGCCCTTCTTCACTTCAAAGCCTTTCCCCCTTGTCCTATCACTACAAACCTTTGTAAAAAGTGCCCCTCCAGCTCCTTGTAGGCCCCCTTTGGGTACTGGAATGCTGCTGAAAGGTCTCCCAGAGCCTTCTCAAGGCTGAACAACCTCAATCATCTCAGACTGTCTTCATAGCAGAGGTATTCCAGCCCTCTGATCATCTTCATAGCCCTCTTCTGGACTTGCTCTGACAAGTTCATGCCCTTTTTATGCTGCATCTCCCAGAGCTGAATGCAGGAGTCCACTTGGGGTCTCACAAAGCAGAATCACCTCCCTGGACTGTTTTCTGCTCTTTGGATACACTTGGCATCCTGGCTGCAAGTGCACATTGTCAGCTCGTTTTGAGCTTCTTGCCAGCCAAAGCCCTCAGATCTTTCTTATCAGGGCTGCATCAAGTAACCTTAGCTGGAGCTGTGGGGCCCTGCTTTCCACTAAGGTTTTTTGTAGCTGAATTTAGGTTTAAGGCTGAAGGAAATGTGTGACAGCTCCACCACAGATTAGTTTGAGTTGTCATCAAATCACACCCTGGAGTTAATTCATTTAGCCTTCCAGGGAAGTCCTTCCATTTCTGTCTGGACCTGACTTTGCTACTCCTCTGCTTCTCTTGCTAAAGTATCTGCATATTGGGCAAGTTGCACCGAGCCTGTAACACGGAGACATTGCCATGAAGAATGCGAAAATAGAATAAGATGTATTTTTAAGTGTTTCTAAATCACACTGCTGCCAAAGGCAGTGTGTTGACACGGCCACCCCACCGGCCAGCATCTCCTGACATGGGCACAGCGCTTGTGTCTTTGAGATATGGGCATTTGAGTTGCCTTGAAACAGCTGTAAATTCAGCCTTATTGGCTCACTTTTGTAGACAAGCTTTCCAGCTTGATACAGCACTTATGTTTAGTTTATTTTATTTTATTTGTTGTGAATGGGGAGAACAATGCATGCTTTAGTTTTGTAAGTTTACACCTCAAAAGGCTTTTGGATCTTAGATGAAAAGTAAATATTAAATCCACAAAAATCTTGTTGATTATAAAACTGAAAATTCGAGGAAGGTGGGAATTGATGTGAGAATTGACTGTTACTCCGATAAGAGTTATTACAACCTACAGATTTTTATTATTTGTAAAGTCAAATCCTTGTTAATATTGAAGTTATTTGTAAAGAGTAATGCCCTAATTCACTTGGGTTTCCAACTCCATTGAGTATATATGATCTTTAAACTGGCAGGCAGGTGGGGTGAATGCAAGCTCTAGTGATTATCACTTGCTTGGTGGACTCACCTTATTGCTCTTTCTTTCAAATCTCAGGCTCTGTTTCTTGCATGATGTTTAATATTTTAAAAAGTGTCAGTTGCAACAATATGTAAAGGAAACTGACAGGAATAAAAAGGAAATGCTATCCTTTTCTTTTTGTGACCCCATGGGTGGTTGCTGGTATGGAGATTCAAGCTCTTTCTTAGGATGAGGCATAAAGATTTGTGAAATAGCACCACCTGGGAGTATCTGTTTTGTCAGCTGCAGGCTGATGTTTTCACCTACTGTTTAATTGCATCAAACAAAATTGTATTCCTTTCCTTCCCCTATAACTATTGTTTTCTTCTTCCCCAAGCCTGAATTTTAAATGGTTTGCCTGTTAATTTGATATTTGCATCAAGAGTCATAGGATTTCTGGTCATAGGTGAACACAATACAAAATAATAGATTTTCCCTAATTGATTTAATCTGTACATTTACATGTACTTAAATTTTGTTCACATGGTTAGGATGACAGGTTAGTAAGGTTTTGGTGCAATCATTCTTTTTTCTTTTTTTTTGACAAGGTGATAATCTGAAAAGGGAAATTTTCCTGATTTATAAGTACAGTACTGATGAACACATGTAAAGTCATAATGAATTTGAAAAATATCACATGAAAAAAAGAACAAATGAAGGAAGATTAAACTCTTCATGAAAATCATCCCCTAAATTTTTTTTCTCATTCCAATGTTTTTCATAGTGTCAGTCAGGGTAAACACCTTGATTTGCCAAAATAGGAAACCAATTACAAATAAGATGTTGAACAACCTTTTTGGGGGGAAGAGATTTTAAAAGTTTTTAAAGGAGAAAATGACTAATTTTTAATTCTACTTTATTTTCATTTTAGATTGAGATTTCAAGAAAGGTGTTCAAATCATGCTCCTCCTCCACAATATCTCTGTATGGGGATTGCACAGTGCAGATATTACACCTCCATATGAAGGCCCAGTTGCAAGGAAACCTTGAGCTCTCAGGTGTCACCTCACTGTTTCTTTAATAGGAGACTGAATGTCCTAAGAAAGGAACAAATTTTAGTTACCAAATAATATTTTCATATTTGACCAAGCTGAGAAAGGTTTTGGGTTTTATATTCATTTATTGAATAATAATGCTTAAAGTCTTTATTTTGATTGAAACATGAAGTAAAAAAGTTGTTAAAATAGAGATTCTCTAAAGAAAAACAAAGAATTTTTATCCTGATATAAACATTTTGACAGGTTGGAAGGATATTAATGTTTTAGTGAATTGAGGTTTAGTATGATGCTATATTTATCAAATCTGTCTAATAACTCAGAAGGTATAGCCTTGTAAAATGCACCTCTTGCACCTCTTACTTTTTCTAGAACTGATTTTATTAGCTGTGTGTCAGTTTAATTATTTCTGCAATGAACACAAAGTTGATGAAGAAATGTACGTTGCTTTTTCACCCATTTTTCAATACCTGGAATTTGGATAAGACAATCCTCAAAATTTACTACATTCGAATAATACTGAATATTTGTTTTAAATGTTCTGAAATGGAAAATGTAGGCTTATTTTTGTTTTACTTAAACACATTAGTTCAGTAAGAATGAGTGAATAGCTGCTATTTCTCTTGAAACTATAAACTTTATCGAACTTTCATTCCCTAGCTGTTTCTTGTCTTCTTGGTGGCAACTTATGAGAGAAGTGCCCCACAGTAGTTATATAATTATAATTCTGTCTTAGCTTAAGACAGAAAAGAAACTATTGCAGTGACTAACAACTTCTCAAGGGCAGAATTTCAGGTAGCAGTGCACCTAAATGATTCTGTTTTGAATTACTGGGCACTTAAATACGTATTAAAAAAATTATTTTTTAACTTGTTGCCTTAAAAGATTATTCAGTCACAGCACTGTATGAGAAGTTAAATTCACTGATGTACTTTCAGATTTTTCAGAAAGAGAATTTTGAGGCTTAATGTCTCATTACTGAACTTCTGTGCTTATAGCTAACATTGGTGAAGTTGTACATGTGAATAAATAAGTGAAGCAAATGAGTATTTTGAAGTGGCTCACTTCTCTGCATAAATTCTCTTTTTCAGACATATATGGCATGCTGCTGTGATGCTTGGGGTCCTTTCACTTGTGTGTTCAGCCAGGAAAAGATGACCAAACCTGTAATGGGAAAATTGCATCAAGAATGGAAGTTTGTGAGGTGCAAATAAGATGAATTTTTGAAATATAGGTAGTTAGAGAAAGGGTTCTGAGGAAGGAATGAAGCAAACATCACTGTGAGACTAAAAGTAAGCAAATAATTGTCAGGAGCACAGGGGTCTCTTGGATTTTCAGCACTGTGAAAATCTGTGCCCAAGCAAGAGGAGGGTAGAGACCTTGCTAGGACTCTGCGTTGATATGAACTTTGATAGACAGAAGGGGCTTTTTTTCCCATAGGTTTTACAAAATTCCGACATCATCCAAATCACACAGGTACAAGCAACTTCTGTGCTGGACATTGAATCAGGCTATTTAGGGTGCTGGCATTTCTCACACCTACCTTGAATCCCTGTCTCAGCGCTCAAGGATTACTGAGAGGCAGCAATGCATATTATTCCACCAAAACAACACCACAATTCATTGAACCCCAGGCCAAAGTGAACTGAAACCTGTGCTGAAACAGCTGTTTTGCACTTTGTGTGAAACAGTTCTACCAATAATAATTATATGGAAAGCACTATCGTTCAGGAGAAGGGGTCAGACCTGGTCTGTGACCCTTCTGTGCCTACCAAGTGTGACCAAAGGGGTTGCTGAAAATTCAGTCTGAGTGACATCTTTTAAAAGTGTGCTTTGTATCCTCTTAGGGTCTAGGTTTTGAGTTAGATGCTTCCTTCTTGCTGTTAGTCAATAAAATATTAATTTTTTTTAGCTCAAGATTTCACCTTATCTAAACCTGCAATTATTCCTATAGCACTTTGTTTAAGAGTTGAATTCTCAACACAAAGTAGTAACAATAGCAGTAATAAAAACCTAACAGCCAAGAATTGCTTCATGTAGTGGTGTCCAGGAATGCACAAATCCAGTCATTCTGATATTGTGTCAGTGTGTGCTCATGTAGCCCTTAGATTTCTTTCTGTACTCATCTAAATAAGAGAAGCCAGCAGATCTTCAGGGCATTACCTGGTAGTAGGACTTGCAACAGGGCTGTTCTGCTCATGGAGGTCTCCCTGAGTGCTTCACCCACTGCTTTCTAAGGTCTGCATACCTCAGCAGGGCTGACCCAAGGCTTGCCCTTGCATTAATGTGGTTGTACGTTGTCTGAGTGTTTTTATAGTGACCACTGTGTACTCAGAGACTAGGCACACGTTTGTAAGGTGGAGTTCTTTGGCTACTTCTTGTCAAACAAAATGTTGTCCTGAGCAGAATAAGTTTCACATCATAAAAATTCAGCCATGTACATGAATCACCTCCAAGGAGGTTTCTCATTGTCTAGAAAAAGAAAATAACTGTATCTGAAGCAGAAGGAACTCAGATGGGATGGATTCATCTGACCTGACATGCAGGCAGGTGTTTACAAAGCACATAGTTGATCAGAGTATTACTCAGCTGTGAAAAATACATACTCTATATTTGTCCCATTTCTTTGTAAATTCTCAGCTAAAATTTGATTTATTTTTGAATTAATGTGTACCATGCTTTGTTTGTTTGGAACACTTATTTTTGTTTTACAGATCACACTCTTCTACAAACTGTTTTGCTCAAATCAATATTTGCTACATTTATTCTCCAGGGTGTGAAGTGATCCTATGACATTCTCATATCTTGAAAGAGCTGCTGACATGCATGTCTGTTTACAATACTGAGTATTTTGCAGCATTGAACTCTGATTACCCTTTTATTGTCTTTGATCTCTGCATCTGTCTGCTTGAAGAATCTCTAATTTCTTAACATTATTCTTTCTGGTTTGTGTACTGTTTGGTGAAAGTTTAAAATGTGCATGCAAAGGATTAGTCTGTTATAAACTCCCTTTCACAGCAGTCAGTAGAATTGCCTACACTGTTCCTTTGCATTAACTCTTTTTTTCCAAAGGACAACTAAGGAATAAATTGTCCCCTATTCCCTTTTTACCATACAGGTGCTTATTGATTGCAGTGAAGATAGACATATGCAAAGTAACATACAACATTGTTCTAGCAGAGAATTCAGATTAAATTTATGCTAGTTGAAATGATTGTTGAATTCAGACACAGTCTGAGCATATAAGGAAAGAAAGGATTTACTTGAAATACAATTTTTTGTCTTGACTTCCCAAGTCTAGTGCTTAGTGTTTAAGGCTACATATATATATATATATATATAAGTATATTACAGAAGTAATAAATAATGGCTTCAGAGGATCTAACCACAGAGATATGGTGCCTACAGGGAGAGAACTGAGGAATTTGAGCTGGTCTCTGAGGCAGTGGCCACAGACAGAAAAATGGGAAAAGTGAGATCCTTTTATAGGGGTATATCCTATGTCCTTCTCAGGAGGCCACTTGGGCAATGGGACAGGACAGGCCCATAGAGATTGTGCAGCATCATTCTTGCAGGGTTTCAAGATATAATATAGTAAAGCCCTAAGTGACCTGTTGTACCTCAGAGTTCACTCTCATATGAGCAGGAGGTTGGACTACAAGCTTTCTGATGTCTCTTCCAACCTGGGTGATTCCATGAATGAACAGAAATACAATTATATTTAGCTTTCACAGAATGTAAGGTAATATATTGATTTTTGTGTGTTCAGACAAGATTTTTAAATTGGGAAGTGAGAGACTGAACTGTCTTAATTTGTAAAGTGTACTCTTCCCAGAGTTTCAGCATCAGTATTAATAAGTACTGGGTATGCGGAGAGAGATTTATCTTCTGAATTGGTGGTGTCTTCATTTTGATCATAAGCAAGTATTTTACTTAAGAGCTGGGGCCCATACGCTTCAATTTCTTGAAGATAAACTGTTTCCAGTGTGATTATTTACTGGATGTATTCCATCGAGTATAGTGTTTAATGTTTCTCTGATTGTTCTGACAGAAATTCCTTATGTAGTCATATAAAAATAAAAAGGCAGGCAGGGAGCTTGAGTTAGCAGCCTTCCAAACAGCAAAATCATAAATCCACTACTGGGTTGCTTTTCTTCCCTTAAGCCTGACATCACTTCATTCTGAGTGAATTTATGTCTTTTGAAGGATGAAGAAAAAAAATTTACAAATTTCTGTTTTGCAAATACAAGAACCTGTGAACTAGAATAAATTGCCAGCTATTGACTTGATTCTGAAACTTGAATTCAAGCACATGGTTGGTTAGTCATACAAGTATTCCTCAAGTAAGTCAGCACCCTATTCTCAGGTGTTATGTTTGGCTATGATGTAATGAACAATTTAAGATATTTCGAGTTGATTCCAGTTGTAATTATACCTAGGTTAGCTCTTCGAGTGTTTTGAAAGCATGGACTGTTTTTTTGTATAGGAAAGGTACATGCTACTAAAATATGTAGCAGTTATAAAGACTATATAAGCATCATGATGAACATTCCCCTTCTCTTTACTCTCCACTAAAATAGACCAAATTTTTAAAGACCAAGGGCCTAATCTGGTGTATTTGTTACTGCCTTAGATCTGCCCACAGCTGTCCCTTGAGGCATGCAGAAAGATTTGATAAGCAAACGTTGCCAGATGGCTAATGCTTGAAGGGAATGTTTTCCTACAAACATTGAGAAGTACAGAAATGCTGAAGCGTAGCAGCATTCTACAGGCGTTGGACTGCTCTGTGCTTTGAAGGACGTGCTCAATATCTGATCTCCTGGAGCAGGGTCAGAGGCTCAATCACCTTTTCGAGTATCCTTGGCACAGCTGACATTAGCATGCACATTTGCGGTCTTGACTGAATTAAAGAATGAATACACTGTAGGGAATTAAGGTGCCTCTAATGTGCGTGTGTCTCGACATCCTACAGGTGAGGGTATGGACAGGGAGAAAGAAGGCATAAAAAGGAAAGGAAATGCTGGAAAAACTGTTAGCCTTGAGTTGACGCTGTGCTAGACACACCATGAGTGAGGACAAGAGCTTGTAAGTGCCAGCTGGTGGGTGTTGAGGCATGTTCTACCTCCTCTGTCCCCATCCCTGCTCTTGTATACAGCTGATGCAGCCAAGCAAAAGTCTGTGGAGTACAAGAAGTGGTCTTTTGGGCCTTAGGTTTTGAGAAGGTATCATTAAAATAAGCTTTTTGCTGTACCGAGTGTCTAGAGAGGAATATCACATCTTGTGACATAGTTGTTCTATGAAAAGCATTTAAATCATCTCCTACACAGATGAATGAGGAGAAAATAAATTCAGGTCATTACTGTGTATTTGAAATTTCTTCTTTTAGAAATTGTGTTTGGGAATGAATAAACTAAAAAGAATGGGATTTGGTATACATAATAACTATATATTACTAGTTTTTCCTTTCCTATAATATAATTTCTATTAGATTTTGGACATTTGTAAAGAAATGAGCCTGATTTTAAAATGTAAGGGTTGAGTCTTTAGTTGTAATTTCAGAGTTGAGCCATCAAGTCTAGAAGTGAAAGCAACTAATGCATCCATCTATGCTTTACATCTGCAAGGTCTTGCCTCATGTTCAGCATGGATTTTGACAAAGTGGAGGGATTGAGAGGACTCCTACAAATATTCAGGTCTATGGTTCTTGGGGGAACTCTACTCAACCTGTAGTATAAGATTGTGGTCTGAGGTGATGTTAGCATCCCTTCCAAATTTGCAAACTTCTACCTTAATTTGCTTTTTTCACCTCAAAGTAGCTTAACATTCAGTTCTCAACTGCAGAATTACTATAGACAACATCAAATCTTAGACAGCTGAATGCATTCAGTGGTCTTGGAGATCTCTTCTAACCTTAATGATTCTATGATTCTATTATTCTAAGCTTTACATCCTTTTCTGAGCAGGAGAAGTAACAGTGAAAACTGAGCTGTTGTATACCACTTGTTGGCAAACAAACACTTTTTGTGTAACAGATTTTCTAACCTTGAGATGTTGGAAATGAAGTAAAACACCAAAGCAAAGCAATAACTTTGGATGGTTGTGTTACTGGAAGTCATCCCATAATTGCTTCTTAAAACACTCAATCACGAAATTCTTTGCTTCCCAGACTTTATGTAAGCAACAGATCATAGGTCTGCTGACAAAAGAAACCTCAATAAATTCCATAGGAGTTTTATTGTTGTAACCTATGGAGCATCTCTTCCCTTACTGTTCATCAGGATGACCTTCTTAAAAAGTCTAAAGTTTGTTTTCTTCAAGGTATGAAAATTATTGACATAGACATTTATAGGACACAAGTATTTTCATCACCTTCGAACAGCAGCACATTTGTGCTGTTAATAGATGCTGTCTGAAGATATCGTGTTGCAAGGAAATTTTTCTTTTTGGTTGTGAATCACACCTGAAATGAATGAGTAATCACTGATAATTTGACAGGCAAGCATTAAGTTACAGAAAAATGTGTCTAAATTTACTGCAATGTTAAAATGCTTGTAAAGCCAAATTCAAAGCATATTCCCCTAAATGTTAAAACAAATTTTCTGCTACACTTGCAAAAGCAATGACCCTCTTTATTCACATGAAAACCCATCTTCTTATAATATGAAGTAAAATCCAAAATTAGTAGTCTATTAGGACTACGTGCCATGTTTCAAATGTTAGCAGTTTTTCCCGTAGTCTTTCTTTAAAGGAATAAAAAATGGGTAAAAATATCAGCCTAGAACATTATTTTTCACTGTTTGACTTTTGAAGGCAAAGGAAAATATACTGTTAGAGTACCTACAGAGCTACCAATTAGTGCCTGGTAAAGCACTGCATAGTGGAAATTACTTGCAGGATGAGGGAGCCAAATACTAGTACAGATCATATTGATAAATAATGTACCTTAGCAGCTTCCTGTGGTGTTTAATCTTAGCTGTTTCAAAATGTTTTCCATAACTGTATGAATAAACCACTTATTACATGCAGCAAAGAGTATTCCATTATTTTCTTCCCTGCGTTATTTATGGTGGATCATGTAGCACACCTCACCTGTAGAAGAGATGGAAAGCCAGTGATGCATGCCAGTCACTCTTCCCTAAGAGGTGGAAGGATATGATGAGGTGGTACAAGTTTAAACAGCATTGTAAGTCTCTTACAGAAGCAGGAGTGGACACAAGAGTGGACGTGTGAGATTTCTGTACCTCCATACAGAAGATGCTTCTGTATTTCAAAGGGAGCCTCAGCTGAGGCCACAGAGCCCCATAGACTTCCGCAAGATCTTGAAGAGTATTCACAGGCATCGGAACTGTTTCAGGTAGGATCTTTCTACACAAGGCAGGCAGACACTTTTAAAAGATTATTTAAATGAAAATAACGGAGAATGGCTTGGGTTGGAAGGGACCCTAAAGATCATCTAGTTCAACCCCTCCTGCCAAAACAGGGACACCTTTCACTAGACCAGGTAAGTCAGAGCCCTGTCCAGCCTGGTCTTGAACACTGCCAGGGATGGGGCATCCACAACTTCTCCTGGAAACCTTTTCCAGTGCCTCACCACCTTCACAGTAAAGAATTTCTTCCTTATATAAATCTACTCTCACGGTTTGAATCCATTCCCCTCTGTCATCTCACAGATGTTATTGAAAATATACATGTTGTTGAAAATATCCTTTCCCCATCTTTCTTGAAGGTGGCGCATTGCAAGCCACACTTCAATTTATTATTTTATGATTTTTGTATTTTTAGGAGATACCAAGTAAGGATTTCTTTTCTTATCTTTGTTTTTGCATTGGAAGGTGCCATTTTAAGTTGTTTAAAAGTTTAGCAAGTTTAAACATAGAAGTGAAATTATCTATTTCTGAGTGCTTATCTCAGAATATCTTGTTTTCTTAGAATTTTTTTTTCCAACTAGAAGGATGTATGTTTAAGGGAAGCAAAAGACATGCAATTCTGAGGAATTTCAAATTATATGTACTTTTGCAGATTTTTGATGATCCATAGCTGAATGTGAGTAATCCTAGAGCTGAAATGGTGTCATGTTTTAACCAGGTGGCTAAACACCACACAGTTGCTCTCTCACTCACCACCCCAGTGGAATGAGTGAGAAACAAAAACTCTTGAACTTAGATAGTGACAATTTAATAGGCTAGAGATGATTCTTGTTCACCCCCAGACTGTTCACTGATGGGATGGGTTGAGAGGAAGAAAAGGCCTTGACTTTATGTAGAAACTTCTTAGCAACAACTAAAGCATCAGTATGTTATCAACATTATTCTCATCCTAAATCCAAAACACAGCACTGTACCACCTACTAGAAAAAAATCCCGAAAACTCCATTCCAGCTGAAATCATGACAATACCTGCCCCTAATTCTGTACCATTTCCATCATGGCCAAGTCCCAATATTTCCAACATTTTCTTTCCTGTCTTTTGATCTATACATGCACATATAATTCCCTTAGTCTATGGGCAATTCCTCTGAAGTATCCACTGAGATACTTTAGTCCATGACTTTGAGCTGTATCTGTCATAGCAGTCCTTCATGGCAGGAAGTTGTTTCTCATGTTGGATTGCTGCATGCTGAAGTCGGTTCTGGTTCCATAATTTCTGTTTTTTTCCAGGTCTATCATTATTACACTCTGCCCAGATTCATCAAAATTCATTCTTCACTAACCTGTCATACCATTGGCATGAACATATAGGAACTGTTGTAGTGAGGACATACAGTATTATATAGCAGTTAACAGAATGTAATTCAAATCACTGGCTAATACCTGAAATCAAATCTCACTGAGGTGCAGATCAGACTTCCCCATCCTTCCCCACTACCTACCAAGTGCATCCCGGTCCTTGAGAAAAGCTGTCTCACAAATGTGTTTGCCATTGCCTGAAGCAGAGGTAATCTAAACTGTCTTCTGCAGCATATTTTTTATGTGCACTACAGTGAATTTATCCTCTTCCACTGTATATTAAGGTTTTGACTCAGCAAGGCCCCTCAATTGGCAGATTCCTTAGAGTTAACTAACCAGGTGGCTTTTTCTTAATGTATACCACAATATTTGAAGGTCCCACCACTCATTTCTCTCAGTGTAGTCTTTAAAGTCCATTGTATATTTCAATTTTCCCAGAGACTGGTGCATGACGGGGGATGTGATTTACCCACTCAATGCCATCCTCTTTGGTCCAGGTGTCTATGAGGCTGTTTTGGAATTGAGTACCCTTGTCTGAATCAATCCTTTTTGGAATGCTGTGTCACCATATAACTTGTTTTTTAAGGTCCAAGACAGTGTCCTTGGTGGTGGTGTGGGGCAAGGGATATATTTCCAGCCATCTGATGATTTCTTCCATCATTTGTAAGCATATGCTGCTTGTCTGGAAGGGTTTGAGGAAGTGTGATGTAGTCAATCTGCTAGACCTCCCCATATTTTTATTTCAGCCATCCTCATCCATACCAGAGAGGTTTTAAGTGCTTGGCCTGCTTGATTGCAGCACATTTCATGTTGATGAATAGCCTGTGCAATAGTGTCAGTGGTTCAGTCCAAACCATCTATAGGCCCATCTATATGTTGCAACTCTTCCTTGATGGCCTGAAATGTCATGAGCCCATTGGGCTCTAAATAATCCCTTGGCAGCTCAGATTCAAACGAGCCACTTCAATCACAGCAGCCTGACCCACCTGCTGATTTTCAGTGGACAGCTCTTGGGTGGCCCAGCTCTTGGGTACGGAAGCATCTACATGATGCATTTTATTATAAAAAGCAGCCATAATTCAGCAACAGAGATGGGTTTAACTGTGCTGTCAGTTGCCCCGCTTCCATTGCTGTAGCCACCCTCACAGGACATTTGCCACTGTCCATGACTCATTATAAAGTATTGGCCATTTTTATCATTCAGCAGCGTCTACAGTCAGATTGACGGCTTTCAACTCTACAAACTGGATCAATTCACCTTGTCCTTCATCAGTTTTTGTGACTTGTCATGTGTAGTCCGCACAATAGCTTTCTACCTCTAATGTCCTCCTACAATATAAGGAAATAAATAAGGAAAGGTCACATCATTGATTTGGGCATATTGCTTTTTATTTCATGATAGTTCATGATACAATGGGGGCCCTTCAGCACAGTGTCCAAAACCCCACAATGCCTTAGAAAGCTTGTGTTGCCTTTTTGCTTGTTTGTGGAGACATTGCTGTTATCTTGTTAGTTTCATCCACTGGGATCTGGTGACCTCCATCTTGCCATTTTATTCCGAAAAAATGAATGCCTTGTGCAAGTCAATTGATCTTTGTTTTGTGATCAAACTAGCTTTGAGAAAGATTTGGACTGTGGTCTTCCCCTTCTCAAAAACTTGTTTTGATGTGTTGCCCCACACAATAACAACATACATGTATTGCATGAATTTCAGAGCTTCACCCTATTCCATTAAATTCTGGATTCAGCCCATGACAGATGACAGGGATGTATTTCCACCCCTGGAACAGTCAGTTGCAGGTGCACTGGACACCCATCCAAATTAAAGAAAATTTTGTCCTGCATTCTGCTACCAAGGGGATCGAGAAAAATGTTAGCCTGCTTGGCTAACTTAACCTCTAAATCCAGGTTACTGGCACCATTATCCCAACATCATGGCAACCAGGTGACAGTGTGCTCACTTGGACAACACTGCAATTCTTTCACATAACTCAAAGCTCACACAGGAATAGGGGCTGGGTAGTTACTGGCTTATGTGTTCTACGTCTTCCTTTTTTTAGCCTGTCTTCCTCCTCCTGTTCTTGTGATGCCCCTACATGGGAGTAGCACAGGGTGGGTTTTTTCCCAGCTTTTTTTTTTTTTTTTAATAATTTTTCTAATAGTAAGTACCAACTTCAATGTGTGGAAATTAAATTGCAATTAATAACTGATATATTTTGCCTGCCAAGAAAACACTGAATTGTGATTTTATAGATAAGTTTCCTTTTGGAATACTCTCACTTTCAAATATTTGTGATTTGAGATTTTAGCATACCTATATAATGATTTTTTTAAGATTTGGGCTGATCTTTGTCTTATGCTGTAGATTGGTTACAAATGTATAGTGCAGATTGAGAGAGCATAAAATCAGATCTCCCTCTAGAGAGAGTTTAGGTTTGTATTTTCTTGAACTTTAGGCAAAACAACATGAAAGCTTGGAAGAAACCTAACTTATTTTAGTAAGAAAAATTCCACACCAGTGATGGCAAGTCTGGAGATGGGTGATTTCCAAGTGGGTTCTAGTTCCATGTAAAGATTGGTCATGACAATTTTGTTTACCCGACTGGCCATTTCTTCCTTCTGCTGTATATTTTTTGAAAATTAATTTATTCTTTCACTTTTGCCATTTTCTCCTGAATGTTAAAGTTGACTTAGAAATATTCAATTCCACTTTTGGAGGCCCAAAACAAGCAGGGTATGGCATGTTTGCAAAGGTATGCTGATTGCAGTAGCTGGCTTTGCCAGTTACAAAATGCCCATTGACACGAACACCTTAATTTAAATTCCTCTTTAATTGTTTTCTATATATATTAAAGAATGGGAGTTTTTTTTTTTTACACGCATTAATATTTTGGAATGCACCTATGGAAAATTAAATAAGAGTGTGTACCCAGCAAACATGGAAGTAAAACACTGATCCAGGAACAAAGTGTAGGCAAGACTTCTTCTTGAAGAAGAAGCTACAGTCAGATTCCACCCCAACAAAACAGCTGATGTGTGAGCTTTTGCTAAGCAGAAGTAGTTGAGCATCAGTGTCTTCTCTGAATATACTGTAAGAATGAGAAGGCCTATATAGGATTATAAATATTACTTCATTACCTTGGCAATTTCACTGCTAAAATGGGTAACTCTGAAATCCATATAATGTTTGTTTGGTGTTACTAATAATAGTGTAACATTTTCTTACATAGGGGAAGAAACATTCATTACACTGTGTTTCTATAAATAAACATAGAGAATTAAAGGCATTTAAAGTGTCTTTCTCATTGTTGGTAAGGAATTCAAAGAACATTTCCAGTTTTGAATAACTGAGAGTGCACCTATATCAGTTTTTTAGTGGATGTCAAGTCCCTAAAGGTGGCTTCTCTGTTCTGCAGATCTGTTCTTATTACAGGTGGATACATGCTACTGTAGATGTCAATGGGTACTGTGGGCTTCTTTCATATTAGCACATCTTCATCTGTGCAGGACAGAATGAGAAAGAGGGGAACAGGTAAAGACAAGCAATGGGAGTGTTGAACAGAAACTGACTCAATTTTTGTGGTTTTGTTCGTTTTAAACTTCCTTTTATTTTTTTTTCTAGAAATATGTGGTTTGATTTTGTTGTGTTCTGGATTTGTTTTTTGTTGTTGTTTTTAATGGGTAAAAGTCCTGCTTGAGTGCCTTTTACTCTATTTAGAACTAATGACCATTTGACCATTCCCTTAGGTACTGGGGAAGGGATGGAGGAGAAAAAGTTAGTTGAGATGGACTGCTGGTCTAAAGTTTTTGTTTTTTTTTTTTTTCCTTAAGACAAAATGTACTAGAAGAAAGCAGCAAAAATAGAAAAAGCCATTCTTGTCTCAGGTGCTGGAAAGATGTAGGCAGAACACATGGTCTAATCAGCTGCTCTGTGATGTGGTGAACCTGTAGCAGGATTGGGCTGTTGAGACTATTATTGAGTTACCTCATTTGTCACAAGTTCACAAAAATGTTGTCTTGTAAAAGAGATGGCCTTGCATGAGACTCCCAGATAGGAGAGAAATAGGCAGCAGTACAAACCAAGTATCTTCCAGGACTTGCTCAAGATTTGGCCAAAGGTCATGGTTGTGGTAGTAAATCTACATTCCACCTCTCTGCCAACTCTTACTGGGACAGCACTCAAAGCTAGTTGGTATAATAATTTCTTTCCAAACTCTGTTCTGTCAACTGCTCTCACTCCTCCTGCCTCTCTCCTCAAGGAAAGGTCAACCATCAGTATTGACATGATTTGAACATGACACTGCGTTCCCAAGCCTCATTTTTTTCCCTACTTGCTCTTTCCCACTCCTCTTCTGCTCTCCTGTCCCATTGGGTTCTTTCTGTTACTTTATTTGATATGATACAATGAAGAATGGGCTCTGGAAAGAAAGCTCTGGGCAATAAAGCCTCTTTTAAAAAAAAGTGCATAAAGTAAAAATAACAAAAACTGTCAAAAGAAGCTGTTAGTGTGAATGTATTTATTTTATCATTGGTGGGAAAGCTTAACTCAGATCCAGGACTTCAGGAGTACAATAGCCAGTAATTTCTATATGAGTAGAACATCTATTTCTCTTTTGAAACGTGAGACAATCTGAACCCTAGGTTGTCAGCTGCTTTTACAAGTTTCAGAAAAAAAAAAAAAAAAAAAAAGAAAAAGATAGACCAGCTATTTTTGAACCATATATCAGTTGATAATCCAAGTCCCTTTCAGGAATGGGGGTAAAGCATACCTGCAGTATAAGTGAATACAGTAAAAACTGCAACAGCTTTCTGGGTGGTGCCAATAAAGTGTGGGTTAGAAACTTTGACTTAGAACCATGTCCCTGGAGGTAAGGGGAGTAGTGGGGTCATTTCACAAGGAGGGAGAGACAGCATGGGAAGGAAAGAGACTTTTCAGCAGGTACTGTGGTAGTTCTTGTAAGTTTACAACTTTCCACTGCTTGGGACTGGGCTCCCCTGGCATCCCTGGTGCTGTGCAGCCCCGGTGCCCAGCTGTACCCACCCAGCCAGTGCCGAGCTGTGCACACACCACAGGTGGTCGCCCACATCCGCTGGGGTGGGAGAATTGCTCACATGACTGAAATCAGGAGCTGATCTGTGGGCTGATTCTTCTGTTTGGAGACTGGCTGGGAGGAGCAGAGATGCTACAGAGATGTGATTCATTCCTGATAACGAGTGGGTGAAACTCAGGCAGGCAGAAAAGCTGTGATTCAATGAACCTCCTGTACAAAGAGAGGCCAGGAAGAGAGCAACCAGCAAGGATGCTTTGAGAATGAGCTAGTGTGTACCATTTAAAAAACTGTACCATTGTGTCCCCTTGATATAAATTTTTTGGAGGCAGTCACAGCTCTTTATAATACCCAAACATTAAAATAAGGATGTGCTCCTTAGTGCATTAAGACCATTCTCCCGATCATTTCCTTGATTTGCTAGATAATGGATTTATTGAAACATCATGAGAAAAATTACAGACTAAAACTAAATCTATCACCTCATTAAAAAGTATATAGAAATATTTTTCAAAATTTGATCAGAATGATATTTTCTCTGCTGCAGTAAATTCACTATTTTAAACCTGCAGGGGGAAGAAATGAGCAGAGAGAAATTGTACAGCATGCTGCCAACTTCATAGATTCTAGGTGGGATGAATCAGATGGAGAAATGAAACCCAGAGCCGAAGGCCTATTCAGCATCTTAGAAAAAATGATGATGAAGAAGGAAAAGAAAAAAATAGGCATTATAAATAAATAAATAAATAAAAATTTAAACACCTGAACTTATTTGCTTGTATTTCTCCCACCCTGACATTTTTTATCTGTAGCTTTTCTTTTAAAGTACCAAGGCTTTTTCAGTTTCATGAGCAGAAGCACTAGACTATGCAGAGATTTATGGATAATTCAGGGGGTTGGCACTGACTGAAGAGCTGTACTTATGAATTTCAGTGCAGCATCAAACTGCCAAAGGGTATACTCTCTAGGGCAGAGATTATTAGCCCTTCATTTTTGCTTTGCTGAGCCTATTTTAGATATTGTGCCTGGGCAGACAAGGGCTCTGTTCTGTGGTTGCAAGGCCCTGGTGACAGGGCGCTGACACTGCGGCACTGCTGCCTGATTATGCTTTTGTGCTGCCACATTCCAAGGAGTGCTGATAAGAGTCAAGCATGGACTTCATTTCCTCGACTTGAGAGTGAGATGGGGGTCAAAAGAGCTTTGTCTTGGCATTTTCAATCACTGTGTTGATAGCCCTCACCTTACAACACTATGTAAATATTGTTTTTCAGTGATGTGAATTAATTTGTTGCTAACTGGGTTGTCATTTCAAGATGACAAATACATTTTAGGACAATAATTTAAGAGGTAGCTCTGTGGAACTCATATCTGGAAATCAAGATTAGTATTAACATGTCCATGCATAATAGTAGTTTATATTTGGACAAAATCATTAGGCATTTCTTAAAGAACTAAATACCTATAAAGTAATTATTCATTTGCTCACTTCTAGACAAGTGTTCTGACATTTCCTCCAAGTTCTTGGAAAGCAGTAGTGGTAGAAAGTATACATCATGAAGGAAAATGGAGAGGTCAGATGAAACTGTAAAACACTGCCTTGTGGGCAGTATCCCACTATTCCAAGACACAGCTGTTAACTTGAGAAAGAAATTTCCCACATATACTTCAGTAAAGACAAGCAGATGCAGCAGGTTATTATATTATCATGGGGAAAATTATATGATGTCCAAATATTTTGGCAGCTTGGAAGACTTCTGCTTTCTCTTATTTATAACCGTATCCTTCTCTCAAGGGAAAACAGAAATATGGGGAGACTGTTTCTCTCACCTAGCAATATTGATCAGTAAAGCTACTGTTTTCAATAATTTATTTAGAACTTTTTTCCATTTCTGGAAAAACTTCATTTTTTTTGGAAAAAAAAAAAAGTATATATATGTAAAACTGATAAAACCTTATATCCTAATTTATCCTATAAAACCTTATATCCTAATTTAAAAGCCTGAAAGTTTGTAGGTGCTCTAAGTAGGTTGAGAAAATCCTGATGGAAGAGTCCAAGGCTTGTATTCATGAAATGAAAGTTTTTATTTAGGAAACAGTAGCTATTAAAATGCTTCATTTTCATTTGAAAATAAGTATTAAGCTCTAATTATAACTACACCATTAAATTCCAGTAGATCTGTGATGCTTAGTATTACTTTGTATGTTTGGGAAGTCTTTCAGTGAGGTTTCTGAGCATATTAGCCCATGCTGAGAATTCACCTTCCTATGGGCATTTTGGAAAAAAACCCTTTCTTTAAAAAGCATTGAAAAGCACACTGATACTGCACTTAGAGCACTGGTTTTAGTGTCAGTACTGTAAATGTAAATGATTGTGCTGTAAATCATGACCCATTTGCAAAATCGTTCTGACCTTAGCAATCTGTACTTCATGGCCCTTTTTGTCTACATTCAGTGATGCTTTCTATTTTAATCAGAACATTTATGGTGGCAGACTGCACACTTGGGCTTGGGATGTGGAACTGTTTTGTCAAGGCATCCTGTTCTCACATTCGAAGTAGAAACTCAGCGCAAGCACTGCTAAAAACACATGAGGAAGCTGATTTGGGTGTTCTCAATTCAGGGCATGAAAGTGTCAGAAAGAAGTTTCTGCAGAGCATGGAGAAATAAAGTCTGTGACAAAGGTTCAAGGGGAAATTGTGAGGAGCAGCCAGGAGTGAAGGCTGCATGGTGGCTGTTTTCATGGCAAAGTCCTGAGTACTTTGGCAGGGGTGCAGTGAGTCATTGCTGCCCCAGCAGCAGCCTGCATGGCAGTCATGCTCTTCATGTGGGAAGAAGCCCATGGGAGGCTGGCAAAATCTCTGATTAGACAGGGAGTCTGGTTGTGATCAGCCATTGTTCCTGGCACACAGGACATCCCCAAACTGCTGTGCATTAATAAGGGCCTAGGTGTCTTCACACTAGAGTTAGCAGCTGTAGGCAGGGTTGAACATTAACACAGCTCGCCATTGGTGCAGGTGCAGTAATTCCACAGCAGTATCTTGTTCCTGTAAATTCTGGTTGTTTGCACACAGGTCTCCTAAAACTGGACTCTATTTCATTGACTTCAACACGGGCTGGTATTATTTGAAGAGTGAGAATCCAAATTCAGGTTTCCTGGTTCTTGTAGTCCCTTTTGGACCCCACTGTGTAACCTCTGACTGTGGAAGGATGAGTGTATGAGATGCCTAGTCCCTCTGGACTGTCTTAGGGAACCCAGTATCTGCAGCTTGCCCAGGTGCAAGTGTGGTGGCTTGAGAAAATCTCCAGCTTCAGGAGTTTGCTTAGCTGCCCAGTTATTTCAAAACCAGCAAAACTGGTTCTGCTTTTAATTTCTTGGCTTTGTCATCTTATTTTAGAACTTTCCAGAAATATGCTATTTTGCTGTGGTTTATAGAAATAAATATACTTATGCTTTTGTATTTTCTCCATGGATCTTGATTCCTGTTTTCAGAGAGAGTAGTGGTCTCACAGGATAATCCAGTCCTGAAGCAAAACCTAGCTACTGATGCCAACAAGAATCCAATGCTACAGGAGGTAAGAAGAGCAGTGCTTGAGGGAAGTGCAGTGAAGGCATTTTTGTCATTTGGAAAGCTCAGAAACTAATGAATCACTTCTTTCAAATAGAAGTGTTCCCCAAAGGAAACTACTAGGACAACTAGCTAGTGTTTGTAGTTTTATACACCTCATTTAAAGTAATCATTGTCTTGATTTTGAAAAGGTCAGATGGAAGAAGAGAAAATGGTGCTGATTGAAAGCAAATTTTTTGGTTGGACATCTTTCTTTCTTTCTTTCTTTCTTTCTTTCTTTCTTTCTTTCTTTCTTTCTTTCTTTCTTTCTTTCTTTCTTTCTTTCTTTCTTTCTTTCTTTCTTTCTTTCTTTCTTTCTTTCTTTCTTTCTTTCTTTCTTTCTTTCTTTCTTTCTTTCTTTCTTTCTTTCTTTCTTTCTTTCTTTCTTTCTTTCTTTCTTTCTTTCTTTCTTTCGCCTTGCCCATAGTGATGCCATTCAAATTTCACAGGCAGTCCTTGTCCCTCCGGGCAGAGGTATTGCAATCCACATATCTTCAAATGTACCAGCAGTGTAAGTGGAGAGGTCCAGTAAAAGTTGTATCCTGTTTTTATTCTCCAGCTCAGGGGTCAGGAGGGACAATAAAACTTTTAAAAAAGATTTAAATCCATGACTATTCAGATGAACATTGTGCCTGACAGTAATTTGCTCAAGTTTTTGTCACCTGTCTTTTATATAGCTGATGCTTGCTTCTAAGAAATTTATTTTAATTTTTAAAATATTTTTCCTGTCTTGACAGGGTTGAACGTTTCTTATTTTTCAAGCTGAAATAAACTGGTCAGGCCATGACTTTTCCTTTAAAAACAAAAATTTTAAAAATCTTAGGACGTATTTGCTAAGATTTTCAATAGTAATTTAGTCCAAATTTTAAAAAGAAAGGATGAAATAACAGAGATAAAGGAGATGGAAGCAAGTATCTTTGTAAAGGGTATAAGAGAAAAAAAACAGACTAACTCAGTGGGTTCAGTTGAACATGGTTTTTCTTGCTTTTACTTTGTCATTTTTTTCCTTCTGAACCAAGTATCTCAGTCTTATCTCACGCAATTAATCCTTCCATTTATGACATTACTCAGTTTAAGGATTACAGCCCACCAAAAATCTAGCAGAATAAATGAATTGAAGAACAGACTCTTCAATATCATGTCTCTCACTAGAAATATCTGTGGGGATTTTTAGCAGATAAACTATAGATGTACTTAAAGTAGGCATTGCATCAGTGTGGAGTAACTCTGTTGTGAATATTTCTGAACTTTGCAGGGTTCTGAAACACACATCTTTTCTAAGAACATCTTGTCTAAGACTGAATTATAGCCAGCTCCAGGCAAGGAACAGGTAATACTTATATTTCCTCTAGAGCAGCCCAAAAGTGAAATGAGCTCTCATGTTCAAAGACTCTTGGCTATTATATTGTAATGGTGGAGGTGTGCTTTCTCCAGTCATCTATTCCAGCCCTTGAACAGCTCTTCACAAGTTATTGAAAGACACTTCTGAAAGATAATCCCATAGCCTGAATCATTCACAATGAAAGGCTTCCTTCCTAGGCTGTATATGTATATTAATGGATTAGGATAGCTCTTCCTTCCAAAACCTCCTGAATATGGCATTTTTGTGGATTTTTTCTTTCTTTTTTATTTTTTTCACCTCTGACTGCATCATTCACCTGTGTTATTTAATGAAAGAGATAATCACTTAAATATTTCCATTAGGTAGTTTTCAAATCAGATGGATAAATAATGTGTTACTGAAGAATGTTAACTTTTGACTTAATAGTTTACAGTCTCCACAGCTCCTCTAAGAAATTAGAATTCAGAAGCAAGAAGGGATAGTTTGTGACTGATTAATTTCTTGATTCCCTTAGAGTGTGATGCATGGATCGCTCATCAATTTTATGGGGTAATGTATCATGCCACCTATAAATATCTCATTATCTTCTTTATGCAAACACGTGTATCAGAAATACAGCAGTTGAATGCATGCAGGATTTATATTTCCCTAGAGAAAATTAAAACTTCAGACTCATTATAGCATGCCTAGACCCAGTTGGTTGGCATACCAAGCATCACTTGGTTTGCTGAGTGCTTCTTATAGGTTCAGAGTCGCAGTAAATGTATCCTAATCTGGGTGCTAGGCAAGTATTTGGCTTGGTCATAGAGAAAGAAATGTTTTTCTTATTTTTTATGAGAATTTCTTGCCTTTCTCCCTTTTACTGTGTAATAAAAGTTGAATTAATGCATGAGGGAAAGAAAAGTAATGCTTTACTTGTAGGGCTTTTTTACCCAAGCAAGAGCCATGCAAATGGTTTTAACATTTTTGTTGTTTTCAACCTTTTACTAAGACTAATTTTCATCCCAAATATTCAGTAAATATATGTTTAATCAAAACCAGAGGTATAGAAAGATAGGTATAGAAATGGGTGATTTTAGCAAAGAAGACTGGAAAAACCTCTCTGTTTTGGAAAACCAATAATTTCACAGAGGCATTATTGATTATGACAGTTATTTTTATAGACCTACTATCTCAGTAACAATCAGAAAGAATCAAGTCCTAGGGATTTATAAGAAAATAACTATAAAAGAACAAAGTGTATATTTGCAGGTCTGTGGTTCATCCATATCTTGTACACTGTATTGTTCATATTCTATCTTCTCAAAATGGCCATGTTGCAGAAAAGGAAATATTCAGGAAAAACCAATGAACAATCAAAGGCAGGGAACATTTTCCACACAAGCTGTGACTTGAAGGGCTGTCCCTATGTATTGGTCTCCCACCGCAAAGTTTTGGTAGCAGTGTGAACTGCAGAGAAGCTTCCCCTGCATCTGATAAAACCAATTTCACCTGGCTCCAAGACAGACCTTCCACTGGAGGCCAAGCCCTCTTGTGATGATGGTAGTGATTCTGGGATAATGTATTTCAGAAAGGGCAAAAACTACTGGGAAACAGCGTCTGGGAGAGAACTGTGAGAATATGTGAGAGAAGCAGCTGTGAATACATGAAGAATGTGAGGAAGGAGGTGCTGCAGGCACCAGAGCAAAGACTCCCCTGCAGCCCATGGTGAGCCCCTAGACTCCAGGGAGGTCGATGGTGGAGCAGATATCTGGAGGACCCCATGCCAGAGCAGGGGGGGGCACCCAAAGGAGACTATGATCCTTGGGAAGATCATGCTAGAGCAGGGTCCTGGCAGAACCTGTGAGAGAGAAGAGCCCATGGTCAAGCAGGTTTTCTGAGAGGACTTGTGACCCTAAGGGGGACCCTCAGTGGAGCAGCCTGTTCCTGAAGGACTGCACCCAGTGGAAGGGGTTTGCTAAGAACTGCAGCCTGTGGGGAGCAGTTCATGAAGGACTGTATCCCGTGAGAGTGACCCCATGCTTGAAGAGTGTGAGGAGGAAGGAGCAGCAGAGAAAATGCACAAGGAATTGACTGAAATCCCCATTCCTCATCCTCCTATTCTGCTCACAGGGAAAAAGTAAGAGATGTCTGGAGGCAAGCTAAGCCTGGGAAGAAAAAGGAGAGGGGGAGAAGAAGTTTTTAGATTTTATCTCATTTCTCTCTATCTTACCGTGTTTAATTGTCAATAAATTAAATTAATTTCCCTAAGTCAAGTTTCTTCCACAAGAAAAACTGAAGTGTGATCTCAGTGTGATCTCTCTCTGTACTTATTTATACCCATAAGCTTTTTTTTTTTTTCCAATTTTGTTCCCTGTCCTTTTTACAGAGTGGGAAATGATAGAGCAGCTTGGCAAGCACCCAACGGCCAGCCAAGGTTAACCCACAACAGATGACACAAATAGATGACATAGAGATGATGGACATGGAGGAGACAGGCATACAATAATTCTAAAATCATGAATACCATGGCAAAAGGAGACACTGCATGCTGCCTCTTCAAATAGAAGAACTAGGGATATTAATCTGAGAAGCCCATTACAAAACAGAAAAAACTGAATTTCTTTTCATGGGATTGGAATCAGAACCGAGGAGCTTGCTGATAAGCAATGTTGTGAGTAATTGAAGGTTACATGGTCTCTAGGAGGAAATGGACAAGTGATTGGAAGAAGCTTCTGTTGGGGTTAGTAATCCAGAAATCACACCAGACTCTGTAAATTATCCCAGTAGAAAACATCTGGAAGCTAGGAAAGTGCTCAGAAGAGTCCTGTTGAGGTAAGGTTATAGATGGGGCTCTGGGCAACCTGATCTAGTGATCTAGTGAAAGCTGTCCCTGCCCATGACAGAGTTTTATTAGATGGCCTTTAAAGGCTCCTTCCAGCCCACACCATTCTTATGGTTCTATGTGGCTGTCCCTGTTTTCAGTCTCATCAAGTGGGTGGCTATAGCCATTGATAGAAACAGAATACAAAATCAGATGAATCCTTGGATTTACGCAATGATGATATTATTAAGAGAAAATATAAGAATGAAACTTGTAGATAGCTATAGTTAGGCAAGATAGATCTCGCTCAAATTTCTGAGAGGAAAAGTCCAATGTGCGTAGTTCAGGGGAAAGAAAGGGCATGAAGATTGGTCCTGGAAAATGCATCAGATCTGACATCCCCTTTGTCCATACAAGCAGACATCTGGGTACAAACGGTGAGCAATATCACTTTGAAAGCTCTGCTCTGAAAAGACTGTATAAACATTGAGAAATACAATATTTTGACATATTGAGAATAGGACCAAAGTGCAACACACAAAAAAATTATCTCTTTGTTAGGTCATTTCTGTAAATTTTCTTCAAAGTTCAGGTCATTTATGTAAACCTGCACCAGTGAAAGGAACAAGCATTTTAGAGGCAAACACTTCAACACACCAAAGGAAAGACATTAAAATTACCTCAAAGCCTGTGAGTAACCTATTTTCAGGCAGCTATTTATTTTCAGGTGCTATTTATTACAGTATTTTTATTTTGCTTTGAATGATAACATATTTTTTTCTTGTAACCTGTTGCATGCAATCTTCCATTGAATTAATAATTAAAAATTAGTGTCTGAAGGAGTGTGCTATGAGGGAGATGGGGACTGGAATTCTTACACCACAGCCTAAACTATTATTCAAGTATTGAATAATAGATTAGTCATATTCTTATTGATGAAGATAAAATTACGTCTGTATTTCTTAAAACATAAGGTCTCTTTCATCAACCTTTATGAATTTTCCATATATAGAATCAGAGAACCATTTAGGTTATAAAAACCTTTAAGATCATTGAGTCCAACCATAAAGTTAACCCTGCCAATTCCACCACTAAACCATGTCCCTCAGTGCTACATCTGCACATCTTTTAAATACCTCCAGGGGTGGTGACTCCACCACTTCCTTGAGCAACCTGTTCCAGTGCTTGATAACTCTTTGATGAAGGAATTTTTCCTAACATGCAGTCTAAATCCTCGCCCCACTTGAGGCCATTTCCTTTTCTCCTGTCACTTGTTACCTGGGAGAAGGGACCAGCCTCCACCTTGCTACAATCTCCTGTCAGGCTGTTGTAGAGAATGTTAAGGTGCCATTCCTGGTCTCTTCTACTTCAAGCTAAACAACACTGGTTCCCTCAGCTGCTCCTCATAAGACTTGTCTTCCAGAACCTTTATCACCTCTGTTGTTTTTCTTTTGGTATGCAAATCTAATTATCACCTAACCAGCTTTGAAAAACTCATTTTGCATTTACCCTTTCCAAGTATTTTGACAGCTTTGTATGGAAAGGTTACTCACTACTGCTGGTAAATACTGATTTCATCCCTGATTTCTCTTTGAACTACTTACTGTATGCTAGAGGGTTTTTGCAGTTTACTACTCATTGCTTTAAAGTAACTGTAAAATACAACAGAATTCAGAGGTAACCTTTACAGAGTCCACCCAAAATAAGAATTTCAGCATGGAATTCTGCCCAGTGTTTTTTTGTTGGTTTTTTTTTTTTTTTTTACATGGACATAATACAAAGAACTTTATTCTTTGCAATTCTGTCCTTTATCATGTTGCTCTTGAGTACTTTAATCAACTATTTGCCTTACAGACTTTGACAAACTTCTTGCTACTGATGTGCTTAAAGAAAGATTTTATATTTAGTTTACTTCCTTTTCACAGTTGCTCTTCAATCCCTATTTTGGCCCCTCTTGGTTATGTTTTTATAGTTAATCTGCTAGGGTTCCTGATAACTTCATTTTTCTTAGGTTTGACACAGCTTTATCAAATTAGAAACTTCTTGTTTCTAATTACCTCCCTAACCTGCTGTTCAGTCATCATGAGCTTTTTACCCTTTCTAAAAATACTTTCAAAAAAATCTGTGGTATGCATTCATCAGTGTTGCTCCTTCAACAATCTCCACACTGACTGTCAGGTTTTAATTCCCTTAGCTGCTCATTTTAAACAAGTTTCTTTGTCCTTGTGTGGCTCTACCTCCTGAAAGAGAGCAAAATTGTTGTGTTTCCCTTTGTCTTTTGTTGCTCCTGTAAGGGCTGAGTTTATCTATCTTGATTCACATGTGCAGTTTTGAGCCAAGTCACATGTGATAGTAAGGACAAGGTTAAGAGAAATGTCCTGGTTTGTGGGCTGCTTTCACAGCTGCTTCAGGATGTGCTTATCAATGACCTTGTAAAAATGTGATCTCTGTGTGACGTACCAATGTGAATCTTCATAAGGATAATCACTGTTCTTTCATTTTCTGTCCTTTCTGCTTCCAACATCCCATGGGATAGCAGTGCTGCCATCATATCTATGAGATCACTAAAGTCTTATGTTCTTCCCATTTAGGCCTTGAATTTTGGTCTCTAAGAACATCAAAGCACTTGATCAGGTAGATAGTTTGTCAGTTTTGATTTTTATCAAATTGTGCTTCTCCAATCCAGTGACTGGGGAGGATGAATGTAGACATGAGAATGTGAGACAGGAAGGCAGCAGCAACAGAGTTCAGGGAAAGGGGTTCTTGCTCCAGTAACATGCCCAGATTTTCTCTACAGTCAGAGAAACAAGAGGAGCTCTTCTAAAGAACATTTAGTCTTACGTTCTTTAAAATAAGACTAGCAAATTTATTCTTAAACTTAGATTAGCTGCTTCTGAGTCACTTTTCCAATGGCAAAATATACATTTGATATCTTGCTAATGAGGGATTTAAGTGCCTAAGGTATGTTTTCAGGGAATAGAGGTCTGTGATGTAGACTGATTGGTTTGCTCTCCTTTCTCCTACTGAAAGTGGTCCAATTAAATCTTGTAATTGTTGAGGACAGAGGTCCTTAGCTGGTAGGGCTTACAAGGGGAGGGCAACAAGTGGGGTACGTTGGTTCTCACGCTTGGTCTAAGGACCTATTTTTAGATTAAGTAATTAATGAGTGATTGAAATCCTTGGAATAAAGGTTGTCTGTCAATAAATTAACTTTACTTCTCATCTCTCTCAGTCTTACACCAATACTGCTTAAACTTGGAAGCACAGTTCCAGGTGCTCGAAGGATTTTGAAATCTAGATTTTGAGGGCTTAAAGTTTTATTGTTTTCAGGGATAACGGAACACTTCTTTACATAAAGAGAGGGAGATAGGAGATACATGAGGATGGGAAAATAGAATGAAAGTTGTATTTTTATGCCTTATATTTATAAAAGGACTTAATTCCCCTTAAGTATCTCAGAAGAGCTAGTAATTTAAGAAGTACATACCAGTTATATGGATTCAGCAACAGAAAAAACTGGGTTCATATAACTGGGTTCATTTAAGCATATAAGCATGTAATATGCTTAAAAAGAGATTAATTCAAGACTCTTTCTGTGAGACAGTGAGCTTTGTGTGCCACTCCATTTGGAAGGGTGCAGGCACTAAACCATCTCTGGTTTGAAGGTAAGGAAAACCATGGCAGCCCATGATAGCCGATGAACAGCCTATGAACAGTACATAAAGAGTACATAAAGGATGCTGTGACTTAGCAAATTTAAAATCAACTTTCTTGTGCACTAAAAGTTCAAAGTAATAATATATTTTTTTAATGTTCCAAATAATACACGTCTTTGCAAGTTTTGGTCAATTTCAAATTTGGTAGACATTCCTCAGAGTATTAGTAGTACTGCCTCAATTGTTTTATGCTAGGCTAGAAGTAGCTCCTTGTGGGCTTCCTAAGAACAGAGTGTGCTGTTTTGTTCTGGATCTTTTTTTATGACCGTACTCAGAGGAAGGACTTAATGGGTGGCAATTCACAAATTTGAAGTCAGTTTTCAGTGTACATGACTCTGTAGACATTTCAAAAGCAACATCATAGGGATTTAAATTATTAACTGTAAAGATAGGAAAAGTAGAAAGTTTTATACTACTTTTACTTAGCAAAAATATTAAGCTTCCACTGGTAGGTGTGTTTCTGTTTGACAGCCGAGTGATGCTGCTTAAACTGATAACTTGCACTACAGCTAGAATTATTCTCATCTGCAATCTCATATATTAAGGCATTTATATTCTATTGTTCCATTTCATATAATGTAAATTTTCATTCTGAAATGTCTGGGCAGATTTCTGGAGTTCAGAAAGTACTGTGACTAGCATCCATCATATCTATTCTTGTATCTATTACTTATGGGAAAAATGAAAATAGTGGAAATGCTTTGAGTTTATAAATGAAGTCAAAGCTGAAAATAGCTTTTGCACATTGAGATGCCCTTTTGTTATTCAGGAAATGTGTTCCAAACAGTTAGCCCTGGAGAAAATGATGCCTCTAGTGCAGATGAGCTTTATCCTCACTGTAGAAAATTTCAGCATGTCAGAGTAGCACTGCATTTGACAACATTGCTAATGTTGGCCTTTCACTTATCCTTGCTTGAAACAATTGTGTACTTGAAGACAATAACTGAGTCCTTGGGAAAGAATAAATACTGTACAGAGAGCTAGTTCAGGAAGCAGAGGGCAGTTTTGCTTCCCAAACAGTAGAAAATGATGTTTGAAGGTGGTGCTATAGCATTTTGAGCTTCTTAGTGTTTTCTAAGTGCTGAAGGCTATGAAACCAAATCTGCACTGTTACCTCACTCAGCTCTGAATTCTTCATGAGATAATATGGTCACTGCCCACTGGTGTGAAATGGAGGACTTCATGTCACTGAAGGAGAGCAATGCAGTTGACAGACTGATGTCACTACTGGCTGCCTCCAGCAAAAGGATTATTTCAGGCTGACTTCTAGGTCTGTCCTGAGAGAACACCAGCTCTAATGCCGTCCTTTGGCTAAACAGAAATATTAACTAGCTAAGAAACAAGATCTGGCTATTTCCTGGCTGGAGCAATTGCTTTTCTGGTATGAATAACTAACAGCAGCCTGGCCATTAAAGATAGCTTAAGGATTAGTCTGTCATCTTCTGATATCCTGCACTTGATCTAAATAAACAAATAAATAACATCCCTCCAAATATCTAATAATTACTTTCCAGCAGAAATTTTTCTCCTAAACTGTGTATGTGTTAGTCCTAACCCTTTGGGAGTTGCTTTTCTGTAACCATGGATGGAATTTGGCCCTTAATAGTGACTGAGTCTTCATTCTGTAATGTAGGTCAAGAGAAGAAATTAAATGATGACATTGTACTTGCTTGCTGTGGCATCCCCCAGGAGTTGGTATGGTCCCTACTGATTGCCTTGAATCATTAATCAAAGGGAAAATGCATTGCACAGCCTACAATATATTCTCAGCAGGCACATGCATTGATGATGCTGCACCATGAAAAAGACTTAATTGCATTGACAGTACATTTTTTTCACAGTTTAGAGTGTTTATCAAAATTGTGCTTGTAGCATCTAAAAATAGTGTAATTAATGCAGCTTTTGGCCTCTTCACACACTGTTTTCTTTTTAGTTTCTTCTGTTAAAGAAGGCAGCTGTTTGCTAGGAAAACAAATTCATCTCTTTTCCTTCTCTCTCTCGCCTCCTGTTTTGTATCTGAGTGCATCAGTAGGAGGCTCACAGTTTGTTGTAAATGTTCATTCACAGTTTCTGCAGATTCCTACATTCATATTCACAAAGGCAGAGTATTTCAAGATGTCCTTCATATCAAGTTACTGCTACTTCACATCAGACATGAGGAATACAAATATGGGCTTTGCTCCAGAGGCAAAACAATGCAAACAAAAAAAAAAAAAAAAAAAAAAAAAAAGAAAGAAAAAACCCCTCACAAAAACCCACTAAAAAACCAAACCCCCAAAACAAACAAACGGAAACAATAAAGTATAAAACCCACTGTCCTCGAGGAGAATGTGATTATTTTAATCAGTCATTTCTTCATTTTTAAATTGTTTCCATACTTCATTGTTAAATTGTTTCTTTTCATTGCTGATCTAAGGGTGGCTTGTGAGTATTAACTTGTAGAGTATATTACAGAACAAAGAGAGTAGACCTTCTTTGATAAGATAAAGCATCTGAAAGAGAAAGGGAGGGAGATCTGGTGAGGTGGCTTGTGACACCACTAGGCAGCTGTTCCTTGGCTCCTGGTGGACCAGGACAGTGTTTTCATTTTTCCTCTTAAATATTCGGGCTGTGAGAGCAGGAAAGGACACAAAAGCATGACACACGGTTTGGGTCAACACCATAAGCTGTTGCTTCTGTGCTGGGCACAGAACACAACCTGTGTGCATGTGGAGACCTGCAGCCCCATAGGAAACCCAGAGAGAGAAGAGTGCAAAGAGCAGCAAGAGCAAAGGGAATTTGTACTGGAAAGAGATCTGGGTTAAAGCAGACACTGGGAAAAAATATCTGTTTGAGCATTAAGAAAAAAGAGACTGAACATCTGTTTTGTCCACACCTCTGCAGAAAACTCATATTATCATGACTCATTTTTGTCATCCATCTGCTACCATTCACTATTGTAAAGTGCTCTGTTGCCTCAAACATCCTCATCAGGTTTTAAAATGTTTCAGTTCTATATATTGCCTTGTAAATCTTGTGTTACAGTGAAGAAGACTGTGTTTGTGGCAGAGCTTTGCAAGGCTGCAATTTCACTGAAATTACTATTATTACCTTATAGACTGCAATGGTAAAGCTCAAGTGGTGAAGTATATAAATCCTAAGTTTAAATAATGGATTTTGCCATAACATTACACTGGACTTTATACTTCTGCTGCTGATGTGGGACTTGAACTTCTATTAAAACAGGAACATATTGAACATCTTTATCATTGTCTGACATAAAAGCTTACATTGTGCACACAGTGAAGATTCAAGATCAGAGACTAAGTGGAAGTATCTTGAGTTTATCAAATGCTTTCTACTCTGTGAATAAAGATATCTGGAGCTGCCCTTACACTGCTAGTTGGTGATGCATTTGAGAATGGGATTCACAGCTGATATGGTCCTGTGATGAAGCCTGCACTTAAACCTATAAGCACCACAAAGTGAATTAATCAGGACAGCAAATGAAGCATTAGAAAAAAATTGAATATAATTAAGAATAAACATTCATAATAGTTAACAGAGAAAATTAATGAAAATTCATGAAAATTAAATGTATTTTAAGTAATTAAGATTTTAATGGAAGTTCATTTAAACCATTTTTTCTCCTTCAGTACATTAAAGCAGTATTTTGTATGGGATGGAAGAGCTTGAAAATTTCTGGATTATAGTCTTCAAGGATATTTATTGAGCAGACAGATTGTTTAGGCTCCTGGTTGCTATAATCTTCTACAGTGGTTTGCATTTAATGTATTTGGAAAAGATCAGGCTGCTTTCTTTCCCAGTATAAACTTTGTTCTTGGAAGTGCTGTTTTACAGATTAGATTAAACTTAATGCATTTAAAAATTGAGTTCTAAAACCACTGAAGAAACAAGGTATCCCTAGAATAGAAGATGCAGATTTTGCTGGCAATTCTTTTCATTTCATTCATCACCAAGACAGCATTAAAGTGCAGTGTCTTTGTCATTGCTATTAAAATTACATGAGGGGTGAAGAAACACAGACCCAACATTCTGTACCTCATTACAGATCAACTGTTGAAATTACCAGTGGCCTTTACATTGTAAGATAATTTTTTCATGTATAATGTGGAGAATATTAAGCCTATCTTATTAATTTCCCTTTGTCTATGATTTGGAAAAACACAGAAAAAATATTTTGTAACTGAAAAGTATTTCCAGCTTTCACAAAGCATGGTACTGTAAAGTGTTGGGTGAATAGGAAAGAATCCTCACTTTGCATCAAGCTGCTGTCAAAGAGTGTTTCAAAGAGGCTGCTGTCATTAAGGATGAGAATACTGACATTTGAAAGCCCTCTTACCTGCTGCTGCAGGGTATTGCAGAGAGTGACCTCTCTTCCCCAGCCATACCCAGCTTCCTTCCCTTCTTAGCAGAGACACCCTTGTCTTTCAGCTTAGCAGGGAAAGAAAAATGGCATAAAGGGAAAAACCTTGGTCACTAAAGTTTACCCTAAATATGTATATGCTTTTTTTGAATAAGCAGCAGCTTTTTAGCTAGTTGTCTGTCATCCTCCTGTTTCACTGTGTCCTCCAGGCTGGGGCAGTGAGGCAAGCCCAGGGCAGCACAGGGGCTTTCAGAAAGCTGCCCACAGCCCATGAGGATCTGCTGTACCGAGGGCAAAGGCTCTGCTTGCAGCCCAGTGTCCGGGCTCCTGCAAGAGCCCCGAGCCCCACGGGGATGCTGTGGTGCCATCTCACTGCAGCTGTGTATTCCTGGCTCTGTTATCACTCTCTTAAAGAAGTCAGTGTCAAAGTCATCAGTAAAAGAGCAGGAAATAATGGGTGGGATCAGCCCAAAGGAGAAGCTGCAGCTGACAGCTGGTTGGTCATCGTTTGTTCAACACAGGATCATCTTTACACAGGCAGGCAGGCTCAGCTTTTCACTGCTGTCCTTGTACCTTCTGTGGTGCAGCAATTTATAGAGCCTTTGAGAAACTTATTAATTTTAATGAAAATACAGGGGTAAACCAGCAATTTAAGTTAAACTGTCACTCTAATATTACTACTAGCTTGCCTCATTTAAGCTGGCTTTTTTTCTGTGCTATTTTAAAAACTCTTAGTAACTTCAAATGCTAAATTACAGGTGCTATTACTGATTTTTTAAGCTGTTCAGTTACACTAACATTGCAATTCTTAAAATATTCCAGTCTAATTTTACCATTGAGATGAAGTTTGGATTGTAACTCCACAAGAATCAGTCCTGGAAAAGCAGAAACCAGGGCAGGTTGAAAGCAGTTCCTATCAAGCAGCCATTCAGATAATTTTAGTGTCAACTGCTTTACAAAAAACCAAATTGTTATTTTCAATAACTAACTCCTGCAGACTATGTTTGCTTTTTGCGACATCAAGTAATAAAAAGTCATCCAAGGCTGATGATTTTTATACTAAAAACAAATATATGGAAAGATGGATTTCTTTTTCATGGTGTATGTATTTTGAGGACATTAGTTTTAAAGAATTTACTGTATAAAATTTTCTTCCTGCTCTTAAAAACAGAAGAGTTTTTTGAGAGATATTTCAGATATTGAAATCAGCATATTTCTAATGATGTTAAGGGTTTTTATTCCTCATATAAATCATACAATAAACTCCTTTAGCAGTCACAGGAGTTATGGGCAGTGCAGAATGCTCTATCTCTTTTTCCTTACTACCCTAACACATAATTTTGTGTGTATGAATAATATATGAACATCCTTATTTATAAGAAATGTAAAATTTTCTTTTCACTCATTCTGGTGGTGTGAATGTCTTGGCATACTGGAATATCATTATGAAACTCAAGGAATTTGCATTAAGTCATATTGCTTCCCTTGAAATACAGAAACAAACTTATACCAGCCCTAATTTCTATGGAAAAGGAAAAAAAACCTGCACCCTCAATAACAGACCGATTAAAAAATACAGATTTATATGTCCATGACTGAAAGCTGCTTTTGTCCTTGTAATTCTGTGGCCATGGGTTTTGGCAGTCTAACAGCACAAGGTGCTGTTTGTGACTGGCAGTGTTTTCTGCCCTGAAAACCAGACTCCAGATCCTTTCATCACTCTTTGATACACTGGTTAATTACATAAGCTGGGTCATTGAACTAGTACTCCATAACCACTGTGCTAATAATAGTGGGTCACAACCCTTTCTTAGCCTCACTTGGACATTCATGTGATTTCTGTGGTTTTGGACCTGAACTTAAATGTATTAATCCTTCTACAGCAACTTATCTTGAGCATATATGTGCCAACTTCTCTTGCCACTCATCCCTGAGGTGCTTTCACTGCCACTCACCACCGTGTAACCAAGATTGCTGCAGGGCTTTCTGTTGCTGCATTACCCCTGCACAAACAATTATTACTGAGATCCAGACTAAGATAATTTTCTCAGCCAGAGATCATTACTTAAACTGTCATTTTTCTTCTGTCTTGCTGAATGCAATACCATCACCCCTACCCAAAGACTTATCAAGATGTGTTTTGTCAGGCACCCAGTGTGTTTCAAGACATCAGTAACAGCAGCAAACTCTCTCAACAAGCTAGAACTACTCCTTATATCTACAGTAGGATTGGTAATGTAAGTATCTCCTGGCTATTTATACCTGAATCTGCTGTCTCCCAAAGGGTTGAGCAAGTGATTCTCTCCAGTCTTAAAGTCTAAATAATCCTCAGATAGTGGAGCTGCCAGTGTTGCTTTCTTATTGCTGAGATCACCTGCTCTTGGTTTCAACAATGGCTCTTGACATCTTCTCTTTGATTTCTAGCATACAGTTTTGCCTACTTGTGCATTAAGGTGGTTCTTTGTTTCTTTATTTCTTATTCCATTTGTCTGTATTTTCTCCCTGGTATTCAATTCTTAATTTGAAATGCAATTATTCTAATTCCAATGCCATCTTCATGACTCATGCAGAATTCTTGGGAAAATAAATATATAAAAAACCCTCTGTGCTATCCTGCAGTCAAGCCCCATATACAAAACTGCAGGTGTCCATCTTATCTTTACTTTCCACTTGCTTGTGTATGTATCTTCAGGGCCTGTATTAACAAGCATTAAAATTGCTTGTATCTTTTCCTTTTGTACATATTTGCCTTCTCCTTTTTATTTGGTTCCTTGGGGTCTGTTCCCTCCTGGAGAGTATTCTCAGCCCTGCCATCCTGCCCTTCTGTATTCAGACTGTTTATGTTAGCAGGGTTCAAAGGACCCATAATCATGTGCAAGGGATGAGTGAATCCTCCAGCGCTGCTGTTTTGAATGTTAGCTCACCCTAACTGGACTGCATCTCCCTCTGGCACCCATCTAATAACCACAGACAGCAGTTGCATTTAACGTGACTCTGGACCCATATGGCTTTTGTTCTTTCAAAAAAAGCCCTGCAGACACCATTTCCAGCTGCTTTAACACATCTATCTCGGGCTGTATGCACAGTTAATTCACCATGGCTGGTGTTTCTTGTGGGTTGCACATGAAACATTTTGTGGCCGCACAGGCTGATTCAGGCAGGTGATTTTGATCTGCATTAGTAACCTGGGGGTGATTTGTTTTCAGAAGGAGCAGTACCAGGTAGACAGGGATAATTCCAAACCCCTGTGTGCCGGGCATCAAGACACTGCTAGCTGTCCTCTGGTTTGTATTGCTCTACCCATTTTACCTGTAATTTTGTGTAAACTTCTCAGTTATCTTCCTGTGAGAGTTGTGATCCTCACTTCTCTGTCTCCTATCCGCTCTGTTTTATCCAGCACCACTTGTAACAGTTACCTTAGCCTTAGCCAACTCAACTTTCTTTCTTTCTCTCACATTGTGTGATATCTGAGACTTCTTTCTTTGGTGTTTCCTTCCACCCTCCCCATCCTCTCGTAGCAGGAGTAGGTTTTAGCTCTTCTGCAGCAAAGGTACATTCCCTGGCCTTGTATTCCTCAGCATGATCCCCACAGCATTTTTTTCCTGCCCTAATGCCCTGCACTTATCTTCACATTGCTCTCACTAGCTGCCCAGCATTCCTCCAGCCCAGACCACCCTCCCTGTTAACTCCTCCCTCCCCATAAACAATCCACTCCTCCCAAGGCTCTCAGAAACTTACACAGCTTTACTTAAAAGACTCTTAAAAAGCTTCACATGTCTAGGCATGGAGATACAAATGTACTGCTGTTTCATCTACCACAGAAGCCATGGTAGTCTCTCTCCTTCAAAGGTCATGGTTGTACCCTCTGCTGGATTTGAAAAGTCCTTCACAGTCCTGCTTGGCATACACGGCATGGGTTATGACCTTTTTGCCAACTTGGTATTTGAGTGTTCTTGTTTCCTGTGTGTGACAGTGATACAATTTCTATTTCTGCTCCACTCAGGCTCCCACATTCTTGCTCTTAGAGCCTTGGTTGTTGAGTTCTCCACATTCTCTACCAACTTGTTACATGAAAAAAGAGGCCTGTTGTTGTTTGCAGGACTCATCTGGTGCAGAGTGGGTGAAAAAGAACAGGACTGTTTTTTTATTTCTGTTACTAAACAAAACTGAAAGAAACAGATAATTGCTAGCATTTGTGTTGTGCTAAGCCTTTTTGGGGGGTTACATTAATGTGTTTCAATATGCACAAAGCCTCAGGGAGGAGACGATTAAAGAAGAAACAATTTGCAACCGGAATCTCGCATGGTAGGTGGATTCTGTACGGTGTTCATTGTGGTGTCTATGTGCTATTTTATCTTCATATTGCTCTTTATATTATTCTGTTTCGCAGGAAAACCTTCTTTATGTGGTCTAATCAAGTTGATCTTTTAGCATAATTCACTTTTCATATATTTACGTGTACACAACTATATTATGTATTGGTGAAATGTTGTTTTGTAAGGTGGCCTTACTTTTGCAGCAACTTTTGAACCTACTCCTATCTCAAAGCATTTAGTTCCACTAATCCTTTAAGAACCCAAGAGCCCATAGCAGCTGCATTCTGCAGCGGAAAGAGTCATGGCCAGAAGCAGCAACCAGGATTTCCCGTGATGGACATTGTCCACTTGCAAAAATTAAGTGGAATTGAAGTGGTTTGTAGACACTTTTAGCTGCATCATAAGAACTGTAATTGCATTTCTCGTTCAAAACTTTTGAATATTAACAAATCTGTCATGACATTATTACAGAGTTTCATTAATTCTTTCTTCAGCAGGGAAAAGCATAGGATGGAAACGACAAGTAAAATGGTTCTGAAGTAATAAGAAAAAAGTTGGGTTTACTTGAAGTTCTGTTGTGAGGCTTTAATGAATCTGGAGGGGGCCTGTCTATTGATTGTTAGCCCTATAACCAGCTCTACAGGGTGCCTTCATATGAGCATTGCTTCATGAAAGTAAATGTCATCGTTTTTTATCTTGTCTGTTTGCAGTTTCCAATTCAGTTTTATCAAGATTGAGCAAACCTATGGAATTGAACATAATTCCCCATGTATGGAAGTGGTTTTGGTTGTTTTATTGCTTGCCATCACAATCATCTTTGGAAATGTAACGTGCTGGTATTTAACTCCTCCTAATAGACCTAAAATTGTTAATACAGTGTTTTGTGGTCTCTGGCTGCTAGTTTTAACTAGTTTTACACTGAATTTGCTTTGTATTTTACACTTGCTTTGGTCAGCCAAACTGATCTCCTTTTTCCTATTTTAAATTTTTTTAAAGTGACAAATGTGCAATTCTGGAAGCCTAAGGTTATTCCACACCCTTTTCCCACTTGCAACTGAAATATTGGGAGTAAATCACCAGAGATTATTCCTTGCAGGTTTGCTTTGTAGGACCCCCAGGAGTCTTACTGGTATTTGTGGGTGAGAGAAACTTCAATGCATGTCTCAGTTACCAGAACTTTCTGATTTATGGTGGTTAAGGTTCACCAGTTAACAAAATTTGATTTGGGAATTCCAAAGTAATAGAGGGATTGCTACAAATCAGAAAACTTGGTCATCTTAACCAGGCACAGATTAAAAAAAAAAATTAGAAAAGGGAAGATATTGTTGATGAAAATGACAATAAAAAATTGCACATATTAGCATGGAAATTAGTATGGTTTACTCCTTAACTGTTTAATACTGGCTAATCTGTGGGAGTGTACTTTTGAAGTGCTTAGGGTCAGGAATGATGTTGTACTGACAATGGAGAAGTTGTAAACCTAGAACCTCCTCCTTTCTTTTGAGAGAAAATAGAAAGACTAGAGACAGGGAAGGTTATCATAGCTCATTCCTTAAGAATTCACTGTGCTCCTTGCCTTTATATCCCTGCTGCTCAAGACATAATGCCTTTTCCTTCTGAGGTTTCCTTATAGAGGTTAATATTAAAAGTTAAAAGGAGCCATATGAATGGGCACAAAGATGTCACAAGAACTAGAAGAGTTTTAATTACTTTTTTCATTTATTTTCTGTCTTTTTGTGGGAAGAGATTCACATACGGGTTGCATGGTTTGCATTCATGAGTTATTTGAATGTGGCTTTGATTTTGGGGGTTTTATATGCATAATCACACATGTGTCTAGCAACATGTCTGAAATCTGTTTCATTCTCTCTCCAACTCATGCATTTTAAACATGATACACAAATAAGTATTGACACTGAGAAGTCAATCCTGGATTAGTTTGCACCTTGTGGTCCTGTTTAATTTTGGATAACATTCTGAAAACAAAAGATATCCATTCATTATGCATCTGCCTAAAAAACTAATGATTCAAAGGGTGCCAGCAGGGTCTGTGTCCTGAAAACTGAAACTTGCTATTAAAATTTTCTAGATTATTCCTTCAAACAAACAAACAAACAAAAAACTTGTAAAAAAGGCAGAATACCAGAAGTCATGATCAGAAGTGTGTGAATTTCAGATAGCATTTGCATCATCTTTCCTTATGGACAACAAGGGCATATGTTTACTGGTTGTGTTAGCCAATGATTCTCAAAAATTTTGTTTTGTTTTGTTTCATAATTAGAATATTCTCTTACGGGAAGGATATATACTAGCACTTTATAAAATATTCTGCTGTACATGCATTAAATGTATTCATTGAGTGTGCTGACATTATTGGCTTAATAGAAGCACTATAATTTGAACTCTTCTAACAGCTTATTTGATTTTATTTCTTTTTAATATCCTTAAACCCCACACTTTCTCTGTTTTGATTTTGCTTGGTTTCATTTTTTAGTTAATTTGTTTCTTCTTTTGCATTGGCAAACCACCTCAATGTTTCCTCGCATCGACTGCAAAGGACTTTTACGTGATACCCACAAATTTCTAGGGGTTCACCTTAAAAATAAAAGAGAGCTTCAAGAAACTACTTGAGTGTACTTAATTGGCAATGTAATAAGAAATTCTGGTTGCAGATAGAAACTCTGACAGTGTTCATTTTCCGTTCAAGCCCTTGGGATTTTCCCAGCATGCACACTCCTCCCAAACTGCAATAACTCTTTATTTAATTCCATTTCAAGGGATCTAGATAGTGCCCTTATTCTAGAGGTTTTCTAGATAACGATGTATATTATCTGGGCAAACAGAAGCCCAGAACAAGAAACTGAAAAACCCTGGTTAAGGCTTAACATTAGAAAACCCCAAAACATCTAAAACCACACGGGCTATGTTCAGAATGTGTACGCCTGTGAACCAAGAGTTTAGCTGTGATTTTATTTTTTTAGGCTGGGCAGGTGGATGGTGACCCAACCAGATCCCTGGAAATGTCACCTCCTTCAAGTATGACACTTCATGCATCCAAATTCTAGAGTTAATTTCTCTGAACCCACACCCATAGTATTCCCCTTTTATTAAAGTTTGCCTTATTTAGTTAGCCTGACTCTCTCCCCGCATCTTTCTCTCCATTCTAGGGTCTCCCATTTCATATTCACATTTATACCATTTTGTTAAGCCTAATAAATTTAGTGGTATGGGTGATAATATTGAACACCCTTTTTTTGAGTCTCACTCCTATTCTACATTATCAGAAGTCCTCTTCCTTTGAATGTGAGGTCATCATAGCTCTGCATCTTTAGCATATTTTTTCCTTTGGCTTTGATTTCAAGTCAGAAATTCCCTTAAAACCCTTCCTATGTATGATATTTTTTCTTTATGCTCTGATATTTGCCTTTACTTGTTTTCACCAGAATGCTTTAGAAATAAGATTTTTTACCATTAGTGGCTAGAAATAAACTATTATATATTCCTCTCTCACATCTAGATACATAGTATTTGTAGTAAACTAAATTAAGAAAAAAAGAAAAACAAACAAAAACTACTAGCCCAACAGCAACAACAAAACAAACAACATCAACAAAAAACAGAAAGCAAAAAAAACAAAACAAAAAACCAAAACAAACACACAAAAAACCCCATGGGACCAAGAATACAAATCTTATTCTTTCCCAGGTGCCTTCTGAAAAGCTGTTGACATTGAGGACAGCAGCCTCATTGGGAGGGCAACAGCCTGATCCTGTGTTTGTGCTTAGCCTTCCCAGCAAGTCTGGGTCTGTGACAACTTACAACCTGCATGGCATATTGGATTGGGTTGTGGGTCCTTTTATAATATTAATATAGACTGCAGCTCTGCCTCATGGAGGCTGCAGAAGAGTCCACCTCTGCATATGAGTAGTCAGGTTCTCAGAATATATGCATACAGTTAATTTGCAAGGAAATGCTTTATCTCCTCAAGTCTCTACTACATGTCACAATTTTGGCAGTGAAAGTAACTTTTTTCCCCTTTTTTTTTTTTTTTTTCCCTTAGTAAGCATTTTGCTGCTCTTTCTTAATGTATGGTCGCTGTGAAGATACCTCTTTGCAGTTATTTTTGAAGATATCTCATATTTCCTCCTGGTTTCTGACAGGGAGAAATCTATAATGGGAGTTTGTAGAAAATTTGATTCATTGCTGTATTACTCTGCCTAAAGCTACTCTAACTCTGTCCAGCAAAATGTATTGGCCAGATTCCTGGGAAAATTGCTGGTGTAAGAGTCATGTGAAACTTGGGCAGTGCAGTAATACATCAGACCGATTCTCTTTTTAGTTGTTTTCCTGCATTGCTGTTGATGCTGCTCCTAGTGGTGCACTTAGTAGCTCCTGGCGTTCTGAATGCTATGTGTGTAGATTTCCTGGGTGCCTGCAAAGAAATTTGTGCAGCCATCTAGTAAAATGTGCTGTTTTTTGTTATTTACGTGGCATTTAAGTATGCCTTTGTAAGCTTCAGTAATATAATGGAGACCAAAACTTTGTGGTGAAAGTGTTGCATGTACAACTGAAACCAAGTTGTGTAACATGCTGTACCCAAATGTCAAAGAAAATGAGTCAATATCTAACTGTAGGGGACTCCCACTACAAAATAAGATAGTCAATTCTTACTTTTGCCTTGTGTAATTCTTAGCTTTCTGGTTTGTTTGGGTTATTTTTGTTTATTTTCAAGAAGCACATAATTTTGTTTATTTTTTTGTTTATTTTCAAGAAGCACAGTCAATCTCAGCAGTTGCTATGGGCAGTACCATCAACTTTGAACTTTTTACCTTAATTCCCTTGCCATTTCTGGTTTAGAGAGTTTGTCTTTGTGGACATTCTATTTTGTGAGGGTTTTATTACTTCAAATTACAGGAATAGAAGTGCTGGGAATGGAGTCATATTGACAAGTTCCCCAACATAACATACAAAGGATTAAGGCAAAGCTGTTAATTTTCTCTGCTTCCATTGATGCAATTTGGAATCATCATGACGCTGGCAAAGGAGACTATTTAACGACATTGTTCTGTTGCTATTTATAAATGAGATCTCATTTAAATTTAGAACACAAAACCTTCCTGGGTGGAAAACTGCCATCTTGTGTATCCACACGCAGTGCAGCGCAAGGGATCTGATCTGGTCGCTGTCAATATTGCCTCTGCAATACAGACAGTAGTAATGGCAATGGCACTGAGCTGTCCCTAGGGCTCAGTTCTGTACCCCTGTCACTTCTGAACCTATGCCCTCAGCAGCATGTGGAGTTTTACAGAGCCCATGTGTTTAAATGTTTTAGTGTTCATCAGGACTTATGGGGCATCTGTTCTTTGTACTGAGGTACATCAGAGCTCTGGGGGCGCTTCCCAGCTACACCCAGGCAGCACCTTGGGGTGCATGGAGGATGCTTTCCTGTTTCTTTCCTCTTCTCTTCTCCTGCCAACCCTCTTGTTCTGCCCCTGGGAAGCCAGCTGTGCCAAGGAGAGGTGGGTGTGTGAGGAGCACTGGGCTTTTTCTGAGCCAGCACTGCAGTTATAGTGTAACTTAGGGAATCTCAGAGTTTGCATGGCTGCCGGTGATGGAAACATAGCATAAAAAGTAGGACCTGCTGCTTTGGTGCAAAGTCACAGGGGGGAAATATTGCTAATAAGTAGGGCTATTTGTAACCCAAATAGTCAGTTCCTCTCAATCTGTGGAAAGTCTCACTAAAGTATGTAAGACTTGAAGTCCTGAATTCAGCTCTTTTGTTATTCCAAATTCTTGTAATTTGCTAAAAGTAGTAATCTTCATCCATGTACAGCAGGCAATCTTTGCACTTACTGTGATTTTTCAAGGATATAGCAAAAAGCATCCAACAAATTCCTGTTTGTCTTGGTAGTAGCCACTTTTATCTAAATAGAGATAAGGAAGAGTACATTTATGAAGACTTATGACAGATCTTTGTCTAATCTTTAATTTCAGAATGCTAGAGGCACTTATCACTGTCAGGTCCAAAGCACCTCACATTTGCAAACAGTGCTTCATAAAAATTGCTTGAAATGGTGATTCACCCCAAATAAGAGATACAGGAATCAGAAAAATCATGTTATGCAGGCATTTTGAGCCACATTTTTTCCATGTGGGAGAGATGGCTTGTCCCAAGTTTAAACTTAACTATCAGTTATGAAGTAATTGATATTCAACAGTGGTTACATGAAAAGAGTACAGTTACATAAATCACAATAATTTGACCATCTTGGATTAACAAATTACTGCCTGCCAACTAAGCAGCACTAATGTGCCATGTAAAAGTCACGAAGATGATTTTTTTTACAGTCAGTGTAAGTTTATGATAATTATTATTGGAAAATGCAATTAAAAAGCTACATTAATATTCAACTTCTGTTGACATTGTATCTACTTGAACTCTTAAGACATCACAAATTGCCTATATGTAAATCTATAATATCAGTCTGTCCTTTTTCTTTAAATAAATACTAGTTGTATATGAGAGTTTAAATGGCAGAATCTGCTGTTTGCATTATTGGAAAATGGGTTTTCTACCTTTTGACTTTGGCAGATGTAGAGATATTGCATTTTTAAAATGATAAGAATGATAATAACAAAAAAAAATAATCTCCATGCTTTGAAGCAGTTTTCAGGAGACAGGGATGTACTCTAACTGCACCACTAGTACGCATTTTCTGTTTGTTCAGTATTAGAAAGGGATATTTAGTATTTCTGAAAATTATATACTTGCCCTGCTGTAATTGACCTTGCTGTGGATGCTTGCAGTGGATATTCCTGCTTTTCAGGTTTTTATGTGCACTTAAAACACTCTTAAACTGGTATGGAAAAACATATGTTCAAAGTCAAGAATTCAATACATGTATGAACAAACAGAACGGCTGGTGAAATCTTGCACTACAGGGATCAGTTATAAAATTTCTATTAATTCAGTGGACCCAGGACTTTACCTCTAACTTAAACTTCTGAAACTGTGTACAGGGGATAGGTGTAACTCCTACTTTACTAAATATATTCCAAGTTATCTACTTCACTGGCTGGTCATTTATATAACTGCTAGCTTATTAATCAGTAAGTGATAATAAACTACGAAGACTTTGAAAGACCTGAAAACTTCTTTCTAACTCTGGAACACCAAAAATATTTCCTTAGTTTCAGCCTCTCTCTTTCAAGTGTCACACCATAAATTCATATCTTTGCCAGCATTGCGGGCTTTTGGACTGTTGAAATATGCCTCTGGCACTGATGGCTGCAGAAGAAGTTCAGATACTACTTGCTTTGAACCATTTTTCTTTTTGAAGGGGTCTTGCTCAGGGTTAAGTGACATGCCATAAAGGTTTAAGGGCTTAGCTGCAGAATCTGTCCACACTCATCCAGTTTTATGTGTGCCCTTTTTCTTGTTCATAGTTCATTACAAAGTCCCTCTTCTCAAGAACAGGTGTGGAGATGAAGACAGATGGTGAGATGTGATGTTCAGAGAGACTCAAGCAGAGCTTGAGTCACAGTGCAGCAGTGTCTCCTTTCACTTTTTTCTGCTCAGATTTCAATAACTGGAAACAAGACTTTATTATTCCAAAATGTAGCAACCCTTCTTCCTGAAAATCCACTGACAAGTCATGAAAAGGTCTTCTTGGCCTTTGTCACGGGTAGGACTGGGAGCTTCAGACAAATTTAGTTAGAGAAGCCCTATTATTGAATCATGAGGTGCAGAAAGAAGCCCTTTGCCTTCTTAACTCTTTCTGAGAGAGGAGCCTGGGTCCAATCAGCCACAGACTATCAATGGTTTAAGGAACTTTGTCCTGCAGGATTAAAGATGGTAAATCAGATATATTTATATAAAATTAATTATTTATCATGACAAATGATTATACAAAATATCTCAATCAGAATTATTTGCATCTCAGCATAAAAGCTGAAACTACTAGTAGTGTATAGTATATTGTATAGGGCACTATATCGATACAATTTTATCAAAGCAGTTATAGTTATTTAGCAAAACAAAACCATTATAAACCATTATTAAGTAGAGACTGATGTAACTCAGCCAGTCAAGTAAAGTCTAAGATAACTGTAAAAAGTGAAACTTTAAACGTATGATCTTTAAAAGGGGAAGAAAGGGGGACCCAGGGAACTATCAACCTGTCAGTCTCAGCCTCTGTGGCTGGAAAGATCATGGAACGGATCCCTCCTGGACCCTGTGCTAAGGCATGTGGAGAACAGGGAGGTGATTTGAGACAGCCAGCACAGCTTCACAAGGGCAACTTCTGCCTGTCCAACCCAGTGGCCTTCTATGATGGAGTGACTACATCAGTAGACAGGGGAAGAGCTATAGATGTCATTTATCTGAACTTCTCTAAAGCCTTTGACACTGTCCCCAACAACATCCTTCTCTAAACTGGAGAGAGACGGATTTGATGGGTGGAGTGTTGGCTGGATGAGGAATTGGTCAGAAAGTTGTATCCAGAGGGCAGTGGTCTATGGCTCAGAGTCCCAATGACTGTCAGAGGTCTGCATGTGGACCAGTGTCACTTAACATCTTCATAAATGACATAGGCAAAGGGGTTGAATGCACCCTCAGCAAATTTGTGGATGTCACCAAGCTGAGTGGTGCTGTGGATACACCTCAAGGACAGGATGTCATCCAGAGGGATGTGGACAAGCTCGAGAAGTAGGCCTATGGGAATCTTCTAGGGTATAACAAGACCAAGTGCAAGGCCCTTCACCTGGGTTGGATAAGTCCTTGAGCAACCTGGTCTAGTGAAAGGTGCCCCTGATCATGACAGGGGATTGGAAAGAGGTGATCTTTAGGCCCCTTCCAACCCAAGCCATTCTACAATGCTGTGATTTAATGATAAGGTTAGTTGTAGACAGACAAGACAGATCACCCCCTTTTGTCTGCAGCACGCCTCCATGCCTAAGCAGCAAAATCTTTGTCTTCCATCAGTTTTTTTATATCTGTTCTGGAGGAATTTGATCCTCAGGGTCTATTAGCTTTGTAACTTGGAGATTGCATCCAGTATTCCTTCCTAGTTTCTAACTACATAATCTGAAGCACTATTTTGGGATTTGAGACATTAAAAAAAAACCCAGCTGTTTCTGTGCAGCTGTAAAACGAGTGAAAGGGGAGGGCATGGGGAAGGAGATTTTACATGAGGTGTAAAAATGGCCCCATAGTGACATCAGTTATATGGACAGTACATCTAGGGAGGTGGGGAAAAGAAAATAGGGCAGCTGTAATCAGTGAGAGGAAAAGTAGCTCAGTGACTATTATCGAAGTCCATAAAAGAAGGTGGAATGGTGGGGAACCAGATTTGTGGAAATAGATGCTAGTTACAGCCCCAGAGCAAGATGGGGAACCCAGCAGTACAGTGAAACTGAGGAGAGGAAGCAAAACTAAATAGTACTAAAGAGAAATGAGCACTGTTTGGCTGAAGTCAAATAGTAGCAGAGGTTAATAGCAATGAGGGTGAAGCAAAAGTTTCAGGAAATGGAAATTAAGCTCATTCATTTTATGGTAAATTTACTAAATTTTCATGTTCAGAGATGGAGCATGGGCAAAAATGGTGGGTTTCCCTAAGAACAAATGGGCTTCTGATGGCTACCAACACAAGCCAAACTTGAATGTCCACTGCTCATCTTGCCATTCAGTCAGGCTCCTGTGGGCTTGCCTGAATGAGCAAACCTATACTGAGGACTAGCCTTTCCAGGGAGTTCTGGAAGTGGGATTTATTTCCCTCATCTGAAGTTTAAGTGAGAACACCGCCTATTTTTAAGTGTGATGAGTGTCCTTCAGTACATCTGGTCCAAAGTAAGCCAATACTTTTGCCTGATGGTGCTGGGACCAGGGCAAGCACTCTTGGAAGTGAGTATATCCAAACTGTTCTGCACCTGCTTTGGAGGGGATGAACTTTCTCTGAGAGCGGATTATTTTTTCTCTCTGGGTGTTGAAGAAACCCTGAAATACTGACACTCATGAGGGTTGTGGTTCAGGTCCAAACTGAGACGTTCAAGAAGATGCCAACAGAATCAAGTGCCTGGGCACCTGTTGGAGTCAGTGGAGAAGCAGTAAGTATGTCTGATGGAGCAGAGGCTGCTGTTTAGATGGCCAGAACCGATGGCTGCTATGGTGAGATGACTCTCTCTGTTGGAGACACTGACTAGACACTGGCACTGACTAGGTCTTGAATGGTTACAGAGGGTCTACAGGAATCCAAAGTCAGGCGTGTGAATCAAGAACTGTAATCCAGCATACATGCCTAACTTCTAAGTTACAGAAGCATATTAGAGTAAATTTAGGCATAGAAGAACAATAAAAGCCTTTTTCTTTATTCCTAGCCCAGGCTTTTGCTTCTCCAAGATTTAGGTCTTCTCATTTCTCTGCTTTTACCATAGCATTTGCCTTTAACATTTCACTGCATTTCCACTGAATTAAAAATATGCCTATAACTACAAAAGGAGAAAAAAATAGTTACAGAACAAAGTCTGTATTTTCAGGTTTTGAAGTGAAAGTATGAATTACCTTAAAATAAGCAGACATTCTTTTGCATATTCATTTTTAAAATTTCCACAGACTTGAAACTTGTCAATTGTTACCCAGACTACATCTTCCCTTGAATGGTTTGCCTACATGCTCTGCTAGGGGGAGGGGTTTTTCCTTCTTTCCTCTTTAGCATACATTCTGCTAACTGGATGAATGATGTAGGCAATTGGCAGTCTTTTCCTCTGCTTAAATATTGACTTATTTCTTGAATCTGGAGCTTGGTCTGAGAATTGGGCCCTACTCTTGCAAAAGATGTATGTGTATTCTCTACATTAAATGACGTGAGTAGCTCCACTGAGATCTGGGAGTACATTGCAGCGTAAAAATTAAAGAACTATAAATCTTTGCAAGATGAGGCTGTTGCAAGAAAAAATTAACTAAATGCTTATAGTGGATCAAAAGTAGACATATGTTAGCTTGGTAAATTTGTAAGATCTGTCTGATATATTGATGCTCTTACATGAAGGAATTTAATTTCTTTGAATAAATGAACCATCATGTTCTATCATTTGTCTAATATAAATAATTTGGATTTTTTTTCTCCTTTCTTTTAAGATCCATTTGTCAGTAATGAAACCTTTAAGCTGAATAAACAGTGCTAATTTTAAAAAAGTTATAATGTATTTATTATGCATTCCATTACTTTGCTCAAGTTCTCATACAGACGAAATGTGTACAAAATAATTTTCTAAAAAGTTTGAGAACTGTCCTTGCTTACCCATGCATCAATGCTTCTACTCCCAAAATGGTTTTATTTCTGTTTGGGTCTTGGTAGGAAACTCTGAAATTACCAACCTTTCTGTAAGATCACTGTCAAGTTAAATTTTATATTTGAAAAGTTGCTGGGATCTTATTGGCTTTTTAAAAAATATTTTTATTCTTGTTAGAAGTACTAGCTCTACTGGTTGTCAAAAGCATTATTTGTAAAAGCTGCTAAAATGCCCAGCCATGTGCAATATCTGAAGTGACTCATATGTCCCACAGTTTCACTTGTGATAATATACCATAACACAAACTGAAAAGCCACATTTTTCATGGTGGTATGCTACCTTTGGAGCTTTTCTTCAGTCTGTATAGACTTAATTACAAGATTCCCCCATCACCCCTGTAAACATTTATGGGCAGGTAACAATCAAGAAAGAGACTTTGTAACTTTGAAATGCTTTGTATACACATATCTGTTAACATTTTGTGCCAGCCAGAGAGCTGAGAGATGCAAGAAATATAATGGAGAATCTATTCCATAGAAAACAATCTGAGCTTTACCACCTGTGTGCTCCTGTCAGGGGATGCTACTTCAGAAATAGTTGCTGGCTGCTTTTGCAGGAGCTGTTGCTCCTGTCATCTCTTGGTACAGGCATTTGTCATCCCTCTACCTTGTCTCTAAGCAAGCAGCATGTATTCTGGCTTCATTGTATGGTTAAACATACAATGTTTATAGCATCACTTTGCTAGCAAATTTTTTAGCCTTCAGTTCACCTTTTATTTTCTTTGGCTTGGTTTATAATAGGCTTATATTTTCTTGAGCAGACAGTGGTGAAAAAATCAAATCTCAAGCTCTTCAGAGGCAGGACACTTGCAGAGACCTGTTTCTTCTGTTGAATTTTTATCACTAAAACACAAAAAATAAGATTGTTTGTTGAATCTTTATTATGACGTGTTTTTTCTTTGGAAATTCTTCTTAGCAGAAATCAAATGCGAAATAAGAAGTTGCACTAGTAGTGTAATGTCCCTTTTAAAAATTTGTATCCTTGGCTTAATGCTGTGCTATTACATAAAGTTTAATAGGAAGTGCATACCATAGGGTGTAAAGAAGCATACTCAAGTGTCTCATATAATTGAAGGTTCATCTGTTCATCCTAACACACAAAGGTAAATTAAATACATACCAAGGACTGCATTTATTGTAGCAAGGTAAGTTTTAACTTTAGTTTTAATTTAGAAAGTCTGTCACTGGTCAAAAAGTTGTTGCTTTAGATAAGTAAAAGAACAAGCTGTGGAAGCAGCATGTGCTAAGTTGTAATGATGTTTTCCTCGTGGGGATTTTAGAACTTGTTTGATAACTTTTTACTGCAGTACATGGGCTCAGAGCCTTTCCTCACGTTCTAATGGGAAGATTCCACACCCAGGTCAACCTACCTCCTGTTCAACCTTCCAGCATCTCATTTCAGCCTTTTTTTTCAGTCATCAGCCTCTGGATAATACAATGGAATTTGAGATAAAATGGTAATTGTCCCACAGTAGCTTTCTTCAACTTCGGTGTCTCTTTTGTGATGCCTGGAGCTGTAGAGGAAGATGCAAGGCCATGAGGATGGCACTCTGCTGCAGCTGTAATTACTAATAAGGATACCTGTATTACCCTTTCCAATTAGTCATTCTTGAAGACATACTTTTTAGTAAAAAGGAGGGGATTTGCATGTAGAGAGAGCCTATAAATATTCTTTAATAGATGTGGTTCTGAAGAATTGGAGTTCTTCAGTTATTTGTCAAAGCACACCGAATATAGTGAGGGGTGATATCATATTTTTTTTCTGTAACAATGAGTTATTTGCTCTGGGGATGAAGCTGGGCAGCTTTAGACAGAATTGTGTCTCCCTCTCTGCTGCATTATTTGATATAAGTTAAATTAAGAAAAACTGATTTTAACCAGATGTATGTTGTCTGTCACAACTATGCTAGCTGTGCTGGTGAAATACAGCTTCCATGAGCTATTTGGTTTACCAGTGCCTGTAATTTGAAAATTTCCTCCCTGTTATCTCTCCTGAGTGCAATGTTTTCAGCCTTTTTTCATTTCAGTTCCACTTAATACATTAGCAACTTTTAGAAAGCCATGTTATCTTCTAAGACTATATTGAATAGACTCACATCTCTGCCTTTTTTCTCCAGCTATGATGGGTAATATTGTATCTCTTTATGAAGAGGAGATGCTGCACCATTAAAGCACAGGTGATTCTCTTTTTTGGTGTCCTGTGGAACAGTTCCTCTCTTCAGCCAAATATGAGAGGGAGAAATGCTTGTTCCTTTTCCCTGTGCATACTGATTATTTCTCAACACAATGCCCATCAAAACTCCCTTTGTCCTACCACTTTTCTAAACCAAATATCCTCTATAAAAGAGTGGAGGACGTCTCACTTCCAGTAGGGCAAGGTATATCCCCAATTCCCAGATCCAGTTGACTGAGGGATGATCTGATATCCCAGGATTGCAGCTTTAGTTCCTTTAATGGTCTGTGCTAAAACAGCATTATTGTTAAGATACTGGACAGCTAGCACTGTTGAAGTAATATTTGGCTACCAGAATACCTTCCCTCAGTGATTAGTTTTTGGAAACATAAGGCATATGGGAGTGCTACTGTTCCCATGTAAAATCTAATAACTGTCATCTCACAAAATGTGTGCAGCAAACTGCGGCCTTTTTGTAATTCTTCTCCCAAACACATGGCAAGTAATTCTAAGAAAAAAAAAAAAAATCAAAATTGTGTAAATATAAAGCATATCTTTATAGAGTAAATTTGAGTATTTTTTTGACTGTTGCACTAAAGAGACAATATAAGCAGTAAGAGAAGTGATATCATTATTAATTAATGTTCGTGAAACTGCAGAATTTGAAAAAGACTGCTTTTTTTTCCTCAACAGAAATTGAAAAAAACAACTAGATTTGGTACTTAATATTTTTTCCCTGAGGCTATTTTGTGGACTTTGTGTTTGAAATTGTTGGGATGGAGAAGTAAAGCAGGATCTGAGTTGAACGGGTCTTTTGAAAGGACTTGCTGCTTTGAATTCAGTCCTTATCCAGTGTGTGATTCTAGACTGTTTTTATTGCTTTGATACTGTTTGAAATTCATTTTTGAAAAAGATCATGGAAAGAACAATGTTTTCATTTGATGGATTGTGTGGTTCCCATCTTTCCTCAATGGTTCAGCAAGTATGATGAATGGACATAACTCCTTCATGCAGTCTTAAAATGGATGATGTAGAATTGGTTTGGATCTCTGTTTTCATTGAATGTCTGTACCCTGTGGGATTTTTTTTTTTTTTTAAGCAGGCTTATTGAGTCATGTATTATGTTGTTTTGTTTTTTTTTTTTTGGGAAATGAGCATATTTGTATTATTGTCACAGATAACTTGCTATCAAAATAATCTCACACTTCTGCAGAATTGGCAGGGGGAGGTTTGGAAGGGTGAGAGTTTGGAATTGAAACTGTTATTTGCTGACATGTTCAGCTTTATACCAGAACTACACTTTTCAGGGGTTTTTTTGTGTGTGTGTGTGCATGTGTACATAGTTTCAAGTAACATGACGTGTTAAATCTGTGGTGTGTGTCTCTTGGCAGCTACTGTAAAAATTTAGCCCAGAGGCACTGCCCTCATCTCAGCCAGTCTGTCAGTGGAGTTCTGCAATCTCACAGGATGAGCAGTAGCAACCTGTTTCCAGGGTGTCTTGTAATTTGTTACAGCTCAATAAATCTCTCCATGAGCAGTAAAATCTGTGCTGTAAATCCATCCATGGAATCAGCTTTGCCTTGCATTTAGAGCAGAGGATAGTACTGGGCTTTGCAGTGCGTGTGTGTGCAGGGTTGGTTGGGCTTTCCTGCTTTCTTTCTCAGTGGTTAGGTTTGGATCTCTGCTCCAAAGCCTCTTGAATCCTGTCATTTATTCAGGTCATAGATCTTAGTGAGATCGCTAAGCAATAAAGAGGAGGTCCTGTAAGCAAGGGAATTAATTCAGTCTAATATTTATGTATATATTATGAATAAAATTGTCAAGAATTCTAACTGCAAAAAACCTAAAATGTATAAAATTGAAACTCTGTTGGGTGAAGATATAAGTGAAATTGTTAATAGTGCTTTCTACACTATTGTCTTTAGAATTCTTTAGCCTTTAGTCTGCTGCCTTCTGTAATTATTGGTCAAATGCTTGGAGAAATAATTATGAAAAATAACTGTTGTAAGGTATAACACTTCTTGAATTTAACTGCTTTTAATGAAAAGATGTTTCTTCCTGTGAGATCTGTGCTAGAAGGAGCATATATAAAAGACTGAACTCTAAAGATTAACGTTGTTCATATGACAGAATTTACCATTTCAGAAGCAAATAATGAATGTGTCTGAAGGTATCTTAGGAGAATTGGTAAAATTGTGTTATCTTCAGACACAGAGAAGCCTTATGCTTACAATACCCAATGGAAATGTACTCTTCCTCTTAAGATCTCACTGTCATTATGCCTGAAATGTTCTTTTCTGTAGAGGGAGTGTTGTAAGCATAAAGCTTTCACACTGACAGGGGAGGATATCTCTCCCCAAAAACTGAGCTTTCTGTTTCAAATGGACGCCATTGATGTTTTGAACACCTAAATTTGCATCTCTTGTGAAAATGGATTTAAAAGACAATGAGAGCCTACTCTAGGATTAGAGTAGGCATTTCCCTTTTTCTTGCTCTACTGGACCCAGGAGTATAAGAAATTAGTTAGCTCCCAGGTAGAGTGAAAAGCAAGTGAAGGTAATGGTTCGAAACAAATTTATGTTTTAGAAATCAGCTTTCCTAAGGAAAGGAGAGGAAGGGCAGTAAGGAGCTAAAGAAAATAAGTAATATCAGAGTATCATAAAATGCAATGCAAGGTAAAATGATAAGTTTTAAGATTGTTTTAGATTGTGCTCTCTATTTGGGTTTTTTTTGTTTGTTTTTGTTTTGTTTTGTTTTGGGTTTTTTTTAATTTAGGAAGGAGGAACTAATCAATTTATGCCCACAATAACAAGACCAAAGTACAGACCCATTTCCAAATTATTCTGACAAAACCAATATTCTTCTGAGTCCCATGTAAAGGAAATTGAGGCCTATAATCTCCTGTTGGAGATGCATGGTGTTCTTGGCATTATAGACGCATATTTATAGTTAGTGTGGAGGATCTTTAAGGAAATTAGAGAAGACCCATATTTAAACTCAAGGTGGATACCCAACCAAGTGCCACAGTATGTATTTTTTGCACTGCCAATTTGAAATTTAAATGAGTAACAGTTTCACACATGTAAGTTATAGACAGAGCCTTTTTTCCAGGAGGCTGTTGCAATACAAACAGCATATGGCTTGTGCCCTTTGTCACCCTTGTTCTGGAAGTGACTGCTTAACACTGACAGTCACAGTGACTGAGGGACATAAGGTCTCTTGAAGTCTGTCACCTTGTACTAAACTGAGGTTCCAGTGACTCTGGAGGGCTCTGTAAACTCTCTTATTTGGGCAAGCATAAGTGAAAATAAGCTTTATTATGAATCAGCATTTCTGGAGTCTTTAGTTCTTTGAGGCAATAATTAAATGATAGTTGTAGGAAGTAATTTCTGTGTTGAAATTTATTTCAGCATTATTTACTGAGGCAGAAGACATTAAAGTAGTTTTGTTTCTAGGTGTATTCTTGTAGCACATCAGGCTGGTGCATAACCTGAGCAAAGTTTTAGATTACACAGGATTTTATCTATTTTTGAGGCGTATCTTTAAGCAATGTGAAATTAATTCATATGAATTTTACCTTTGATAGAGTTTAGAGCCAAAACTCCTCCTCAGTTTCTTATTGTACTAAGCTTGGTGTCCTGACCCAGCTCCTTTACAAATACTCCTGTGTTTAGCAGTCGATGATTTGGTTTCCCCAACTTTTCTCCTAGACTACTGAGTATCTTCAGTGTGACCTTGACTTCTGGCATGCATTCCCAGATCTGCCTTTTATTGTAATTCCAACTGTGTGTGTCAAAACCAAAACAATGCCTTACTCTTACACTGGGGAGGGTTTTGGTGAAAGTATTTTTTTTTCAATAAATGGGAGCTTTAAAACTTTGATGTTATTATTCTATGCATTCTGAAGTACTTAAAAGAGGTTATTTCAACCTAGTAAATCTAAATTCAAACTAGTGCTTCTGTGGTGAGACACAACACACAGAAACAGCACAGTGCATTTTTTTTGCTGATTTTTTTGGTTTTTTTCTTTCTTTTAGAAGTACACAAGTTTGTTGGTTTTTTTTGTTTTTTTTTTTTTTTTTCTCTGCCCCTCAGATGTTCATTTTCTATTTGGTTGGTTTTTCTTTACTAAAGAAGGAAAAGAAAAACCGGCTGAGCATACGTTGTAAAACCTCTGCCAGATGCATTAAATAGTCAAGAGTAAGAATAAGAATAGGGTAAGAGAAGAAATCCATTTACCTGTTGAAACTGCTAAATCTAATCTTAGAGAGACTTCTCACAGTGTGGCTACAGGCTTTTGCTTGAGAACCTTAACCCCAAGGCTGTCCTTGCTGTAAAACAGCTTGGAAAAGGATTAGGAAAGGTAGAAAAGTTTTGCACTTGTTTTATGTTCTGAAACATGCATTGAGCTTGATGGTAGAACAACACTCACTCTTTAGGTTTTCATTTTCAGTTTCCTAAATATTTTTCTTGCAATTATGTTTGATTATTTTATACGTGTAGCACTACTGTCAGCACTGATAAAAGATAAAATTTGCCCATTTAATATGATGACTATTTCCTGGAAGCTGTAGCAATGGTCTCAGGCAACAGGACCTAAAAGTCAGTCTTTGGGGTATGGCCGGATGTTGTGCAGCTGCATCAGTGTCTCCTCTGGCAGTGCTGCCTGCAGGACTTCAGGGGAGACAGGCTGCATGGTGTAACCCATTCTCAGCCTGTGCTGTGTCTCTGGTCCTTGCTTTATAGAGTGCATTGAAACCCTGAAGAGAAAATACTTGAATTCTGGAGCACAAGGAAACAACAAGCCCTTCCCTGCCTCTTATTCCTTGGAAAGATGAGTTGTGTCACTGCTTGGCATACTGAAGTTGGGACTGCAGGTTCCAAGCTGAAGGAAGCTCCAAGGAATATGAGCTCATGTCTCTTGTTAATGGTATTTCCCTTATTGGTATTTCCCTTAATGCTTAGTTTTTGATGAGTTGCACTTGGAGTATGAATCTCTTGCTTTATGTTTAATTCTCCTTGGGCATTTTATGTTTACTCTCAGTCTGGCTCTGAATTTTCTATTCTGCTTTTTGAACAAGATTTAAAAAATTACACATTATTTAGACATTGCCATTTAGATATGCCTAATTGGAGGCAGCTGTTCTCTTCAGTGGATTATTTTTTAAGTCCTTTTATGGATTCAGCATAGACATTTTTAAGTTTTGATCTTCTGATGTCTGGTGTTGGAATATTCTTAACTATTCTGTACATTTAGTAGCAATAAATTATCTTGAGAGGTTTATGGGAGAGTGAAAAATTGTGTCTGCATCCAAGGCTAGGACTTTAATCATGGACTCTTTCTTGTGGCATATGGTTTTCTGTGTTGCTCTGCTTGTTCAACTGATGAATGTCAGTGCACTACTTTGCAATTAATCAGGATTTTTCATGTTGTGTTTCTGAAATGAGGATTGGATATCTATTTAGCCAAGCTGGTTGCATCAGTAGTCTGACTATGAGGATAAACAAAAAATCAATAGTTACATGACAGTATTTATGTACAAGATTATCCAAATTATTTTTATTATTTTCATGACCAACCAGTGCCCTGCCAAAGTGGTTTTCAGGTTTTTGGGGTGCAGTTTCTTTTTACAGCTGATTAAAACTCACTGTGGGTCTAACCCCTCACTTGCACCCTCAGGGACTTGCAGCTTCAGTCCCCATTGCACTTGTGCAGCATGCAGATAAGTCATATTGATTTCTCCTGTGGGTAATTAACTCATGAATGTGTGGGATCCAGGGTTTCATTAGATCACCAACCTTATCCTATTTGCCCTCCATCCTGTTTGCTCAGGGGTCTATCGGGCCTGGTATCTCAGCTGAACACCTGCATGTCAGAACAACTTGTAGAATTAATACGGGTTGGATTTTTTTTTTTTTAAATTTCAGAGCCCTGCCTTATGTCAGTCACAAAATGTACGATATTTTTGAGACCATAAGCCAAAATTACAGTATGTTTCTACTACATATGCGTAGTTTTATCTCAGCTTTCTAAGAAGCTTTGACCTCATACTCTGTAAATATTAATAAGTGTCCTATCACAATTGCATCTTTAATGTTAACACTTTGAATCTCATAAAACTCCTTATATTTGTAGAAAGCAGTGGGAATTTGTGGTCAACAGGTTTTTTCCTTCAGACCTTCCCTCTCCTGGACAATATCCTTAAAATATTGGGAAGCCTGTATATTAAATGGCTCATAGTTTCCACCTGAGAAAATGGAACTGAATCTGATAAAGGTGATCTAAGGCCATCTGAATGGGAAAAGGTCCAGTGAGCAATTAGGCATATTTTGCTGTATCACAAGGCAAAAGGTCCTTCACTGCAGTGTGAAGGAAGTTGCTTTTTTGTTAGAAGGATTGGAGATAAACTTTATTTGAGATGCAAACTCAAATGAAGTAAGATATCTTACCCACATGGGTACTGAAACTCTTTTCTCTGAAGTGTGAAGAGGAGATGCTTTTCTTTCTAAGAATGCCAAAAAGAAATATGCTATTATCATCTTCCATAAAACAGGTCTTTATTTTTTGTTGATTTTTTAAAATTATTGTTAACCTTCTCTTCAACTTTTGTTCAATCCCAAATCAGAATGGGTCCTGATTATGCTTTTACTTGTGCTAGTGCAAATATTTTAATCAAAATGTCTTATTTACAAGAAAACAAATTCTTCTTATATGTAGTGAGCAACTGCATGTGATGCTGAAGGTATGAAGTAAAATACCTATTGTATCTGCAATAGAATGACAAAATCTAATTACTTGTATGGTAGATGTACTGCCACTCTGAAAACAAAAACTAAGTGTTTTGCCACTATAATTGCTTTTTCTTCTTTGTTACAGAGAAGGGACTATTGGTTAGTGCTATAATTCTCTCCTGCTTAATAATAGATTTGCTTTTACCTTGTTTTTCTGAAACTTCATATTCCAGGAATAATGACTAGAAAGTAGCACATGGTGAGATCGGGGTAATTAGTAGCATGGTTAAAAGTTCAATGTCTTCTACAACCTCTGGACATTTTCTTTCCTGAGTCAGACTCAGCTGGCAATGAATCATGTTTTTCTAAATGATTTATTGTATTACTGATGGAATGAAATGTGCTTTGACTGCGTGACTGTTGGGAAGTGGCATGATCATGGCTAAGTACAAACTAAAGAAAAAACCAGGAGGCAGTGGAGAGGTAAGGCAAGGGCTTCTTCTCAGGTTCCAGTACTGCATAGTTCTTTGAAGAAAAACTTTTTAGGGCTGACACTTAACACCCACCACTAACCTGTATGCTTCTGTAACTTTAAATCCTATGAGACATTGAACATGTGTGTGATATCTGGGAGAAATAGCAGTTTTATATCTTGGCCCAGGCTATACCAGAAGGGATGAAAAATAATTGCAAACCTTTCCCACGCCCCAAATTTTTTGTCATCATTTCCTGAATGTTATTATCAGCTCTACTTCTAACAGAAAGCCCAGAGGATGGTCCTTTGCTCCTACATTTTCTAGTGAGAGCCTTGGACTGGCATAAATCTTTAAGCAGTATACAGAGCTGGAGAATTTTTTCAGGTTACAAACGATCTGGTGGGACTGACAGGTCCAGGTTAAACCATGTGAAGTGCTCCCTGCTAAAGTACTTCATTAAATTTCATTAAACTATTAAGAGTCAAGAGAAAAAAAAAACAAAAATTTCCTTGTTACACAGGTCCTATGGTAAGTCCTGGTTTGTAAAAGTCTCTTTACAAAGATCCTGACGGGAATCTTTCTTTACTGAATTGCTGCATCATCAATGTGAAAATGAAGCCTTTTCCCAGCTGCTTTAAAATGTCAGGAAATTGTTGGCAGGTACAGCAAAGAGCTAAAGCACTCTGCTTTTCTTTCTCTCAGTGGGTTGCCAGCATTGAGGACTGTTGGGGAAGAAATTTCTCTAGGTAGTAATAAATATAATAATAAAGTTCCTGATGGCTGCTGTCACTGACACAGAGATATTACTTTTTGCTCTGTTTTGGTGACAGAAATAAAAAGGAAAATAAAAAGTGAAATAAAAAAAAATAAAGAAAGAAATAAAAAGCAAAGGGTTCTAGTAATCCATTTACTGATAAAGTCAAACTGATAAATACCCACATGATGGATATTAACTTTTCCCTCATACTTTTGCACAAAAGTGAAGCATATGATGCCTCTTGCTTCTCCTACTTAACTGTAGGAGATCAGATCTGTGGTGTGCTGGCAGCTTTTCTCAGTAGTATAAGTTCTACATCAATTCCTGGTATGAATATAGCTGACTATCTTTTTATTTCTTGAGGACTCTAGTTGCATATTTAACTTTTGCCTGTATAGTAGGGAAGCAGGATTTTCTGTAGAGTCCACCTGTTTCTCTCCTTCTTTGACAGGCTTTGGAAAAATAGTCAAACCTGCCTGTGCTCATTTTTGGTACTGGGAGTTAAAACAAAACCTCTTTGGGTGTCTCACTTTCATTTGAAGCTAATTAATGTATTCATTAATGTGCCAAATAGGAAAAGAAAAGATTTTTACTTGAAGGGTAAAGTAGGAGAAAATGGAATGTGATGAAACATCAACAAAATTTATAATAAAAAAAGCCAAATGTCATTTATATTTAGGAATCTAGCTTGCTTCATAGATACAACAACAAAATTCTTTGGTCTCATTGAATCACAAAATAAATAAACCTCTTTGGCAGGTTCTTGGCAGTTAAAGGCAGTGTCCCACGCTTTTCTTCCCACTCTTTGTGCTCTTGCACCACCAATCACCACTGAAGGTGCAACAGACATTTGTGAATTTTTGCAACATATATGATTTTTTGCAGCATTCCTAATCTGGCTCCCATAGGCGTATTCCAGAAAAGGTATTAAAATAAATAGAAACAAGAATAATATTTATTTGTCCTCTGGACAAAGTGTCTAGTCAGTGCCCTTTGATGGGAGGGCAGATCCTTTATGAGCTTGAACTGGAGGCTGGTTTGACAGTCTGGCTTGTCCTGCAGAGTCCCTCCCACCAGCTGATTGTGTTACGCAGTAAATGCTCTTATATCACGATATTATGTGAACTTACAACTTGAAGTTGGTCAGTGATGGAATAGACTCATCATCCTCTTTTTCCTTTGATTACTGCAAAAAAAAAAAGGAATGAATTGTCTCAGACCAAGGTGACCCACTTATCTATTCCTGTCCTGTTGCAGCAGTCTGCAGTATTGCACATACAGTCAGAGCTTGAATTCCTAGTAATACTACAGGATGTGCTGTGAAGCTCTGGGCTACCCTCAGTCATATCCAAACTAGTGCCAGTGAGATGATTACTTCCTCCTAGAGAGAGAGCCTCATTCAGTTGCCCTATAATTTGTAGCACCAGACCTCACACAGATTAGAGTGATCCCTATTTTGATCTATAAACAGGATTGCATATCCAGGCTCGTCTCTGAGGCTGTTTAGGATTTTTGAAGTTTCCTGTGAAATGCCCTTGAGACTAAAGGGACAAATTTTTCCTTTAACGTTTCCCTTCCTACTTTAAGGAACAGCGGCGAGTGTGCTGTGAAAGCAAATAATTTCTCCTGAGCACATTGTAAAGGAAAATGATGCTGAAAAATAGTCTGTAAAATACAGTGTGTTTTCAGTCTATAAATAAGGCTTTTCATGGGGGAAATAAAAAAGCATGTCTCATGATTCCATGAGACAAAGAGGAAAATAAGCTCATGGCCTTGTTTGCTAAATTAAAAAAAAAAAAAAAAAAAGGTTGGGAGAAAGCCTTTCCAAACTGAACTAGGGGTCAAATCTTTGTATGGATTGGAGGATTGCTTCCTGACCTGCTACTGCTTCAGTAATTTCACATAATTTATTTCAACATAAACAGCTTCTTCTCCTGGACGAAGTCTCATTTCTTGCACTGTTCCTTTTTCTTAACGGCTTAATCAAACTAATTGTGACAAGCAGTGTATTTGTATAAATATTTAAATGTGAAGCATGAGAATTGAATTATTTATTCTGCAAATGTAAGCTTAATGTAACTATCTTTGGAAACCATCTCATTCTCATATGGTTGTACAGTTTGGTCATGCAAGCTCTTCTCTCAATTCCATGTTTAATGTTGCAAAAGGTTCAAATAAATTATATTATTTGCATAAAAGCTAAACAAGATGCCAGAAGAAACAAAACACAGGAGGTACCTTGGTTTATTACTTGCAAAAAGTAGTTGTCTTCCTAAATTCAACCATCAAGAGACATAGATTCCTGAAAGTGGGTTAACAAAGTAACGGATGATGTCATTCATTGTTCACTTTTGTCTCATGCATGAAGAGGCATATGTTCTGACCAGATTTTTCTCTTGTCTGATTTTGTGACTTGCAGTACTTCTGCACCACCCCTTTCTGGGGGCGGGGAGCAGAGCTGTATATAACAGTGCATCCCACTGCGTAGAGAAGTTATTGCTCTTTAGGGAAAAAAGCAGTGCTCAACATGGAAACGATACCACGCCACAAACCATACCACAACCCAGTCAGTGGGTGACTGGTAGAGTCTCTTGCTTGGCTGCATGCATTAAAGTGTGGTTTACAGTGCAGAAATATTTCTTTCTTGCACTTTCCATCCCAAGGCTGGGATCAGCTGGCCCCAGGTGCTGCCATCCCAGCAGCAGAGGTTACGCTCCAGCTGCCGCTTCTCCCCTGGGCTTCAGCCACCCAGCCCAGAGCTGTCCAGCAGCCATGCTTCAGAAGGGAGGCAAGGAGGGGGAGACCAGAGGGCAGGTTTGAAAGGGGGAGTAGAGTTGGTGGCATAGATACACATCAGTATTTGGCATGCTTATTTTCACATTTGTTAAGCACTGCAGCAGTAGGGTGAGTATCTCTAGGCTGTACCTTGTGCCTCCTTATCTTACACCTCTAATTTACTGGGGTCAGGGCAAAAAACCTCAAGGGTATAAGTGATTGAGCTGGAACTAGTTAATAAGAATATACTCCAAGCTAAGAAAGAACAGTAGAGAAAGGGTTTCCCAGCCCTGTCCCTCCAACTCCCCCTGTATTTCTCCTTTAAAAGGTATGGAAGCCTTTTCTTAGGGGAGAAGGTTCACCTCCCACTGATGGCCCCTGGTGTTGATATCATCTGCAGCATGTTTGGGGAAAGCTTTTACTTCCTCACTTCTTGGCTTCACTTCACTTCAGAACAGCAGCAAAAATAATTCTCTTCTGCTTTTAAAAACACCTTATTATGAAGAATTTCTTGTTTAAATCATTCAGGATGTCAGCACTACTTCAGACAGGTTTACTGGTTGATGTTAACCTTTGGAGTTTTCAGTAGGAGGTGAAGTATAATCCCAAGGAATTATGCTACAGAAACCAGAGGGTAAACACCAATCCCTTCTGAGCTGCTTTTTTTAACTTCTATTTTTATTTCTCTGAATAAGATTTGCACTGATTCTCGGCTATTTTGATCAGGGACAGAGAGAAGCCAATTTGCCTGAGCACAGCTTGTTGTGGGACTGCAGTTTTATTCACAAGCAGCCAGGTTTTGCTACAATCTTACTGTTTGAACCCCAGAAACCTGCCCTAGTGCTTGTACTCAGATCAAGTATTGAAGGCAGGAACTATTTCTAATTATCTCTTGCTCCAGTATCTCACTTGCCCCTGTCAAAAGCCATCACATGTTATCAAAATCATGTCTCTGAATTTTTTTGACAGGGTTTTCTAGGACGTAATTTGTTTTTTAAAATTAGACCAATCTCTCTTGGAATAAGTGGCATTTCAGAGTTCAGGCTATTTCTTTGATATGTGAGGAACCTAGGCACATGTGTTTGTGTTGGGTGCACACTGGTGCAGTGCCTCTCTGGCTCATGTGCTTTTGGTGGAGAGGAGGCTTTTTCACGAGATGTCAAAACTCTAAAAAGTTGAAGGAAAAAGCTTTCAAAACATTTTAATGAATTTTTTTATTTTTTTTTCATCCAGCTCTGCCTGTGTCCTTCAGATGATTTTATTAGCTGAAAAGAAATTGTGTGACTATTTCTAGAGTTGCTTCTGGGCTTGATGACATAATTAACTCAGTTTAGCAGAACTGCAAAAGTCTAAATTAACAAACCACTGTGCTCTGGTGCTAGAGTTAAATCAACAAATAGTGTTTTCAGTGAAGCATTGCTATTTTTTTTTCCTCCAAGGTTTCTTTCACTGGCAGGGTGTCAGCAGAGGAACAAGAGATATTCAATGTACAGATCAGAGCACAGCTAAAATTTTACTATATTACAGTTTTGGAGGGCCTTTTTTTCTCTTTGCCACAGATGCTGATCATTTCCATTAGAACTGAATTTCCTACAAAGATACCAGTTTTACTTATGCTTTTATCATATGCAAAAGCAAATCCAGCTCGATCTCAGTGATTACCTTCTCTCAAAGGAAATACCTGTTTCAGTCATGTGTTGTTAGAGGACGCTTTGCAACACCCACAGCAGCATTTTGGGGATGTTGAGAGAGCATGAGCATGTACTGAGCACCCCATACAGAAGGCTGCAGCAAGAAGGGTGTTGGCACCACCTGGCCAAAGCTTTCTGAAGCCCTGTTGGTTTTTCTTTTCTCACTGGGCCAAAGACAGGCACCTCCTCACTGGACAGAGCAGGACACCTCTGGATTACCCCCCCTTATTTGTTCCTGCAACTTTGCAGGTATAAAACAGCCAAACAGCCTCCTTGTGGTTTTTCCTTAAACAATTAAATTTTTCTGCCATTCAATTCTTTTCTAGCTGAAAATATTTTCATTAGAATGTGTAGAAATTAGATATTTGTCTTTTATAATGGGACAAGGAAAAACTCTTCAACCCAAAGCTACGTGGTGAAAAGGAAAGTATTCTGCTGGATCCTGTGGCCATTTCAAATGACACCAGAATTTTGACCATAATACCAAAGTAGTAGAATTTATTTGAAGATCGCAGTTATTTAAAAAGAAAACGCAACAAACCGATATTTCTGCTTAATTTATACCAACATTTTATATAGATACCTTCCAAAGAAATTGTTCCAAAATAAATCAGTATTACTCTTCATTTAAAGAACTATAAAATGACATAATAGATGTGAAGGTACAAAGGTCATTTTGATGGTTTCCAGAAGAGAAAATTAGCCTGACCAATTAGCCTGTTTGTGCAACATCTTTCCCCTCTGGGCTGCAGCTTGTCTCAAGCCACTTATAGATTATGGACGACCAGAGCAGCAGTCTGTGGGTTTTCTCACTTCTTTTATCTCACTTCTTGAAACTGGGGAACTGCTAACTTCAGCTGGGTCTGAAGATGCATGAATGATGATTGGCACACATTTTTTCAATGGGAAGGAGGAGGTTAGGAAAATATGACAGAAGCTTTGGAGGGCGTAGCTCTTGTGGGCTGTGTGCTGCTATCCTCCTGTCTGTTTTTAGCTCAGTTCAGTGACAGTCCCTTGAGGGAATGAAGCTTCTTACTTTTATAAAAATAATATTTTTGTATCCCATCATTTAAAAAAAATTGTTTAGTCTTAAAGTATTATATTTTCCTTTTGTGTTGTATACTTAATCTCTTGAAAAAAAATATAAAATTCTTCCCCACTAGAAGCCAAACTGATAAATTAGTTTAGCTAGGGAATTTCAATATGAATTTTCTTTTAAAACAAATTGGCTCTTCAAGCTGTCTCTAGAGTAAGGAAATAATTCCATAATACAACAACATGCTCTATAACATCAAAAAGAAGTCTGTAAGCTACCATATTACGAGAAATTAAACTGAATGTGAAGGTGACAAGGCAAATGTGGTTGCTTTTGAAAGAGATACAACTAATATACCCTTATATGCCATTGACACTATGACTAGTTTTGTTAAAGGAAATTATACCAATAGAGATATGTTGCAGGAAGCCCTGAAAACAGGCAGAGCTTTTGAGGGTGGATGAAGGAAACTGGAAAATAAACTAAGTGTGTGTTTGGGGGTTGCTGGTAAACAGCAGTTGTCTTACTCAAATGTTAATATTTTCTTCATCATAGCAAGAATAGATCATCTTTACTTGAAGCACTGATGGGACACTTCACTGTCTTATATGGCAGCTTGCAAAATTGCAAGATTGAGTTCTTTATGCTATGTTGGTATATTATGTGACTGTTTCTCAAATGGTAAAATTGACAGTCAGACATTAGTGTCTGGGCCAGGCTATTTATTTATCTTGCAAGTGTTAAACCAGCATATACCTGTCAAATCTTCCAGAATACTTCAGATTTTTGAAAAAATCATAACTGCACTGGAATTCTGAAAGGCTGTTTTATTTTCCTAAAAGTAGATGGAAAATGGCAAAGTTCTGAAATTTAAAGTACTTCTTTATATGCAGTGTTGTTAGTATACATTTCAATAATTTGATAGGATATATTCTATGTACAAGTGATAGCTGATGTGACTGACATTACCCAGACTCTTAAGGAATATTAAATAATGAGAGTAAATTAATTTAGGAAGAGTGACTGACTGGAGCAGTTAGATACTAGTAAAAATCATGTGCATAGCAAGTAGTTCAGTTAACATATGCGCTCTGACATATCAGAATTTCTGCACTGATATCAGTTTGAATTATAAAGTTATAAACCATGATGGAGAACAGACAGAAATGATGAATTGTTTTGCTTTAAGGAAACCCGTGAAAACATGAGAGCACTAGTGCCACATTACCTATTGAAGAGGGACATTAAACATCAGCTAAAAAACAAAGAATATTTTTCTACCTGCATATTTGGTACCTTATACTGAAGATGTTCAGAAAAACTAACCACAAAGTTCTGAGTCAGTGACAAGGTTAAGAAATTCTGATACTAATGATGCATATGTGACAGCTGGAAAATGAAATGGGTCAGTACATTTTGTTTCCTTTTAAAGTAAGAGTAGTCTGATAGAGAACACTGCAACCAGGTTAGTTTGTTATCAGAGCTTGAAGACACCACAGGAGAGGCAGTGACTAAAGTATCAGAGGAGAAAATTTACTTGAGTCAGTGAGCATAATTTCATGAAGAATGGGACCTGTCACAAAAACATCAGTGATACCATGTCATGCAGATATGACAACGCTGCCTGCTGACAGTATTTCAGCATTTTTGTAAGGCTCTTGATTCAGTATCACCTGTATTTGGATTTTAACAATCCCATGATGCAGTGGTTCAGTCCCCTTATTAAGACTTGTAATATAATGAGCCTTCTTAAAAATATAGTGCATATTTTCTACAATGCGTAAACTCATTATTATAACTTCAGCTAGTTTTCCTTTAATGACAGAGTTTAATATTGAGGCCCTTGAGGCAGAGAAACAGAAGCTTCAAAAACTTGGAGTCTTTCTGCACTTAATCAACTTTTTTTTGAAAGCCTGAAGCTGATGGATTATATTTTATATCAATTTGTAATTAAATATTAAAGGAAAAAAATTTCAAGGTTTTGCAACATTGCAATATTATGTTAGATAATATTGATATTATATAACTGGGAATAGCTATTAGAGATTTTATGGAAATCAGTCCTTAGTTTCAGTTTTGCATTCTGGTCAAAAATCCCTATTAGATATTAAGTCAACCAGATATCTTAAGCGAAGACTTATTTAAGACTTTCTTCTATTTGTCAAAATACCTGTTATATTGACTTACCTTTCATTGCAAACTGCAAAAGTTGACATTTGGATGTACTTTGTCAAGTGAACACTCTTAACATCCTTGGTGTGTTGACACAAGTGGTTTGACTGTGAATGGAGGACAAGCAGTACAGAGAACATCCTTCCCTTCCTTACAGGAAAAAAACCACAGAGGTCAGTAAGTGACACTAAGTGCTTGAATCTTGGTGTTTTCCCACACACTGAACCACTGCTTGGGAGCCTGGATGGTCAGCTCTTGCAAACTTTGCAAGTTTCTGGTATAAGATTGAAAGTGAGAGAATAAAATGAAAACATACTTTTTATGGCTTATTAACAGGTTGAGACACATTCATTTATAGGATACTGCTCTGTACATTTTTCTGAATAAAATAGATCCGTGTAGAAAAACCAAATTTTTTTCTCAGCATTTTCTTTGCAAGAGTGGCCTATTGTATTTCTTTTCCCCATGCATCAATCATCTTAGAATATTTTTATTTTACATCCATACTAGAATATTTTTATTTTACATACATCCATTTTACATATATTTAGGAATTGCATAACAAACAATCAGTATAGATTCTTGTTTTTAGTACACCAGCTGGCAGGATTTATAAAGGTCTGCCTGATCTGTGTTGATTTGTAAAACAGTGACTTTATCATGCTGCTTAGTCTTCAAGGTGTTACTACCCTATGCAAAAGGTAAAAAACAGATTTCAGGATAGTGACATCATTCAGTAATGTGTCTGTTATTTAATCATTCAGTATTCTAACTTTCCTTTTTATTGACAAGTTGTAAGATTTAATACAGATTTAAACCTCCTGTGGACCACCACAGATTCTTAAAACCACATGATACTGAAGGATAACAGTAGGAAGACAACAACTCTTATTAAAACTGAACAAGAACATTGCACCAACATTTGTGATCTGTGATATCAGAACCTGTTTGGCCTATCCTTTGCTCACTAAAAATAGAAAGTTTCAACAGTTCTATCTAATGTGCTTCAGAGATTTCTGGAATCTGAAATGTAATCTCTGACAGTCAAACTTCAGAAAAGAAAGACTTAAAATCTCTTGAGTGAATTGCTAAGTAAAATTTCTGATTAAACCCACAGGAATTGAAACATGGTTATTTACCTCTTCTTTCATTCTTTTGCTGTTCATTTCTAGTATTTAGTAAACATCTGAAATAATTTTGATAAAATCACAGATGGGTTGGAAAATGTCACCTTGGTCACGTGTGGATCTTACAATCTGGAGCTCCTTGAGGGAGGTTATGCACAGAAAGAGGTTCTCCTAAGCAGGTCCAGCCTGCCCCAGCTGCTCCCAGAGTGCCAGAGTGGCTTTTGTCAGCTGCCTGCCTGGCTCTGTCGTGCTCTCTTGAAATGCTTGAGTCAGTCAGAGAGAAAGAAGTGACTCATGGATCTCACCTCAAGCACACAGTCCTTTTGAGAGGTTAGGGCACCCCTGAGGCTGACAGGCATCTTTTGGCCTCTGTTCCCCAAGCATTCATGTTCTTTAACTTGCAGAAATTTCTCGGGAGATGATGCTAGTAAGTAGACTCAGATGTTATATGAAGATGCATATATTTATCTATTTTAAATGCATGATGTAATAACAATTGAATTCCAGAATGCAGTTCTATTTTAAATTACTCAATGTTAAATTCAGAATTTCATTGGAATATGTAGATTCTTCTTATGATATTTAAAATGTCTAGTTTGTAAGGATCTTTTTTTTTTCTTAGGATGCAATTAATGTACAAAATTTAAGAGCAATATATGCATAAATAGAATAATCCAACCCTGTTAAAATGTGTGTCTTTAAAATATTTCTAGAAAGAATTAGCAGTGAATGTTCTCCTGGAATTCAGTACTATTCATTCATTAAGTTGGGAAAAATTAGATAGCTATGACTTGCAACCAGGTGCAGCCTATTTGTAACACCTGTTTGGCAGGAGAGGCTAGCACAGTACAATTCCCTCAGAGTATAATATATATGTGGAATTTTTTACTTCAGAAAAACATGTGGGAATGGTGCTCTGTTTCAATCTCCTTGCTTGTATTCATGACCTCACTTACTCACTTGACCAAAAAACTGTTCTCTATTTTTACTCTGTAAAGACATTGAAATGAATTCTAGTTCACCTTACACATCACCAGAATAGCTCTTCAAATAATGCCCATTATTTCAGCATAAAACCAATATTATGGTGCACAGGGTTTGTGCTCCATCCAGTCCAAATTTCATTGCTACTTCAAACTTCTTCACTTTTCTTCTTGGGTAACTGATTAACTATGTCTTTACCATAAAAATGTATAGTATCTTCTTTCTTCCATTCTGACATTTGTAGCAGAGAAAATTTACCCACTCCAAAACTCTGAATTCATCCTTTGCACCTGTATTTAAGGGATTTAATGTCTGCAAGCTGGAAAGCCAATATTAGCTTGGTTACTGTGGTAACAGACTCATTTTCAGCAGCCTGTAATGAATGCTGCTAGAAGCAGCACTGCTATTCTTGAATTTTATTTATGTAAATGTGTTTTAAACACCTTTCTCCCATATCATATCTCCTGCTAATAATCTTCAAGTATGAAGGTACTGGTATTTGAGACTGTGTGATGGTGCATTTGGGTAAACTCAGATGCTTTTGCAGAACTCTGGCCTCTCACCCCAGTTAATACCATGCTGAAAGTTTAGCCTTGGAACTGAGTGCCTCAGTGAAGCTTCACTTCTCTTGTATATATTACAAAAACTTGTAGATTAAAAAGCCTTATGGCCTCTTGATTTTTATCCACACGTTTTTGAGAGACCAAAGAAGCCTGCCCATCAATGCCTTTGAAACAGGGTATATATCTCAGTTTAGTAATTATGATGTTGGAGATGGGATTCTTGTAAAGTGATAACAACTCTTTAAATCACATCACAAAAAGCCAAAACAAAAAAACCAAAGAATATTAAAAAAGATTGCTCATCATTTATAAAACTGCCAGTACCCTTATGGAATGCTTTTGTTTTCACTCTCAGTGCTTAGCTCTCTTTGGAGTTAAGTTTTCATGAATTTCACAAAAGTTTACTCAGGCCAAAACCTAGAGACAATATTCTATAGGCATAACCACCTTGAAAGAAAAACCAAATATGTTAGTACCAAGAGAAAAAATTAGTACAGTCTTAAAACAAAGCTAAAAAAATATATTTGTTGACCACTAGGCCTTTCTTAAAGACAGTAACTTATTTTAACTACAAAAAAGCTGAATAAGGGGAATAAAACCAGCACAATTGTCAGTATCATAATTACTTTCAAATATGGGAACAATCCTTGAGGGATTTATACAAAGATTACAGAAAGTTAATTATGAGAGTGTGATGTAGGAGTGAAATACCAATGCCTGCATTAAATTAGTTCATTGCTCAAAAGAACTTTGGAAGATGTTCCCTACCCCATGACCAGTAACTTCCCCATGAACTCAGAATGACACGATCCTGGCCCCCAGGCAGAGGGAGGTTGGGACTGATATGATGGTTCACCACAATTACCCAATCTTTAAATGACATACCTACCAGCAGGGCTAGTAGCACCACTATGTTTTCCCTGCCTGCTGTGAAAAATGCTTTCTATAACTTGGAAGAATTATCACTGAAATGTTTCTCCCTTGTGTAAGTATGTTGTGTCCTCTGACTATACCTGAAAAGAAGCTATGGGAAAATATATGAAAAAAGATATGTTTGAATTTGAGCACAGGGATTCCAGGGTCAGCCCCAGCTCACCTTCTTTCTTTCTTTCCCATTGCAGTACTTCTCTGAAAGTTAGGAGGGAGGATCCAAAGCAGTAACAGCTGTATCAGAGTATTGCTTATCACCACAGTATGATACTTGGGAAATTCAGGTTTTCTATTCAGTACAGGGTTGGTTTTTTTTCACTCTATTGCTTCTCTCCTGGAAATCTCTAGTAACATTTCTTCGACTTGCTGCTCCACTTAAGAGTGAATAATGTGTTCATTTTACTAGAAACATGTAGGACCTTCAAACAAAGTTGAGCCCCTGTTTTCTATTCTGCAATTGTAGTCTACATTTTAAAGCGGTTAGATTTTTGCTAGAAACAAGGATCAGACGTTTTATTCTGTAACAGCATCTAACTTTCTGTCCTCTGAGATTCACATTTTAAATTTTCTTGTTGAAAAGTAAATATATTTACCAAAGAGTCTTTTTCTTAAATGGGAGGACTTTTCACTAATCTTAGAAAAACAAATTGTCAAAAATTCCTCTGCTGCTTTATGCTGTGCTGCAGCATGTGTGGGTTACTAAGGCTGAAGTGCTGTTATGTTCAGCTTTTTTCCAGAAGGTGATGTTTGCTGGGGAAAAGCACACAAGTGCTTGTATTTGGTATGGCTGGCACTGCAGCACACAGGGTTCATCAAAGAGAGAATGATATGTGGTAGCTCTTGTGCCTCTACTGTAGTGCTCATACACATGCTCTGCAAAGTACCATTGCCTACAGGCTCAAACAACTTTTAAAATTCATAGGATAATGTACAGGTTTTTTTTATTTACAGCAGAGAAATGATGGGTGTCAGCCCTGGAGAGCCAGGAAAGCTCTGTGATAAATTGCTGGTGAGAGCAGAGGCTTTATGTGCATATGGAGAGCGGCAGAAAACGCATCAGCAGTGCTTTCTCTTGGGGAGATCAGTGAAAAGACACAGGGTGAACAGATGTCTCTGGCTTCTGCAGGCTTCTAAGTTCCTCAGTCGGACTGTTCAGGACTGAATCTGCTCACAGACCTTGGCACAAAGCAGCCTGTGCCAGAGCGAGCCTCTGCTCCCTCTGCTTCTGCTTCTTCACTGGCCAGGAGGGGCCAAATCCTGCCTGGCAGGAAGGACCAGGAGCTACAGCTTCTGTCTCTCTGCTGTTCCAACTCATTTTTGTCTCACTGATCATGCTGTTGTCTGCAATCATGACACAGATCGTGTAAAGCTGTGACTGAATCATGGAAAGGGATGCCCAGAAATTATTTCTGACGGCCAGAGGTGGAGAGGCTGGAGCAGGGCAGGGTCCAGGGCTGTACTACAGCTTCCTTATTGAGGCTAGGTTTGGTTCACATTCAAAAATTTTAATTTTACTAGCAGACAGAACACAGACTAATCTTGTTCTGCTGCTTTCATGGCCTTGCCAGACTGCATCGTATTGCATATAAAAAGCTAAAAACCTGCACTTTATGTGTGATTCCTCAGATAAGCTATCTGAAAGCACACTGCTGCAAAGTTGAATAGATGGTGAGGTTCATATTGTAAATTATGCTGTTCGTCTACTCAAAACAGATTTCCATCAAGATGTGAAGGGAATAGGGAGTTGTTTAAATATTCTGAAGCATTTTAAATTTGTAACAATCTTAAAAATACTGTGCTTTAGGGAGTACAAATATCTGAGAGGGATAAAGAAAATGTTGGTGGTAAATGTGTTTGAAAATTATGGATTTGAATACAATCTTGTGCATAATTATTGGAGGTTATAATTTGATAATATGATCTTGATGTGGAATTGGGATAGGGAAAAAGAAGATAAAGATACTTCTTCTTACTTGTGTCTATTAATGGAATATTTATTTATTTTTATTAATAGGCTATCCCTATTTCCCTCCTTCCATCTTGTGCTTCCAGCACAGAAAAGTACTTCAGGGGACAATTAATAGCATTTGACTTCCCTTTGTGTGTTGTTTAGCAATAAAGTAATTAATTTTTCCAATACCTGTGTCAGTTAACTATTCTAAGTCCAAAGCTTAAGCACAGTCAAAGCCTCTCAGCTTCTTTTCTTTGAGAAGAGAATGAATGGGGAGGCTTTTTCCTTGCTGGTAAAATTTAAAAAAAAGATTGTAGCTGTTTTTTTATTTCAAATCCCCAAGTCACTACTGAGACTGAAGTAATTTGAAAGTACTGGTATAATGAGTAAAGGAAAAATTGATAGTGTTGCAAAGGTTTCTTTGGGTCATTGATAGCAAGAGGTCATGGAGTCTGGTACTTTTGTGGGGTTTTGTTTGTTTGTTGTTTTATTTTTTCTTACTTATTTTTAACTGGTATTGATAGCATCTGCTTAGCGCTGAAATCTGGTTTTGCCACTGCTGACCTCAGTTGGGATTGTCCTGTAAAAGTCTTACAGAGTGTCTCTTGCAGCCATGTCTTCAGCTGCACTCTGCAAACAGATACCAGCATAGCCCTCCTGCTGCTTTAGTATGTCTCATTGACATGATTTATTCCTAGGCGCCCCTGCTTCAGGAAAGTGGTATTGGGTGGCTACTGGTTGGTCACCACTCCTCCAAAAAAGAATCAACAGTGAATCCTTCAGGACTACCTAGCCAGGCACATTTAGTGTCCAGGGCACTGTATCACAAGAGCCAATCTGAGTTTCACTGCAAGACTATGAGGCACTGGGACATGCTCACAGCTCCTAGACAGAGATGGAGGAGTAGGAGGACTAGCCATAGAGTTCCTAATGTCACATTGCAGAAGCAGTGCAGTGTGAATGCTGCAATTACTTCTGTGTAGCAGTAAGAAATCCTCATGAATGTCTGCTTCCTGCAACATCCAGGGCCCTCTGTCTCCAGTGACAATATCTGTTGTCCTGACTGCTGAGGGTTGCATGAAACTTCCTCTAATGGTCACCAGAGCATTTCATTGCCCAGCAGAATGATTTGTTCAGGCAGCAGAGTTTTGTCATGAAACCTCATTGTGTTACAGAAGCCTGTGGCATAACTAACACCAGCCCATTGCAAATTATAGGAACAGCTGTAATATTTTAATTCAAATACTACTTGATGTCAAATTCTCAAGGGAATGAAAAATGTTTCCAGCTCTCAATATTAACAATTGTTTGTATTTCTCTCTTTCCTGATGAAGAATTTTGTCATAGTAACACAGAATCATCATGCATTGTAATTAAACAACTGAGAGTGCAAATTTGTAATCAGTGAGAATAAAGGTCACAGTGTCAGCAATAAGGCCTCCACTGAAGAAAAAAAATAAAAAAGGAATTGTATTTTTTTTTATGGTGAAGCTTTCTTTTGCCCCAATTCCAGGTTTTCTGGTGATAAAGCAGTATGTAATTATAAGGCAGTAATAACCCTCTACTCAATGGCAGGATATGTTTGAAGAAAAAGGTTATTTATTATTAATACATTTTCTAATGAGCTGTATGCCATAGGGAAATTGAGCCTAGAAATGTGAACAATTAATGAAAGACTGTTGCATTTTCTCTATCATAGGAGAAAAATTAAATATGTATGTAAAAGACACAAAAATGGGACTAGTTTAAAAATAGGGTGATTTTATTTTAAGGCATTTGCTTCCTCCCTCTGCTGTTTATCTTATTTTAGGATGTGTTCCACAGTTTTCACCCTCACCTTCTGGAACTTGTATATCTCTTTAAAGCAAATTGTTGTAAAGCATATTTAGTGTCTCGAGTATTAATACCAAGCTAACATTATTCATCAAAATTTCTACTAGCATTCAGTAAGTGATTTAAAGTAATATTACCTCAAATAACATCTGCTCATTTAAAAATAGCACATTTCAAGCACCTCATTTTGTTGCATTTTGATCAGATTTTGTCATCTTGGGGGTGTTATTGGTGGGTTTTTTTGTTTGTTGTCTTTTGTTTTGAGAGAAGAGAAACATCTGTGGCCAGCCAATAGGGAAGAACAGCAAAGCTTTACATGTGCATACCTTTCTCTAAAGCTCATTTGGGTGTTTTTGGATCCTTCCAGTATTGGTTTTGGTTCAGCACACTGGGCAATGCTTTACCAGTGTTGTATTCTTTGTGACCAGGTTTTTTTGGTGGGTTTTGTTTGTTTGTTTGTTTGATTGATTATTTCTATTGAGTTGCCTTCATCTGTTTTGCTAGAAGTAGCACTGACTTTTGCTATTCTAAAGCAAATATGATGGACCTTAAAATGTTCTGGTGCATGATCAGCTGCAGGATGCTCGTTGCTGGCACACTGTGGGAGCGTGATTGTCCTTCATGTGTACTCCTGGTGCTTCCTCGTTCAGACAGGAGCTGAGAGGAGGAGGGAGAGGCAGGCTGAGCTCCTCTGCCACACATGGCACCCAGGCTCATGCCATATAGCACAGTGACGGCTTCAGCAGAAACCAGAGCCGTGCTCGCTTTTTTTCCCTCAATGGGGAATTCACCGTTTGGGATTGGTTCTCTTGATTACATTGATATGGTGATCTGAAGGCAGGTATGTAGGCAGCAGTATGTAGCACATTCAAACCAAAGGTCCATCCAACTCTGTATGCCATCACCCAATAACAGATAATTGAAAAACAGTAAGTACAGAGTGAGCAGGTAGGGATTATTTTTCCAAAAAAGTAGTTTTTCCCTAAGAGGAAGTTTAGGTGCTTCCTGAGTTACAGGGAGTATACTTTTATTAATTTGACTCAGAAGTTTTGCCCAAGAGCTGGTCAAATCAATTTTCAAGTCTGTTGATGCCTTGATTCATCTACAGCATCCAGTGACAAAGAGCTTGACCCTGAGATTTTGTTTCTTTCATGCCTTTTCTCTCACAGCTTCAGCTGGTGTCAGTTCTCATGCACTTGCTCTCTTTATATGTTCTCTGTGGCACTTCTGAGTTTACAGAAAACTCTTATCCTCCCCAGTGACAGCAGTATTGCTCTCAATGCTGATCCTAGTTTGTGCAACACTTCTAGGTAAAGCAATTCAAATTCTGTTTTTTTTTTTCTAACATTTCCCAATATTTTTTAACAGAATCTCTTCTGAACTTTTACCTAAAATCCAGAACTTGTTATGGGAATGGAAGCAACCATTGGGGATTTTTTTTCCCCTTGCCTGTATCAGCTGTTTCCTGTATTTGACTAATGCATTTTCTTTAAAAGAAAAAACACAAGCATCATAATATTCCATCAGCCCCACCCTACTTGACCCCTATCCTCCCCACCCCCCAAAAAAAGAAAACTAGCTATGCATTCCAAGAAAATCTTCCTAAATTTTATTTTCCTTGCATGGGATCTAAATTTTTGGCTGCATCATTAGGAAAAAATAAAATATTTGCTTTACTTTTATATTTCTACATGTATGTATGAGAGTGCACGAATAATAACAGTTTTTTTCAGCAGTTGCTATGGAAAACAGTTTTGTGTAGTGAATCATACTTTGAATTTTGTTGAATAAAATCATCCTACTTATTTTATAATAATTTTAATTAAACGAATTTGCTGAAAATTAAAATGTTAAGAAGTAGGATGTATGTTTCAGTGAATACACTTAAAAGAAAATGTTCTTTTTTTTTGTTGTTGTCCATTTTTAATGCCACTGTGTAAAAGGAAAGATCTCATAGTATCATAGAATAGCAGATTGGAAGGAACCTTACAGATCATCTGGTCCAAATTTCTTGGTGAAAGCACAGTCTAGACAAGATGGCCTAGGACCCTGTCCATGCAAATCTTAAAAGTGCTCAGTTCTGATGAGTCCACCACTTCCCTAGGGAAAATGTTCCAATTGCTGATTATTCTCAATGTCAAAAATGTTCTTCTTTCATCCAAATGTAATCTCCTCAGGGGTAAATTGTACCCATTCCCCCACAGCTTTTTCATGTGACTATTTGCAAAAGGGGAGTCTCCACCCTCCTTTTAGTCATTCTTTAAATAATGGAACATGGTAATGAGGTCTCCCCTAAGCATTTCTTTCTCAAGGCTGAGCAACCCCAGCTCTCTCAGCCTTTCCTCATATGGCAGGCTTCCCAGTCCTCTGATCATCCTTGGTGTAAAATCTTTTGAAGTCTAAGCGGTAGGTAGGAATAGTTGGGAGGGGTGGTTTCCCTGTCCGTAGGACATGCCAGAATTTAAATTCATTCTGTTCTACAGTGAGCTGAATGACTGGAGATGCGCTAAGGGGCACGTGCACATGTCTCGGAATAGCTAATCATCCAGTTAAGACCTAACTGCAATTTGTTTGCCATTTTACTGTATTTAGTCATTGGATCAAAAAAAGCCTGGTAATCAAAATTCAGTGGGGTATGGAGACTGAGGTTAAAAGGTTTTGCACCAAGTGGATTTTATATGGGGTCTCCATATACCAAGTGTTGCACTTACTGGGGATGCAATTTAAATATTATTTCTCCAGGCTGCCTTTTTTCCCCATTTGCTTTCTTTCCATTTCCCATTAAAAAAAAATCCATTATTGTGAAAAGTGAAAAATATATTCCAGCCAAATATTTAGATTTCGCGAATTATTATTTTGACATCTTTTGACATCTGCTCCATATCTCTCCGTATTTTAAAATTAAGTTTTAAAAAGACAATATCACCCTTCACTTCATGAAGAAATTGCTGATAGGTTGCTTTTTGACCAATAAGTGAAATACACAGGTAGTAGGAGAGAACTCCTAATTTCTATTAACATTTCTGAACAGGAGCTAAAATAGTTTAAATAAACAGAAATAAGGAGTGTAAAGTCATCATAGGAGACAAGTGTTTTGCAAGTTTATGGTAAATAAACATTTAAGTCTTTATTAATTTTTTTCATTCCCCATCAACTCTCTTTACTGATTTTAACATCAAATCTGATATATGTAACCTTTAGAGAAAGGACAAAGAAGCCAAAATCTGACATAGCCATCTTTACACCTATTCCTTTCCCCTATAAATAGTTTTACTTTCTGAAGTTGTTTCATGAAAACTTTGACATTTGCAGCTGGAATTTAATATTAGAACTCTTAAAAGAAGGTCATATTAATTTTGGCCTGTTCATTCCTTTTTGAATTTGTTATAACAAATTCAATAAGTTATCCAACTGGGAAATTTAAATTTTCCTAGCACTTGCAAAAGAGAAGCTAAGATAATGAAAGAAGAACATGAACGTGAATGAAACAAGGAATTCCTGTCAGTTATAGATGCAATTCAGCATCTGAACTGCAGAAAGCCTGTGACTTAATTTATTCTAAAGGATAAACTAAATCCAGGTCTTGAAAAACATTAGTCTCTGTCTTACCCCTCTACTTAGGTAATAACTCTCTTCTTCAGCACCAGAAAAAATAAACCACCAATTGAATCACATATAATTTCCATTTTAATCTTTTCACATTTTTGCCCTTTTTTGCATTTTCTTCAGCATCCTTTTCCAAGTTTTAATTAGATGAAAAGAAGACATAACAACAAAAAATATTGCCTCCATTATTTGCTACCTGTCTGGAATCTGAACATATTTATCTTCCCTTGAATTATCTCTATAAAGCTGCAGGATATCAAGCTTTTCCTTTACGTGTCCTAAAAATTACAAATAATTTGTAAGGAATCACAAACTGAGACTGGAACTCCGAGCCTTATGCTTTCTAATTTCATGCCCTTCATGATGTTCTTTGCATTATTCTTGTTTCAGATAAGACTCCTCTAGCTCATTAGTTTTTGTCTTGTCAACAGGAGGAAAAACTTTTTGTGATAATTAGTGATGCGTGGTTTCAAGTCTTCAGATAGGATATATCTCAGTGGTCTAATAGCAGTTAGATTTCTTGTCTCAGTATGTTGCCTCTTTTTTCTAATTTCTTGTTTCAGCACAAGCTGAAGTAAAAAAAGGAATGAAGCATTATGGAAATAAATAACTGTGATGCACCGATTTACCTTGAAAATTTGTGAAGTTAACCAGATACAATTACTTGCATCCAAGTTAATTCAATGATTCATGAGTTAGATTAGCAGAATTTGTATTAATTAATCTGTATACAGGAAGAAGATAGAAAATTGTGCAAAGTAAATTACATTTTTCCTTTTTATGTTCTAGTTTTTTCTTTATTTCTGATATATTTTTAAAGGTCACTGTCTAGCCAATAATACTTTTTTACATTTGTAAACGATTCAACAGTATTATATATTACCTAATAACCTGAAAATGGCTGATCTTACAATTTATTGAATTTTATGAGTGTAGCGTGGGGTACTTTTTTTTATTTCCGAATTAAATTTCTTCAACTGTAAGTAAATAAAAAGGAGTATTGGTGAGTTCTATTTCCTTTTTAACAGAAAAAGAATGTTATGTATTGATCAGGATTGTTACAGTTTTATGGTAGTAACAATAATATATCTTCTGTTCCTGATTATTGAGTCTTTCTCAGAGCTCTCTTTTGTGTCATAACATTCTGTAAATGTAATTGAAAAGGTGCAATCATTGCCTACCTTAGGGTGTATACAGGTTTCTTATTTTGCTAGTGCATTCAGAAGAAAGCCAGAATAGCTTATTGAGCAACTCCTTTAGTCTTAGTTATGTTTCTTATTCAAAATTGCCTAGGAGAATTTAAAATTTTGGCTGTAGTGATAAAACCATAATGCCACTGTTGGAGCAAATTAAGTTGAGTGGTACAAAGTGTGGAAAATAACAAAAAGATGATAAAGCAACACAGAGGAGATGGAGTGTGTGTGCTTAGTTTCATTGTTTTGATGGGTGGCTTTACCCAACCTCACCTGAATCATAATGGGTTAGTTGAGGTGAGGCATCAAACCAAGCTGTCAGCATGTTTGGTAGAAAACAATCTTAATTTTTATCATTGGCATTATTTCAGGATTTCTTCATGGGAAAAAATGCCAAACCATTGGATATTGAAAATTGGTTTTATGAGCCAACAGCTGGCAGAAAAGTTTGCAATTTCCAAAGGCACATCCAGAAACTAGCTGAAAATGGTTGGGTTTTTTTTTTTAAGTTTAAAATCTTAAGTGTTGTACTCTCATGAACAAAATCTGGCTTTATGACAAAGCTACTGGCTTCACACCGTAACTGCACGACTGTATGACCTATACAAGATTGACCTCTCTGATTTTTCTCTCTAGTTTTTCACATCTTATTGAATATAGATGAGTAGCTGCAAGTTTGAATTACAATCATTTTTTCATTCAGCACTATGCACATTTAAATGAAGTGTTTAACTGTATAATATTTCAATTACATAATCAAAAACAGGGTCACAAGTGTTTTTAACAAGCTTTTTATAGTTTTCCTAAAAATGCTCAATCATTTCTCTTTAATAACTTGTACTGAGGTTGTTCAAAATTTTTATTAACTAAAATTAATCCCCTTAAATATGTAAATCATCATCTCTTAATTTTTGCTCCAGTGTTAAAGTAGATATTTCACATCTATTCCTTGTGATCTCATACTGTATATGTAGCAAGACAAAATTCTGAGGCAGTAAATTCCATAGATCAGTTCAGAGAAAGTTATGCATGTTTGCATACATAAATTTGGCTTGTGACATGGTTTGTGTTTTCCCACCATCATGATGTGCAAGTCTCCTACTCCTTGCACGTGGTCTCCCTGTTTCCTGAGCAGAGGCACCAGGCATACGAAACTGGGTGGATGCAGTTAAAGAGGAGCTGGAGAGAGCACGGAACAGCCCCCACACTTTGCACAGCCCGTCATCATTCCTATTCTCTGGAATTTATCGTTGGCACTTCCCTGGCCAGATAAGAGTGATTTATTCCAAACCCCTTTATCGACGGGACATTCATTTTAGTGTTTCCAAGTTTATCTGATATCAGAAACCATATCTCTACTTATCAGGGACAAAAGCACCAGTTAATGTGAAAATGTAAGAACCATGCTGGCGGTGCTGAATTTATAATATTGCTTACAGCGCTTTTCTGAATGGTGTTACAAAACCCCACATGAATGGCGTATAAAAGACGCACTTGCTGTGGAAGACAAACAGTGATTTACTGCTGTGTGCAATGGTGCCTTCACTCATTGTGGTGAATAGCTGCATCTTGCTGTTTTCTGAAATGCCAGAATGCATTTGAAATGTCTCTGACTTTAATGTTAACGATAATAATAATAATAATAATAATAATAATAATAATAATAGTAGTAGTAGTAGTAGTAGTAATAATATTGAGTCACAGAACTGAAGGGGAGGAATCTTAGAAATATAGATAAAATTGCATGTGGCAATTTCTGATATTACCTGATATTACCTAGGCATTGAGACTTTTGTTTAAATTCAGTATGTGGCACTTTCTCCATAAACATTGCAGCTAGTAAGTGTTCCTGAGCAGATGGGTGCAATAAATAATGGTTGCAGTTTCAGAGAACATGTTATACTTACCAGAGGTGTTTTCATGAAAACGTTATTTACAGAGTATCATTAACTTCCTGCCCTTTCAGGTTCCTGCTGCATAAAAGTAACTGAAACAAATAGATTTGTTATAATAATCTTCCTGTACTTTCTTCCCTCTCATTCACCTTAAAAAGTTACCACAATTTTCACCTTTTTATGTTTCCTAAATGATTTGCAAAATTTTACTATTTTGACTTTACTCAAATCTGAAGATCATTTTGTTTGGTCATAATTGTCAGGAATTTAAGAATTCAATGACTGAGAAACTTGTGCAGAGTTTTACCCTCTCATTATTGCAGGCAGCAAAGCTATTCATTTTCAATTTTTCCATGTCAGCTATGGATGTTTTTTTGTATTTTCCACTACTCTTCTGAGTAAGATGTTCTAAAATATCACTAGACTGATATTTAAAAGGTTGGGAGCTTTCTTTTCCACAATTCATTTGCTCCTCCATAACTAACATTCACATATTCTTCAGCTAATTATGTTGTAATTTTATTATATTGTAATTTAAAGGAATGTTTAAATCTTCAAATACTTTTGAATAGTCAAAATTTCATGAAATGAGGTCCTTCTTTACTGGAAGAGTAAATAAATTCTCAATTGATTTTAATTTAAAAATAAAGTCTCAAATTAACTTTTTATTTTGTATTCAATATAAATGTTCAGGCTTCTCACCTTTAGGGTGCAATTCATGGTACAACACAGAGTTACAGCCCAAAACAAAGAGCATATCTTCTGTCTTTGCAATAATATCTAACTTAATTTTTTGCTTGAACATGAATGTCCTTTGTGAAGTCTTTTGGTGGACCAAAGCTATCAAGTCAGTGCTGCTGCTTTGACTGGGCTTGCTGGGCATCTTTAGTTTTGCCTTCCCAGTTCTGGTTTCTAGGAGAGATTTAAAGACTGAAAAAATCCACATCTGTGGGAGGGGAGAAAGGAGAATAAGAAATAGGCTGCTGAGCTTAAACAACAAGATGGAATAGCTGTAAAAGGATGGAAGGATGAAAGAGAAGGGCTTTATGGAGACAGCAAGAATTACAGCCGTCATGCCGACTCCCCATCACAAAAAATCCAGAGAAAACTGAGTAAAGAGTTTTATTATGTCATTTATCTTGTACCGTTTGTCATTATTAACAAATACTTGTTAACAAAGATGCTATTCCTGCATGTCTGTTAACTCTTGATCCCTGCAGAGGGGGAAAATCCTGACAGTGATGTGCATAACAGCTGTGTACAAGATCCCAGATTTAGATGATGCTGATGGGTCTGATTTCTGTTGTCCTGGTGCCTCTTGCTGCTTTTTTACCTGACCCTAACTACCATCAGGGCAAATTGCAGAGAGAGCTAAGCCTTCTGATAACTCCTGATCCATCAAGAGGATGAAGGAGGTGTGGATGAAAATTACTGGAGCTCTGGAGGATGAAGGAGAACTCAGATGTTTTTTGCTGTGAAGGTGGCTTTTAGACTGATATCCCCAGCTGCAAGGCAGTTGATTCATATTGGATTTCGCAGGCAAGGCTTTTAAGGAATTTACAGGGATGCAAAATTTAACCTGATTAATAATGTTTAATTAATTTATATTTTGGAAGGTGCTCAGGAGTACTGCTTTTTGTTAATTCTGTACAGAAATATATGTGACTGATTGCATCCCTTGAACTCTTACATACTCATAATTTCAGACATGATACCTGTGTATTTTCTCTCAAATTACTTTGGATGATGAACACTCAATGTCCATTTTGGAATTTGACCAAATTGTATGTCTTTATAGCATATAAAGTAAATGTTTTTATGAGAAGAAAATTTTTAGTTTCTACTACTTTCTCCTGGTTTCTATTTTTCATGTGAGTAGGGATAGCATAGTTGTAGACGTTTTGTTCCTATTACATGGTTTGACCAGAATGAATAGCTGAATATTTTTGTTCCCTTTCGTCTGATAATAGTAAATTTATAACACCTAGGTAACTTTCACTCTGTAGTAAATTGGTTCCCTTTATTGTAAAATGAAATATTATTTTAAGCTTTCTAAATACCTTGTAATTTTGCTCTTCATAGAAAGAATAATTCTTTAAACCTCAATCACTGGGAAGAATTTTACAAATCATACAATCTCTTGGGTTTTGTTTAGTTAGAATTTTAAGGAAGTGGGATTGAGAGGTGTTCTAAATTAACATATAAAGAGCTGTCTTCATTTGGGTAGATTTTCTTAGAGTATCTTGCTAGGATGAATTTGAGCCTGAGTGAGAAAGAGAGCAGTTATGAAAGCTGAAGGTGTATGCACAGAAAAAAATATTTTGTGACTGCTCTTTGGCATTGAACTGTAAGCCGTGCTTAGCACAGTGATAAACATGGCCAATAGTCAAATTTTCCAAATATAGCAAGTTCTCCCAATTACTAATACAAAAAACAAACAAACAAACAAACAAAAAACCACAAAAAAACCCCAAACAAAAAAAAAACAAACCAAACCACAAAAAAAAACCCCAAAAAAACCCAAAACCAAAACCAAACAAAAAACACCCAAAACAAGGAAACCCAACCAAAAAAAATCCAAACAAAACATACGGAAAAAATTATCTGGCAGGCTGTTGAAGTTCTACTTCAGAAATCTCATATAAGAGGCATTATGAGGCTGAAAAAGTTGCATTTGCATGTTTCAAGTGACTTAACATGTGGTAGTTTCACAGTGGGCTGAGTTGGTCCCATGTGAGGACACCATGTCCAGAAGGTTTGGTGTTCTTGCACATAGAGTCTCCTTGAAATGTGGCAGCATCATCCCTCTATGTCAATAACAGCTGATTTCCTCTTGTCTCAGTTCAGGAACAGCGTATTTGTCACTCTTCCTGCTGCCAGCTAAGAAGGACATTTTCTCTGGGAAGAGAAACATTTTATAGCTTTTATCTTCTTTTTTTTCCTCTCTCTTTTTTTTTTTTTTTTTTAAGTAAAACTCTTTAATATTGTCAAAGAATGTCCTAGTAGTATGAGAAAGCTTCAGTAGTATTTGGAAAGCTTATTTTTGTGTAGAACTTAGTGAAAACTTTTTAACTAGTAGAGCTTTCTGTTCCACAGAGCCAAAGATAGTAGTTTATAAGACTACTATTTTAGTACTACTAAAGACTAAGGACTACTAATTTAACTATATTTACACTGCATTTTTAAAGGTGCTGAAATCAAGAGAATGTGCTGAAACTCTGCCTTGTTTTGCAAGATACTTTGATTTAAGATTTTTTAGCTACAGTATTCCAGACTGAAATGTTGGTGTTATTAAATTAGGTATTTTTCTTTTTTTAATGGTATAATTTTTTTCCAGGTTACTTTACATCTTTTGAGATGAAAATGGCAAAACAAAACAAGGAATGTTGTTTTCTAAACCCACTAAGACTCTCAGAGGTTTCTTTAAATTTAAGGACCCTCCCAACTCATCTTGAGAAGTGCTAAGAGCCCTACAGCTATTGCAGGGAACTCTTCAATTTCCAACTCTTTCAATTTGCTGACTCCTTCAGCTACAAAATGCATATCCTCTTCCTTGCAGTACCCAGTGCTGCTTTCCTTGAACTGCTTTGTTCAGGAATTCATTTTCCTGTCTGGTGATTGCATCATGTTGGATTAAATGCAGCTCTGAGACCTTGCCACAGTCAGAATATTCCACAAGGATCTTGGGAAAATATCAGAAATCTGAACATTTGAGCAGACTTTTTCCCTGGCCAATTGAATATCAGTCTGCTGCAGAAATTTGAAGGAGACTGGACAGTTTGGCCTGGGATGTCCCTGACTGTCAACTGTTGCAGAGGTCAAGAATGGAGATTACTGTCATCCTTAAAAATGTCTGTCCTCTGTTCCTCTGAGGGACCTCCACAGATGGATTGGTGGGAGACACTCCTGGCTTCAGACACTCTGATGTGACAGGGCCCGTTTCCTACACTGCTACACATCACCAGGCTCTTTGTTCATTCTCCTGCTCTGTAAACAGCGCTCGTGTGTGGGAAGTAGGAGGGAAAGGACACACTGCACACACATAGGGGTGCTGGACTCTGCCACTCCCAGGTGTTTACAGATGTTATCCATTGCTTAATGATCCATAGCAGGAGCAGTGTTCCAGGTCAGGGAGACTCACATATATCTTGGGGCTCATTTGTGAGAATATAGATAGTCTTTCTTTAGGCAGTTCTGCTGCAGAAAGTATATCATGTATATGATTACCATGTTGACTGATATGAAGCAAAATTCTGTCATGTTTGCCTTTTTTGCTGAGAAATTTTGGGATTCTTTGAGGTAAAGAGGAGGAAATCCGTTCAAAACTTTTTCTGTGAAATATTCAATAGTGGGATATGAAGCCAGATCAAATTACACTCTCTTGAAGGACATCTGGAAAGGAAATTAAAATCTTCCATCAGACTAGGGTAATAAAGTATTTAACCCAGATTATTCTTTTGTTGTACATATTAGGAGCTATCATGCTTTATTCGCTTGGTAAATATACTTTCTGTTTCAGAAGCTCTGAGTACATTTAGGTGAACAGGTTCTTGCTTTGCGTCTTAATTTGATTAAGTCTTGTGCTGTCCTTCCTTATTATTTCACAAAGGTAAGAGTGTGTGTAGCAGGCTTTTTTGCCACTTGTCTTTTTTGCAGAGCTGGACATCATACTTGAAATATTTTTCAAGTCCAAATTAACTACAGTACTGTTAAGGTTATTTTCTTTTGGTGTCAATGGAAGAAGATTAGGTTTCCTAAACTAGGTTTTTCTTTTTCTAAAACACTGGCAAAATACTCCAGTCTTATATAGCTAGCAAAATAAGACATTAACTTCTTTGAAATATGCTAAATATGTCTGTTGCTAAGCATTTTGGAAAATCCTATTTTGGTACCTTAATGGAAGCTGGACAATTACAAAAATCATGCACAAAGAATTTCTTAATGGCTTTTTTTTTTTTTTTTTTTTTTTTTAGACTATCATGTGGAGGAGATAGTTCAGTATTCATTTATTCACTTACTGGAGAACTATAACAGGACCAAGTGAATGTGCACAAATCTAGTCTGTAATCAGTACTCTATCTGGCAAGTTACAACAACTTACAAAATGTAATAATACTTAGAGTGAAGAGGCTTTAAAATGCACAAATGGCATGTAAATACATATTTTTCCATGGAGTTTACAGTTGCTTTCCTTTTGAGTTCATTCTTGAGATTTTTTTTTAGTAGAAGAACAAAGAATTTTTAAAAAATAGATTAGGAAATAAACCAGTCAATTGTCGTTGTGCACAATGTGTTGGACACATAATAATTGCTGATGCAGGTTGGGTACCACTCCACAGCTGTCTGATCTGCAGACTGGACAAAATGCCAGCCCTGGATTCAAGCTGTTACAGACCAACACAATGTGTTCTTATTACTTCAGCACATAATATACTTTAGTTTATAATATACACAATATACTTAAAGAAAAAGTAAGCAAGCAATGTACTGAGGGGACATAGTCCACATTTCTACAACTGATATTAATCAATTTAGCTCATCTTGGGAGGAGTTACAAGTTAAAAAACAGCCCAGTTCTTACATGTTAGAGTGAATTATCAAAGCATACAGAATGACCTCAGTATTCAAATGCAGTTCTACAACCTTAGGCATTTAATTGTGGGTCTAAACACGTAGATGTATTTTTATAGGTTTTAAAACTATTTTTAACAGTCAGAATCCTGTGCTAGTGAGACCTACAGAAAACAGATTTCTAGAAAGATGTTGAGGTGTCATTTATTTCTCTGCTTTCTACTTAAAGTGGAGATGTTTCTTTCATGTATTTCTTCTTTTTGAGACTAATTATAGTTTCTTGAAATCTATTTTCAGCTCTTTTAAATGCCTGCTTCCCTCATCTGCTAATTGTCTTCTATTTTAGTTTCTTCTGATGTTAGTCTCCCCCTGACACATGCAGGCATGCACACACACACACACCCCACGCACACTTTCTGTTATTCTGTTGTCTTCAATTCTTTTCTCTCCTCCAAATGTAAGTCCTGACTCTCTTCATGTGGGGGTTCAACTTGTGTAGCTGGGAATAAGAATTTCTCCTCCAGGTTAGGTATCTTGTCATTAACACTTCTGACTTTCATGTAAAAACAACATGTAGCTCTTTATCTTCCCATCACATGTTCCTGCTTTTCTGTTTTGTAGTGGCTTTTGCATCTTTTTTTATAAAGGATTTTATCTTGTCATTTATGATGGCCATTCTATATTCTTCACTGAAATTTGGGGGTGGTATAATTTTTTTATCAGATTCACACTTAGATTACTGCTTTACATTAGAAAACTAATCATTCATTGCATATTCTCAAACACAAAAAGTATGTTAATATTGCTGGAAAGTCAAAGTATTACAAGTGTTTTTGTCTTGACGTCAAATAAAAAAATTCAAGTAATCTTTCCAAAAAATGATGGACAAAGAGTCACAGCTGAAAAAACAATGCACAAAGATTGTATAGTTAGACATGCTACTTGTACTATAGTAGTACCACAAAGGCCCAGTTCCAGTCCAGAAATGCATTGTGTGCTGTAAAAGCAAGCAAAGTGAGTTGTCATGCTCCATACAACTGGGGAATGACATCCTTCCTTGAAGCAGCATCTGTCTTAAATACATCAGTGTAGGAAATATAATGGAGGTTAGTTGCAATATGGTGCTGTTCTAGTATTTATTGTATGAGCCTAGTAGAGTATTTATTTATTTTCTGAGTTTCTGGCTTTCCTTTGGTCCCCATAGCCATATCCCATAAGATCTGCATTTAACTACAGTGCTTATATCCCAGAAATTCATTCTATCTTCTTTTCTTTCCCAAGACATTTTGTATGTAATTGTCTTCATATAAAAATGGCTTGAAACAATAAACATGGTATTATCAAACTGTAATTGTTCATGAAGCAAATGTGGGAGAGCAAAAGGGGCTCATTTATAAATGAAATTAACTAATTTAATTATATGGCTGCATTTTTACAGCTGGTATTTGATTGAAATGTTGCCTGTCCACAGTACAGTGAGTGATTAACTGTGGTGACTAGACAATAATTATTATTTATATTGCAATATTTGAGCTGTTATGTGCATACATGATAACTTTGGTTGTGCTATGGGGACTTGAGCCAGAGTAGGTTAGTTATTTAAAAAAAAAAATGAAATGTCTGCAGTTCACTGTAAGCTCCAATATGTACACTTATAGTGAGCTAACGAGTACACAAGCCTAACTGGCCCAAACATTAAATCCCAGTCTAGAATCTATTAAACCTTACTTTCACTGTAAAGTTAATTAAAAAATGAAAAGACTATGGAGAAACACAATATGTGGTCTCATGAAGCCCAGCTAAAATGTGTCTGAAAAATGTTTGGTCTCTTCGATTTAGTAAATGTTACTATTATTGTAGATTTCATTTTTTTTACTTTCTGAGTAATATTGTTATAGGAGTAAAGACCTGAAAACCAAACTCCATATTCTCATCTAGTGTGTATTTTCTCCCTTTTCTTTCTTTCCTTTCTTACAGGAAGGAAAAGCATCTACGATGTTTTTCCAACATCTAAGATGCTGCTGTTGTGTGGTGATTGAAATCTATGCTCATCTTTCAGAGATATCTGTACCTTACCCCAAAAAAATTTCTGACCTATTTTTCAGACTTTATCTTATTTTTATATGTTGCTTCTTACCTTGGCCCACAAAATAACTTTCATCACAACAAGCAAGATAACTCCACCAATTTGAAATGAGGAAACAGAAGGGGAAATTGAATAGTGGGAGGTGCAAACAATTCAGTTGCATGCTACATTAGCCCACTGGCTCTCCTAACACTTGGGCTTCTGTCAAAAGACAAGAGTTTTCTCAGGCATGAGGTGTATCTCTCCTTGTACATGTCTCAAAGATACCTGAGGGGGGAAAAATCATATTCAAACTTTGTCAACATTATTGGTTCATGTGTCACAGGTTGCCTGTCCCTTGCAGTAGTGTGGAAATTACATTGTTCTGTCTCTGAGCACTGCATGTTGCCTCAGAAATCTGATATCACTGACATCTTGGGAGAGTGGTCAGTTTAGTAGGAGCTATCTCATTTCCTTATTCTCCTTCTATTCTACCCCATGTTCCCGGGTTCATTGGTTAGTTTTTTGGTAAATTTTTCTTTCTTGTTTTCTATTTTTAAAAATCTTTTCTCCTTCTTTCCCAAAGAGACTATCAAGGAAAACAGTAATTCCAGGATTTGAATGCTATTTTCAGATGTATGTCTTCTGGTCATACTTATGCTAAAATTCAGGCTGCAGATATAGCTGAGCACAATGTCTTTTCATGTTTTGTGAGAAATTTCCATTTTTGGTTTTTTTTTGGTTTTTTTGGGGGTTTTTTTGGGTTTTTGGTTGTTGTTGTTTTGGGGTTTTTTTTCTGGGTTTTTTTGTTTGGTTTGGGGTTTTTTGTGGTTTTTTTGTGTGGTTTTTTTTTTTTTTTTTGGTCATGGAATGAGTCAACAGCCTTTTTTTTTGTCCTTTTATGATCCTGGTGTCTTTTCCTTTGTATTTCTCCCCCCTCCAAGTATTCTGGCAGCTGATGTGTTGTTCTTTAAAATTAATATAACTGTCCTTCATATCCCCTGCCCAAAAGATGGTCTTTTTGTAACTGTTCTTATTATTTAGTCATTCTCTTTTTAAAATAGATATTCACTTCATACTCTTTATTCTGTGCACATTCACCACTTGCTAAACAGAGCATGTCCCACCTAGAAAAGACTGTCCCTCCTACAGAAATAGATTCCTTGCTTTTTGTGTCTATACTGCCTGCTTCTGATCCAGCAATGTGGCTGGATGTTATGCAGACCAGTGGGATCTGTTCTTCAAGTAATTAAATTTACACTGATAAAAATAACTTTACAAAAAAAATTTTTTTTTGCTTTGCAGATTGGTAGGGGAACTTACAAATGGGATAGTTTTCTTCTAAGAAAAACAAAAATCTTTCCACAGATTTCTAGATGAATTTTCAAAACTCTCTAGGTTATGATATTTAGCACCAAAAAATGGACAATTCAGATTTTGATTGAGTACAGTGTTTCAGCAGGTATTTCCAATGTTATATCTTTTGTATGAGGAAATCACTGCAACCAGTGAAAGTTCTGCAACTTCAGTAAAGCTGCTTAAGATCAAGATTTTTTTCTGAAGGAGAAAGAAGATTAGAAATTTTGTATTTCTTGACAGTTAAAATATGTTTAATTGAAATCAACACTTTGATGAATTTTGCTAAAGTAAAAATTTTCCATGTAGGAATTGCTTGTATATTTTTTGGCAAACTTTTCATTCCAAAGGGTCTTCCAGATACCACAAGGGAACAACATCTCTTAATGTGCTTTCTGTGTTTTCATGTCCATTAACATTTTTCTGATGGGAAAATCATATGTGTTATTTGGAATGAAGATGACTAAGTGCAGAGTTTACAGGCTTAAGAGCATTATGCTCATATTACCAGCTCTGTGCTGTGAGATTTGGGCCTCCTTAGGTACTCTGTGCAGGCTTTACTCCAGTTAATCTGAACAGGCAATATGTGCCTGACAGCAAACTGCATATAAAGATGATGCAATCTGACTGCTGGGTCTACGAGGATATTGCTGCTGGATAAAAAGTGTTTGAAGGAGCAAAGCTTTAACTCCCAAGGGAAATCCAAGCCTGCTCTCTTCTGTCTTCAGTGGCTGATGTGTATAAGCAGGACTTGACTGGAACTCCAGGTGCCTGTAGGGTCAAAACAGCCTCCACTGACAAAAAGTCAGAAGTGCAACCCCATGCTTTGGGTTTCATTCCAACTCCTTATTTGAATTTCTGCCTTTCTTCTCTGAAAAAAAATAAATCTGTAGGTAGGGCAGAGGTGTTGTGTCCTCTGGATCTCTATAGCAATCTATGTCACCACAGAATCACAGAGTAATAGAATAGTTTGGGTTGGAAGGGAGCTTAAAGATTCTTTAGTTCCAACGCCCCTGCCAGAGTCAGGTACATCTTCTGCAGGCCAGGCTGCTCAAAGCCTTGTCCAGCTTGGCCTTGAACACTACCTGGAATGAGGCATCTACAAATTCTCTGAGCAATTCATCCCAGCACCTCACCACTCTCACAATGAAATGTTTCTTCCTAACATGAAATTTAAATCTCCCAGTTTTCAGTTGCCTGCCCTTGTGAAAAGATCATTTGGGCATGGTTGATGGTTCTGGTTCAGGTGAAGCAGACATGAATGGCATATTTGGGCAGCCAGAAATTGCTGGGTGTTACAGTAGCCGTATCATTTGCCTGCTACTTGTAGCATCTATTGGACCCAGTTTGCCTTGTATTCCCTAACCCAGTGGGTCATCTAGTAATGCTGCATTCTTTTGTTCTCTTGTGACCTGTAGCTTTCCAGTTTTCTTGACTGTCATCAACAAGTATCTTCTCTTTGCTACATGGAAATGGAAGTTTACAGATTACTTTGTAGCTACCACAAGGCAAATATGTAATTTACTTTCCTTCCTAGTTTAATTCCTCTGTTCTCCAGGAATGGCAAAATGGCAATACATTTCTGTTGTCACACAGTTTCTCTAATTCTAAGTTGATTCTTTTTTTTTTTTTTTTTTTTTTTTTGATTGGGTTATTTAATCTTCAGCCTCAAGGTTTTCTTCTGTTTGGTTTACTATTGAGAAGAACCAACTTACATTGTCTTCCCTTGGATTTTCCTTCTTCCATCATACTGCTGTTCCCTTTTGCTCTGTCTGTCCCATATGACTTAATTATGTTGTTCTAAAGGAGATTTCATAACGAGTTAATTTTAATTTTTTATGTTCAGACCTTTGCATCATATGTAGGTAAAATTTTTATAAAGGTCATTTAAGAAAAAAATCAGTCTCTAAAGTTTGCAAGCTTCCCAGTACTGTAACATTTCAAAGTGTACAGCTTAACTATACTCCAGTTTCAATGGCTTAGTGAACAAACTGTTACTCCTATGGGAAGTGATATAGAAGAATGGCTTCTGATTTTCTTGAAGCCAGGTAATTTATGATCCAGAACTAGCAGTTAGAAGATGCATTTATTTAACATGTCAGGAAACTTGATTTCTAATGCTTGTCCTCTTGTAATATTTGACCAGTGATTGCATGAGTATCTAATTTTCCTTCTCCTCCTCTCTTGGCTTTATTGCCTACTTAAATATGTATAAAAGCAGTGCTATAACCTGCTGCAGAAATTAATGTATTTCAAAAAATATTCTTTCAATGTCCTTGATCTTACCTACAATTCTGGTAATAATTACATCCTTTATCCATTTATCTTATAGTTGCAGCATCTGTTTCTCTTTATATTTTTAAGTACTGACACTGTTTTACATCTGTTGAGATCTCTTATTTTAGGATGGTTTTGTTATCGAGTGATCTCTGATTGGGCGTTAATTCCTTCTTCCAGTAAGATCATCAAAAAACTCTTTTTAATGCTCAAGAAATTTCTGTGCCTGCTTCATTCAAGATACAACCTTGACAGTAAGCAAGGATATTCCTTATTTCAAAATATGTATATTCTGAAGTGTTCAACATAAAAAAAGTTTCTTAGAACCCTATAATTTCCTTCTACACAAACTGCCATTGGAGTCAGAATTCATTATTTTTCTGAATGCACTACGTCCAGACGAACTGTGTGTGTTTTTCTCCTTCAATTTTCAGCATTACATATTAACTGCTTTACTTCTTGGTCACTTAAGAGCCATCAGATTTCCTTGCATCACCCCTGACCTAGGTCACTCATTTGAAGAAGAGGTCTGTTTTCATTCCATGAGAAAGAAAGCTTTTAGTAATGCTAGAAACAAGCAGTGTTATGAAGATACTCAATTGGGTACAGAAAATCTTTGGTGTGTACCTGTCCATAAGTAGCCCACTGGAAGTATTTTAATCGTCAGGACTAAGGACTGAGGTAGCAATATTTGTTATATGCAAAGCTGAGATTTGATCACACATTTCTTGCCACTGTTGTTATCAAGACTGGGTGCTTAAGATGTAATTTGGTTGAAGAATTCTTCAGTCTGGGAATTTAGATGATCCTGTCTCCCAGTTTCATTTCTTACCACTTCTGCTTGTTGTATGGAATCTTGTTTTGTAGGATGGGAGGAGACAGAAATTACAAAGGTCTAAATTACGTACTAGTAATTGTCTTGTCATAGTCTTGTTTTCCACCATCCTATCTTCCTCCCTCTTTCCCCTTTTTATATTACGCTTTCTCCTTAATAGAACATTTCCTTATTCTACAAAATTTTTCATATTTTTTATGGACTGCAAAGGGGAGAAAGGTAGAAGTTTTCTCTATGTAATACCCCTGTGATTGATAGTCTTTTTGCTTCCTGCTTCCTAGTAGGTAGATAACGCTTGCTGTATGGGATCTTGTTTTGTAGGGTGGAAGAAGAGGGAGGACTACAACAAACACAAATAGTGGTATGTAATTTTCCCTTTCTCCTTTGTCTCTCCCTACTTACCAATCTTAGCAGAATTTTCTCAATCACATGGAGATACCTTGTACTGATATTTTCTATTTTTAAAAACACATCTCCCGGTTTTTGTTAGTTAAGTGCCTGCAGCGTTTTAAGAACGAATGCCAATGAAATATTCTGTACAACACAAAGACTGTGCTTACTCTTGGACACAAATTGACTGAACTTAAACTGACCAGGTTCTAAGTCTTCTAGTCATCCAGTATCTTTAAAAAAGATTTAACAGGCTACTGTATATGGGGATTTTGGAGAAAACAGCTGTGATGGGGAAAGAGTAATCATCCTGTTTAAACTAAAATCAGCTACATGCATAGACTGTGCTATCTTTTTGAATGTTATAGAGCTGATGGAGAACTTACTGATTTTCTGGTTCAAGTTTCATCAAAATGTTGTAAACTTAAATTCTATTTGCAGAATCTTTGAATGACACAGGGATACAGTACTCAGCTAGACATAATACAGATTATCTATAGGTAAAGGCATAATTTTTTGTAAAATAAAGGGGAAGATTCCTATTAGGCAGAGAAATTGTATTATTTCTATTTCTACACTTTAAAAAGTACTGTGTTCTGTAGTGTTTGAACATTCCACTCAAAAATGAAGAAGTTACTCAAAAGTCATTGTCATTTGATGTAGGTTTTGGTGAGATTTTTTTCTGTTGTACAGTTTTCATTTCTGCCCTCTCGTTAAAAAGGTACAAATTGTTTATCAGAGAGATGCATAAAACATCAGAGCTGTAGCAAAAAAAAAAAAAAAATGGGGAAAATGTTTTATTGAATTTAGTTATCAAAAGGAATAGAGAAAACCAAATGATGTGTCAAAAACTTGTTTCAAGGAAGATGCAATCTTCACAAGACCAATTTTTCTTTGCGTTGTTCTGGATTGTTGGCTCACTATTGACAGAGAAGGAGCATGTCTTCTCAGTGAATTATTTCTAGTTTCTATGACACCCCTAAGATCTGCACAGTACAGCTACAGCAAAAACAAGTCATATTTTTAAGGTCTGAATAGCTGTGATAATTAGGAAACAAGAGTTGCATTTGTATTCGCCATGATGATAGGAAAGATTTTCCATTTCATTTGAAAACAAGAACAGAACACAGAACACTTCTCTTGGTAACAGCACATGAAGGATCAAATCCTGTACATTAGCTGATCTGCACAGATCACGTGTCAAAAAAGTAAATGGAAAAGGTAGAAAAAAATTTATCTGTCTGATACTCAGTAAAATAAACATTTTTTTTTTCCTGTGAGAAAAACATGTTATAATGGATTACTTTAATCCTCAGCATGTTGTTATTGTTTATGGACTGACACAAAGTCTGTGATCAAGATAATTCTTTTCTTTCTACTGTGAAACTTGAAAAGAAGGGATTTTTTATAATCTCTCTGTGCTTGTTCCATTTAAGAGGAATGTAGTGGGTTGACCCTGGCTGGATGCCAGGACCTCACCGAACCCTCTCTATCACTCCCCTCCACACCTGGACAGGGGAGAGAAAATATAATAAGAGAGTCATGGGTTGAGTTTAGAACCAGGAGACATGACTCCCCAAATACAATCACAGACAAAACAGACTTGATATTAATTTAATTTCTTACTCACAAAATCAGAGCAGGAAAATGAAAAGTAAAAGAAATCTTAAAAATTACCTTCCTCCCAACCCTCCCTTCTTCCCAACTCTACCTCTTACCCTGCAGCAATGCAGGGAGATGGGGAATGGGGGTTATGGTCAGTTCATCACACGTTGTTCCTGCCACTGCTCAGGGAGAGGAGTCCTTACCCTGCTCCAGTGTGGGGTTCCCCCAACAAGAATCCATTCTCCACAAACTTCTCCCACACAACAGTCAACAGTTCTCCATGAACTGCTTGAGTGTGGATCACTCTTCCACAGGGTGCTGTCCTTCAGGAACAGGCTGCCCCATCATGGGTCCTCCACGGAGTCACAAGTCTTAGCAGGAAACTCGCTCCAACATGGGCTCCTCCCTCTGTGGATCTGCAGGTCCCAGACAGGAGCCTGCTCCAGCATGGGCTTCTCATGGGTTCACAGGCTCAACTCAGGCATCCACCTGGCTACAGTGTGGACTCCCCCACGGGCTGCAGGTGGATTTCTGCACTCCCATTGACCACCATGGGCTGCAGGACCACAGCTTCCCCACTATGGTGTTCACCATAGGCTGCATGGGAATATCAGCTCCAGCACCTCCTCCCCTTCCTTCTTCACTGACCTTGGTGTTTGCAGGGTTGTTCCTCTCCTTCTCTCTTCTCAGAGAGCAATTATCTCTGCACAGTTTTTTCACTTCTTAAATATTTTATCACAGAGGCATTACTATCATTCCTGATGGGCTCAGCCTTGGCCAGCAGCAGGTCCATCCTGGAGCCGGCTGGCATTGGCTCTGCTGGCCATGGAGAAGACTTCTCGCACCTCCTTACAAAAGCCACCCATGTGTTTCCCAGCTGCTAAAACCTGGCCACACAAACCCAATAAAAAGAAATTCAGACTTTCAGTTGAGATATTCTTCCCAGTCTTCCCTAGTCTTCCCAGACTAGGGCAAAACCTAAATTGACATTGTCAACATGGAGCAAAACTACTCCATCATGGTGGAAAATGAATCCCCAAAGTGTATTTCATTTAAATAATAACTGTATATTCTGGAAAAATATGAAATAAGATGATAAAGAGCTAATTAAGATCTAGTAGTATTGTACCATTGGCATTTGGAAAAAAAAGTTAATTGCTTTTATTCTGAGGTTCATAACATTATCATTAATTTTCATGATAACTTTATTGCCTAGTTATGACACATATTGAAAAGAGCTGTCTGTTTGATAGAAAATGCATGGGCTACTAAGATGTCAACAATAATGGCACTTTAAAAGTTTCAAAAGGATGAATAATTACTGTGAATTAAGTTATATTTGAGCTGGGTGCAGAGGGGTTGGGTTTTTTCCTTGGTTTTTTTAATGGGATTGTGATTCACCTGCATAATCAAAAAATTATCTGTACGTGTAGACTAAAATATTGTCCATTCAAATTTCAAGAGTTGTTCTTGGACTAGAGTGGAGGGGTAACCACCTCCGGATTATACTGGTACATAATATCTTTATCTTGGCATGTGGATGAAAAATATTGTAATGGGAACAGGTGTGGAGCAGTGATTCCTTTACCACTTGCAGTGAAGAGGAATAATAGTACTTGGGGACTTGTAGAGAATCCTTGGTAACTCGACATCACCTAGAAATCTGTGCTAGCAGCGAAGGCACCAGTATCCAATTTTTCTGATTTGCAAACTAAAAATATATGTTGCAGCATGTCAGTCTTGTATTTGTTGTTTTCTGCATAAAAAATTTTTGCAATAATGCTCCTAATGTGGTGGATTAGATACATATTTTTCTAAGAATAAAAAAACCTTTTTAAGCGATGCTTTCCTGTGGGCATAAATAAATACTTAGTAGCAGGTGTGTGGGTGTATTTTCTACCATTTACTAGATTCTCATAATTTTTCTGTTATAAGTAATGAAATAGAACACTTAAGAATACTGAGGGGTAGGTTTTGAGACTGAATACTTACAGTATGAAGTTCATTTTAAAACAAAAATCTATTTCTTCAGTCATATTGAAATTTTACAGTGTAAATTAGAAAGTTGTTGTGGTTTGAATTGCATCGGTACCTGAAAACTGCTATTTTGGTATAACAAATCAGATTAATCGGAGTCCTATGCTGATGTCTATTTATTTTGCAGCTGATATGTAGTTTTTGGTTGACTTTTCTTTGACCCATAGCTTAAAATTTTCTACCTTATGCTAAATATATTATGTATATTTTACAATGTGATTGTTGATTTAAAATAATTTTCAGCCCTCTGCTTCATACATTTTAGTTTAAAATAACTATAACAAGTTTGTAAATATGCCCATCCACTTTTTTCTTGCCTTTTTCAAGCTATTTATAACTTTCATTAGCAGTAGTAAGAGAAGAGATTTCTCTTGTTAAACTCTGAGATGGGAATCTGGAGATACTGTGAAGAGCAAATTGTTAGTAATGGACTTGATGTCCAAACAAAATAGACATCAGAAAAAAAAAAAGAAACAGTCTTCTTTTGTAGCTATTTCCCAAGAAAGGAGAATTATCAAAATATTAGCTTTCCTGATTTTGAGGCAAACTTGTAGTGCATGGGGAGGTGCAATACATACAAGCCATTTTATGATTCTCTCAATCTATGAAATTAACTCTAGGCTAATTCTGCTAATAATTTTTTTTTTTTTTTAATTATATTCATGCCATTTCTTCCTTCATATTCAGCACTGCTGTCTTTTCTGAAGTGGTATCTGACCTGCCCACCAGTCCTGGAGATGACTGACAAACAGGGTTATGATTCAGCTTATCTCCCTTTATTCTTACTAAGGTACAGGGCTGCTTATTCATGCTCAATAGAGACCAGCCCTACCAGAAGCCAGTCCTTCCTAACAATCTGAGTTCGATACTTTCTTAAAAGCATTCTTATGGCTTGGGTGTGGTAAATTATCATTTCACTAATCCATTCATGAAATATATAGCTCCAAGAGTTCTGCTGGTTTTGTCCATGTGACTTTGAGATAATTTCTTCTGCCTGTGTAAATATGTGTACTAAATTTTCTCTATTAAAAGAGACTAGAAGATACAAAGTTTCTCATTTCAACAGATCACCTTTTTCCCAAAGAAAAGAACTATGCACTTTATAATGGTATGTAGCACAAAGAAGAACTAATGATCTTCAATATAAGTTAGATTTCTTTACCTTATAAGGAAGAAAATAAAAACTTTATCCTTTTGTCTAAGGAACTCCAAGCAATCATTCTGTTTTCTGGTTAGGAAATTGGTAATGGTCTAGATTATGACCATTCTGAAATTATCTTACATATGCTAACCTCTTCTGAAAAGTGAAACTATATATTTAATAGTTAATTTTCTTCTCAGTCTTTTCAAAAAATAGCTCATCTCATGTTTGACAACATATTTCTTCAACAATATTAAAAAAAGGAAAACTAACCCAAAAATAGTCTATTGTAAAGGAGGGGAAGCTTGCAGCAATGTTAAAAAGCAACCAACCAACCAACCAATCAAAACAAATCGAAACAAAAATGAAAAACCCACCTAGATTTTGTAAAATGCTGTTTTGGAGTTGTTTTGAGATACCAACCCTGAGAAATGTTGAATCATCAAAGATAACCATACATTTAGTAATTTCTCTAAGGTAACTTACAGAGTTCTCTCTGAAAAATATGAATAATTTAATACTGTGCAGCATAGAACTCAATATTTTGGGTTTCTTTTTCAGATTCTTTCTCAAGTTTCCACATTAAATATTCTCACTTTTAAACATATGTGTTCTACAAAGCTTTCAAACTCTATGAAACTAGACTAGAATTTAAAAGTCATTGCAGCTTCTCCACTCTCCCTTTGTGACCGTCAATATATTTCTTCCATCAATGTTTCTAGCCAAGCTACATGCTGCTTCCTCCTCTGTTTCCAAATGTCAGCCTATCACATGCTGTCAATTTTTTTTTTTTTTTTTTTTTTTTTTTTTTCTGAAAGCATTTACTTTCAGGACCAAAAACCATCACTGAGGTAGAGATTTGTCTGTATATCAGCACACATGGAATGCAAATGTTTTTCATATGAAAGAGCCTATCTTATATGTTCACTGCAGAGAGATGAACAGAACTCTCTGGTCTTATGCTCTGGATTTTGAAGGGAAAAATCAACTGTGGCAGTTGCTTGGATGAGTTATCTGGAAAAAAAATCTTCATGTACACTCTTCATGTACACCAAGTAACCGGATTTGAAAACTAGAAGCATGGCTAAAGAGTTTGTTGTGATTAAATATTTGGTAACACTTAGATAATTTCTAACAGAAAAATAATACTGATTTTATACTTATGATGCAATTATACTGTTCTCTGAGTTAGAGAGGAATTTAAAAAGTTACTGAAATGTCAAAATACAGACATAAAGGAGGCCTATGTTTGAAAGAACTCTTGCTTCTATATCTGTCCAGACTGGATCATGGTCAATCCATACCCAGTTTTTGCTGTTCCTCTGAGTTCTTACCTTATTTATTTGGCTTAATAACTGTGATTACATTATTTCAATTTGACCCACAGAGTATGGAATGTTAAACATGCTTAATAAATGTATTAGAGTCAAATGATTTACCATGGAAACTGAGGGTTTCCCGGTCCTCATGCAAAATTCTTGGAATGCATCTTACCAATAATGGAGTTCATTTTTCCATCTGCTTAATATCAGTGAATTTTAGTAAAGCAAAGGAGCTGAGATGGGGTATGTGGATTTTAAAGTATAACTTCTTGAAAAATTTTAAAAATAAACATTCTCTGTCAAAAGCAAAAGGGCAACTGGTCAGCTTTGTAACTCAATCATTCTTCACACTGTTGCTTATCCCCTTCTTTAAGTTATCAATATCACATGACTGAATTTACAGAGGTTCTGACTGGAGCTCTGCAAAGTTGGTAAGAGCTGGGGCAGTCAGCTTTCTAAAAATAACTGGCCTGATTTTTATACTTGGGAGGAATTTTCACTCAAGCAAAAAAAATTGTCACTGCCAGATGGTGATGGAAACATTACTACAGCAAGTGAATGTTAACAAAGATGCACTCAGCAAAGCAAATTGTTGCCATAGCAACAAGATGCTAAGCATTTTTAAATAAATAAATAAATCAATCAATAAAATTAGTCAGTATTATTTAGATAGCACAATGCCTAAAACACAAAAAAAATTGCATTATTTTTTCCTTTTGGAAATAGAGGTGTTTTTTCCTGCATTTTGCTTAAGACTTTGTTATAACACTTTCTTGCTGACTAGGTGCGTTTCTTTCAACCTAAATATCCTTCTCATTTGTATTTATTTTTATTCCAGAACAAATTCTTTTATTTAGTCCCTTTCCTCTCTGCATTCTTCCAAGACATTTTTAGAGCTAAACAGTCCATAGGATTTGCAAACACCTCTATTTGGGTTTGGTAGCAGGATATGACAAGCAGCAAAATATTAGTGTTGTAAGAGCTTCTCAGTGGCCTCAGCCAGTGATTGCCCTCCCACTGTGCTAGTTACCATATAGAATTTTACAGAAGTGTGGGTCTCAAATTTGGTGATTTGTCCCATCAAAAGGAGGGTCAAATGAAACCTTGGAGGACGGAAGAGTTTATGGTACACAGGAATGTTAAAGCAGGCGTACTTTAAAAAAAGGAAATAGTAGTGATGTGTTTGTCAGGCACACAGCCAATGATAACACCTTTAGTGCTGGAGGGATGGGCTGTGGTAGTTGTGTTCTTCTTGAAGTCTTGTAAAAGTTGTTTAAGCCACACTGCAATTTGCAGAACATTGACAAATCCCCAGAAGAGAAAGGGGAGAATTCACATCTTCCTTTCTTAATCTTCATATACCACCTCTTTAAACAAACATTTCAATCCACTAGATCAAGAACAAAACAGGCTAAGGCTAACATGGCAGGATTTTAGAAGTAAGAGATTTGTCATCTTTAGAAATGAGTGGAAATGGAGCTTCTTTTCACTCAGTGGAGCCATTTCTTGGTGTATTTGAAAAGTGTCCTGACAAAGGCATGAAAACGTAGGGATTTGGCATGGGGTGGTTCTTGAACTGGTTTGACAGCTTGTTGGTTCATGTAGGAAGTGTGGCAATTCTGTTGCTGTTGGGACCAAATAATTTTCTGTTTAATGTGTTTTCCACCAGCCTGAACATATGGAATATTGGTGTTGCTCCCATAGTTAGGCTCTCTTTCCTACAGGATCACACTGTGTGTTGTATTGGCACCATCTGTCTCTATTTTAAATATTTATATTAATGGCCTAACACTAATCCAATGTCTCAAACTATTAATTACTCTTGATGTGTAGAGAAAGACAAAGAAAAAATTATTTCCTCCAGGAAAACTTGCTCTAATTTGATTTTTCACTTAAAATACTTTTTAGATCAGGGCCAAATACTCTGCTGCAGTTGGAGCAAGCAAAGTGTTCAGACGTGAATAATCCATGAATATACATAATAAATCATACTTAATTACATTTTGATGTTTGGATAGAGACCAGTATGTTTTGTCAAGTCTCACAGGGAAACTGCACAGGCTATTTATGCATCATTTCATAAATTTTTTCACCACCAGGCCTCATTCTGTTCTTCAGGCATGTTTTAAAGTTGACATCTCTTGTTAAGACTAGCACTATTTTAGAGGAAACACAAATTTCAATATAAAAGTACCAAGGAATAATCTAATGAAGCTTCACTCAGTATATCTGAAAATATTCTCCCTCTTCTTGGGTTTGTCTTTTCTTTTGATGTAATACATTTAATCCATTAAGAACCTGTTGATATTTAATATGTTATATTCGGTTATCTTAAATGCAACCTCTAACCTTCTTTATGGAAGTGCAGGTATAAAATTTACTAATAATTTTTCATCTGTGGGATATCAGCATCATATCTTGAGTGAATGTGGTACTTGACTGTTTGAATTTGCTGGCATTTAAGAATCATAATGCGTAGTTGTCCTGAAGAATTGATTTGTCATCTGTCTACAGTATGCACCCACATACACATGTTTTAAAATATGTAATGCAGTTCCTTAATGATGTACAAACCTATTCTAGCTTTTTTGCTTGCTGCTTTGCTTGCTTGGTCATTATTTGGGATGCAGACTTCAAACATTTGACCTTTAATTACTTATTACATGTCTTCTTTGCAATAGTAGATACCTCATTTTCTGTGTTTGCATTAAATAGGTGAAGTCAAATATTTCAATTATATTTCCAGCTAGGGCAAGAGTAAAAACCAGAGGAAACAAGGTAATTAATTTTTTAAAAAAAATATAAGTCATGATATATAAACACATTGCTACTTTAGCAATTTAATAAAGTAATTTATGTATTGTAAAAATGTGTGAGAATGTATTTGTCTTAGCCTAAAAATCAGGCATTCTTTTCAGACACTAATTGGCATGGATATTGGGTTATTATGACATGCATACTTAGTCTTGCTAAGATAGTGCTTTAGATTAGTAAAAAAATATTCTCTTCTTACACATGTAGCTTTCTTCTTTGCAAGACACAACCAATTAATTCAGTTTTATTTGTCATGCAGGCCTGCAATCCCAAACAAATTTAATAAGGTAAATCTGACTGAACCAGTATCAGGAGGGTTTTGGAAATAGATGCTGGAGCATGAAAAAGGAATTTTTCTTTTTGATCATTGGCCATAAATCTACATCGGTATTAGGTAAATATTGCTGCTGACTCTAGTATTGTGTGCAGACTTGAAAAAGATGTCTCCCCTGAAGTACTTAGACATCCATGTCATAAGTACAGCTATTTCTTGCATGTACTTACTTCCTTCCTTGGGTGTAATTACTTCCTTCAGTGGCTCATGATCTCCAAAAATATTTGGTTTCTTAACTGAGGCATAGCAGTCCTTATACCTCAAGGCTCTCCTCCCTTTGCCATTGATATTGGCAGAGCATTGTTGAAAGCCTCAACTCTTTATGTCATTTTCCCACTGTCAGTATTTTTGTGTCCCTCATTAAATAAATTATTTCTAACACATTTTGATACCAAATTTCTGAACCTGCTTGGAGAGAGTTTATTTAGCTGTACTCTGATGGAAAATTTTTGGTGTTTTACACAACATAGGTGATTTTCTGTTTGGTGTTATATATGTGGTTAAAATGGTTTGCAATGAAAATTAAGTTTCATCCATCACAAATTGTCAAAGTTGGATTGCATTATCTAAAATTATTACTTAAAAATCTCAGTTTTACCACTTTGGAGTAAAAAAAAGTTGAAACGGGGAAAATGATGACTGGTAATATATGTATATATTTGAGGGCCCTAGAAAGTATATGATCTCCAGGACACTTACATCAATGACAGCTTGCTTTGTTGGGTGAACTTAGACTATTAAATAATATGGGTAGGTGCAGTCATAATTTTTATAGATATTTTTAACTTCCACAATAGATTTTAATTTGTGTTTTACCAGACAGCATTCTCATAATTTGTTTGATAAATACCAACTGTTTAATTTCATTTGCATGGAAGATTCAGTAAAACTTACTTTTCTGGAAGGAATATAGATCAGATAAATATCAATATTAATTCTGTTTCTATTTTTAAAAAAGAAAGAAAATATGTTTTTGTTAAATGATGAAATTTATGTGACAGCTTGTGATTTTCTTTATTGCATATGCTGTTGCTAGTGAAAAAACAAGGCACTGCTTTGTTATTTTTGTAATTCTGTTTTAACTGTTGCTGTTCAAATGTAGCATTATCAAAGTCTTACTAAGTGGTAGAGGTTTAACCTAAAATATTTGTGTATGAAAGTAGTGTTCACTTTCTCTCAAAATATGAAATATGAGGTGATATCCTGACTTCCTTGAGTTGAAAGAAAATTTGTATTTGCCTCCTTGTGACATTGTTGGCTTTATTTTGTGTCATCAAGCTCATTATAAGTACTTAAGCTTTCAAAATGTTAGAAAAGTGCATTCCTTGAAGAAAAGTGTCTCCTTGCAATGTTCTGGGAGTAGCTGACTGCATCATCATCATCATCATCATCATAAATCATCATCATCATAATCATCATCATCATCCTCTTTGTTCCTCACCCCTGCCATGTGTCTAACAGACAACTTTGCTCCCTGTCTTGGGATCCTGGGGACCATCCTGGGCTTGGACAGTTCTGCCAATGTTGCTGTGAACAAAGGAAGCATTGAGCAAACCACTTAGGCACACAGTGTGTCGTTTTGGCCTAGCTAGAATTTTGATCTACTAGAATTTGAGCTGACTGGCTTTTGCAGTGTTAAGCTGCATGGGAAAATCAGCCTGAAATCTCAAGTTTCAGCACTGAGGCCCACTGGGAATCCCTCTGTTTGCCAAGCTGACTTTGTTTACGTTTGTATCCAAAAATTTTAAGTGTGGGGCCAGATCCAAACATTTAGGCATTTGATAGTCCAGTGTCAAAGAGCCTACAGAACTTGGATTAGTTACAAATTTTAATGACTTAGGGTTTGGACCCAATGTCTAGTGCTTCACAAAAGACAACAGACTTCTGGTAAATGAGTCAAATGTTTCTATTTGTCTTCTCTGCATGAAGTTCTTCATTACAGCGTATTTCTGCTTACATAGTGTCATTAAAGCATTGCAGTAATAGCTCAAGGTTGCAAATTCTTGGAAGTCTCATGAGTTTTAAAATCCCAGAGAATGTAGATATTTTTTTTCTTTACTTCTTTTTTCTTCTTTCTTCATATTCTTCAATTTCTTGAAGGTTTTTTTCTTTCCGTTCTTGAATGGTTTTTTCTTTGTTTATTTTTAAGAATTTTACTCAAAGGGAGCCACATATATTAGACTTCACTCTTATACATGCACATGCCAGCATCTTCAGTTCTCTCACACTAGTTTTCAGACAACCCAGCTGGCATTTTTTTCTATCAGTCATTCTAAAAAAAGTGTCTTACATTTACATTATTCCATATCTCAGACCGTAAAAAATTATTATGAGGTCAAGATTCAAACCATCTTCAAAACTTTTAAATAAAGACTCTATTAATTTCTTGCTGACCTTTAAATGTGCTTAGTGAATTAAATAGAAAAAGTGCTTCACTATCAGAGGAACAGTTTGATGCTGAGTGTTCTTTAAAATTATCTCACTTACATCAATGACTAAACGTGGCCTTTTTTCCTGCTCAATTCAATTAAGTATTTTGAGCTGAAATTTAATGGAAAAGTCATGGTAGTTGTCTTTCAAAATGCCTTTCATATTTGGAAAATAAAATTAATACCAGAAAGATAGTAGTTTCTAATATTAAAACCATATTTAGCAATTTAGAAAAGAAAATACTAACATTTAAACTTCAAATAATTCTGAGTGTGTGATGTATTTTGTTATGTCAGAAAGCTATTTGAAAAAAATATATAAATGCTCTGCAGTCTCATTTATTTAGTAAAAACAGAGCTACCTTAGAATATCAGGTCTCCTGCAAAATTATCAAGTGAGGTTTGATAATCATAGAGGAAAATATCTGAATTAGTATCTTCATTTCTATTGCTGTACAGTTTTACATTAGATCATTCCCTAATTAGGTGCACTGGGCAGATTTAACTTTTTCATCAGTTTAGTTACATGAATTTTGAGTTTTGGTAATTATCTTCAAATGTCTATATGCATATGTATATAGTATGTATTTTACAACAAAAATCTTCAATTGTTCTCTAAATAATTGCATTTAAATACCGGATATAAAACCCCTTTCAGTTTGAGATTTACTGTTTGTGAGAATGTTTTTATTGTGCCTTTTAAAGACATTTCACTTTAAAACTATCTGCATTTAGCCTGTACCAAGGTTTTATTTTTGCTTATAGTGCCCTCACCTGTAACTTAGGGCCAACTGCAGAACTTTAGTAGTAAAAATAGCTGTTTTTTCTTTGAATCATAGCTTGTCTTGTTTTGACAGTCAGAAACAGCTAATGTGTTCCAGCTGACTTGTAGTAGTTTGCAACATTACACTTGAAATATTACTGTGGTTTTTACTGTGCCCTAAACACAGCTTGTCAAACCTCAGTTGTGTATTTTACTCTAGAATGGAACCTGGAAACCCTAATGAAGCAGTTCATTCATATTTTAATTTCAAATACTGTCCTTAATTGAATCTTTTTATCAAGTTGTGGGATACAACAGATCAAAATAGAAAGCAACTAGTGTAGGAGAAAAAAAAATTGGTATAGCTGCGTTTTTGCTACTTCTTTATTTTTCCTATTCTCACTTCTATCACCTTCCCAAGTAAAATCTCTCTTCAGAGGTCACAAGAATGATAAGTACACCTTCAATAACAGACTTCATTTAGGCAACTTTTCAGAAACAAAGAAAACTAGGAAGGATAACCAATTTAGTCTGAATAATTTCATCTGGATTTTTTAAAATGTAAGATCATATGGAACAATTCTAATAGTGCTTATTTATATCTGAACACAGACTTAAGTGGGATAGGCCTGTAGGATATAAAGCAGGTACAGTTTTCTCTTTGTCAGGTCATGTCAGCTTAGTACACAGACAAATACAGCATGGGACACTTCAGTTGGCACTGTGACTCCCAGTTTGGGACACAAATGCAAGGTGATAGGTGATAGAGCACAGATTTTTTTCTAATTCCAGATCTGGGTTGCAATAGCTTTTCATTCACAGGGGAATTTGAATCCTGGGTTCCCAGGTTTCTTTTTTTGCAGAAACTTTTCTCTCTACACAGATTTTCCAGGATATGGGTCTTCAGCACCCATGTTGCTAATCAGGCTACTGAAGCAACTGGGGTCACAGTCATGGAATGCCACGTGAAAATAAGAAAAGTCTTGCGTTGCTAGTTTTTAAATGGAAAATTTTTCATACAAAAATTCAAGATTTTGGTCTGATGAGAAATGTGTAAGGTGAGAAGTGGTGTAAGGAGGACTGAGTCTACAGATCAATCAGTGGAATTAAAAAAGTTCAGATTTCTGCAAAATTTGCAGACAGATTTCTTTGAGCATGTTTTCCAATTAGGATCTGACTGTAATTTATGGATGCTCTTGACTAACTCTTTCTCTGAAGCCGAAATCTATAACCTGTAAATCAAAGATTGCTCCCTTGCATACCTGCACATTCTCTTTCCCTCCCTCCTTTCTATACAAAATCACCCTTCCGTTCATTTTGTTCACTCTAATTTTAATATTTCATGTAAAAATTTATTCCCTGTCAGCAGTGGAGTGTATAAGATCTTCTTGTGCCTGATTAGACAATAAAATGTTGTGATTGAGGACAAATATCTGATCTTCTCTCCCTGAGACACATTTCAGGGACACGGGAGAATGGATATGTGGATTATCATATGCATTGCTTCCTGTCTGCTTTATATATATGTATGAATATTTATGCATGGTTACTCTTCTCATTTGATACCTCTGTGTCTTGGGCCAGGACCCCACTGTGCTGAGGCTGTTCCAGACAGTCTTTCCGTGTCTGAAAGCCAGAATTAATGAGATATGTGGGATCACAGCCAATCTAAATTTAGTTTTCACCATAAGTATTCCACTGCCACAAATAATAATTTAAATTACCACCCCCCACCCTCTCGGTTTTTTGTGGGTATTTTTTACTTCTCTTTGTAGTTTTGTTCCATTTACTTGTTCTCAAGCATTAACATTATGGTAAAATAGATGGATAATAAAAAGTGAGGACATATTTTTTAAAGACAGCTTTTTCAATAAATATATAATATTTATAAATAAATATTTTGCTGAACTTAGGTTTCTTTACATCTTCCTTATGAGCTCATTTACATAAGCAACTATTCCATTAAATGTCAGTTGTTGCGGCTATCTTCCTCAGTGCTTATTTCAGTCATTCTTATTTCAATTTTCAAAACATGAGGTTATTTTAGAAATTGTGTATAAGCTGTTGACTACTAGTTTATGTGTCATTTATTTATGAAACACTGGGAATTTTTATGGGTACAGCAAAAGGAAAAGGACTAAGTGATTTTTACTGTCCTGTAGCATGACTAACATTATTAACCTTGTGCAAGGATTGTGCAAATTGGAGATTATCAGCTTTTGCAAGTCTTGGTGGGTAGGCTGTTACCCCAAAAGCATTGCCTTCAGGAGCCTGCCTTTGAAAGCCTTGGCCATGGTTGAAAGGCTCATAACTGGGGTGATAAACACCTGGCCATTTGCTAGGAAAGTGAGCTTCTTGTTTATGTGACAGAAGAGTTGAGGATTTTTTTGGAAACTTCCCTTAAATTGCTTTAGAAATTATTGATCAGAGCGAGCTGAGTATGATATCTGTCCAAAATATATTTTTAAAAATTAAATTAATTTGCAAGCATTCAGCATCTTTTTGCCCTACTTTTATTTATGCTACTTAAGACAAATTCAGTATTACTACTTCATACCAGGCTGGCACTTGGGGTCCAGGCATTTAAAATCACACTTTTTTTGAGGAGATACCACAAATTTTCTCATCATTGAAGCCTTTTCTTATAAAGGAGGACACAAATTTCTAATGATTTTTGTTAAACTAACCATGTAATGTGCCCTGACCCATCACAGTAGAAAAGTAGAAACTATGTATAATGCAGTATTTTATTATCCTTTTCTCATATTTCCTGTTTTTCTTCATATTTCAGCTCAAATAAATTTTCGAGCTGAAGCAGCAAGCAGCTCTTTCCCAGCTGACTCAACAGAGATAAACATTTTTAAACAAATTCAAAATAAATTTGGAGTACTGTAATTGGCAGCTATTTTGGGTCTGATCTATCAAAATCATTGACATTTTGCCATTGATTCCATGAAAAGTCACTTCATTAGTACTGTCACTGTAATAAAAATAAGCGCTTGTTATGAAGTGGGCTGGAATGAAAGAGGTTTTCAACATTATAACAAATAGAAATATGCAGTTTCTCTGTCTCACACAACCCACTCATTGAATCCGCATGTTTGAAATAATTGGAGAAACAGGTCAGTGAACAATTTTACACAATCATCGAATCATAAAGGTTGGGAAAGACCTCCAAGTTCATTGAGTTCAACCTCTGACCGAACCCCACCAATCAACTACACCACAGAAGTAAGGGACACGTCCAGTTGTTTTATGAATACTTCCAAGGATGATGCCTCTATCACTTCCCTGGGCGGGCCTTTGCTATGCTTCCTTTCAGTGAAGAAATTCTTCCTGATGTCCAACCTGAACCTCCTGTGTCACAGCTTGAGGTAATTTCTTCTTGTCCTGTCACTTGTGCCTTTGGAGAAGATGCCAAACCCCACCTTTCTGCAACCTCCTATAAATTATCTGAATTCATAAGTACGTTACTAAAGCCAGTCATTTGCTACACAGGGAAAGCCAAGATAGGACCACAGAACCACAGATCTTCAGGACTTGTCCTGTGAAATGACAGTTTATGTGCCAAGTATCAGAGGTCAAACCTTAAAAGCCCTTTAATACAGAAGTCATGACGGAGACTTCAGCCAGACTGCTCTTTATTTTCTCAGAAAGCTGGGACCACATACAGCTTAAATCAAAATAATTTGCTTTAAAATTTATTCTATAGTTTTGTTTTATAAAGGTAAATTAGTAGCTGATCTAGTGATCATCATGATGAACTATAGAAGATCATTTGTGAACATAACACAATAGTCTGAAAATTCCATGAGCCCACAGCATCTCCTTTCTCTCAATATAGAAACTCTTTAAATCATCATATGTCCCTGGCATTGACTTTGAAATAGCCCAACTATTTGCATGACATATTGTCCCTTTACAAAAAACCTCAGGAACATTCATTAAAGTAGCTTTCCATTGATTTAAAAAATGCAGCTCAATTATTTTAAATGTTTATGAAGTCCTTGTGATGGAAATTTGCAGTCATAGACTTCCAGCAGCAGTAACACTTCCACTAACAGTTGCCAGACTAACTTCAGAAGTTCAGGCATGCAAGGCAACCACCTCTTACAGAGCACTAGACATTTTAAGAAAATATGTCAAGCTTTTATAAAGCTGTTAATCTGTGAGGACTTAGGTTCTTTGTGGTCTCACATTTCTCTTCTCTGCCCTCCAGCATTGTGACTACACAGCAAGCAGGATCAGCATGAGTATCCAGCAGATTAACCTGCTAAAACTAATGCAGTTTTTTTTCTACTGGATGTATGAGCTGCTATTACTCCCCCTAAAGCTGTTGGTCACTGGAAGAGGGAAGCAGCGCTCACCTAAGGGAGCTGGACACTAGTGGATAAATCAATGTAAAATAAAACTGCATTTTGTTCAGGAACTGAATATCTATCTAAACAGACACAAAGCAAGTGCAAAGAAAAATGTACTCTTGGCTAAGACCTTTCATCTCCACAGAATGACCATATCTTCTGTGACCAGGAAGCTGAATTTCTATACCTCTAATCACTTTCAAAATGAGAGATGGATCCCTATTCTTGGCTCTTCATTGCTGAGCTTCCAGAATTGTTTATTGCCCCTTCTAGAATTTCAAAGCTGAGGATAAGTTGCATAAGAGGAGAGAGGTTGTCTGAACATATTCAGTGTCTTGGTGGGAACATTCACTGACTAATCATTGACATTTCTTTTGTGCATCTTGCTGACATCGACATGGCAATTAATTTTGCTTCCACTGCACCATTATATGCAAGAAGTGAGGAATCACTAGATGTTCCCAAATTGCCTGTCAAAGTTTAATTTGTAGCTCTTGGGTTTGTTAATGGTTAAGACACCTGCTATGAATCTTTCTCATTAAATGGCTTCTAACACGAGCATCTGACAGTATTCCTTGAATTTACACCTTTTGCTTTTAAGCTATGTTAAAAAAAAAAAGAAAAAAAAAGATTTGCTGTTTTTCTGCTAACTAGAATATAATCCTTTTATATGCTAGCATATTAAACTCTGTATTCAAATAAAATTTTGTTTGAACCAGAGAAACATCATCTTTCTACAACAACAGGGGAATGATGTCAAAATACAATTCCTTCTGCATACAAAAATATTGTAGATATTTATTTTATGATATTCAAACTAGTGGCTGATATTGCAAACTTTTTATAGGCTGTATGGACAGTTGAGATTTTCACAAATGACCAGCAAATGAGGTCCCTTGATTTTTGTGTGTCTAATTTAAAATTAATTTAAAGCCATGTCAACTCCACCTGTAATAGGTTTCAGAGTTGTTCACCCCTGAGCATTAGTTACATTCAAGCATTTTTTTCTTTTAATTCTTGTTTGTTTAACAAAAATGAAAATATCCATTTTTTTCATGTGGTTTTTAAACATGACATTTTATTGGTATTTGTGTGCAAAGGCAGTATCCTTGTCAAGCAAAAAAAATTGTGAATAAAATTTGTTTTATCTGTAGTTCCTTGCCTCTACTAACAAAATAAAATTTTAGCTATTTTCTTCAGCCGTGCTATAACCTACTCTGTAATTGTTTGTATTTCTTCACTTGGTATTTACAGCCAGAGACTTTTCTGGACTTTGGGCTCAGAACTTTCTTTGTTACTTTAAACATTAGATTTATCTAATTTATCCTGCTGTGGTACAGAACCTAGCACAGAATAAAATTATGCTTATTTTTTAAAATAGCCTCTGCAGTTATAGATTTTCTTGATTTGGACTATAGGTAGAAATATATAGATGTCTGTATAGATCAAGAGATCTTAGCTACATGTCTTTTGCAAACAGGAGGGGGTTGGGAATGGCAGTTTACAAACCAGACAATGAGAAGGGACAATCTCTTTCTTCTGCCCAGGCTGTAGTCCTGTGCAGCAAGTACTTTCTAAGAGCAGGGAGCAGCAGGTAAGTTGGTAGCCTTGTAACAAAAGAAAGAGAGGTTTCCTGGCTTTCATTTCCTATTGGTAGGGCAGTTCTTTACCCTGCCCGGTGATCACTTCATCTAAAAATCCCTTAGAGGATGGGTGAATAATTTACAGTATTTATAATTTTGAAGGGAAAGGCAAAGATTGTGGGTGGAGGGAAAAAGCAAGAGAGGGGAAAAAAAAATGGAGGCAGAAGGTAGAGAGACAGAAAACACATTCAGTAATTTCTGCCACTGTTAAGTACTGGAAGCATGTCTGCTTCACAAAGATTAATAGCTTAGGTTATTAGAAAAGTATTACCAAATTAACTGTGAGCATAATAATCCTCAAAGGCTGTTTATCATTTGTACTGCTCAGGATAGTAAAAGAAAAGAAAATAAAAATAATTCATTAGTATTGTCCCTTAATCCCTGAGATCTTCTTACAATGAATCTAGCATTCCAGATGTTCTACTGAAAATTATTCTTGCAAGATTTGAATGCAATTATTTCCATGGGAAATTATTTAGCTAAAATAGATGCAGCTAATGAACTTCCATTTCTCTCTGCACTTTTCATTTTAATATCTTCCTATTCTACAGGAAGTTGTGACATTTGTGACCATATAAAGACAAGTTGACTGTGCTAAGCACATCAGTGTTCCCTCTCCTGTTTCATACCAGCTTGATGGTCTCATAGGTCTTTTCCAACCTAAGCAGTTCTATGATTCAGCACACAAATGGCACTATGCCAACTGCAGCTTGACACAACAGGCAAAGCAGCTTCACCCTGCTTCATGTCTTCTCTGATTCTGGTCTGAACCTGGTCTTCAGCAGAGAAAGAACAGCTTCTGCAGTACGTCTCTCACATGTGAGGAGAGAGACAGATCTCCAGAAAAGAAGAGAAGGAATAGTTAGCAAAATGCAGGATTGAAAGAGTGAAGTTAACCTTTCTGCAGGTTGGACAAAATAGGCTTCTAAAATCTTGATGTGGACTTCGAAAAATGGACATATATCGAACCTAAATGAGAGAGCTCCTTTGAAGCTGGATGCAAAAAAAAAGTTACTGTTGTACCAAAGCTGTTGAATGCTTCCCTCTCTCATTTCAACTAATTCTTAGGAGCGCAGATTTATTCATAATCAGTAGAGGATGGTGAGATTTTCCAAAGTCTCAGTGGGTGTTTGTCTCCTTTGGACAAGTTGATCCATGTAGAGGGAGCCTAAATTTCAAACTTCTAGTGAAGTTGAGGTGACCTCAGTTTAGTTGTTTGCATCTTCTGTTATTATAAATCTGTATCAACTGCAAATCTGAATCCTCAAAGAGTTCTTTATGCTTGAATGTGTTATATACACATTTCTGCATTATCTCCCACTTCAGATTCCCACAGTGTTGTCTTAGCAATGTTTTTTCGATTATCTGAAGATTTATTAAGGGGGTCATATTAAACATGAGGGTTTTTCCAAAATTTTGAGTAATATTAGCATTGTTTGGAGATTGAGCTGAATCAGTATTATACAAAGAATAAAGAAATTATCTTTGATCTTGTAGTGAGGAACCTGTAGAACACAGTAATGTGTTTTGGGTGAGCTTAAGCATTGTTGCTCTTTGTGCCACCTGCTGGTTGGAGAGTAGGCAAAGGGGAATAGGGCAACATTTCTCTCACTCTAATATTCAGTTTCTGAATGAGATTGCATTACCTGGCCTTTGTGTTCATTATTTCTCATAAAATAGCAAGTAATTTCAATTGTCAAGTTATCAATTAAGGCAACATTACAAGTTAATTAGACTGTTCTGAGCCTCTATGATCTTGGCTTTTAAAGAACACATACTGGTTTGGTTTGGGTTTTTTGGGTGGTTTTGGTTTTTTTTTTGCTCTAAAGATTTTAATTTTTTATATGTGTGGTTTAGGGTGTTTATTTCTTTATTTGCCATGTTATGTGGGGAGAGGATAAGCAAGGAAATTGCCTCAAAATTGACAGTAATATTGAGTGTATCAGAGAAAAAAACTGTTCTTTGTCTTTTAAAATCTACCTACTGTTCTTCAGAGTTCAATTCCTTTCTGGTATTAATAATTGTAATTACCACAAAACTAAGATTATATGGACACCACTGAGAATATGGCCATATTTATACTAAAGTTAAGTAGTCTATATAGTTTAATTTACATTAAAGGATGTACAGCTTTGTGATCTACATCAAAACTTTACAAATATTCTGATGCTGGCAGCAGCACTGATTTCCTCTTATATTTTGTATTGTGGGAGAAAGCCATTAGTGGGATGGATAGGTGATGAAACCAGAAATGTTTAGCATGTGGAGATCACCAGTGGGCTGCAGGATTTGTCTTGTCCCAGCTGTCAGAGGGGCTCAGTCCTTACAGGAGATATCACATGTAAGAGCAATATAACACTTTGGGGGTACTTCAGTGGTTTGCAAAGGAAAGCTCTGCAACAAAGGAGAGAATAAGATCTGATTATAAGGAAAATTAACTAAGTAATTAACACAAATTAACAAAGTAATTAACAATTCAAAAGTATCACAGACTGAATCTCGGCAATGTGCAAAGGTTGTGGTTTTTTGGTGACAATATAAAGTTAACAAAGCCATAGTAAAGAAACAGAGAAACATGAGGATTACTGGTACTGTCTACCAAACAGAGAAAAGTGACAGAGAAAATACATATAAGGAAAAGTCAGTTTGTTGTCATTAATATGCATTTGAAAATTAAATATCCACAAGATCTTGGAAAAATAGAGGGGCTTTTTTTGCTTGTGCTTCTGTGTTTATCTAAGCACAGCAACACATAGCAGAGCAGTATCTCTGTCCTGCCTTTAAATTCAAATGAAGTTAAAATTCATTTTCCCAAGACAATGTCAACATGTGCTGATGGTTAGAATGAGTAAACTCGTGTATTGTGTCTTAGCTAAATAAGGTATAGTGTTTAGTTTTATGGCAGAATTGCATCAAGAATATTTTTTTAATAGCTGACTTAGTTGAATGAACAAAATTAGCATTAAGTTCATATAAAAGGCCAATGGATTATATATTATTTTAATGTAAGAAGGCTTTAAAATTGAAATATTCTTTCCAACCCAGTGTGTGTGAAAATGGCTGATGTTTTTCTTTTTTCTGAATAGTATTGGAAGCTGGGAGGCCTTTACAATATAGAGCATCCCAGATTTTCATCTAATGCTTTCATTTCACTCCCTCACTTCCAGCCCAAAAGCTGGAAGCATTTACAAGTATCTTTGCATTTAACTGCAGAGAAATAGTGGGGAGATAGCTAGCTCTGATCACAGAGAATAGATGCTCACAGTACTATTAATTTCTGCTAGCTAGATAATAAATCTGCAATTACTTTCCTCTGAGCTTTAAGGTCACTATGGGAGCCCCTGTGTACAAAAATGTACGTGTACACCAGATTTTGTTAATATGTTAGAATGTTGATTAAGTATAGTCAGAAGAAAAAGAAGATCTGTCTTGGGATGTGTTCAGGCATCACTGAATAACCAGCAGAAATGATCAGAGCTACAGTATAAAATATTAAAGTTCCAGCATATATAACTGAGTGCATGAAAGGTGCACAGTTGATGAGTTATAATCCCCTATAATTTATGTTGTTACAGTGCCTCACATTATAACTGTTTTACATAATCTTTTAATTAGCACCCTTACTGGCCTTTGTAAGAAAATTTAAATGGCCTAAAGATTTCTGATGGGCATGAGCTCTATAAGCAAGAAAAAATGGAAATCCAGGACATTTCAGTTTATGCTGGAATACAGAAATCTCTTACTTAAGAGAGTGGTATAGTACCCTATTCCACACGTGTAAAACTGCATGGTAACTTTAATCTTTCCTCTTTTCTTAACAATAAGTTATGATATGTACATTGTTTTCCTTCAAGCTTTAAGGCCCAGAAAGGATGGCTTTGTCTCTAGTGAGAATATTAGCAAAGGAGCTAAGGTTCACAGCAATCTGGCTGCCAGATTGTTCTATTTCTAATGACTTCTGTTCTTCCTTGTCAGTCTAGCATAGCCAGAACCTCTCACTTATTATTTACAAAGCACAGTTTGGATTACATCAAAGAGAGCTTCCACTCATCAAGCTGTTTCCTGGTATTAATTTAGCTCTTCCTCCCTACATCTGTAGCTAAATCAAGTTTCCATAGAGTTTAAACTAAGTCTGGAAATAAGTGAAAAAAGCCCTGACACTTGGGGTGATAAATTTTAATTTACGTTTGTCTCTGTAAATACAAGGCCTACCTGAACACAGAAGCAATACAAGGAATGCTTACAGGTTTTTGGTACTAAATGTGTCCCCAGGGGACTGAGTTTGAAGAGAAACCTAGTCCATCAGTAGCGAGTTCAACTTTAAGGTGGATGTCTTGGGAAAAGTGAGGTTTGGGAAGGGACAGTGTTCTGTTTACCAGTGTCAAAGGCTGAAGAGCTAATGTGACTGGAAGGAAGTTTTAGCAGCCTCTAAAGTGTTCTGTGTTGCCTGTTTGTGCACTGACCAATGGCTTCTAAATCACTTTCCTACATAAAATAAAAGACTGAAAAAGTCATTGACCAAGTGGATTCTCCAGGTTCTCAGAGACTGGAATGCAGCCTACTAGAAACTAGATCTCACACCAATGTCTGAAGTTTCCAGCTTTCTGGGAGGCAATTTCACACTAGTTTTAGGCAGATCTCAAATGGTTCTACTGATGCCTTGAGAGTCTACGTGGAACAAAGGTTAGACAGAGGGAAAGGAAGTAAGGTAAGTATTTATTGAAAGGCCTTCGAAAGATATGCCTTGGGCAGTACAAGGTCCTGGCTGTGGCTCCAGCCAAGATGGATGCTGGGTCACAAGTTTGCACACTTTTATAAGTTTTGGTCCATTTACATAATGGTGTAAATTGTTCAATTACAGTTTGAGGTTATGAGGTCCCATCTTCCCAGATTGCTCTTCTCAATTCACTGTGGTTGATACTTTTTGGGCCTGAAGTGCATTGGTGTCCTTGGTCTCAGGTTGGAAAAATTTAGTTTTGTCTAACTGAACTGTGAAGAGAACTTGCTAACACTTTATATAAAGTTCAGAGTTATACACAAATGAGTACAGAATCTGGAAAGCATGAAGACTAAAACTTAAGGCATCACTGCCAGTAAATACAGCTGTCTTTTCATATGACAAAAAGCATCGGTTCTGATAGGCTCTGTGGGTGTCCTGTGTACACGTACTGGTAGCAAGCTGTTGGGGCCTGTTTATGAGGTTTCAGCTGCATTAGGCAGAAAATGAGCTAATTACGCTATTAAGATACTGGACATTCTTACATGATAAATGTATTTATTTAAGTGTTAGACTGATAGGCATTTTTGGAGGAGCTTAATGAATCATTTGAATACTGAGATAAGCAGGTGAGGGCTGTACCTTTTGTAATAGTGCCTTAGATAATATATGTGATTAAACCTGTGCATGGCTTTTTTAAGTGCTTAGACATACTTTCTATTTTTAAGATGAATGGAAACTGTCTTCCAGCTAGCTAGGCTGATTTCTACTAAACCTTTTGCAACTCTTTGTGTTGGTCTTATAGCTTTCTTTCATCCTAACAAAAAACCTACTCTTCAGCTTAACCTCAAAGTCCCTGTAAAAATATCAGTGGCTAAAACATATCCTTTGCAGGTCTTGAGCGATTGTATTGTTCAACAAATGGTACAGGATACTGAAGTAAATATTCTCCTTATAATTTTTAGCTTGCTCATGTAATTATTTACAAGAATTTAATAGAAAAATGCAAAGCCGGTACAATTTCAGTCTCATAAATATCACTCTGTTAAAAATACAAGCAAGTTGTTTATTTTTTGCATCAGAATATCTTCTGCAACTTGAAATTATTATGATTAAGAAAAAAGCCAACACCATGTGAATAAGTCTATATTTAGTTTTCCTAAAGTTACTTAATTTTTTTCTTTTTAAGGCACAGTATGCTATTACACAGATGTTGAAAAATATTTCTACCACACAATTTTTACTCAGCATGTATCTGGTACAAATAACTCAAATTTTTTTTATTTAATTACTTGCAATGCAAGGAATAAAAGAAAAATATGACTGTATGTTGCAGGATATTCCTCAGTCAATATATCTGTGAATAACTAGACAAACAGTGTCCACTGCTGGCAAATCAGATAATTGCACTACACTTCAGAGAGATATAATCTTGAAAGTTTTTGATCACTTAAGTCTTAAATGTCACATATTTTGTATTGACTTTGTAAGACTGGTTTGGGAAATCAGGTCACTATATTAGAAGTATTCATGCTATTAGCACTAAAAATAAATGCTATGGTATTTGAATTAATAAGAAGAAATATCATCACAGTAACATGAACAAGTACTCCAATATTTTCAGGATTTAAAAATAATTCTAGTATTCATTATATTCTATCTATCATGTCTACAAAATAAATAAAAATATAGCAAAAGTATGTGAAATTTGTCTTGTTGTTTTAGATCATATAAGTAACAAGATGGGCAAGCAGAAGTTCTTAAATTCCTTTTTTTTCTCCTTAGGTCAAAATATTCATTACTGATGTTGCTAGGTTTTTTTAAAGACATAAAGAAGTATAGAAGAAATCAATGTTTCTGTTTTGAAAGAAGTAAAATGGAAATGCTGATACAGCAAGTACCACTGCTGTTGATGAAGCTAGAGATGAATTAAACTGATTACCAAAGAGAGAAGAGAAGGCTGATATTTCCTCCTGGAAAAGTTTCTCCCTGGCAGTTTTTTGTTTTTTGTAATAGATAATATTTTTTTGCATCTTTTTCTTAACAATAGTATGTCAATGCAAATAAAATCTTTCAGTCAAGAAAATTAATATAGAGTGAAAGAAACATTGAGGGGGAAAAAGGAAAAATCTGTTCCTATGCTAATATAAACTATATGAGCTTGTTAGATACTTTTGAAAATCTAGATTAACTAAAAAGAAGTTAGCCATACTTGTTCTTCAGAGATTTATGTCTGTCATGAATTTATTGCATTCAATGAAAGTATTAGACAATGAACTGAATTTTCTGTTTGTTTGGAGAGGGGAACACAGTATGGGACTTTTTTCATGGAGTATTGGTTATGTCTGAACCCCAAAGGAAGGGTCATATCTGTGTGATTAGATTTGAGAGGGAATCAAGGTTTACACTTTGGATGAATGTAGCATTAGCCAGAATTGTTCTATATCTACATTTTCTCCCTGCAGTACCCAGAGAAATACTGCATGACCTTCCCTCTTGAAGAAGAAAATAACAGGATGCTAGTTATGTTTTGGTCTTTTTTCCTTGTAAATGTCTTAAAAATACTATCAAAGGGATTGTAAATCAAAAGTTATTCAAAAGTAAATGGTAGAATAATTGCAAACAAAGATGACTATCTGAAAGTTATTTTGTGAAAATAATCACACTGTCAGTTTTAGGTCGCATAGCAGAAAATAAGACCATTTTTTCCTAAATTATTTGGCAGGGAGTAGTTTTCATGCTTTCTTCCAAGAAACAAAGTGATGTTGTGGATGCTTTTGTGTGTGCATGTGTGCATTCATGCACATGGGCAGACATGCTGCAGTTCTTCCTGTCACTGCTAAAAATCACTTTTTATACTTGAAAGATTATTGGATGCATTTTGAGGGGAATCATTCTTCTGCTTCTCAAGATAGCAATTTATGTAAATCTCTGCTCATACTATCTTTTCTGTTTAGTATTTTATTTTAATGGATATAAAGTGCTTTTTCTCCTGAAGCTCTGTGATTTGGTCAAAATCCAACATCTTCCTTGTTGTAAGGGTTCTGAAATATTGCACTTTTTTTCCTCATATTGTCATGTGTTTTCATATTTGTTCCATGGAAAGCAAGAAATCCGTTTGCAAATATATTCTAGGTGCAGGAAATACTCACTGGAGTGTATCATGAAACAGGTAGAGCAGCTTACATGCTCTGCCAGCTGTACTGACTCCAGAGCAAATTCACTGTAGAGACTGAATTTCTTAGGGACAGTGTTTCCTTTGTTTCTGTAGACTAAAATTAAGCAGACTCATCTTACAGGGACTTTCAATTACTTGAGAGAATAACAGCAAAGTCTGTTTCATGTTTCAGAAGTCAGGCAAAGCAGACAAGTCCTGCTGTGCCTAGATAAGTAAACGCAACAGATGTTGGCTTAAGCTGTGCATATTAATGAAGAAGCTCTCCATGCTGTTTTTAGGCCTCTAAATCTTAAACTGCTCTCTGCAGCTGTGTGGACTAAAGATAGGGGGGGCGGGGGGGGGGGGGCGTGGTTGTGTTTGTTTTTCTTTAATAAAAGTCCTTTTTCTTGCTTGTGTCACCAGAGCCTTGTTTGAAGCAGTCTTGTGGTAGATCTGCTATTAGCTTTAGTAAGAACAAAATTAATGGTATTGTGTATCTGTTATTAGTTATTACAAATCTCACTTTAAAGAGATTATTTCATTTTTAAAGATAAAATATTATAAATGTCACTGCAGAATCCACAATGTATTTAATTTTTAATTACTTTTTTGGATTATATACTGAACATGATCTTGTGTCTTTTAAATGTTTTTCTTCCTTCACTGTTGTTTTTAACTGTTTAGAAGAGACTTACTGGGTTTAAGTTTTGGGCCTGGGTGAGCTATTTTGGCGATCCTTATATGATCTGTGAGCTATACAGATACTCCTGTCAACCCAGCTGGTTTCTTTTGTTCACGTGGTCTCAAAAGAAGTGGTATCAGAAGTAGATGAAAGATAGAGTTAAAAACAGGAGTCATGAAAGATGTCACAGGAGCCCTGCTAAAAGTTAGCAGGTGTAATCATACACCTTATCTGGCTGAAAGATCAATTGTTAAAAATAGCATTAAGAATCATCATCCACCTTTTTCCCCTGGTGAAGGATGAAGAGTTAGCCCATTAAATAAAAAATGAAACTCTGAATTAAAGCAGGTATTTTACTTGACACTATCCATAAGACTATATCTAGTCATAGGACTATTCATAAGACTCCTTACTGCAGGATAATCTGTGCAATTTAGCGTTGGAAAGGGAAAGGGGACAGCAAATTCAAAAAAAGTTAAAGCAAACCCAAGCAATCTAAGAATTATGTTATGTCTAAAGAGTAAGTCAATATCTAGCATAGAGGTATTTAGTCCTTTCAGTTATGGATGTACCTCAGGAAACGAATGCAATATGTGAAAGAAGTGAATGGTAAATGCAGAAGAAATATTGCACCTCAGCTGCTATAGGCAACATTGTAGGTGTTACGTATTTGAAGAGTGTTATGTATTTGAATAGAATGTTTTGATAATCCTCTGCATAACCAGTCATCTAATGCTAGACTTCCTTGCATTAATTTATTCTTGCATATACAGGAATTATGTTTTAATGATTTTCTTATGAGCTGGGTACATAGGCCAAATCCTGTGAAGAAGCTGGCTAAAATATGTGCAGTCTATTGAACAATATATTGGAAGCTTACTTTTGTCTTAATTAAATGGATTCACCTGACCTATTTAAACAAGTAACTCCATAGGACCTCCTATATGTTTAGAAAATTTTAATAGGTGTGATTTTGGCTCCTTGGGCACTTTGTGAATGCTAAGACTAAAAGCTGAGTGGTTTTGACATGAACAAGTGTGAAAGGATAGAAATCTAAATTCTGTGAAACATCATGTTAAACAAATTTTGTTCTTAATGTTCTTCAAAGTCTTATCAATGAGTATCAAGTGTTCGGGGTGTTAAGGATTTTAAATTTCAGTGGTTCATAGTACATTGCCTCTTGGGAAATTAACAATAATTTATAAGGAGAATTATATCCAAAGTAATAGACAAGAACATATAAAACTGACCTAACTTAAAATGTTAACAGCTCATTTCACAAACATACCATACTACTCTTCTTATAAACATGGAATGCACATAAGCTATCTGAAAAGGGAATTCTTATCTATGTTTTAATATGTTCATACTGGTCTGTTCATGAAAGATGTGATCTTTTAAGTTGACAAATGTTTTTCTATCTTATTAATTTTTGTACAATTAAACACCAACCCACAGAATAAGCTATAGGTTATGTTTCACCTTGTTCAAGGCATTATTTCTCTTGCTCCATCTTTTCCCTCAAAATTAAATCAAGAATTGAAAGTTGCTGTTGCTTATCAGCACTCATCCCCGCTCTACATACACACAGTGTGTCTTGGGAAGATATTAGTTTGCAATTACATGGATTATCCTATTTGTAGGACTGTATCACATTTTCTTATGATATTAGGGGGAGTGGAGGGGTCTTAGTATGTACATTGAATTTACACACTTTAACTATGGTCCACCGAAACTACCAGCAGCCTTCAATGTTTGTTTTTTTTTTTTTTTTTTTACTCAAAAGCAACAAATTAGAATCACAACTTCAGCTGGAAACAGTACTTTGGCAATCACTCTGCAGTCTGATCAGAAGCACCACAAGGGTGATTAAATAAATCCATCATAATTTAGAAACAAGTAATTTCTGCATTCCTGAAATATCTTTTCTTGGAATAATAAATTTTCCCAGTGGTTTAAATGTACTTTTATGCACGCCTTTCAATTGTCAGGCCTAAGTTGGTACTTTTATGCCTAGATCATCCTTTCTGTATTGAATGGTATAAGGAGTAAGGTGCTAATACTTTTGGTACAGTAGGACAAAACATCCTCCAAAGGAAAAAACCAAACATTTGCAAAGATACAAAACAATCTTCAACTATGTAGAGTCTGAAAGAACATCTAGATTCACTATACTTTATTAATGACTTCTAGAATGTAAGCTGAATTTACCTCATCATCTTCTAGTGTATTTAACTGGACAAGTGAGCTGTGTGTGCCCTACTCTTCACAAGGAAGTGCAATAAAAACTTCACAGCTCATGAAACTTAAACATGTTTAGTAGTAATGTAACAATCTGACATTCTGCACTTGTAGAAAATATGTGCTTGTAAGAAATTTGGACTTTATTTGATTTATTTTGTTTTGCTTTTGATATCAAGAGTGGCTTCAGGATATCTGGGAGGAGAAAATTTGGGTGGAGTGTGCACACATCACTACATACCTGTAGAAAGATATTTTGTTTATATTGAAATGGTTTATTAAAGGAAGATCTCTGTAGAGTTTTCATTACTACATTGAAAAGATATTACTCTGCAGCTTGTAACATTATCCAAGTTACTGCAAATCATATAATAGGTCAATAATAAATAAATAAGAAAAAACTCACAACCTATAATGTGTAAAGACGACATTTTAAGTTCTATAAATTTTGTAGCCTATGGATCTAGGTAGGATAGACTACAAAGCATTGAATACCATTTTTCCTAACTGAATTTCTTCTAAAAAGCATTTTATGTACATCTAGTACATGCACATACATAAATAATAATGCTGTATATTTTAATACTGAACTTCAATGTAAACAACAGCAACTTTCAATTTCACACTGAAATTTACATGTTAAATTAGCTAAAATTTAATATTTTTTGTTCCCAGTAAAACAGAAAAAAAAAGGAATAATAATGTTTCATACACTAACATATAATAAAGCAAGTATTCTATACACACTTTATATACTTTGATTTTTTTACTATAAAATTAATCCAAGAAAGCAATTGTATATATTCTATAATGTTTTTATTTAGAAAACTCCTAAAATCCATAATAAAATGCCAGTTAGAAATTAATAGATGGGAGAGTAGAAAGCAATGAAAATCTTTTCTTCCCATCTTTGGCTTTTACTCATTTGTTTTCATATCCAGAGTTTTATTAATCAGAAATAAAGCTGTGTTTTAATGTAGAAAATGTCATTACTAAGACATGTCCATTTTTTCTAAATGCATATACTCGTGCAGTTTCTAGTCCTTAAGGTAACTGATATGTTCATACTTGTACAATCCATCTGTTAGCAGAACCTTCACTTTGACTAGAATTGCACACATTTTATCACAGGTTAGGACAGCAGATGGCTCTCTTGAGTTTTCTTTGTAAAACCCCAAGATGTAAACAACTGCTCTGCATTTCTGAGATGTGAGTACAAAGCTTTTTCTTTTTTTTTTTTTTTTTTTTTTTTTTTTAATCTCTGGAGTAAGAAACACATTTTCTCTTTGTCTATAGGTCTATAGGATACCACTAATTTCCACCTTCTCTCTTGCTTTTCTTTACCATCATCCTGAGCATTATGCTGTTGGGAAATGTCAGAGTGGTTTGGCAAAGGCCTAGTATTTGAAGGAAAATATAGAAGGGAACAATAGTAGTAGATAGTATATAATGCTTAGCATCATTTGATGCTATTTAGAGGAGCTTGAGACCCACACCTTATCGGAGAATGTTTCCCATGCAAATATTAGGGTTATATGTATGTATTATACCTCTGCATTCCTGAGAAAATGGGAGATAGAGGGAGGCTGGCCTCTATTTCACTCTACCCCCTGTCGTTCATTCCTTTGTTCGCAGGCAGCGGCCAAGCGGGGCTGACTTTGGGCTGTGTCCTGCAGCTCCCCGCGCTGGGGACGGGGTGTCCGGCCGGGCGCTGCTCCGCTGTCCGTGGTGCTGCGGGCAGAAACGGAGCGGGACGGGGAACCGGGCACGGGGAGCACCAGTGGGGCGGCTCTCAGAGGAGCACTTCCCTCTTGAGAGGTCTTAAGGAAGACTACTACGTGTCTTGTCCACTTGTGAGGAGGAAGGAAAAAGAAAGCAGTATGCAAAAATACTACACTGAAATTTCTTTCTATCTTTTTTTTTTTTTTAATAAACACCTGTCTAATTGCATTAGTTAAGGCAATTGTAACCGTTGTAAGGAAATTGCTGCTCTGTAAAAATTGCCAGATAGAAAATCCAATGAGTCTTAGCTGAATCTCTTTAGAGACACTTTTAAATAGAATTAAAATGTATTATCCAGATCCGATTGTGCATGTTCTGTTCCTAGTTGGTCTAGTATTAATACAAAATCCCTGTATACTGGAGTTCCCACCATACACTTTTGCCCTCTGTATAAAAATAGCTCTTTGTAGATTAAAGGATTTAGGGGGGAAAATGGTCAATATCAAAGGAGCTGAAGCCTCTGCTGAAACAAGAAACTATTCTTGCATAGAATAGTTTTTAGAACAGTTACACTGTTTTCTGTATTTCAAAACAGTGAATTTTTCTAGGTGGATATTTACACTTCCAAGCCTGTTTAAAAAAAATCAAAAAACAAACAAATAAAACCAAAATATAACAAAACAAAACAAAACAAAAAAAAACACCCACAAAACCATCTAACAAGAGATTAGAGTACTTTGAAAACAGTATAAAAATTGATATTACGTGATAATTGCCTGTGCAAACATCTGCCCTTCCTTATAGGTTAACAATATTTTTCTGTGTAGCTGCTTGCTTTCTTCCTCTACTTTCCTCTGGCTAGCTACAGCTTCAGGAAGTTTAACTATTAGGCTTGCAGAAAGTAAATCCAAAAAACTTTGGGCCATTATTTAAAAAGGGAGACGAGCCAACAGGAAAAGATGGAAGGAAAGAAATGAGATGTCTTATTTTACATGGTATTTACTATTTGCAGTGCCTTGTGAACTTCTCGAGGCAGATACTTAGGTGTTTTGTGTCTAGTGAGCTTGGCTGGAGCTTCCTTAAATGCTCCAAGACACAGCCTGTAATTTTACACGGTGCTGATGATAAGTAAATCCACCTGCTGTGGCTGTTTGTGGGTGCCCCCTGTAATCCCTTTGGTATTTGAGTTGAAGGTCCCCTCAGCCCCTCAGCTCACGGCTCCAAAACCATCCCATGAAGCAGCACCCCGTCTCCCTCCAGCCTTGCCCTGCTGCTCGGTGCGTTCCTGGCTTGCGGGCCGAGGAGCGGCGGGCGCCCCTGCCCAGCGGCGGGCTGGCTGGCCGGCGGGCGGAGGGACTGCGCGGGCAGGGCGCCCTTGGCGGGGGTCGCCTCAGCCGCCTGCCCTGTCTCAGGCTTCCCCGCCTGGGGACGGGGACAGGTGCCGGTGTCACCGCTGGGGGTGGCGGGGGCGGCCGGCTGGGAGCCGCCGCCGGGGACCTGGAGAGAGAGTGCGTGCGAGGGATCCTCGGTGTGCCGGGGGGGCGAGGGAGAACGGGGAGGGCCATACGCCCCTCTGGCAGCGCGCAGGGCCCTCCTCCTTTCCCCGGGAAGGGAGCCCCGCACGAAGCCACCTGGAAACCCAACGGGGGGCAGAGGCAGCTGGCGGCGGATCCACCGGGAACCTCCCGGTTCCCACCAGAAAACCACATCAGCATCACCCCGTCCCTCCGCCTCTCTCCCCCTGTGCTTTTTGATTCTGTCTTTCCCCATTCCCCCTCCTCCACCGCTTGCACCCTCGCCGCCCCTCGCCTTGGGGAGGACAAAAAAAAGCTCCAGCGGTGCGTGCCTCTGTCTGTGTGTGTGTGTGTGTGTGTGTGTGTGTGTGTGTGTGTGTGTGTGTGTGTGTGTGTGTGCGTGCGTGTGTAGGGGAGGCAGGAGCGGGGTGGGACCGAGGAGCCGTGATTACAGCTCTCCCCGGAGAAGAAGATTGCTCTCTCCAGATGCTGATTTCTGAAGCACTTGGCAATCATCAGGCGGGAGCCGGGAAGAGGCGGCGGTAGCCGCCCCGGCCGTGGCGATGGCAGCGCCGGGCGAGCGGGCGGCGGCGGCTCGGGGCTGAGGGGCAGCCCCGGGAGGCGACGCTGCCTGGCGGACCCGACCCGATCGACCCGACCCGAGCGGAGCCGACCGGGCGCCGCTTTGCCCCGAGTCCCGCTCGCTGCGAGCCGCACCGCTCCGCCAGCCCGCCGGCAGACACCCGCCCGAGCAGGTGCCCTGCGCCGGGACACGGCGGGGGGGGACGGCGGGGCACCCATGCGGTGACCCTCGGCGGCGGCAGCTCCCGCGGCCGCACGGCGCGGGTGCCCCTCCGCAGCCGCGCCTCGGGCCGGAGGAGGCTCCCGCTCGCCCTCGCCCGGGCTCGGGATGGGTTCCCGCCGGGGCTGAGCACCTCGCCGCCTCCCTCCTCCCTGCCCGGCGTGGGCGAGCCGGCGAGCAGCCATGGCAGCGGCCATCGCCAGCGGCTTGATCCGCCAGAAGCGGCAGGCGAGGGAGCAGCACTGGGACCGGCCCTCGGCCAGCAGGAGGCGGAACAGCCCCAACAAGAACCGCGGGCTCTGCAATGGCAACCTGGTGGACATCTTCTCCAAGGTCCGGATCTTCGGGCTCAAGAAGCGGCGGTTGCGGCGCCAAGGTGCGTCCCTGTGGCGGGGCCCGCCCGCGGGCTCCCGGGGGGCGGGCGGGAGGGGGCAACCTGTGGCGAGAAACTTCCCGGGCCGGGCGCCGCCCCGGGTCCTGCCAGCCGGCGGCTCCCGGCTCCCCGGCAGCAGGCGAAGGGCTCGACCTTCTGTCGAGACGCCCGGGGCCAGCCTTGCTGCCCGGCTGGCTGCTCCGGAGCTCCGGAGCGGGTCACGACAGGTGTGCTGCGGGCAGCAAACCCCTCGGGGAGCCCTGACCGCCGCCCCGCACCTCCCAGTCTCGCTTGTGCTTCTCTCTGAAGGACAAAGAGCGCACAGCGCTTTGGGCGTCCAGTGGCCGTCGGTCGCCAGCCCCTTCCCTGAGCCACCAATATGGTTTTGGCAGGTGCAGCCTGGCTGTAGTGAAGGTGTCCCTCCCCACTGCTCGGTGACTTCCCAGTCTGCACAGTGAGAGGTGAGGCACATCCGGCAGCTGTGGGAGAGCTCGGCATCCCTGTGGGTACCCAGGTGCCTGTTGCCCGTTCCCAGCCAGGGCCTTGCCGTGCACACCAGCAGGTTTTGCAGGCAGCTCTTCTTCAGGGTAGATGACCAGGAGTCAATGGAGAAAACTGGTACCTTGGTGATTGCATTCTATCCAGTACTTTGTATTAGAACCCTAGAAATAAAAGGAGTAAAATGATGTTGCAGTGACTTTGCTGATTTTTAAAAAAAATTGTGGTATTCAACAGATATGGTGATGACTTACTCTATGTCCTCAGGAAACAAGTAATTTTATAAAAAATGTATTATATTGTGAAGAGTAAAAATGTTAAGTATCACTTGAAACATGGCTAATACCTACCAGTCAATGATAAAGTACAAACCACCTTCTGTTACATGATACAGAATGCCATCATGTGTTGTGGTTTGGTATGTATACTACAGCTCCTCTTTAGGTTGGGTCGGAAGATCATTTTAAGCATAATTAGGGAACTCTCCTGATTGATGCTTCCTCCTTCTTTTTCATGGCTCACATTTGAAAAAGTATAAATCAACAAAGTCAACACAATTTTGTTTTTACATGGCTTTCTTGCAGTAAAATTATTTGTTGAAACTTCTAATGTAAGCCAAATCTTGCCATTTTTAGATAGTACAGGGATACAGCGAAGATGAGAAGGAAAATGTCAGTGGCAAAATCTATGGTGGCTTTTTTTTTCAAAGCAGTTTGTGTGTACTTTAAAAGATTAGAGTATCTGGTTTATGATGGTTGTTTTTTAAAAGTGATACTCTTCAGGAAAACAAGTTTAGGGATTGTTAATAGCAATTGTGCTTGACCACCTGTGCAGTCTTTTCTGGGAGAAAACTATGTATTTAACAATATTACCATTTGAGAAGGAGAGGACTACCTTGCAGCACTGATATGCCAAATACTTTTTTTAGGTGAGAAGAGGCTTTAAAGAGACTTTTGAATTCATCCTTTTTCATTCATTCATTTTTTATGAGGTACTTTGTCACATTCCTGAAAAAGAGAACTGAATTAGAAGATAACTCCGCTGTTTACCTGTACCACTGACACAGAACATTTCAGCAAGAACAATCAGAACAAGGGTTATTCACCAGTAAAATCTGCAGTATCAGACCCTGAGTTTATCTTCCTCCATGATGAGACTTGGGATATTTATCCATTGGTTTACATTAAGGTCTCAGAATTACTGCTCATCTGTAAGAATTCCTGCTGAAAAAAATACTATAGTAGCTTTTACTATCTACGTTCCTGATGCACAAAGTGATACATGGAATACCTGTGGATTCAAAGTTGCATTCTATTTAAGAGAGAAACTGAAGAAACAATCAAGCCAAAGTCGTTACTTAAACATCTTATGCAGGATAGTTTTGAGTGAATAATCATTTGTGAAAAAACCCAAACAAACCACATTTTATAAGGGTAATTGCTTTAAAATACATTATAAGAGTTACAAAATGAACATCTATCGGAGTCTGGTTTTAGGTTTTCCAAACTGAGTTAAATAACCAGTGAATTCATCACTGAAATCATACTGTCAAATCCATTAAAATAAGTCTTTGCCAAGCAAAACAGGATGAATTTCAAAACATCTGTTGTCAGAAAGGTGCTATGGGATTTTGACAAATAAACCTTGTGTAAATGATACAGAGTGTCACAAGAGCATTGTGAAAAATGAGCTAATAGAGATGTGAAAACCATCTGTAGCAGTCTCATGCAATTCAATGGAAGAGTAGAATAATATGTAATATTTTTTTTAATGCAGAGTAGTAAAAGCAAGATTATTTGTCTTGGAATAAAAATGTGTTTTGCTTTGTACTTACATATGAAAAGGAACTGTCTTCCCATCTTTGAAACAGGCAGGCAGAAAAAACTAGTGATACTGCTTTTTAAATTAAAACCACGCATTTAACCTTTTACATATATGTACTAATGTGAATTAGGTAAATAGATATACACAATATATGCACACATACCAACATGTCAGCAAACTTTGAAAAATATTCTTGATTTTTAAATTCTTCTTTGAAAATTCCTGTTAGTACTGTTGTTCAGTGGAATTTATTTTAGAAAAAAGTGAAGTTATTATGAATGCATAAAATGCTTCAATCATGTGCACACCCTGATTAATTTTTTTTTTTCTGTCATTGTGGCAAATTCTCTGTTCATGGTCCTTCCTTTAGGGGCATACTAAAATATCAACAGAAGTGTGCTTTGGGAGACTAACATTTAGAAATGGTAGCATTAAGGATATATCCAGGAGCTCACTTGGAATAAAGAGTAATACTTGTATTTACTTAAATATTTTCTTCAATGATAGATGCCACAGTAGTTTTAAACAGCCTTTCTAAGACTTTGATAAACGAATTAAACTGCCAAAGTGATTTCTGTGGAAGACTTATCTGCTAATCTACTAAGTGGATGAAGCCATTTTCATTTACTGGACATCTTTGATTCATATTGTTTAGTATTATGATATTTCAAATTTAATTTTTATTTTGTTCTACCTGTCATCTGATAAACAAATCACTGTCATTAATTTACTAATAACTGTGAAGAAAAGATCTTGCCTATCTGATGCCAGACACCGAACAATTTTGAATCATCCTCTCTTGCATTGCAGGTTGTTTAGTTATGATAGTTAATTGTTTAATTTATGCTAATATAATAACAAATGGAAAGATTGACAGATATTTTGTTTTCATGTGAAATAACCTTATCTAACCTGGGGCTATCCAATGAAAAGAAGAAAATAAATGTCATTTCACCTTATGCATCTACAAAGCACAGAGATTAAAACATATGCTTGTCACTGGTGCAAATTCAAACTTCTTAGCCTGTATTTTCATCTATATATCTAGCTGCTTTGCTAATCTGAAAAATCTTCATTTGGTTAATTAGGTCCCTTGGGAGTATTCTACTGAAAAATACTCAGCATTTAAATGTATTAAAAACCAAGTGTGGTGTTTACTGTTTCTGTATGCTAATACCATATTAAGACTTCTAAATTTATGCATAGGGTGTATGAATCTTGGGATGGCTTGGCCCCTGATTTTGTACATTAATATTTATAAGAAACAGAGACCTAGGGAACATGTTCAGAAAATGCACTGATTAGATTTTACTGCATCTACAGAAGTAATTTAATTCTCCAAAGAAAGCATTTTTTGAATACTCATCAGTAGATCAGCTAATGATTTTTGGCAGATGTGGGAGTGGCCCATAATCTCAGATATAATTCCTCATATACCTAGTGCATAAAGTCATTTCTAGATCTCCTACTTGTGGAACACAGTGGAACTGAAATGGAGATCTGTGCTTGTGAGTATAAGGGGCTTGTTTCCCAAAGCTTAAGAAACCACATCAATCTGTCCTGGTTCAGGGCAAATTTGGGAGAGACCCCCCAAAGGGGTTCCTCTAGGAAGCAGATTCCAATCGGCCCCTCCCCCAACCTGGTTGAGGAAAAAATACCTCCTTGGAGAAAAGTGGAAAAAACACGTTTATTAAACAAGAAAACCTAAACAATATTAAACAATAAAACCTCTTGTGGCTCCAAAAGAGAAGACAAACTCAGAAAAATCCCCCTCCCCGGGCTGCAGCTCGGCTCTCTCAGTCTCATGTCTGTCCCTCTGGCACTGGCAATGCCGCGGCCCAGGCCACAGGTGCTGCTGCTGCTCCTCTGGTGTTCATCCAGAGCAGGTCCGGAGAAAAGGAAAAACCACAGTCCAGGGAACTTCTGTGCCTCAGCTAGCTAAAACTAACTAAAAGCAAAGGAGAGCTCTGTCGCGCTGTCTGTCTGTCCGCAAACACAGTCCAGGAGCAGGAATGTGGAGGAGTGAGTGCACTTTCTGAGAACAAATTCTGTGCTTCTTCTCCTCCCACTTCACTCCTGGAACAAGCCTTAAAGGTGCAAAACTTATTATTCAGCATAAACAGAACAGATGACTGGGGATAAAAGCATCATACAGTCAACGCAGGACAAACTCCCACCAGTAAGCTCCAGCACTGGATGATCTGCTTTGCTCAGAGTTTTAGCAGACCAAGACACGTGTCTGTGCTTTCCTATGATATTGCCCTCAGAATTAATTCTTCTTGTCAGTTCAGGGAAGTCCTCGGGTCCTGCATTGTCTAGGTGCAAGGCTGTCTATTTTTCAGAAATCACTTTGGGTATTGAACTGATGTTGCTTGTTTTTCATTACTTTTCTACAAATCAAATTGATTAACCCACAACCCTTTTGGAAGTATAAACACAGTCTTAACAGTCTATGCAAGAAATCATTACTTTTTTCCTTCATTGCTGTTAACCTGTTCAAAGGACTGCATGATACTCACAAACTGAAACTGTGTAAATATGCTACATCTCATGTAAAATATTCTAAGCATACTTAAAAATATTTTTTAAAACATGACTTTCTACACTCAGTCTCAAGCTTTCTTTCTCATGCGTTCACTATTTCATGTAAACCCCTATTTGCTAACAGAAGCTTTTAAAAGAAATACGGTAATGGCTGGGATGAAATTTTAATTCTAAGCTGTTACTGGTAGGTCTAAATGTGATGAATGAGTTGGCTTTGAGAGCAAATGGGAAAAAGTAGCTTGAAAATGGTAACATAATTTTAGAGACTATTGATTTTTAGAAAAGTCTCAATCAGGGGTGAAAGATAAGTGGGCATTTAATGTACAGATAGTGCTGTAGCTGTGTAATTTCAGAAAATCTTTCATATACTAATATTCTTTTAGAATGTCTTCACTAAGTAATTGGCAATTTAACTCTTCATTAGAAAATGAACTCTTCAAGCTTGAGTGATCTTCTGGATCTCTAAAGTTCAGACAGTTTCAGTTCTGTAAAGAATATGCCTTATTTTGTCTATTAAACGTATTGTAGAACTAAATGATCTGATTATTACAGATACTAAGGGAGATTGCAGTACAGGTGGTTTCGGATTCATGGTGATGTACCAATAGAAATGTTACAGGTGAGGTCAGGTTTCTAAACTGTATTTGAAGACAGAATCCTATCTTTAAACAATATATTATCAGATGTAATTTTTTGTTGATTCAGGCTCTGTTTTAGATCAAAAAAAAATCCAGAACTTAAGGTTTGTTTTGAATGATGAGTTTTCAAATCAGCAGCTTACAAACAGAAGTAATTAATTTCAATACAGAGATAACACTCAAAAAGTTTATTACAGAACATTTTTCAGTTTAATTTTTTTGATTTAGACTCTAAGCATAGTTTTGAAGATACACAACTGTGTATCCCTGTTTTTCACAGTGAGTCAACAGAGGTCTGTCTGACTTGGTCATATGTAAGGATGAAAAAATTCGTAAAGATTTACATTTCTTTTATTCTGGTCAAAAATCAGCAACATGCTATCATTATATTGTAGACAGTAACATTTCTGTACTTTAGGGGTTTAGTTTGTCATTTCAGTTATATAAATAAGATGACTTGCTGAGGTCCAGTGTAGATATTCCAATTTATTTTCCTAAAGGACTGAAAATTAAGGAACATATGCTTTCTTGGCACCAAGGAAGAACCTAGCTGCTTTTGATGCCAGGATTTAGGAATATGTATTTGCATTAAGTTAGAGATGGGCAAGAGTAGAGTCCAGGACTACCAAGTTCTGATTCTATGTTATAAACTATAGCTGTTTTCAGCAATAGTTACCTAAACTTACCTAAATTTATATTGCTGTAAATCAATACATAACCAAAAAAGTTGAAAATATTTGTAATTCAAATGAAAGCTAGTATAAGGTTGGAAAGATTAAATGGTTAAAGCTTCATATGAAATTTAGATAGATGGACTGTGATGAAAAAAGTTACAGAAATTTTGTTTCTACAAGGTTTACAGGATTCCAGCTGTTATGGTTGCTATTTTGTAAAGTGGTCAGTAGAAGCTAATAAGCATGATATTGGATGTTCAGTCAGATTCTCATAAATGAAGCTAGAGATGGGTGACTGAAATAGGAATGTGAAGAATATCCTTTTTCTGGGATATAAAGTATAATCCCTAGGATGTAACTAAATTAAACAATTTAATTACATCTGTGATCTTGAGTCTAAGCCCTTACCCAGGTGTAGGACTTTTGAAAGGCATTAGAGTTACTACTCTTCAAATTTACTACTGTAAATTGAACCAAGACTGGACAGCTGATTGGCAGTAATAATAAATGATTGGCAGCAAAAATAAGTGATTGAACTCAGCATTTTTTAAAAATAATTAATCAAGCATTTTGCTGGAAGGAAGGAAGGAAGGAAGGAAGGAAGGAAGGAAGGAAGGAAGGAAGGAAGGAAGGAAGGAAGGAAGGAAGGAAGGAAGGAAGGAAGGAAGGAAGGAAGGAAGGAAATTAATTTTAAATTAATCTGCGTTTTAATGGTTCTTTTTACAGGTGAATATGAGTGGAATTTCATGTCCTAATGAAAAGGGACTTTTCAAGCCTCAAGGCATTTTTATTACTGAATTTCAAAGTCACTCAGCACACAGCAAATATGTCAGGCTTAAGAAAAGGTCAGCAGGTTTATTTGCAGTAAAGATTCTTGTGGAACTATGGGCCTAGGGGTGGGAGCTGGAACCAAGGTCTCCCTTAATGCAATAATGACTTATAGGTGTTTCTTGTTTGATTTTGTTGTGCATTTGCACTCCCTGAGTGGTGGAGAGAGAGAAAGAGAGAGACACAGAGAGAAAGAGAGAGAGAGAGAGAGAGACTTACTTACCATTTAAAACTAGAGCAACGGTTGGGAATTTGTTTTTGGAAAATTTACTATGCTTTTATTTTAGTATTTTCTGTAGTATAAAAGAGGATTTTCTGTGAAAGGTAACTATTTATTTCAGAATCTGTGATTGTAAGTATTAAATTTATGGCTTATATACCTGCTTATGTAAAAGCGTTACATATATATAATTCTTAGATCATGAAAATGCACTTTCTGATAAAGAGCATTTCTACAATGAACTAAGTGAAGGTTCTTATGATTTCTTTCCAAATTTGAAGCAGAGTTTTTCATACAACAGCAGACTTAACTTTTGTGATTAAAATGCTGTGTGTGAAGCCTATTGGTAATTCATACAGAGTAACCTATTTGCTAGAATATAAAGTAAATAAGTGTTTACATTTGTTTTTGTTTCAATTCTTGATTAAATCTTCTTTGCTTTGTTTTGAAGAACAATCTTATAACAAATTTGTATGTTCAGAAATGTGGGAAATAAGAACTTTTTCCAGCCATTCCTCCTTGTAATTCTGTAGCTGATGGATTATAGTAACTGTTTCAATATCTTTCAACATTTACAGAGTGTTTAGCTGTTCACACACTTACTGCTTTATGCATTGTGAACATTCCAACTTGAGCAGATGCTCCTCTCATTTTCATCTACGTAGTTTATGTATAACTGAGACTTGAATTCCTCTACCTTAATTAGTGATTTGTATCTCTTCATATGAAATTCTGATGAATTGAAAAATATGCCACTGTAATCTGTATACAGCAACTACTAAATAAATGAACTCTTAAACTTCATTGCTCTATTTTCTTCTTTCACTTTTCTCGCTGTGTAATCAGAACAGTTCCTTCTATGTAATCAAAGCAAATACACATGAAACGTGTAATATTTTGTTCCAAACAGCATTTTAAACTGCATTATTAAAGCCAAAAAAAGTAAGATTCCATGAAATGTTGAATCTCTTCCTATGGCATTAGAAATAAACTCGCATGGTAGGAAGGGCTTTACAGCAGCAAAATTTAGCAAGTCTTCCCTTGTGTCCAGAGCAAGTTTTGTCTTATCAGAGGTCTGACCAGGCTTGTACATGGAAGTATTCTGGCATCAGCCCTGAGGGCTAGCCATGCTTGCCATTAGGCAAGTAGAGGCCTGGTTACAAGATGAAGACCTAAGTATGGTTGTGTAAGGATACACAATAAATTAATGACTAAATCCTCCTCCTAGTAATTCCTTTTCATCATCTTATAAATTATCTGGTATCATGACTGTGCCAAGAAGTATGAATAATTATAAATTAGGACAGGATACTTTAGAAATTGTTAATAGAAAACTATTCCTGAGGCTGAAAAATTGAGAGATTGATCTCTGCTGATATAGGTAATCTGAAGAAAAGCCAACTTTTTTGCTTCTAGCAAGTGTTATTGAACTTAGCTTTTGTATGTCTTAAGGATTTGAAAATTTATATGTTCCTCCTAAGGTACTCATTAGAAAATTATTGATAGTAAACAATATACATCATCATCATCAGTTCTTACTACCAAGCAAGAACTTGGTAGTAAGAAGTTTTTCATCTGAACACTAATTCTTTGGGTCTTTGTATTTACTTTCTTTTGCTCTTACTTTTGGTAGTCAAGTTTTGTGTTTATCACAAGCTCCAAACAGGGACTGCACGTATTACTTACACATCTTTTACAAAAAATAAAACATCAAGTAGTCTTAGCCTCCTTATTAACATAGCTTGGGCTAAAATAAGTATGAATTCTGAGAACAGGGGGTTTTGTGTATGTGGAAGGGAGAGTTTGTTTTGTTTTCTTATTTTCTGCAGAGAGTGTATGGCTGAACTCTTCAAGGCATTAGATTGATAAATCAAACTTCATTACTGTTTCCAGTTATATTTTAGTTTTCTGACAAAGTAGAAATATCAGTCATTCTAGTTTATGTATCTACAGACTTTTGCTAAACAAATGTCAGACCTGCTTCCATGGAGCTTCAGTAATGACTTTTTGAGGAAATATTTAAGGGAAAAGAGATAAAAGATTTTTAATTTCAGCTCTCAAGTCAGATGTTCCCAAATTTGCAATTTATGTACAACTGAGAACTATAGCATTTTAGCATTTTGGTATATGTGAATTAATTAATTACATTCTGTTGTCTAAGTTGCTTATATTTGCTAAACAACTGTGAGGTTGTGATGCTATTACCCTAAAACCAGGTCTTTTTATGTAGTGGACATGATTTGAGTAATATTTGTAAAATTAATATGTACTGCTCTAAATAAAAAATATTCTGTTGCAAGTTCTATGGAAAATGAGCAGAAAAATATGTACGTAAAGGAATCAAAATGAGTGGATGGCTCATTTATTTACATTATGACATTTTGAAAACCCTGAATGCTAATAATAAGTAGCCATCTTGCTTTGGAAACAGTGAATATCACAGTAGAGATAATTGAACCCAAACCACAGAAAGGAAAAAGACTAAACCATTCCCATTAACCATACTCTCTAGTTCTCTATTTTAGAAAGGTTTATCAGCACTCTCAGAGTTTTTGTGGGTTTTTTAAAATGTTTTTCTCTAACAAGAGAGAAACAGACTCATCAGGTGTTCATAAAGTAAAAAGTTACAGAAATCAGTACAGGTTAAGCCTGAATAATCTTGTTGCAATTAAACCAAGGTATGAATAGTCATTTCTATCTCCTTGTTGTGATGACAAAATGATTTGATCAAACCAATAACCATCTCAGGGCCACTTATCATATTCAGTATAATTCAATCTATCAATCATCATCCTGTTTACCAGTGGTTTATGTTGCAAACATAATGGTTAACATTAACTGGCACCATAAGCAAACAGTTCTGTTGAATTACTGATGTATGTTTTTAGGTCAATGGATATTAGTGAGCAGGTTGTGTTCAAAATTTGTCAGGGATAAACAGTAAACAATTCAGGATCTGAGTTACTAAAACTCTCCACTCTCAGAGCTTAAATAAAAACAGCTGAAAATGCTTTAAGAAGCCTCAGTGGCAGAACTGTGGAGACCATAGTGAATCTCATCTTAAAAATTGTTTATGCTCAGAGGCTCTTAACTATAGTTCTGTCAGCTCGTTACCAACTTCACACAGTATTGTTATTTTGGTTTTCACAGTTTGCATTTGCTTCAAATATAGGGAGGGATGCAAGGAAGATCAGCCTGTTTTCTACTCTTTGCTGAGTGTTTAGGTGTAAGTAGTACATGGCTTGAAGACAAGTAGTTATGGGGAATGAACTAGTGGCAAATTTCTGCTGTTATTTTTACAAAAATATTCACTGAAAATTTTGGCTAAATTTTCAGAAGTTTCAATCACGCTAAGTTATGGAAAGGAAAACTTAAATGTACCTGAGCATCCTGGTTCGAGATCTTAGTACTTCTAGATTAAACAGACTTGTAAAGACAAGGTAATTTTCAGGGTTTTTTATTATTTCTATCCTGCTATTAGCATCCATCCAGGACAAATTAGGAGTTGTTTGAAGCACTCTCTTTGAATTGAATGAACTTTGAATATAAATAGTATGATAACTTCAGAACTTTAGTCCCTAGTTATAGTGGGGATACCAACTATATTTGGAGCCTGAAACAGCAAAAAGGTTTTGCTACTTTGAGGTATTTTTGTTGCAATCAGCTGTTCAAGGATGACCCAAACTACAATGAACATGATCTGATGTAGAAACAGTCTTTAACTACTTGCTACGTATTTTTTTTCTACTTACTCTCTTTAGTTATTGATTGTACAATATTTACATGCATAATGGTGTTTGTTCCAACTGGTTTCCAAATAGATGTCTGTTATTAAATAGGGACAATTTAAGTGTTTGCTGTTGATTTTCCAGGGCTGTTCAGATGTGACACCAGAAGACTAATGGCACAACTCACATCCTGAGTCCAATAGATTGTGGCATACTGAGTTCTTTTTTAGGGATATGTCATAGCTGTGTAGGAAGTGCAAAAATGTTTCTTCACTTCTGCCATAATATCAGCAATGTCTTGCACAGTGGCTTTAGTATGTTGACAGCTCTGTGAGTCCTGAGTGCCTCCATTTGGTTATTTGGTTTAATTTTTATCTCTGAGAAGGCTTTTTTCTTTTCTTTGTTTACTTTTTTTTTTTTTTTAAGTTACATGAAAATTATGCAGTTTTGGACTTTACTGGCTACTGCCAAGGAAACAGAAAAGTCTCTTTGGTGGAAAACTATTGAAATACCAGTAATATTATTTTTGTATCTTTAGTTGAGCTTTGAGAGAATATTTTCATTATGAATTGGACCTTGGCCTTTTTGTACACTGGATGTAGCTGGGTTTTCCACATTTTGATTGTATGGGTAATTATGTTTATTATTCTCTCTTTGTAGGGAGGCATTGGATCAGTGTTTCATAAACTACTGTGAGGCCGGTCGTTAGTGAGCTGATTCTGAATGGCACTAGTTTTTATGTTGATGTAAACTTGTATCTAAGCTTCTTTTTAGAGGAAGATGAAAAAATTTAGTAGATTTTCTTAATTGGGGTCGTTCAGACTGTATTTAGAGCAAGACAGAAATTTTCCTATTCGCATTCTTGCGGAGGAAGAAGAAATATGGATTTCTATAGCTCTGAAAGCCCTTTGCCACCACCTTTGCATGTAAACTTCAGCAGAGATGCTTTTGAAAGAGAACAGGATTGTTTTCCAACCATCCCAACATACAGTTGCACAGTCCTGCCATTCAGAATTCCAGGGATTGTGTTCCCACCCTTCTTCATTGTGAAAATAAGGCTGAAATAAGATTTGCCATGAAGCTGTTGCTCAGTCATTAAAGTAAAATCAATCAGCACTGGATATCACATCTTGTTCCAAGGAGAGCAGTGAAAAAAATACCGTAGAGATTATATGACACTTGGTAACTATGTGCCCTCAAATTACATTAGGAAACAAAACACAACAGTAAAAGGGTAGAACATCTTTTGACTATCCTACCAATAAGATGGAGCTGCAGATGCATCACACATGCAGGTGACTTATGCTATTAAATGTTAAGGTGTCTGAGTATTAATGCTCTGGGTATTTACAGAGCAGCTGTGGCAAGTAGTTAAGGTGGTAATATTGTTTCCATAAGCACTTGGATTCTTGAATAGAAGAATATGATGCTCTGATGTAGACGAAGCCATAGTTATTGTTATCTATGCTGTGACAAAGCTTAGACCACTGCAAGGTGTGATGCCTGATGTCCACACCTTGAGACTACTCAAACCTCAAAAATAGAGTAGTAGCCTTTTGTGGTCTTCTCCCTAAGAGGCTCCGAACAGAAGGATGTAGTGCATTAGAAACTGCTCTGGCTTCTGAAAAGCTTCAGCTTGAAAATCAGCAATACCAACAACTTATTAAACAAAGCTGTTCAGAAAATGACTGTTCTGTCATCTGGGAAAGCCAACTGACATTTAGGTTTATGCAGTTTTTCACTGTAAAGCATGCTGTGTTTTCTATTTTGTCAGAACAGCATTTCCAGTCAAAGCCTGTTTTGACAGACACATCCTGATTTACCATATTGGTAAAACACCTGATTACCCAAGGAGGGAGATGGAATTGGGGAAAACTGGCAAATGTGCCATTCATATCTTGTTCCATCTAAAAAACTATGGAGGATATACCAGACTTGTTTGAAGAGTAGTTATATGACTTATTCAGGCTTTAATTTTTGTTTTATTTGTTCTGTAATGCCTCCTGTCTGCCCTGATCCTGCAGTGTCATGCATAAAAACATGACCAAGGGGAGTAACACTTGCTTTGTGACAACCAGCTACCTGATAGCAATTGATGTAATTTCAGTCAGTGCAGTCAAGCTGTACTGTGGTTGAACTTCAGGCCCATCCCTGTATCCCCAGTATATTTCACTGAGCTTATTTTTCTTAAAGCTTTCTATTACTAAAATAGGCAGATACTTGGAATTCATTTCAATACTGTAAAGGGAAAATAAAATATAACCGGTTTGTTGTCAGATTGCAATTTTGGAATCGGCTAGTGACCACACCAAACTTTTGTACAGCTTTTGGTAAACAAAAGCAGAGATTTTGATTCCATTTTGATAATTTCTGTAAGTGCAGAAGTTATATAAATTTTTCAAGACTGAGTTTTTCATTTTAGCACATGAAGCGACAGAAGTTGTTCCTCATTCTGAGTTCACCACTGAAACTAGCAAGCAAGACTGTGAGACCAGACAAAAAGTCCATCAGAAGTAGTCCTGGAAGTGGTACATATATGAATCAAAAAATATTTTCCTTTATGTTCATGTTCACTTTGAATATAGGGAAATATTCCTGTGGATTCATGAAAATGCTGTGGCCTATTAGACATAAATGCTGTTTCATTTAAAGGTTTTAAATGAATGGAAGCTTTTAAAAAAACAACCCTCCCTCCTCCCCACCCCCAACCCTGAGCCCAAACAAGGATCAAGCTATTATTTGTCTCATAAAGAATCAGAATTAATTTAAAATATAACTAAAATTATTTTGTTGATGGAAATGTTACTGAGGGGTTACTAAAATGAGTCATGTTTGACATCCAGATAGGTTTCAGTACATGGCATTGGTCTTCTAGCTTGCATTCTTGGGGGAGCTGCACTATCAAATGTAAATAAGCATGCCAAACTTCAGATATGGAAGTACAGCAACATGTGAAGTCTAATATCAAGAGCTGTGTATGTTAGAAAGTTCCAGCCATTATTATAGGGCAGCAGAGATTTGTATGGTCCTTGGTTTAGCAAACTGAGATAAGAGTATGTTTTAAGAAATTGGCTTCATTTATCTAGGCTTTATTTTTAGCAGCCAAACATAAGCTTTGTAAGGGTTTGTGCTTTCACATAGTGAAAAAGGAGTAATGACAATGGTAAGTCACCCGTGCTAGAGAGGGTAGAATGTGCACACGTTTGTGTTAATTTTGAGATTGTCTACTGTTGTTGTGGGAGTAATGAAACTCTGCCCTAATGAATATGAGATCTGAGTTATTTATTTTGTGACTTCTTCAAGTGACCTTCTGTTGCACTATGTTTAGTTTTGCATTTTGCTTTGTCTTTTTTTTTTTCTTTGCTTGTAATTATAATTGCTTAAAAAAAAAAAAAGAAAAAAAAACCACAAAAATGGAGTAGTTCTTTAGGGCTCTATATCATCATCATCAAGGAAAGGAGAAGATAATTAACCAGATATTTTATGGTGAGCGAGTAAAGTGAAATTGTCACACATGATCCTTCTTCCTAGGCAAATGAGTGACATTTTTTTCTGGCCGTCTGGTAGACATTTTTTAATTGATATTTTGTTTTTTCCTGAAACTATTCTACTGGTCCATCAGGTTAAGCACAATGCCAAGCTTCCATCAAAATAGGAGAGCTTTGTTAAAATTTCTGTCAGTCTTAAGGCTGGAGAATTACTTTTTTTTTAAACTCCTGGGCATAAAAAGCAGCTCTGCGGCTTGTACAGTTTTCTGTCACGTGGACATTTCAAGTCTTGAGTTCCTACTAACTTTAATTCAGATAAAAAGACTTTAACCTGAACCTGCATTGGTTGCCAAGCTGATAGTTATTCCTATGTGAGTAACCATGGAAATATTTTCTCCTTTACATTTTTTTTAAAGAAAACTTTATTATGGGCTTTATCCTGAAAAAGTATTTCACAATGGGAGCATTATTTTCTGCTTAGTTCTGTCTGGAAAGCTTTTTCAAAATACCTTGACATAGATAACAGGTGACTGATGTTTATTACAAATGCCAGGACACTATCAGAAAGGGTTTGGTGGTGTGGAGCAATGGTAGTTGTAAGCAGATAAAGCAAAAAGGAATCGCTTCAATTTCTTAGAACTGTTTTTCTGTTAAACAAGTCATAAAATTTAACTCCCTTGAAGTTGGTTTTATGCATTTTCCCACATCCACATGGTGATTTTAGACACCAGCTTTTTATTTGAATACCTGTGGCACATGTTCACTATTGTTACCTGTATGCTATAAATGGGAGCTAGATCTTTATGCAATACGTGTTTTGTTGTTGAAAGATCTCATAAACTTGTTTCTTCAAGGGATTGCATAAGACAGGTGTCAAGTAGGATGGGATGCTGGAATGCTGTGGGTGAGTGTCACAAAGGCAGAGGGGCTGTTCCCCTTCAGGCGTGTCATTTGGGGAGGTTTGACCATTATCATATATTTGTGTGGAATCCTGACTTTAAGGTAGTCATTTTAATTTATTTGGAGAGAAAGAGTTGTTTAGCACCTTTTCCTGTACTTCCTGCTAGGAAATAATTTCCTGTTAAGTTCAGTTTTGAAAAATTTCCACCTTAAGGATGACATTTCAAAAGGTTTCCATATTGGCTGGATTCAGATGACTCACAGCCCTTCTCAGACAAGTTTCTTTGCAATCATCTGTTACATCATTGATTATTCATTGTGGTCATTTACCATTGAATCTGAATGTTCTTCTAGGATATTTTGATTCTGCTGAAGTTCCAGGAAGAACAAAGTGTGTTTTCCAATCAGTGAATAGGTGGCCATGGAAGTACTCTAGACCCTTGGGATTACGTTCACCTAATTGAATGAAAATTCTTGCTATGGAGATACCAAAATTGGGGTTTATAGGTTCATATTTTGACCGACATGCAATTAATTAAAAATATTTATTTCTAAGAAATAATTTGTGACACCCTTAAATAGATGGGTCCACTAGCTGTGAAGGGAGCCAAGGAGATCTGCATCAGATATAGAAGTCCTAATGACTCTAGTCATGGAGTCTGCTCTAGAAGTAGTCTTTTTCTGGTTCCTGAAATGCTGCACAGCAGGTCTGAGGACAGCTGACACCCACAATATTACTGTAGATCCCAAAACAATGCTATATTCCTCTTTACATCCTCCCAGTTTCCAGTACCTGGACAGACAGCAGGCTGCCTGATGGAGCTGGGAGCCTGAAACTTTGGAAGTCTTGCTTTGCTCTGCAGTGGCAGCAGTGCTGAGGAGAAAACTGGATTCTTCTCTCACAGAGAAGACAAGTTTCTTAAGAAAAAGGAGGATTTTAGGATGCAATAAATGTATTTTGAAATCTAACATTTCCTACCATTTCCTACCTGGGGTTATCTGCCTTCCATTTCTATAATTCAAAATATTCTGATTATCTTAATTATAGCCCTTGTCACTTAAATGTATTGTCTTTTATCATGCCTGGAGTATAGACATTTCTGTGATATAAACCAGAAGCATATTTGATTATTTAGGAGATTTTGAGAACTTCAATATTTTAGATTTTTCCTGTTGTCTTAACAATATGTAAAGTAATTTGCATACAAATTTCCAATTTACTCAGCTTTAAATTTAGTTTGCCCAGAAAAATTGTGGGTGCCCCATCCCTGGCACTGTTCAAGGCCAGGTTGGATGGGGTTTTGAGCAACATCAGTGTAGTAGAAGGTGTCCCCTGCCTATGGCAGTGGGATTGGAACTACATGCTCTTTAAATTCTTTTCTTATCCAAGCCATTCTATGATTATGTGAAATGTCTCAGGACTTTTGGAAAAGTCTTAGAGCTATTTATGGTTTGAAAAAACTGTTATTAAAATAATTTTTGACTTTTCAGAGGAGGTAATTCCACTGAGAAATTATGTATCATAATTTCCACATATCCAGTAGTTAACACGAATTAACCAAACCGTAATTTTAGAAGCAAATTGTTTGATTTGAAATTGTTTGGAAACTGTTGACAAGGGTTTCTTTTTATTTTTATTCTGCCCTTCCAGTTGCATTCATCAGTAGATGACATTTTGATACTCAGATAGAAGACTTCTAATAAATGATGCCTATTTCCACTGACATCTTTTTATTCTATTAAGAGTGACAAGCCTTTTCCTTCACTTCCCCCCACTTTAAATTCCTCTTCTTAAAATCCTTCCATTTGCCTCAATAGTGGGATTAATACTGCTTTACAGGAACAAACACAAGCAATGTATAGCTCAGGGCCTCTGACATACTTGTAAATAGTGCTTTCTGTCTACCCAGTTATTAATTGTCTTTTCCAGTCCTTCTGTATTATTCTATATATATATTAAGTCATTCAGTATAGGCTGGCAGGGACATCTCCGTACTGAACTAGGAACTAGGAAGCAGAAAACCACATTTGCACTGCTGCCTTGGACAAACTGTTCATCCTCTTAGTTCTTTTATTTTGTTGTCTGTAAAGTGAGGGTGATTCTAATCCCTTGTGTTTAGGTATGGCCTGGAAATCTGCTGGCAGCAGAGTCTTTTTACTGTGCCTTTACATAGGAGGCCAGTGCTTATGGTCCTCCAGGAACATGCCCCTGTACTCTGGACTAGCCCAGTCCCCTCCAAAGTGGAGCCTGACCCACACTCCTCTCCTGAGTGAGCCCCCTCTGCTTTGCCCACAGTGCTATCCTCACCATCTTCATGCTGCTGGAGTCCAAATAACATATTCACTAGAGTCTACAGAATGCTGTAGTTAATAAGGCACATTAAAAATCTTATAGATACTACAAGTTTTTTTAACCTAAATATCATGGAAGAAGCTCATCTTTGAACTTGAACAATAATTTAAATTAATAACCCTATGGCCTTTAAATTATATATTTCAAAATATTCAAGGCTTGCCATGTTCTGAAGTTAAAGAATGCTAAATAGAAACACAGAGGAAACTTTTGATGCAGTTTTAGGCAGAAATTAAAAGCTAATTTTGATTTTCTTTGCATTAGAGCTGGACATCTGGAGATTTCAGGAGGCAGCCAGGCAAATTCAATGGAAGACACTTATCCTCTCTCAAGACACAACACTTTCCCAGTGAGAGGGTATAGGTCCTGCTCTTATGAGAATCTCAATCTGGTAGTAATACTCCGCTTCCTTGGTGTCTCTCTGTTTCCAAATTTGGCATATACCTATCACAAGTTCTTTAGATTTCAGGTCATTTCTTATACATCAGAACTAGGCTGGGACCAGAAGCCTCAGAATCAATCCTATTGACTCAGGTGGAAAAGATTTATGTGCCTCTGCTTTAGCTAGATTATTTGGTAGGACATTACTATGTTTCAAGGTACTTTTCTTTGCAATGTAGAACTCAAAGTAACAATAGAGTCTTCACAGACTTTAACCATGTTTCTCCTTGTAGGGAAAAGGTCTGAGCCTGGGAAGGTATGGAGTAAAGCTTTTATTTTCAGATAGATATTTCTCAGTTTTGAATTTTTTCCCCAGTTTTGAAGCAGGTCTTTTATTCGTGTTGTTAATCAGTTGAACTTTATAATTTTAACTGTTTTTATACTGAACAACCTCTTTCATTTGTTAGGAAACTTTGAGTTTATGGTGATTTTGTTTGTTTCGGTGTGATCAGATGTGTCTTTCTGCAAAACACACAGGAAAAAATATGGTAGATAGATTTTGTGTCAGCCCAAAGCATGAGTCAGAGTCCTGGTAGCTTTTACTTTTTCTTTCCACTTTTCTTCCTCTTCCTTCTCTGGTGAAGCCACACATTGCATACAGGTAGAAATAATTATAAATATCAAATGTCGCCCACTTGATGAGGCTGCTGCCACAGATTTTAGTGAAGAATCTAATTAGGCATAATGAAGGCTAATCCTCACTTTGTGTAGAGAAAGGAGTTGGGCTTGTGTGTCAAATCTGAAGGGCAGTGTTGGATGCTTCTGCTGTATTTGAGTTGAGAAACAGAGAACTATATCAAAGGTCTCTGAAAAACAAACAAGACTTCTGCTATGAACTGAGCTTCATTGAAAAGGAAGGAGATTAATTTCAGATAGATTTTGAAATTAGTAATGTGCTGTTTCTTTGTTCTTCCTAACTGCCCATGGAAGCTGGAGCAGCTTGAATTTATGTCCTGATAAAAAGTAGAAGTGCAAGGTGTTTTAGCTATGCTATGTTGCTCTTGAAGTGTGTGTAAATCTGCACTGGAGATGTTAGGCTACAAAGGCACGTGGCATTTCACCTGCTGTATTACAGGTGAAGCACCATCAACATCTCTGCTATGGTACAGAGGATCAGTCTGTGGACTGATCACTGGACAGCCTGAGTAAGGGCATGTGAGGGTTAGAAAACAAAGGAAGGACAGGCAGCTCAGCCCAGCATTGGGAAGCTAAAGAAATCTGAAACATTCAGTTGAGAGCTGTCTTTAGGATATTATCACAGAGTAAAATTCGTGGTCCTTGTTGCAATTGCTCTGTGCTATGGGCCAATAGCAGGGCTGTCACTGCAGCATTACCAGGCACAGGCAGAAGTTACTGTGGAAATCCCAGGGACAAATTTCCTACTTTTCAATATCTGTTATCTTTCAGCTTCTAATAGCATTTAAGTTGTTGGTATAATAAATGTGCAGGAAATATAAGAGATTTAAAGAGTGTTTAATATTAATACTCTGAAAATGTTGTAATTTTTTTCTCTAGAAGCATACCTGTTGGCTCTCCTGAATGCTGGTGAAAGAGCATTCAGCAGAGCCTTGACTGGCTCAGCCTTGACTGGCTCTCACAAGTTTTTGATACAGTAGCACATGGATCTGGAGAACGAAATTGCTTTTCATTTCTGTTTAAAACATGCTATTTAAACTTGTGTGTTCTATAAAGTGGTTTTCAGGACAAGCTTCACATTGAAGGGTGGAGTGGAAGTCCTGGTGTGAGAAAAATCCTCAGCTGATAGTTGAGGATGCTAAGCAAGCTAGTTTAAATTTAGTTGTGCCCATATGATTGCAGGTTTGTAGTATAGGTAGGTTTCCTAACACAACATAAGAGTGAATGAGCAGCTGTCTGGAGCTAGCCCTAATTCTAGTCCCACCAGAATAGTCTGGCAGGGCTGGGGTTGAGTCTGGGGGGGAAAGACTTGTCCAAAGTGTAGAGAGCATTAGTGTCTCCACAGTGTGAAAAGATCTGGAGAGCACATGATGGACGTTTTGGGTGCATAGGTAAGCTCTCTCAGGTGTAGGTAATTTAGTGCATTTTTGGCCTGTCCTTCAGAATGAGCTGCCAGTTTCTCACCACTCCATCCTGAAAGAGTTAAAGATCACTAGCTCAGGGGAGATGTCCGTACATGGTTAGAGGAATGTCACCTGTTACTTTATTGAGAGACACCAAAAATGGAGGTCTGGAACTTGCCTCGTATGATATCTTCACACATAATTGGACATCTGTAAGAAATTAGGAGATTATGCCAGATTTAACAAGGAATGATGATGCTTTTAACTCTTTTAGCCAAGCAGACAGTGAAGAAAGAAGCCATAGTCATGGAAGTCTTGTGACTCAGCAGCCTTGAGGAATGTATTTTGGTTTGGGTTTTTTTGTCAGTTTTGTGTTACACATCTTGAGAAAAAAATAAACATTGGAAACTGCCATGGTTCTTCAGTCTGACTCACTACTCTGCAAAACGCACTTGGTGGCTGGGTGGCTGAGGAAGTTGCTGGTGGGTTTGGATCTTTGTGCTGATATACCTCTGTGGTACACCCTGAAATTGTAGACTGCACTGCATTTCCTGGTAGCTACAAGATGTAGCTGTTAAGTTCACAGCCTGAAGAGAATCTGTTTCTATAAATTTATAAAGATGGACATATGTGACTGAAGGCAAATTTATTTTATTTGTTTAAGCTTACAAATCTGTTTTGTTATTGAAGTTAAGATGTGATTGGGCTAGAGGGTTATCTTTATATGTCCTCTTGAATAGTCACTATTCTGGGCATGCACAGCTGGAAAACAATAACTGAACAAGAATACAGCTGAGAAACAATAAAGGAATGAGAGTATAGTAGGTAGGGACTAAAAGACAGGATGTGAGAAACATCCTAGAAGAAGGCTTGCAATCTGAACACGTTGAGGAAGTATGCATGGTAGATGCATAGCCAGTTGTCTATGATGGGAGAGCTGCACTGGAGTTGAAGCAGGATGTAAAAAAAACCAGATCACTAAATCACTGCAAAGTTTCACTAGATAGGATGGGAGATTCTTCATAAAGCTCTTTTTTTTTTTTTTTTTTCATTTTCAGATTATATATTTAAAAGTTATATGTTCTGGTCTGTGTTGTAATAAAATTTAGATTAGATATTAGATTTAGATGTTTAAAGACCTATCAGTGTTTTTGAGGTATTTTTGGTCATCATCAAAACATGAACCAACCAATACCTCCAAAACCTAGCAGGTATTTTTAATCTTGTGGTATATTATAGAATACTTTAATTTTCTGTAGGTAGCAGTGAATGGCTGGGTAGTCTCTGCTCAGTGTGTCACCACTATATTATCAAAAGATTCAGAACTGGAAGATTTACTCCTTAATTGTGAATACTCAAGTTGATCTGAACTGATTCTGCACATTTTCTCATAGATGCTATGAGTATAGTTTTGATTACTTTCTGGTTAGTAACTAAATATCTGGACTAAATAGTGTTTCCAAAACAGGGTAAGCTAAGTGGGATAAACAGTTTGATTTTGTTTGGGGTTTTTTGGTTTGTTTTTTTTAACCTCTAGACCATTAGGTAGAATAAATGGAATTTGCCAGTTTTAGCCATGCCTTTTTGTTCTTGCTAGAGTCATTCTTGAAAAAAGAGAAGTTCTACAGAAGCAAAGTTGTTTTGCTGATGTCCCTCAAAGAGGTTTAAGCTGAGTGATTGCCTGTCACAGTTTCCTATGATTGTCCTGTATCATTAGTGTCAATTCTGCTGATTTCCTTAAAGCCCAGATCCTGGGGTCATTCATCCTGGGGTAACTTCATAATAGTTTGTTTCCTTACTTTGTATTCCAAGTTTTCTTGGGTAGCAGAGATGAGGAGAAGACAAAAAAGCCTTGAAGGTGTGGCCCAAGTTAACCTCAAACTCAAAAAATAAGCAGAGAGTACCTTCAGTAAAGCTGCATGGTTTTGTCATACCAATAATAGAAGAAATTATTCTCTTTTTCAGAATTCAAAAAGATTCAGACTCTGTTCTTCAAGTGCAGGGGATTATTTTCTTGTCTCAGTTTGAAAATCAATTTTTCAAGATGCCACTCTTAGGATTTCTGAATCGTGTTTAATACCACAGATTACAAAACCTTGCAATCTGCAGGCTGAATGGACTTTTCTGTTTCTCACAGGGTGAATTTGGAAAAAAATTATCTCAGGAAACCAAAGCACCCATGCATTGCTTCTCTTTCTGTCTCTCCATCTTGCTGTATTCTCACAAAGAAAACATGCAAGTGCTTGTGCATATAGTAAAATAAAATATAGGAAATAGGCTGATATTTCTTCTCTGGTTAAACAGAATTCCCAGGCAACAATTAGTTACACTGAAAAAAAGAGAAAGAACTTCATCTTTAATATGACTTGCTATTTCTGGTTCAAATAATTCTTACTAATCCACTTTTGATAACTCATCAAATTTCTTAATAAATATATAATTTCTTAAAAAATAAATAAATGAAAAAAGTAGAACACCCTGAATTATACTTTTTTGGTAAAGCTGCCTCCTTTTCACTTCTGTTACTGTTCATGGTTTTGAAGTTTATAAGTGAAAACAGCAACCCTTTGTGAAAGATAAATGTAATGCTATTTAAAATGTTAAAAGAATTGTTAATGACACTGTACGTATGATAATATTAAAAATTCTCTTGTAGCTCTTCTATTAGAATTCATGCCAGTGCATTCATGCTTTCCTAGAAAAATAAATATTTTTCTAAGTAAATAAGGCATTATAACAGCACAAACTTCCCCTTGTCTGATGGAACCTCTGTAATCTTGCTTTATACAGAAACAATGTTCTTAACTAATAACAAATATGGAAATAAATTTATTCCCTTTTCACAATGGGATTATCCATTTCTCAATCAATATTTCTTTGGATTCCTGCATCTCTAGTAATATTGCTTCTTCATGGAGATGACTGAAATGCAATTTCCACTTAACAGATCTCATTTTGCCGTGATTTCTTTGTAAACAAATTTTGCCTTTGTAAACAAATCTGTACAGTGTTGGTGAATGACATGGTTTGACAATGAGGATTTATGTTAAAGCATAAGGATTAAATAATCATTTGTAAATATGCATAGGGTTCTTCCAAGTAAAATAACTTTTCTACATTTTTAAAGGTTGTAAGTCAGTTTATTGATCCAAATTTTTCACAGTAAATATTTTCCTGTCTGATATAAAGAAGAAATCTTTTTGTTTTATACATTATTGAATGCAAAATTAAAATGTAATTGTTTTATCAACACCTTTATTTTCATTTAATGAGTTTTTAAAATTTGAAACAGATTTATTTATCTTTGGTTACTACTTAATGCTTTTATTTTGTTAATCAGGAGTTTACATTTGTGTACTATATTGTTAGTACTGCTGAAAAAGACTAATTCCTATTTCTTTTGCCTTTCTGATTTATATATTTAAACCTGCACAAATCTCTACTCATTCTACTCAACAAACTGTCATGTGGAAATGACAACTTTTGATTATTGTAATTTTATAAAATGCAGTAATTGTATAAAAGTATAAAATGTAGTACTGCCATCTGTGGTGGCACTAAAAAAATGAGACTGCTGCATTAGGAGATATTTGAAATCTGCTGCACCTGGAATCAGGAAAGCTTTTAAGTTCTTCAGCTGTCGAAGAAAATTGAATCTTTGCTCTGCCATGTGTCTCTGACACATCTTATCAGAAAAAAAATCTTATAGGGAGTGGCTGAGGGAGCAGGAGTTGTTCAGACTGGAGAAAAGGAGGCTCAGGGGGGACCTTATCACTTTCTACAACTGCCTGAAAGGAGTCTGCAACCAGATGGGGGTCAGCCTCTTCTCCCAGGTAATGAGTGGCAGGACAAGAGAAAATGGCTTTAAGTTGTACCCAGGGAAGGTTTAGGTTGGATATTAGAAAAAAATTTCTTCACTGGAAGGGTGAAAGCATTGAAACAGGCTGTCCCAAGAAGTGGTGGAGTCATCATCCCTGGAAGTATATAAAAGATTTCCATATATAGACATGGCACTAAGGAACATGGTGGTGGACATGGCAATGCTAGGTTATGAGTAAGACTTAACATCTGAAAGGTCTTTCCAAACTAAATGAGTTCTATGGTTCTATATTTTGCAATTTTTAATTTTCACTTCCTAACTAGGAAAATATCTTCTTTGTTTCCATTCATTGGCTGTGCATCTTCTGTTTTTCTCCAGTTTTAAGACTAGTCAGTAAACTAAAATTTCTTGAATTTAATGTGAATGGATTATTTCAATATTTTGAGCCATTGGCAATAACATAGAACTAAATATGTTCTTGACAAGCATATTTCAGATGTGATGGTTTTGCATATCTAAGCAGAGGGAATATACTTCATTTTGTGGACTGTTATGTATTCTGTCAAGAATTAAATGAAGTTAATAACAAGTTAAAGACCCCTGCCACTTGGTACTAAGGAAACTTCCTGCAATGGAATGTCATGTAGGAATTAATACTTTGCATTAAAATTATCCTGCTATCCTCTCTCCATTAACAATTATCCTGATGGCTTTGAATACTTGTAAAATAGACTGTTTGGGCACTTTGAAAATTATTTCTAAGTCAGTTGGTGAAAGAAATAGCAGCTGACTTCAGATACTTCATTGCTTAGTAATGCAGCATGCAAGGAGTAAAGCAGTAAAGCTTGTGAAAATAAATGCAATGTTTAAATGTTGACTTCTAAAACCAGAAATTATTTAGGAAAGGAAGTATCAAACTCATTCTTTGGTGAGTTAGGTACTATGTGAAATAAATTCAGTTACATATGTAAAGGTTATCTATGACCATCCTATTGTGCTGTCAACATTCAGTGACATCTTCAGAGAAATTCCATTCTTAAATTCCATTTATTTGCTGATTCCAGGGGCAGTGCATTAGTCAATTTTTATATATAGGTTAAATAGTAATAGAAGCTGTCATGTTACTGTGCTTTGGTATTTTTTTGAGTGTGAGCAGAAATACATTTAGTTTTTGATAAAGGCTTTTCATGGAAAGATAATAAAAAAGAGATTACTGCAAATTGAAGACACAAATTACTTATTGCTGGGATCTATCGCTTGATGCTTTTTTCTTTTCAAGAGAAACATTAAGCAGTATTTTTTATAATGTTAATGTTTTGCCATTGGAATTTAAAATCAAGAATATGCTAGGTAGAGCTAAGATGGTCAGATACAGGAACAGCTGCAAAACATAATACTAGAATGATATTTTATCTACATTAATAAGGTTCAGTAAGACATTGAGTATTTTTTAGGCTTATGTAAAATGAAAAGAACAAATAAAAACTCTAATCACAAAACTTCTCTTACATGGAATTTTGACAGTAGAAATTTTAGTGTTTCAAAGTTAATTGAGAAAATGGATAGAGTTGCTGAGATGGGGCTTTTTCATTAGTGGAAGATGATGCTTTTTAGTTAAATATATTGAACTGTGACTGGTGCTTTCTAAGTAAGCTTGACAGTAGAAACCAGCTTCTTCTCAATATTCCTGTGTATAACATAAACTAAGATATCATTTAGATATTAAGGAATTTGAAACCTTTGAATTTTAGTGTAGTAGAATAAACATGGGTCAAAAGTAGAAGGCAGTGTTTAGGCAGGAATTTTCCAATAAATCCATGTGTTGCAAGATCAGCACCATTAGGTTTATACAGTATAGTCCAGTAGGAAGAGAAATGTGAATTATTAAGTGAATTTACTAAAATTCAATACCATGCTTGTGTAAAAGTTTGATTTTGGAACAAAGTGTTTTCTGAACAATCTTATCTTCTTTCCTTTCCAACAAATACCCTCCAAGAATAATATGTCTGTTTAAGGAGTCTGTTAATTGTTACGCTGTAGACAAGTAAATTAAATCAAATCAACTTGTAAATCTGAACAGATATAAATGATCCCAGCTAGCAGCCAAGTTCCTGTAATTCTGTTGATGATGAAATTTGTTTGAGCAAAACCATAAAGCAAGAAACAAGGCTTATGTAGTTTGAAATGCACTGTAAGACCCAGAGACAAAATGTCAGCACCCACAAATGGAATGGGAGCACATTTTGCTGTTAACATAAAAACATTTGCAACACAAAGACAAGGATGCCAGCACAAAGGGGGCTTTTAAGAAAAGCAACCATTTTGCAGAACTCCAGCCTGCTTTCATAGTTTACCAGGAAATTTCATAAATGCTGTGGAAGTACCAATGACAATGGCAGCACAGGAACGTGGGAGGACTCTCTGTCTCTTAACTGCGCTCTCAAAGCAGGGTTCTGCAGGAGATGAACTTGTGATGTGAGACATAAACGGACAAAAAGTAGAGTTAAAAATAAACACCAAAGTTGAGTGCCCTGTAATCATCATGAGAACGGAAAAATAAGTGAGCAAAAAGAAAGCCACCTCGTTTCAGAACAAGGACTATTATTACTTATGGGAACAGGGAATAATGGAAGCTATTGCTTTTCTGAGTTCACATTATGTGCTTTTCCCTATTGCCCTGAATAGAACAAAACTTTCTTTCAGAAACATTTTTCTCTTAAAGTTTTTAATTAAGAAGTTTAGTTTTCTAATGCATATTGTGAGATATTGAAAAAAATATTATTAAAATGAGAGAGCACTAGCATATAAAATAAATGTTCAAATTTTATTATTTCCTGTTAACAATGGAAGTAAAAAACTATCAGAAACTTGGAAACATTGAGACACCAGGTGATAGTACAGCCTACTAAAGAAGTTCGGAGTGTATAAAGCTTTTGAATGCAAGAGGTGTATCACTGGAACACCTGAAGACTTTAATAATGAAGGGTGGTTTTAGATGCCTACTTAGGATTTTATCACCTTTAAATGAAGTACAAAGTTTGTCATTTTGAATTCCCCATTGGCAATGTACTTGCTTCAGGAAGCCTGCTGTTATGATTGTATAACGCACATTTCAGAGGACCCTGCACTTTTATGTGCTGGAATGACAATGCAAGGCTTGGCATAAACAAGGCAAAATGTAATGTGATCATCTTAACAATTGTACCTGTTTGAGTACTGTTGCAATATAGCAGAAGCAGTACACTTGAGAAGAAGATGGCTTTTGAAAACTTGGCAAAGCATTACAGCAGGAACTGAAATACCTGAAATGAGAATCCAAAAAAGAAAATGTAATTTTTACATGGAACTTTTCCCCTGCTTCCACTGCTGAATTGCTTATTGGAAAGTTTCTAAAATACTAAGCACTACAGAGACATTTTTTAAGTTTTAAAAAGTATCCAGACATTAATCTCAAGCAACAATAATTTTCTGTGCAGAAGTTGGTGGGCGGTTGAAGATGTCTAGGACTGTGGTATAGTGGATAGGGTCTGACCTGCCTGAAGGGGGTTAGTTATTTATTATACAAAGTAGAGACACTTAAGCAAGAGAGATGGCAAGAATTCCAGTCCAACACACCCTATACACACACTACTGTTAGAGTATTTTTGTGTGAGAAGTCAGGAAAAGGGACTTTTATAAAATAATAGGGAGATGTACGTGGAGTGGATGAGACACTCTGGACTTTGGGTGGGTATTTTACTTCCCAGGTACAAAAGAAATTTTGTGGTTGTAGGTTTCTGGGGGGATTTACTTTTTAAAAATATCTAATACAGAATATGTGGTTTTATTATATTTCAATAAAGTTTAATAGATGAGGGAGAAGATTCCTAACAGATGCTGACCACAACATCAGCAAGCAAGACATGACAGCCAAGTCATGTCAGAGTACCATAAACCATAAATAAAAAATGCTCTGTTTTTTGGGGGGTTTTTTTGGTTTTTTTTTTTTGTTTTTTTTTTTTTTTCTGGAGCAATATGAGTGGTACTTTTAGTACTAAAGTATCCACAAGTGAAAACTGCTGAATAGAATGCAAAGAGTAAAGGACGAGTAAAATATGAAGTACCTGGAGCAGTTATCATGAGTTTGATGCTCTGCTATCTGAGCAGGATGTACCTCTAAATACTGGCTTTTACTTGGCTCACTGAGCGACTCATTTTGTGGCAGACTGGTGCTGACTGGATAGTGCAGTTTATTCTCCATAAGAGTGTGAGACAGTTTATTCTCCATAAGATGTGAGACTACCCCTCCCATTACGCATTTGCTTGTCAGCAGACATTTATTTAGTGCCTTTGCACAGAAGAGGGAGGAAATAAATAATGACAGTTAAAAAAAAAAAAAAAAAAAAGAAGCTTTACTTTGGTAAAAAACTAAAAATTAAAACTCCAATGGGTGCTAAGGGACTAATTTTTAAAATATACAATAGGCATATTCACCACTTTTCCACTGTTCTTTTAGCATTTTAAATTAATTTATGTTTTAACACTCATATTTAATAAGTTTTTTTCCCTAGTTTATTTTAAGTCTATAAAGATTCTAAATACATCTGTCCTGGCAGTGTGTTGGAGTGGGGAAGTACATGTGAAAGCCAATTTCTGTGTGAACAGAAAATATTCACAATTCAAAACGTAAAGTGTCATAATTCTGCTAAAGCAAGGACTGCACTCAGCCCGTCATGAGTTAATGCCAAAACCATTTTTGTAGCCACTATTTGAGAGAGAAGACATCTTAATTAAACTGTGCCTTTGTTGAGGACATCAAAAAGATACTGACAGAGTGTTCATGCTAACTGCAATCATGCATCCTGCCATCACCACTGACAAGGAAAAAAAGCAAGAAAAGTGGGCTGCAAGTGGCTGCTGTCACACAGATTGCTGTGAAAGAGAGGCTTGAGGAGGTGTTGCTTTGTCCATTCAGTAGAGCTTTGAATTTTAAGAGACAACCTCTAATAATGACAAGTCAGAATAATTTTTCCCAGCGTATGGTATTGCTGACATGTCATGCTGAACTGTTCGGCCTCGGAACAAGGTGGAAAAAAAGATTGATAAAAACCATTAGGAGATGTCAAACTCTTCCATAAATTTTGATGCATGGTGAATTTTGCCTTTTTTTTTTTTTTTTTTTTTTAGTTTCATTTCCTCTGAAATCAAGGTGTTTAAATGGAAATTATATTATTTAAATAGAAATTATAAATGCCTCACTGTGGCAGCTAAGACTTAAAGACTTATTTCTGTGATAAAATCATGAGAACCGGGAGGTCTTTGGTGAGGTTTTCTCCTCTCATCCTGTTTCTGCTTTATTTTTTGCTGCATTTTCTTGCCATTCTCTTTCTCTCATATGTGGGAAGATAAAAGCATATGTGGGGTTTAAGGGTAAGAATAAATGCTGGTCTGTCTGTCTTTGTCACTCTGGTGAGAGTTAAAGAAAAGTGACACACCCAGTACACCTGTGGACAGGTAGTACCAGTCTTCTGCTGTTGTTTCTGGGCATTGTTGCTCAGTCCTGCTGTCTAGCAGACAGCAAAACCAAATTAAATTAAAAAGTGTGGCCAACAGGGATTTGAGAAACTAATTTGTAAATCACCTGAAGCTAAGACCGTTCCTGTAATATTATTAAGAGACAAAGGGTAGATAAAACACTACAGAAATACAGGGTCTAGCAGATTTCTCTTCTCTGCTTGCTGCTCAGATGTCTCAAAAAGGACATGAAAGGGTAATTTATCTCTCTGCAAGGAGAAGAGATAAACTTCTTGCCTGACAGGATTGTCTGCTTCATCTTGGAGATATTTACCTTGAAGCTGTATGGAGTAGTCTTTGTGACTATTGCTTATTATGACTTGAATCAAGATTAATGTATCATTTCACTCTCATTCAGATATAATTTTGGATAGCTGGTAAAGCAGGGTTAATTTTAAATAATGCATTTGATGAAAACAGATACATTATTATTAGAAACTATATTTAATTTTTCAATTTAGAAAAATTAATAGAATGAGTATAAAATAAACAACTTTGAAAGTAACTTCTAAGTTTGAGATTTTTCCCTTGAAGTAGTAGATGTAAACAGCTGGTGACAGAGAGTTGACTGTACATTGCCTTCCTATGAAATATCTTTGCACTATAAAATGTTGACAAAAAATCATTTATTCATGATTCCTTAGGGTATAGAAAGTGTTTTTCAAAATGCTGATACTTTTCCTGTAAATAATTTTTAAAGATCTTGTTTTAATAATATTTTTACTATACTTTTATTTAGTCTTTTAAGATGCCTTTTTAATGAGTGCTAAGCAAGCATGTTTAAAATTGTCAATTTGAAGTATACATTGACAGGAATAGTGCCTGTGTAAAAGGAGCTCAATTTTCACTTTTAAATTATGAAAGTACTTTTGAATCACCTGATGAAATTGATGAAAACAGTACATTCAAATAAATTGCAGTTTACTATGTTTAAATTTTTAAAAATATTTGTTTCTGAGTATTCATATATAAAGACAAACTTTTGATAATATAAAAATTTACAGAAAGCAAAATTTTCAGTTTAAATTTAAGTTGCATATGCTTATATGTTGATCTTTGATTGTAAATATTATTTATTTCCATGCCTCAGCAGTCTTACAGTGTTACTATTTATAGTAACTTTTTTTTTATTATATTTACAGTTTAACTTGTATTTTTAATTCAGATGGTCTTATTGTTTAATATGTCTTTGTAATTTGGATATTCAATAAAAACATTTAACAGATAATTTCACAGAACTGAGCCTCTACAGAAATTTCAGTGCATACCATTTAGAGGCAGTTTTGTTTACCACTGTTTGTTTTTACATCCCCTTAGGATACTCTAAGTAACCCAGCATGATTAATTGTGAGAGCAATTATATACAAATTTTGTATTCTGCCTACAGGCTTGCATGAAAATGCTTTCTGTCTTCCTTTGAAGTTCACATGTTTATTTTATTATATATCTGTATCAAAGTATTCATGAATTTATTCATTATTGCACAGCTATGCATGATATGATATAGATATTTTAATGCCAATGTTCTCCCAAATTTATGTACTGGCTGCCTGGAACTGGGCTTAATAGTTAATGTTTAGCAATATTAATACTGATACCACATGGAGGTAGTTCTGTTGAATTTTTTAAAGATGTGATGCCTTCTTTCTCTGAAACAATTTTGTAACAGCTCAGTTTCTGGTTTGGTAAGGCAACATCTGTGCTGTGAATCAAAGAGTTTGTGGCTTGACACTTCATGCCTGATTCTTGGCAGTTTTCATAAATTTAGAGTATTAAATGGAGAATCTTCCTTGTTCCAAACTACCTGGATTTGCCGTAGCTTTATCTTACTGAGAGCTTTTTCAGCTTTTTCTTTCTGATGACCAAAGGTTATGTCCTGCCCTGACTGTGAGTGTTATTCCCTGGGGGGTGGGAGAGGGCAGGTGAGTTGGATCTGCTTCTAGCTTGGTTAAAGTATACTGGGAACTTCTGATGATACTATTACAAATTTGATGATAAGTTTACCACTTTTGATAGGAAATAAAACAAACCTTTTCCTCACAGTTTCCTTAACACTTACGTGCAGTACAGTAAGTTGCTGTATTTGAAACATAACATATTTGAAAAAACCAATAGGGTTTTTCAAATGTTTTCTTCAAATGGGCTATATTTGTTGCTGAAGTCTATAATTTTTTTGCAGGGATTAATATGGTTTAAGCTTTTGACTGGGGATATTTTGGGTGTTCCTTTATTCTCTGTTTTACCTGTATTAATTATAATGAAGGATTTTGGAGGTAGAGAACAGGACATAGAACTGACCTAACAGCACTCTGCAGAGAGATTTTTCTCCATCTCCATCAGCACCCATCCTGTTGTAATACTTACTTTTAAGACAGCATTGCTGCTTCACCAAACATCCTCCTAAGTGAGAGAAGTAGGGATAACTCTTGGAAAAAGTTTTGAGGCTAGTGACAAAATATGTTTGTCTTTCAGATCCCCAGCTCAAGGGTATAGTGACCAGGTTATATTGCAGGCAAGGCTACTACTTGCAAATGCACCCCGATGGAAGTCTCGATGGAACCAAGGATGACAGCAGTAATTCTAGTAAGTGACTGCCCCAGGGGAATGTCGTAATCGCACACGCAGACCGCATCGCTCGAATGTGTTTGCACAGGCACCGTGGTACTGCCTGCCTGCCTGCCTGCCTGCCTTTGGAGGGTTTCTGAATGTGTGTTGTCCCAAGGAGGAGGGTTCTGTCCCTTCCAAGCCTGGTGACCACCAGCATGGCTCGTGCAGGACATTGGCCTAAATGTGTTGCCTCTCAAGGGGAAGGTGTAAGTGCTCATGGACCTTAGGAGGAGATATTTAGGCCAATGAATGTCTTCTGATAATTTTATAAAATTGGTAAAATTATATTAAAATAATTTTTAAATAAAAACTCTTTATCCAACAAAAAAAATTCTTCTTTTCCAATAAATAACAAAGAAATAACAAGACATGGAAACTAATTTCCCAGAAAAATCTGAATTTACAAGCAAGTAAATGTATGCTAAACTATCAAAGACCTTCATAAAACACAAGCTAATTTACCTTGCTAAAGGTACTAAAAATTTTGGGGTTAAAAATCCTATGGCAGCCAAAATTCCAATTATGTTAAGAGATTTTTTTGCCACTGTAGAGGTGGCAAAAGTGGCAGTTTTTAAAAATATTCCAAACAAAAGCGGTCTTGAAAGGCCGTGTGGGTTGCTGCTTTGGTATGCTTTTCCTATGGTACTGCTACATCTTTTCATTCAATGAGACTATATATATATATACATACATATATATATATATATATATATATATATATATATAAATGTTTGATAATTTCAGCTGCAAATGATAATTAAACAAATCTATTCTTGCTCTAGAAACAGTTGATTTTTGTTTTATTTTAATTATCATGACATATTTAAATAACATTTCTGTGTCATCTTGAATTTTATTTTAAGCACTTTTAATGCACAAGATTTATCTTCTTATTATGCATACATAAATAATCCCTTAGTTTCCTTAAAAATGTTGAAATTAGCCTGCAGAAATTAAGGTATTTGAGGTTGCTGCCTTACATTGGTA